>NC_054833.1:39918358-40543358 GCF_018345385.1 Vulpes lagopus | reverse complement strand
AATGCAAATCATGGTGGTTGCTGTGTAGCCAGGAAGGCACAGAGCTGAGCCCCTAGCTGGGACTTGGCAAGTGTCCTAAGGCCTGATGTCATTTCCATGACAGGTTCCATTTCCCTGCCACAGTTTGCTGCGTAGGGCAGATAGGCAGTGGGGAAAATAATAGTAAGAGATAATTCTAGCCTAGCTTAACTTGACAGAGCCCTCGCTCTGTTCCAGGCATTGTGTTAAGTACTTTACAAAGGGATGATTCGCCTTTAATCCCTACAGCAGCCCTCTGTGGTAGGTGCCACTATTATCTGCTTTACAAATAACTTTCTCTATATACAACTGTTTTTATTCATCTCAGCAGTCTATTCTTACAGCTTGAATTATAAAGCTCAGGGAAGGCAAGCAACTTGCCTTAGGTACACACAGCTGATAAATGGTACAACTAGGGATGGAATCAAGGTCAGTTGGACCCTAAAGTCTGCCTCTTTCCTTTCACCAGGGTTTCAACAAATGTCTGCTGTGAACTGAACTGTTAGAATCATCTAAAAGGACCACAACGGGCTGAAATACTGACCCCGATCATTACGATAAATGGATAGCAGAGAAAAATGAAAATTACCACATTTAGGGGAAAAAAATTGACAGCTCAAGTACTGGGTGAGGGAGATCTGCTTAGTAGTAGCACAGATGATAAAGATTTACACATCCACCCACCCACCCATCCACCCACCCATCCATCTATCCACCTATCCTTCCATCTACTCATCCATCCATTCATCTACTCATTGTCTCATCCATCTACTGACCCACCCATTCATCCACCCATCCACCCATCCACCCATCCATCCACCCATCCATCCATTCATCCATCCATCCATCCATCCGTCCATCCTTTCTTCCTTCCTTCCACCCAGAAATGTAACCACCAGGACAGCCCATGCCATCAGGTGTTCCATGTCACTGCTGAGGTCAGATTGGGGTGGCTGTATCCACCGTGTAAGAGAGAATAGGGCGGGTTCAGGGAGGACATGCAGGTAATCCTCCCACCCTTCCATCTTCCATCCCCTGCTGGTCAGATCAGTTCCAGGGAACAGTATTTTATCCCTGGTCCTCAGAATGAGAAGGAGCTGGTTATGTGTTGTTGTTTTTCCAAACAGGGACTTTAAAAAAAAAAACATTTTTAAGAGCAGTTGCAGGTTCACAGCAAAATTGAATGGAAGGCAAAGATATTTTCCATATACCCTATGGCTCCATTATGTACAACATCCTCTACTATCAAAATCCCGCACCAGAGTGGTTCATTTATTACAATCCATTCTGTTACATTCAACAAACTTCTGTTGATACATTATGACCACCCAAAGTCCATAGGTAGAGGGGGTGGGGGAAGGGTGAAATAGGTGATGGGGATTAAGGAGCACACTTGTCGTGATGAGCTCCAGGTGATATATGGAGGTGCTGAATCACTATATTGTACACTTGAAACTAATAACACTGTATGTTAGCTAACTGGAATTAAAATAAAAACTTTAAAAAAAAGAAAAAAGCCAAAGTCCATAGATAACTGGGATTTTTGATATGGCTTTGAGAGCTTGCTCTGTGCTGGGCATTGTGATAATGCTTTTCCATGACTACTGGTCAG
The DNA here is from genome assembly GCF_018345385.1 of Vulpes lagopus. Lineage (NCBI taxonomy): Eukaryota > Metazoa > Chordata > Mammalia > Carnivora > Canidae > Vulpes > Vulpes lagopus. Next base: position 40,541,728 of record NC_054833.1, on the reverse strand, counting down.
CTGAACCAAGACTTGAACCCAGGTTTGCTGGACACTCAAGTTCAGGCTCCTAACAGATGTGTTGCTAAGAAAGCAGAGGAATAAATATATGAAGAAGAGGTTTAGCTTGGACCAACCATCTCCAAATATTTGAAGGACTCTCCTAGGAAGGTCAAGGAATTACCTAGACCAGCGAGTGAAACTTAGTGGGGGGGGGAAGTTTTATCTGAATAGAGGAGTTGCCCTATAATGATAGGGCTTACCTCGAGAGGTAGTGAGCTACTCGTCATCAGAGCTACCTGGGATGCTTGAAGGAAAACCCTGCCTTGAGGGAGGTTGGTCCATTCCACCTGCAAGGTCTTTTGACTCTCACTTTGATAAATTTGGTTTAAGCTTTATTGGGCACCCACTGCATGTCTGCCCTGGGCTAGGCGCTGGGGATGAATTAGACATGATCCCAGCCTTCAAGGGGCTCACAGCAGAGTGGGGAAGGCAGCTTGTGTGGTTCTAGTACCTGCTGACTCCTGTTGGCCATGGAGGCTCTCTCATGGCTCAGGGTCCTTGGAGCATTTCACAAGGGAAAGGAACTGGCCACTGAGTGAGGGGAGTGGGTGTGATGAATTCAGGCTGAGGGGACCCCAGTGTGTGATGTCTGAGTCAGACATCCCCTCCTCAAAGGCCTGCTCCCTGTGGAATAGAAGACCCTCCTCAGAGAGGCCTCTATGGGTCCTTGTGGCCGGTCCTCAGACAAAGGGCACAGGCCTGCCCTTCTCCCCTCTGCCTCTCTCAGTGGGTCCCATTTATCTAAGAGGACTGTTAGTGGCCTTCATTAAAAAAAAAAAAAAAAAAAAAAAAAAAAAAGCACATCTACTTCTTCCAAGGTGGTAATACAATGGAGCAAGACTCTCCACTGGAGGAGGGCCTGTTGGACCTCTCGCCTGGGCTTTTTTTTTTTTTTTTTCCCCTGCAGGGAGCCTGATACGGGACTCAATCCCAGGACCCCGGGATCACGACCTGAGCCAAAGGCAGATGCTCAACCACTGAACCACCCAGGCGTCCCTGGCCTGGGCTTTTAACTCAGAATCCTGCTTTGCCTTCTGGCGTGTACCTGGAGACCAGGTGCCCAGGAATGGCCTCAAGCCAGAAAGCCTGCCTCGTGAGGGCTACAGGTATTGCTCCATCCTGGCTCCTCCCTGGCCTCCACCACCGCCACCAGCAGCCGGGGTCCCAGGTATCTGAGGTGATGGTGGCGGCGATGACAGAAGTGATGGATGGGGAGCACAATAAACAGCACGTAACCAGTGATGTATGATTTTGCCAAATGACATAGAATGCTATCACTCATAAAACCGTTCCATTTTGTGGTTAAAGAAGATGTGGCCTATGTATACACTGGAATATTACTCAGCCCTCAGAAAGGATGAATGCCCACCATTTACACTGATGTGGATGGAACTGGAGGGTATGATGAAATAAGTCAGAGAAAGATGATTATCACGTGGCTTCACTCATACGTGGAATATAAGAAATAGTGAAAGGGGCCATAAGGGAAGGAAGGGAAACTGAGTGGGGAAAAATTAGAGAGGAAGACAAACCATGAGAGACTCCTGACTCTGGGGAACAAAGGGTTGCAGAAGGGGAGGGGGTGGGAGGACGGGGTAACTGGGTGATGGGCATTAAGGAGGGCACACGATGGGATGAATGAATACTGGGTGTTATACTGTATGTTGGAAAATGGAATTTAAATAAAATTAAGAAAACAATGACAATAAATAGCATGTTTGGCACCCCAGCTCTTACTTGCTTAAGCTGCCAAGTCACCCACCTGGCCACCCCTCATTCTAGTTTCCTATCTCAGGGCCAGCTTCTTCCTTCTGCTAGGCACCTGGCATGACCTCTGCTCCACACCACTAGAATCTCCGGGGTAGCTTGTTGTGCATGCATCTGTCCCCTGTCTGGGTCAGCACCCCAGAGGCTCTGACTCTATTAATCCAGGGTGGGGCCTGGGTATTTGATTTTTTAAAGTCCTAATCGATTCAGCTGTGTGTGTGTCCCGGGTTCAGTTCTCTGACTCAGTGGAGCCTGTGATGTATATGGGTGATGCCCTGGAACTGGTTCTCCAGCCAAGCCAGGCTGTTCTGTGCCCTTCCTGGAGGAGCTCAAGATGAGCTTAGATGCACCGGCCTGGAGGGGCCGGCTCAGATGAGGCCCCAGGCAGTGGAGTGTGTGTGCCAGGGGGTGTGTGGTTGGCAGAGGGGAGGGGGAGGAGGGGGCAGTGCCTCAGCCACCCATCCAGTTGTTGGTGGCATGGAGGCAGAGTGGGGAATGGCCTGGCTCTGCCATCAAGGCTGTAAACCAGCAGAGAAAACAGTCTGGGGGCCACAGAAGCCAGTACCAAGGTGGAACCCAAGGATTGCTCCCCAGAAGTGTCTGGCCATGGGGGCAGGGCCGAGGTGCTTCCAGGAGCAGGGTTCCCCCTCCGGCTTTCACAGAAGCCTTTCCTTGTGCACCTTCCCCCCGCCCCCCCCCCCCCACACCTACCTCCCATTCTTCAAAAGCATGGCGGATACCACCTGTGATCATTGAGATTTATAGTAAGAAGCATGTGTTCGGTCTTTGTCCTGGTTCCTGGCACAGAGCTCCTAAAACCCTTGGAATTTCCTAAGTGATAAGAGCTCTAAAGGTGGCTTGATACTCATAAGGAATCCTTTCAGCCACACCTGGGTTTAAGTTAATGAAGTTTGGAAAACACCTAGGAATGGAGGCTGGCTGCCAGGGGAGCCGACTGTGTGATTAGAAGGTTAGAACTTTCCGCCCCACCTCTGACCTCCAGGGAGAAGTGACAGGCTGGAGATTGAGTTCAGTTACCAGTGTCGATAATTTAGTCCATCACACCTGTGTTCTGAGGCCTCCCTAAAAGCCCAAAGGGAAGGGGTTCGGAGAGCTTTCAGCTTGGTGAACACACGCAGGTGCTGGAAGAGTGGCCTGCCTTGGAGAGGGCCCGGAAGCTCCCAGCTCCTTCCCAGGTGCCTTGACCTATGCGGCTCTTCCATGAGTTATATTCTTTTTATAATAAATAGGTGATCTATTGAGTTAACTGTTTTCCTAAGTTCTGTGAGCCATTCAGCAAATTAATTGAACCCAAGGAACCTCTGATTTATGGCCAGTGGGTCAAAAACACAGGTGACAACCTGGATGTGATCCTGGCATTGAGGTGGGGGACAGTCTTGTGGGACTGAGCCCTTAGCTTGTAGGATCTGATGCTCCCTCCAGGTCAATAGTATCCGATTGATTTATTACTTGGTGGCATGGAAGAAAATGCACATTGGAACTGGCATCTGAATCGTACCATCTTTTCCACTCAATCCCAAAAGTGGCTCCCACAAACCCAATTTATCCCCCACGGGGGTTCACACTGCTCCGTGGGTGAATCAAAACCCAGAGGACACCTGAGTGGCTCAGTGGTTGAGCATCTGCCCTTGGCTCAGGCCTTGATCCCCGGGTCCTGGGATCTGCCTGTGTCTCTGCCTCTCTCTGTGTGTCTCTCATGAATAAATAAATAAAATCTTAAAAAAAAAAAAAAAGAAAAAAGAAAAAAAGAAACTGGCGTTGGGTCTTGCATTCCCCAGAGTTAGGCTGGTACCACCACCTTCCCTGGCTTCCTCCCCTTCCTACGGCTCAAGACCTGCCTCTGGCCCTGAGCATGTTGAGCACATGCTTTCTGATGGTCTGGTTGCTAAGCCTCAGTTTCCTCACTGGGCTTCAGTTCTCATTGTGCTGAATAAGCATGTTGGACTAGAGTGATCTCTTATAGATCAAGTGATATAAGATGCTAAATTCTCACGTTAGCCTGGGGTACTCTTAAAGCTTCTGGTCTGGAGAACTCTTACACATCCTTCAGGCCCAGAGGAAACATCACAAGGCTTTCAGACCTTCCCAGGCAAAATGAGCCATTCCTGTTCTGTGCTGCTGCCACAGTGCTTTACGCACAGTTCTGCTTCAGCCTGTGGCCACCAGGCACTGGCTATTTTGGAATTCAGGACTCCTGGAGGCTCTGAATTTTTTGAAAGCAGAGACTCTGGGTGGGACCATCACAGGATCTCATGGAGCATGGCCCACAGTGGCCAAATGAATGAATGAATGAATGCATGAGTAAAAAAACGAATCCCTCAGTTTGTCAAGTTCATTCTCATCACCATCTACGATCAGAATGGTCAAGGTAAGGAGAGAGGCCTCCGTGGTATCCAGAAGGGAGCTCTGGCTGCCCAGCTATCTTAATCCCGGGCTCACAGCTGAGGTAGGGCAGTGGCAGGCACACCCCAGGGGGACCTTAGCCACTCAGATGGGTCCTGTCCCCAGGCCATCCAGCGTTGTGCTGTGCTGAGGGTGGGGATGCGGGGATAGGGTGGAGGGTGGAGGTTTGGGCGGAAGGAGCCTAAAGGGGAAAGTTCTTGCTGAACCTAACTCAACTAGCAACTAGAAAGCTAGGAGTGCCCTAGGTGTGTCTCCTGGGACCCTGGGGGAAAGGGGCCAGATCTGGCTGGTCTGGCCCGGAGAGCCTGTGCCTGGGACTAATTGGCTGGCCCTCCTTCTGCTGCTGGAGAAAGTCTTGGCTAATTTGCCGGAACGCTCTAGTTAAATGCCAATTAGGACGTTCTGTCCACTGCTTTCTTCCAATATATTAATAATATAATTAAGCATTTATTGCCTGCGCAAATTAAAAATTAACTTAAACGGACAGCCTGGAAAACTGAGGAAGTGACCACTTACGCCACCAATTTGCATCTCATTTGAGAATCAGCATCTAAACAGTCTAGGGTGCTGGTCTGGCCTCCCAGTGAGGGGCCCAGCCAGCTGCCAACAGCTGCTGGCTTCTTCTCCACGCCCAATCCCCTGATTCCGCCTGGCCTCCCCTCCCCACCCCATCCTAGGTGTGGAGGATGGGCTTTGCCCCAGATGAGTAGGAGGGCTTTCTGCTAAGCGGCCACCTTGGCTTCCAGCATCCCTACCCCCTTTCCTCAGGGGCGTATGGTATGGATTTCAGTGAAAGGAGATGCTACTGGGGGTGATGGGGGGGAGGTGAAGCCCCTGCCACTCCCACCCAGGATCGATTTGTCCTGCATTCCAGCCCAGGAGATGGGAAGCAGATGGTGCTGGAGTGGGGAGGGGAGGTGACCAAGGGACGAGGAAGGAGCCCTTCCCTGCAACCAGCCCTCTGGAGAGATGAGGGGCCGGGTCTCTGGGAGAGAACTGGCAGGGGACAGGTCCTGGCAGTTTCCTGGAAACAGGAGATGAAAGGATAAAACTCCCCATCTCTTCTCTGTCCCCAGTGTGTCTGACACGACAGGTGTGACACTGCTGGTTTTCTTCTCCAAACAACTGCAGGAGGGGACTTGGCAGGAAGGAGCAGGACAGCAGGGAGTGGGCGAGAAGGGGGAACTGGAAGCAGCCTGAGTTGTGCTCTGCTGCTGTGGGGCAGGGAGGCAGGGACTCGGGCCAGCTGGGGCGGGGGGGTTGGGGGTGGGGGTGTCCTGTCTCAGTGAGTCGTTCCCCCCCCCCCCCCCCCCCCCCCCCCCCCCCGCCTCCTAGGCCACCTGCTCTGAAGGCCTCCCTGTCTGTGCTTGCGGAGCCCAAGCCCTCTGCTGCCCACGGTCTTCCCGTGTGCGGGCGAAGCTTCATGGCAGCTTGTGAGTTGGGGTGAGGTCCCAGGAAGGACCCTCACCCCCCACCCCACCCCGGGGCGAACCCCTACAGGCGTCTGCAGGACTGGGGGACCTGGGCACAGGGTGGAGGCTCCCTTCCCTTCCCCACCATGCCGGCTCCACCCTGTCCCCGTGCCCACAGCTGTGAGAAGGGCACAGCGACTGCGGGGAGATGACGAGTGACGCACGCAACCAGGGTTGTTTTAAACACTTTATTTATAAAAAAGTACATTTTTTTTCCTCAGTACATTTTTCAACCCATCATTTTTTTTATACAAGTAAAAGGGGGTGATGCAAACACCCCCTGGGTCAGAACCAGGAGAACCTGTGCTGGGCTGTCCCCGGGGACCAAAGACGAAACGGTGACAAAGAAACCGAAGCCAAGGTAGAGCGTCGCACTCAGAGGTGAGGGGTGGCAGCTTCTCCTGGATTTTGTTTCCATTTATACAAAAAGAGAAAACCTTTTTTTTTGTTTGTTTCTGGCCAAGAATCCCATTTCCTCACAGCAGGAGTCAGAAGAGCAGCAGGCTGGTGGCGCAGGAGCCCCTCTGGCCTTCCAGTTGGGGCCATGAGGGCCCAGGAGCCCCAGGCTGGGCGGAGGCACAGGCCTGTCCCTCAGGTGCTCAGGGCAGGTGCAGGGCTCCCTGTGGGTGCGGGGACCTGGGAGGGACCCACCTGCTCAGCAGTAGGAGAGGGCTCCTGGTGGCAGTCGGGCTCCAGAACTCTCTCTGGGTCCCCAGAGGCCTGCGAGTGCTCCCTCCCCCCAGCGAGCTACCCATATCCCCCAACACAATTCCCGATTCCTCTGCTTGGAGGATGGCAGAAAAATTATTGCACCAGTGGCTTGGGCACGTGGGAGGGGGTTGGCAGAGGGGGCTCATGCCCAGGAAACAAGGCCCCTGTGAGTCTCTGTGGTGGCCTGGGCATGGGGAAATCACCTCTCTCCTATGTTCTTCCAGCAGGACCAGCCTGGTCCTCTGCTGGCTGTGCATCTGCGGGTGTGCACCTGGGCTTGGGTCTGCGTGTGAGGGGGGTGTGCCCCGTGGGTGCGTGGACTGGGCCTGAGCTGGCTGCGCTTGCCTGCTCGTGATCACCGATTCTATTCTGCTGCTTTTCAGCTCCTTCTGATGAAAGGGGACTCGGGTGGTTTGTGTACACATTAGAACAATATCAAAATCTTAAAGAAATGGGGGTGGAGGGGTCAAGGGAGTTGGGGGGGGCCAGAACAGGGAGGGTAGCAAGAGGCAAGGGGACAACTGGGGGACGCCTTGGCACGAGGAATACCAAGTTTATTTCATTTCCAGCAAAGGCAGAAGCTCAGCTCATGCTGGGGGTGTGAAGAAGCGAGATGTCCTTATCTCTCTTCGGGGCCAGGCCTCCCCTTGGCCAGCTGGGCTGTGTCAGTGGGCCCGAGAGCAATGCCCAGCTTCCCGCAGACTGGGGCGCCGAGAACCCCCACCCCCACCCCCGGGCCAGAGTGCCACCCCCTGCCTGCCTCACTGCTCTGCTGGGTGTGCTGTTGGGCTCCAGGCTAGGCAGGAACCTCCACATGGCCCACGCTCGTGGCATGGACTCCACAGTTTGTGCTTTGCTTGGGGGGAGGGTCTGGAGGTGTCTGAAGGGGGACTCAGTGCTTTGGCTGGGCCCAGGGGCCCTCCTAAGTACATCATAGAATGAGGAATAGCGGGTGGCAGTGGGGGATGAGGGAGACACAGGAGGGAGAGTTCTTTCAGTTTCATGGTTTCAAAGAGACAGAATGCCTTTATCAGGCAGGCCCCTGGGATTTCCTCCTGCCTGGGGGCAAGGAGACCAAACAGAGGGCCCAGAGCACTGTGAAGTGGGACTGGATGGGGCAGTGATGTAACATGGGAAAGGTCCTCTGCCCTGGGAGGGGAGACACTAATACTGCTAAGAGAAGCAGCCCAGATCCTCTGCTCCCCCCCTGCCCTGTTGGCTAGAAAGACCCCAGAATTTTCTCCCCCAACTCTACCCCATCTGGTACCCCCAATGCCAAGAGGGGAGAGCTGCCCCAGGGCTGGCATGGCTTCAGACTTCTGCTACGTGGCTACTGGGCAGCCAGGGCTGGGGCTAGGGCAGTGGGGGCCAGGGGAGGGTGGCCCAGCTGCTGGGCCCCGGGGTTGCCAGGGCAGAGACAGGGCTGGCTGGGGATTCAAGAGCAGCACCAGGGCGGGGAGGAGTGGGGCTGGGGGCTGGGGCTCCCTTGGGAAGCCTATGGCAGGGTAGGTCAGTGCCCGTGGGGCACAGAGTGGTCTGCTTCCCCCCTCCCCCCAACACTTGCCATCCCACAGAGCCCCTGACAGCCTGGGTTGAGTTAACTAGAACCCTAATGGGCAGGCATGAGCCCGCCTCTCTCATCCCAGGGTCTTTCCTATCTAGAGTGCTGGGGGGGACAGAGTGAGCAGATGGAGAGACTGAGGCACTTTGAGCTGGGGAATGGAAGGGGCTGGGAGGGGCCTTTCCCCCATTGTACAGACAGGAAGCCCTCGTCTTGGGGGACTGATGGGAGCCCAGAGCCCCATTCAAGGAGGGAATCTAGAACTCAAAGGGAATGCTTCCCCAAGGGTCCCCTCCTGCTGCCCCCCTCCCCCATCCCAGAATGGAAACCAGGTATAGCTGAGCAGGGGGTGGAAAGTGGCAAGCAGGAGCTTCTGAGTCAGGATCCCTGGCTCCCCCACTCCCCTTGCACTTTCTGGCAAGCCCAGAACATCTACATTGGCCTTGGCAGGTGAGGTGCCACCCATCCACACTCTTCAGCATCTGTATTTGCCAAGCTTCTGTGGGGAGGACTCCCTTCCCCATTGCCCTCCGTGGTGGTACTCGGTCACCTCGGACACTTGGACATCTAGGGAGCCCAGCCCTGACTCCCCAGGAGAATCAAGAGTTGCTAGCACTTGACAGATAAGGGAGAAATCTGAGAAACTCCCATGCTTAAAGAAGCAATTTAGGGCCAGCCCGAACTCCTAGGATAGGGGCACCAGGGGGCCCTGGTCTCAGCAGTCGCTGGAAACTTCTGAAGGCTGGCCCCACCCTCAGCTGGGAGGGGTAGAGGTGGAGCAGAGAGGGGTGGGCCCTGGCGGTGTGCAGCCTGGGAGGGCGTGTGACCCCAGGGGAACAAGGGGTGGACATGAGTGGGGAGTGTGCATGTAGGTGTCTGCGTTATGTGTTGGTAGAGGTGTATGGGAAGTGTGGGCCAGAGTCCACCTGGAATCCCACTATGTGGGGAGCAGACAGGGGTCAAGAGGAGAGACACACCAGAGCTGGGCCAACTTCACTCTGTTGGCCAATGAGGAAAAAAAATGTAAAACCAACCTCACCAGGAAAATACACTGCTCAAGGCCCTGGGTGGGGACCTCCCACTCGATTCACCTTACAAAGGAGACAACCCTGGGTGCTTTGGAGAAGCCTCTCCCTGCCTCTCGGGTGCAATGGCTGTCTAGACTGGGGGTCCAAGGCCCCGGCTGCTCACGGCAAGGGGTGCTGGGGTCCCTCTCCCTGGGAAAAGAGGAGCAGCATCTGGGGGTGGGGTGGGGCTTTCCCCTTGGAGAGCCCGGGCCCTCCACCCCCAGTGGAAAAGACACAAACAAATTCCAGTGTTGGGGGCGAGGGAGGGCGGGCTCCCCAAACCCTGCTGGGACGCCCAGGTACACAAGACGAGAACAGGGCTCCCCGCACAGAGGGCAGGCGGAGGGTACAGCAACACCAAAGCCACAGTGAACACAACACCATGGGGAGGACAGGGGTGGGGGGTAGGGAGGAAATTGTAACAAAGCCAGGTCGCACCTGCCCTGGGCTCCCCGCTCCCCAGGGGTGTGGGGCTGGCTTTGGGCAGCTGGGTGAGTCTCTGTCGAGCTCCTGGGGGAGCGGGCTGGGGAGGGGCGGGGGGCGTGCGGGTGGGGGCTGGGGAGAAGGGGTGCAGACGAGGCTCTGGAGACGGGGCGCTACACGTACCACTCCTTCTTGGAAATGAAAGACCCGTCGTTCTGAGAAACCATGTTCTCGGCCAAGTCCAGCTGCTCGGGGTCGTACTGGTAGCCCAGGGTCCGGTCCCCGTAGCCGTCCTGCCGGGCCTCGGCCTCGTCCACCGTGAAGTAGGGCCGCTTGGCGTCCTCGTCGTACTTGGGGTGCGGGCCGCCCACCTTGCGCTCGCCCCCGCCGCCCCCCTCCTCCTCCTCCTCCTCCTCATAGCTGCTCCCGCCCAGCGGCCCGGGCTTCTTCTCATCGTCCGAGTCGTCGGGGTACTGCAGGTTCTGGGCCATGGGCGGGTGGTGCTGGGGGATGCCCGCCTTGCTGTAGCCGTTGCCGTACACGTGCTTCTTGGTGCTGTAGTCGCCCTTGAAGGTGTGCCGGCGCCGGCGCAGGGCCACCACGATGCCGCCCACCACGATCGCCACCAGCAGGATGCTCCCCGCCACGCCCCCGATGATGGCCGTGGGCACCGGCCCGGCGCGCCGCCCGTGCTCGGGGGGAGACGGGGTGTAGGGGAACTCTGGGCAAGGAAAAGACATGGAGGGGGACAGTGTCAGTGTCTGCTGGGGGGACGGGGGGGGGCAGGGGGGCAGGGGAAGGAAAGGCCAGGGCGTGGGTGCGTGGCCCAAGGGCAGCTCCAGATCCGCAGGCCCCTCTGGGAGCTCCCATCCCCTTCAGGAGCCCACACGGCGCAGCGCCCTGCCCTCTGGGAGCCTTCACCCCTCCAGGGGCCCCCCACCCCTCTAGGGAGCCCTCAACCCTTCCAGGAGCCCACACTGCGCAGCGCCCTGCCCTCTGGGAGCCTTTACCTCCTCCAGGGGCCCCCCACCCCTCTAGGGAGCCCTCAACCCCTCCAGGAACCCACACTGTGCGGCGCCCTGCCCTCTGGGAGCCTTCACCTCCTCCAGGAGCCCCTGCCCCTCCGGGAGCCCCTACCCTTCCAGGAACCAGGAACCCTGCACCTCTTGGTGCCCCGCCCCTCCAGGAGCCCCCACTCCCTTCAGGAGCTCTCACTCCTCAGCGCCCCGCTCCTGCTCCTGCTCCTGCTCCTCCTCCTCCTCCTCCTCCGGGAGCCCCTACTCCCTGCGAGAGCTCCCACGCTCTCCAAGAGCCCCCACCCTTCAGCGCCCCACCCTTCCTGGGTGCCCCCTAACCCACCCTCTGGGAGCCTCCAACCCCTCCAGGAGCCCACTGGGCAGTGGTGTTGTAGTGGAAGTGAGAGGAGAGGCAGAGCCCTGGAGAGCCTCCACGCTGGCTTTCTTCTTGGCTGTGGTGCCAGCCCACCCGGGTCCCTGTGTCCCCTAGCCGCCAGTCACTGTCAGGCACCCGGGGAAGTAAGTGTGCTATTTATTTCTATTCAACACACGAGGGAAGGAGGCTTAGAGGGGTTAAATAACTTGCCCGAGGCCACCAGCCAATGATGCAACGTTGGTTCTTTTGCACGGAAAGCCAGTGTAAATGTTACCCCTGCCCCTCTGCCCGACCCTGCTGCTCACTGGGCGCCCCACGTCTGCTTCCACCTGCTCCCCAGTGCACAGGGAAGAGGATGGGTTCCCAGAGCGGCCCTGTTGAAGCCTTGTGAGTGCCAGAAACCAGGGCTGTGGTTCTCGGCTGCCGCCTGGGCCCGCAGGGCAAGGTGGGTGCCCAGGGTGCTGGCAGCCTGGGCTGTGAGCAAGATGCTCAGCATGGCTGTGCAGGAAGGGGGCACGAGCACGCGAGTCCATGGCAACGATGGTGTGTAGGGAGCACATGCCGGGGCACACCCTGGACGTCTCGGCCAGCCCGCATGCCTAGGCTGATGTGCCCGATGTGTGTGTACCAACCTGCACCCTGAGGACAGGGTGGAAACCAGGAGGCAGGAAAGGTGGAGAGAAGAGAAGGGAAGTAGGTGGGAGAAAGGGAAGGCCGGGTGGGTGAGTGCCAGCCTCTGGTCAGTGCTGCCCCTGACTCTCCCTCTTCCTTCCCAGCCAGAGGCCAAAGGACACCCCCCTCCCCCCAGGGGAGGGTGAGGGAGGCGGTTCCCAGCACCACCACAGGGTGGCACCGGAGACCACAGCTGACCACGGCTGACCACGGTCAGGGCAAGAGGCCTGGTGGGCAGGCCCAGGGGGAGCCTGGGAGGGCTGTCTGATTGTTCTAGGCCCTCCTCTCTCAGGCCAAGGCAAAGGTGTAGGGTTTGGACATTCCTTCCGGTCTCTGGGAATCGGTTTCTGTCAGCTTACTCCCTGAATGAGCATCACTCACTCCAGGGGAATCCTGCTCCTCCTAGAAGCCCATTCCCTCCTCCCAGAGGTGAAGCTAGCCCCGTGTGGGAGCGGGTGAGGTGCTGTCTGCAGCAGGCAAGAGCAGCACAGAGACTCTAGAAAAGGAAAGGACTTCTGGGAGTCCGGGCTGGGAGGGCTAATGAAAACACGGGGGCCCGAAGAAGGGATGGCGATCTGCCTGCAGTCACATGGCTGAGCAGGGACCACCCAAATGCTCCTGTTCCTGGCCTCTCCACATGCAGGAGTTGGCAGAGCGAGCAACAACTACTTGTCACCACTGTGTCCTCAATGCAGGTCAGCGAGTGGCTGTCCAATAAATATTTATTGAATATTTGTCCTCACCGCCTACTTCCAGAAGTTTCCCTGGAACCTCAAGCTTCTCCTGCTTTACCAGGTCCCATCTGTTTACTGCCTTTAAAAAGCGCTGCACACCTGCTCCCCACGAAGTGGGAGCTGCCTCCACAAGGCGTGCCCCAAAAGGCAGCTAGCAGGAACCTAGCCTCTGCTGTTTTTACCCTGCCTGCTGCCTCTTCAGTTCTCGCCCAGATCTGAGTACTCTCCTCTCTAACCTGCCTCATCACTTCCCCCATCCACCTACCCATCTATGGATCTATCCATCCACCGATCCATCCGTCCATCCGTCCATCCACCCATCTACCCATCCATCCATCCATCCATCCATCCATCCACCAAGCCATCCACCCATCCCTCTACTCCCTACCCAACTATCCATCTATATACCCATCTACCCGTCTACGAATCCATCCATCCATCCACCTATGCAATCAAAAAACATCTACGGAGCATCTATTTTGCTAGTCACAGGATAGAAGAAACTCATAGCCTATCTGGGGAACCAAATGATGCCCTTAGGGACAAAGCAGAACACAGACATTCAAGGGGCACTGGCAGAGAAGTGCCTCAGGATTCAGGGGAAGGAGAACGGTGTGGCCTAGAGTTAACCCAGGCTCCTTGGAAAAGACTTGGAGAGGCCAAGAGAATAAAACAGGCATGCAAATGAGGGGACCTACCTTTCCTTTCAAATCTTTCCATCAAATCTTGTTGACTCTTCCTATTCAATATTTTATCACTTCATGCCAGATTTTACTGTCGTAGATTCCCGACTCTCCCACCTCCATCTGGTCTCTGTCCCCTTTCAGTCACTCTATTCACGGTCAGGAAGTTAATTTCCACTGTGTAGACACTACCACTCCCTTTCTCAAAGACGAGCAGTGACGTCCCCACCGCCCGCTAGACCGTGCCAGTCTGGGCTTCAGAGCTTCCATCATGCCACTTGATCTTGGCTTTGGCTAACTTGTCCGCCTTGTTGTCCAAGTTGATTCTTTACTGCAAATCTTTGCTCATGCTGTTGGCACTGCTAGAAATGCCCTTCCTCATTCCTCCCTTTCCATTCTTTCAGTTTTCGAATGGCTAAGGTTCTCCTTTTCTCGAAGGAACGAGGAGAGGGGCTGGGGAAGTGGCAGCCTCAGGATAATTCGGAACTGTTTCTAGTCAGGGTGTTACGGCTGTGTGCAGTCTAAGTTCTGATGTATTTATTTTTATGCTTTCTGCGACAGCAGAGACCCAACGAAAAAATAAAGCTCTCATACATCGTACTCGACTAGATTGAATTTTGGGGGCCCCACTAATCAAAGTACGGTAGAGTTTGCTGTATTACCTGTTTCATGAGAGTGGTTTGTGTCCCAAATTAGTCCATAAATTCAAATTCAGAGTAAATCCGGAACCTGACCACTTTCCACCATCGCTCTGCCCCTAATCGAAGCCACCATCACCTGTCACCGGCATTATTGCAGTAGCTGTATAACTGGCTTCCCTGATTATAACCTTTTCCTTTTATAGACGATTTTGAACACAGCAGCCACAGAGCCCTGTTAAGTCTGGAGAGTTTAAAATGGCCTATATGACCTGTGCCTCCACTCCCCACCCCTGATTTCATCTCTTGCTTTCTTCCTGGCTCACTCTGCTCCAGGCTTACTCAGGGCCTTTGCACTGGCTGCCCTCTACCCGGAAGACTCTTCCCCTAGGTGTCCCATGGTCCCTCCCTCACCTCCTTCAGGGCCTGGCTCAAACTTCTGAGATCACCTTCTCACTGAGGCCCTCCCTGACTGCCCTATTTCAAACCACAGCTCACGAACCCCACCCTGGCACTTGTGACCCTTTGATCCTGTTCTTCTTTTCTCCATGTCACTTTTTTTTTTTTAAGATTTACTTGACATGGAGGAAGCACAAGCAGGGGAAAGTGTAGGGAGAGGGAGAAGACTCCTTGCAGAGCAGGGAACCTGATGCAGGACTCAATCCCAGGGCCCTGGGATCATGACCTAGGCAAAGGCAGATACTTAACCACTGAGCCCCCCAGGCGCCCTTCCATGCCACTTTCAAAATGATCATAGATTTTTTCCAATGTATTTCATCTGTTGTTTGCCATATGTCCTTCTGTATTAAAACACAAACTCTAGAGGGACAGGGACGTTGTTTGGCTCATTGATATATTCCCAAGCATCTCGCCTGCCTGGCATGTGGCTGGAGTTCAAGAATATTTGTTGAATGAATTCTGATAAGGCAAAGCTTGTCTCAGAGGTGAGCATCTGGGTGTCTTTCCTCCTCAAGGTCCTTCTGTTTAACTCCCCCCCCCTCCCCGCTAAGAAGGTTTACTCTTCCCTGGGGATCTGTTGGGACCAAAGGGAACCCTGGTTATTTTGGCTGTTTTAGGGCCAGGCCTGCCCAGAGGTAGAAGAATGGCTAAGACGACCTTCTGGCACTGTAGATTTCAGAGTGCAGATGCCGAGTAAGGGTGCAGGAGGAGAAGACAGGAGGGTCTCATTTACTGGCAAGTGGAGGTGGCTGCGTGGTGTGGAATGGAGCAACCTCACTCCCCACCCCCTGTCTTACAAAGGGGGCAGCTTGGCTTCCATTCCTGAAAGACCATGGCTTCCCCTCTGGGATGGCAGGCTGGTCGGGCCCCTGGGGGTGGTGAGAGTTTGGCTTCCCCTTGGGGGCTGTGAGTGAGGGGGTAGGCAGGTACAAGGGCTATGGGCAGACCAGCTTAGGGTTTTTGTCTGATCTAGGATCTGGAGGAGATTTGGGGTCAAAGAGAATGTATGGGTTTGCTTCCAAACCAATGCCTGGGGCTTCCCCAGGCAGGCATCCTGAGATGAGGCTGGGAAGCTGCGAGAACTACACCTCCCAGTGTGCAGTGCTGTGGCTGCAGGGAGGGTAGGAAGGCCCGAGGCTGGACTCTGAAAGCCCCCTTGTCTTGTAGGAGCTGCGGCAGCTGCACAGCGAGTCAGGCCACTGGACAGGGCCTCATCAAGCTGGAGCAGCACTGAGTCCTCCCAGGGGCCGGGATGCAGCTGCCTTCACACAGACTCCGTAGCACACTGCCATTCACCAGCCTGGAGGAAGGCATGTTTGCCCACAGGACGGCCAGGGCTCCCGTTTGCACACTCAGCATGCAGACAGGCGCCCGCCTGCTTGCCACTGCACGTTTACACACTCAGGACCACACGCCCACACTCATGCCCCGGTGTGCAACGTGGAAGGTTCACACACACCCTCCCTTCCAGATGGACCCCGAAGCATCACTGACACTTGTTTCTGAGAATTCCCAGTCTAAGCGAGAGACCTGTTACCCTCACCCTCAAGTGGTCATCCCCAGTGGATGAGCCCAGGACTTCAGTGGAAATAGGAACTGGGGCAGACACCCTCCCTGCTCTGCTCCCGAAGTGGCCTGGATGCTCTCTTCCCCACAGCCCCAGTCCCAGGGATAGATGCTGTCCCATTTGGATCCTTTACTCTGGTCAAGGCCATACCCTGAGCACCTCTCCCCACTCTCTACATTAGAGGGAGAAGGGAAGGACGCTCATTGGTTTGTTTTGTGACTACTGGTCGGACCCCATGAAATTGCTCTTGGCCACTTGGATCTTGGAAATGGGCCTCTCGGAGGGCCTTAGGCCCTGAGGACATGTATACACAATTCTGGTGAGTCTGTCTCCTTGTCCCCATGGCCACAGCCCAGGCCTGTTACTTCTCACTAGGGATGCCCTCACTATACAGCCCCTAACTGGTCCCCTGGTGCCATCCACACAGCCTCCCAAATGCTTGGTCTACACTACCTGCCTCGCCACATCACTTCTCCGCTGAGAACCCTTCAGAGACTTGCCTTTGACAACACAGAGAAAGGCTGGTTTCTCCCATTCCTGCCCACCTGGCTCCCAACATCTCCTTCCCATGAGCTTCCCTTGCCTGCAAACCCCACCTTCCATCATCCTCATAGGAACAACTCAAACACCACCTCCTCCACCTTGATCCGGGGCCCCAAGAAGCCCGTGCTAAAGTGTGTCTGTGCAGGTGCAATGCCTCGCATATGCGTGCCCTGCACACACACGTATCTTTGGCACACACCCCGCCACAGGCCTCCTCCCCCTCCTGCCCCAGCTGCTCCTCATTTTCCTCTCCAGATGCGCCCAGGGCAAAGCTATTACCCGAACGGATGGCCAGAATGAAAAATTAAATTTCCACTTATCCGTCTCACTCCTGCATTCCCTCCTGACTGGGGGGCTTGGAGCTGTGTCCCTTGGACTGGGCCCCCAGAGACAGACACGAGGTGAGGTGGGACTGGGGCTCAGACGTTGTCTGTGAGCTCAAGAACACACAGTTCTACAAGGCTCAGACTTCCTGGATGGGCCCTCCAGGGGGGCTGAAAGAGCTTCCCTCCTTCCCTTGGGACAGGCTGGGTAAACCGCTCCTGGGCACATCGATGATTCAGTGAGCATCACGCCTCTCTGGCTTCTGCCTCACTGGGCTGTCAACAAGAGTGGCCTATGCAAGGCCCTTCTCACCACCCATGTGTGTGACTTGGTTACCACCCCTGTCCTGCCCCGTGCCTCTGGGAGAACAGGAGGATATGCCTTGTGCCTCTTCTAGCTGGAGCCCAGGCAGCCTGGCCTACCTGCTCACAAGGCCAGCTAGGCCTGACCACAGACCCCATGCAGGGTGCCACTGCGGCCATCGGCCCCAAGGAGACAGCCCACCTTCATGGCTGGCTTCTTTCCTCTCTGTTCTGTAGCCTGGGCCTGGGAAGTGCCCTCTTCCCTTCCTCCCTGCTCCTGGACCTGATGTGACTCCCAGATGAGCAGCCCTGGACTTTGGTCATCCAGCGTCCTCCTGAGCTCTGGGGAAAGGGAGGCCCTGACTTGGCTGTTTTGACCCTGCCCTGAGGGCTGGGTAGCACCACCTGGCCCCATAGGCCTCAAAGGGCCCCTTACTGGTCCACTCATGCCGGGGGTAGAATCATGGGGGAAACTGCTCCCAGTTTCTTGACCTCCTCTCTGATTTCCCATCACCCCCCAGTTGGGGGGCGATGCAGCAGTGGTGTTGATGGCCTGCCTCTGGGGAAGGTACCATCACACAGGGGGGCTCGGTGTGTGCAGCCAGTGGTCCATGCCCCTGGCCAGAGGTAAATGGGATTATCTCTGTGCTACAGGCTGAGAGGTGAAGGCCACAGAGCCAGAAAGAGCCAGGATGTGCGCACAGTGAGGCCAAGTGTGTGTTGTCCCTTGTAGGACATGCCTCGCAGTGGCGCGGTCACACTCTAAGTCTTATGAATACTCCTCATCCTGTCTGCTCCGTGGCCCCACGGCCAGAGCCTGGGCACCCATGAGGCTCCTACTGAAATCTGGCCCAGATTTTCTCCAGGAGGGGACACGTGTGTGACTCTACCCACTGCCCCACCCCGCTCCCACCCCAAAGCCTAGCCTGGAGGATGGGTGGCCTTAGCTTTTCCCAGGCTCCACCTCGGATGCTTCTACTACTTTAACCAGTCAGAGGGCCAAGGACAGGGGGTTGAAGAAAGTGGCCAATGACCAAGAGACTGGTGAGGATGGATGGAACAGCCCCAAGGGCAGGTGGTGCAGATCCTGGACACCTTCAGGCGGCTCATTCTGCAGCTGTGCCTTGGACATACCCGCAAACATGGTTGACTTCTGAGAAGCTGGCCCAGAGCTAGTGGGTCTTCAGAACTGTGCTTGCCCTGCCTAACTTCTGATACTCCAGGGCCTGGCTTGACGTCTCCCCGAGGTCACTTCCTGCGCGTGACACGCACCCTGGACACCACACTTCCTGTCCCGGGCGGCTCTTTCTGTCACTTTCTTATCCTGCAGCCAGCTCAGCTATGATGCTAAAGACACTCCCTCTTCCAGCTTGTGAACTTGTGATGGCTACTGTACCCCTCTATTGGCTTGTTGCGATCTTTCCATTAATAATGATAATGATAGAGATCAAGATAATAATCACAGAGCACGGGCCATTTGTTGACAGACTGGTCTGTGCTAGGTACTGGGCCCACATGATGCAAATTCTGACAACAAGCCTTTAAGGCACCTTGTCTCATCCCCATTTTCACAGGAGGGCTTGTCCGCGTGCCAGCTGCCTGACAATGAAGCCTATGCTCCTTTCGTGGCCCTGTGCGAAGCCTCCCCCAGAACATGCTAGCTCCTGTGCTCCTTCCCTTTGCCCTGAGACGTCAGGTGGCTGATTCTCCTCATCTGCACTGACACAGAGAGAGATGCAGGGAAGATAGGAATTCAGTCGAGGGCGCACTGCCATGGCTTTGGGCGGTCTCCTTGTTTTCCCCCCAGGGTCCCCACTTGGGGTAAGCCTCACCCTTCTGCCCACGTGGGGTTCTTGAGCTGCAGGATTTGAGTTCCACCTGCAAGCCCCCCGCGCCAAGCCAGCATCACAGGACGCGGGCAGGCTCTAACACCTGTCCTCCACCGTCCCCCGCTCCCCAACCCCAACAGCATCCTCCCAGACAGCACTTCCTTCCTCCCTGCTGGAGCCTCCCTCTGACCCCTCTCTGATCGGGGGGTCACCCTGTTTCACACACAGCCTTATAACAGGGGAAAGAGAAAAGCAAAGCAAGGCCACTGAATGGCCAGAGCTCAAGGGGGATCCAGAAGAGGAAGAGGAGACACAAACTTCCTGCAATAACAGAACCTGAAGGTTGCATTGCGTCGACAGTGGAGGAAGCAGTGGTGGGGAGAGAGAGGCAGGGCCGGGTGCAGCCTCCTACCTGTGATATTGACCTCCACCTGGCCCGAGCGCGTGCCGATGGGGTTGGTGGCCTCACACACATAGGTCCCTGCCAGGCTATAGTTGATAGGCCCCCTGAAGAAGAGGGTTCTGTTCTGGGCCTCCACGCCCTTGGGGAGAGAGCCGTTGAGCCTGTAGGGATGGGGAGACAGGGCAGAGCGTTATGACTCTCTGGCTCAGAAGCTGCCCTGGTGTCACCCACCTGCCTCCAAGGGTCCCCACCCTTTGGCCGAGTTAATAATAGGCAGGGTCTGTCTTGGGAGGAGGAGAAGCAACCACAGCAATAACCTATTGCATTTCGCAGTTTCCTATTATTCAGCGTTTTATGCTTGATGGTCCCAGCACTAAAATGTAGACAGGACAGGAAGGGACTGGTCCCACTGAACAGGTGAGAAACTCTACGTTCAAGGTCAAGGAACACAGCTCTATGTGATAGAACTGGAGCCTTAGCCAGGTCTTGGACTCCTGGCATGGTGCTCTTCTGACCACTCTTTGGTTTCTTGGGTTGCTGGTTCATCATAGAGATGTGTGGGTCCTAACCCCGGATCTACTGAACCTGGACTGCTGGAGCCATGGCCTGGAAATCTGTATTTTGACAAGTGGCTCGGGTAACACGATGTGACCCATGTCGAGGAATCGTGTTCCATTTCACTACCTCATTTTCTTACTGGGTGTTATCACAGGCCTTTTTCCTGGGGAACATCCTTCTGATCCCCGAGGCCTCGAAGCTATTATTCTCTTGGACCTAGCAGCTCCCAGGCACACCGCTGAAATTGGCAAGCAGGCCCTGGCCAGCCACTTGCACCTTCAGAGGCACTTCTGGTTCTAGGAAGTGGATGGAGGGTGAGAATTAGCTAGGGCATGCCAGCACCTTCCACTTGGACAAAGTGGACAGAGACTATAGACACAATGTGGGCACAAGCTTCTGGCCATCAACATCAACCTGCTTCTTGGCTTCCCCACTCCCATCTTTCTATGTGTTCCATCCAGCTCTTCTCTGGGAAGAACCTTGGCTCAGGCCATCAGAGCAGGCTGGAGGGGCAGACGGGACCTGTGAGAGCCAGGCTCAGAGACTGTCATCAACAAGATGACAGGATGTGGGGCAAGCACTCCATGAACACGGGTGTTCTGGGCTGACGGCTGCCCTCTCCTTGAGAACCTGGGGGTGCCGGAGAGAAGGAACGGGAACAAAGAGAGATCTGGGATGCTCCAGAAAGCCAGCTTCCCTGGGGACACCTCGATAAAAATAAATAGCGGGGGCTGGAGTGGGAGTGACTCAGACTGAATCACCAAAGGGAAACGATAACATTCTTTATTAGGGAGAAGGCAAGTGGATTATGAGGGAATCCCCCTCTGGCAGAATGGTTTGGCCCACTGACCCTGATGCTGCCAGACATGGGGTGTCTGTGCCTGGGATCTCCCCATCTCGTTGAGAAACCTGAACCAGGATCCTCATTTCCTCCTGACACGATGCTCCTGGAGGTGGCGGGGTAGGGGTGGGTACCTCCCTGTGACCAGCCAGCCCCAGAGCACTTACGTGGTCCAGTGGTACTCGGTGGCAGGGGGGTTGGCATCGGCTTTGCATGTGAGCTTCACATCCATCCGCTGAAGGTACCAGTTCCCATCAAATCCCTCGATGGTCACTTCGGGCTCATCTGTGGGGCCGGGGATGATGTTTGAGAAGGGTAAGGGCAGGAGAGGCAGGGTGAGGGGACCTTGGCCAGGGAAGGGATAGGAGGTAGCAGTGACATGGAGACAGCTGGAGATGGGGAGAGGGAGGAGGTGGATGGGGATCACGGGCCCTCAGAGCAGAAGGAGCGAGGAGGATGAGGAAGGACAAGGACAGATGAGCCAAGGGAGATGGAAGAAGAGAAGAGGGAGGACAAAGCACCCCCAAAAAGCAAGAAGGAGGGGAAGGTCAGAGGGGTGAGGAGGAAGGAGTGGGGGGAGTGGCAGGAGGAGAGAAGCAGAGGAGGAGGGAGGGCTGGCATGGGGGAGGTGGGGGGAGGGACAGGGGTGCCCACCCCGGGTACCCGGCCCACACCGCGCCCTGCTCACACTGCACGTTGAGGGTGAGGCTTTCCCGGAAGCGATCCATGTGGTAGTTGACGATGCAGGCCAGGGACTGCTGGTGGGCCTCCCGGCTGGGCACCAGGCGGTAGCGGCTGATGACGGTCACCGTGCCGTTGGGGTTCCGGATCTCTTGGTACTCCGCTTCGCCCTTCAGGCGGGTTTCCCAGGACACCACGCTGGGAGGCTTCCCATTGGCGGAGGTGCAGGTGGCCACCAGGACCTTGTCGTCCTGCCCCTTCTTGGCTCGAAGCACGGCCTGGGTACCCTCCACCCAGTTGGTGGGTTTGGCTGCGGGGAAGCAGAGAGAGCCATGGCACCAGCTCTACCGCCCCACTCAAAGTGTGCAGGCCCGGGATGTGGCCCTCGCCATCCTTGCCTCTCAGCTGTGCTGCACCAGAGTGGCTCCCATCGCTTCTCATGGGACTGCTTCATATCTAACCTACGTCCTTCCTGCTCTACGACTGGTAGCCGATCTTGTCAAGCTGAAGCCTTCTCAGAGCCTTGGCATGCTCAAGGCAAGTGGCTCATGCGGCCCCTTTCCTTACCTGGTGTCTGAAGCTTCTGGCTGCTTCCCGGTCATCCATGAAGTACCCAGGTGGGCCTCCAGCCTGAATCCTAATCCTCAGCTCTGTCCACAGCTAAGGCCCTGCTCCCGACCCCCAGTGAACTGTGGGACAGCCCGGCTGGAAGGGACTGGAAGCACCAGGCCCGGAGCTTTGGGAGCATGTCAACCCAGGGAGAAGGTCTGGGGCCACTGAGGCACACAGTGAGGATGGCCAAGCCCCAGGCCCCAGGCCCCTGCACAAGCAGGGAGGGAGGGGTCGGGCCAGCTTACCCATCACGGTGAGGTTGAGCTGGCTCTCCCGATTGCCGGCGGGGAAGGTGGCAAACTCGCAGATGTAGACCCCCTCATCGTCCAGCTCCAGGCGGGAGAGGCGGATGGTGCCGTCGGTGAAGGAGGGCCGCAGGAATTCCACGCGCTCGCGGTAGGGAGCCAGCACCGAGACGCCCATGGCTGGGTTGTAGATGGCCACGTTCTGCTTGGAGCCATTGGTGGCCTTCTGCCAGGTGACCTGGGTGATCTTCACGCCGGGCAGCGGGTTGGTGAAGCTGCAGTGCAGCACCACATCCGTGCCGATGAAACCATACATGGAGTCGTTCACCTGGACCACCTGGGCGTTGGTGCCTGGCGGAGGAGACGCGGGGCTGGTCAGTGACAGGCTCGGCCCCCCACCCAGGCTCCCGGGGCGCTGCGGCTTTCTTCCTGGCGGTATTTCTCTTTTGATTCTCATCATAAAGATAGTACTCTGCTTGTAATAAAAGCACTCTAGGCAATACTGAAAACTACCGAGAAGAAAAGGCACCACCCATGATCCCGCTGCTCAGAAATATCACTGCTAACCTTGTAGGCCGCATTCCTCTTCCACTTCCTTCCCTCTACATCCTTTCTCTAGATGTTTCTGCATGACCGTCTCTTCCCTACACAAAGTCAGAATCCTATTGTACATATTGTTTCCTACGTTGCCTTTTCTCCATGGCACGAATATACACCTCCACCCTGGTTTCCGATGAGGAGGCTCGAGGGCACTGCTTTCCTAGGAGCCGCCAACTGCGTCAGCCTTCCTGGGCCTCAGTTCCCTTTTGGCAAATGGGGCATAAAGATCCAGTCCTCCACCTCACCGGGGTTGCTAGGAGAACCAAATGGGACTAACGAGAAAGTGTGTCAGGAGACAGGAAGCGCTGCCCACATGGCTCACAGTGGCCGCCATGGTGGCCACCCCCATAGGTCTTCTCCCTTAAGACTGGGTGCCCACGCCCTGGGGGGCACCGGCTCCGTCCCTGTCACCCAGCCAGGCAGGTTGAAGTAGGTGCTGTGCAAGGCCCTACTGGCTGGCTCCTGACTGCCTTACTGATCTAGCCTAAAAATGTCTCGACATTCAACATCCTGGTTATCTGGGCCCTGCCTCTTGGTCCACATCTCTCCGTACATGATGCCTTCCAACTGTGTCAAACGGCCCCTCCTCAGAACACGCCATGTTCCCGTGTTCCCTTCCTCCCTCTCTCCCTCCTCCTAACACTCCTACTAGACTCTTGCTCACGCAGCACCCTAGAAGGCCCTAGAAGGCTCTTCCCCTTTTCCACCGAAGGATCTCCCACTCAGGCCACCTCTTTTAAGAAGCTTCCCAGACCTTCCCCGCCACCTCTGCTACAGATCTTTTCTGCCTTAGCATGTGGTTGTTCGCGCCTCTGACTTCTCCACCAGAGCAGCATCTATGCACTGCCCAGCCCAGCGTCTGGCACACAGTAGACGCTCAGTAGATCTTTGTTGCCAGACAAATTGCAACGGAACCCGTGAGAATAGAGATTTGCAAGAAACAGGGAGTGATCAGTGGCATCGGATGAATGAATCAATTCCCCCCAGTCTCCTCACCGATTGCTTTATTCCCACTAGAATGACTTGTTTGAGCTCTGCTCTACCCCGAAACCCAGGGCAGCCATCCCCTCCGGTGGGTCTCTCCAGCCCCAGCTCATTACTGAGCTCTGTTACTGGCGGTGCCTCTGCACACTTCGTTTGGTCACATCTTTACTGCACTCAATTTATTGAGCACCATTAATAATATGAATGCCAAGGCCTGTACTGACCCAGAGGCAGGGGGATGGCCTTAAGGGTCTCCCAAGGGAGACTGGGGTTCAAGACTGGAAACGTGGGGCTCACATGTGCCTCTGCACATGGGCAGGGCACACTCCTCTGAGGGGCTTGGAAGACCACAGCAGGTGAAAGCTGCTACCCCCAACTCCTGCCTTCAGGAGGGTACACAGGCCATGTCTCCTAGGTCACTGTAGTATCCTCTGTGTTTGGCATACAGTAGGTACTCAAAAATGCTTGCTGAATGGATAGATCTTTGGCCCCTTTGAGCCAGGTCCTTGCCATGCTCTGAAAGCTTCCCTGATGCTCCTCACTTCTCTATTCTCTACTCATATCCACACAGCCCTGAAAAGCTGACCTGGGGTACCCCACCCCTACCCCTCCAGCTGGTCTATGGGGCTCTGACATGTCCCTGGGCAGAGAGCACTGTGGGCTGGTGGGAGTACAATGGAGGGAGCATCCATCAGGGAATCGGGAGGGCTGGGTTCTCTCAGCTCCCTTCTGAATGGATCTTGGGACCTTGGCCAGCCACTTCCCCCTCCTGAGCCCTATTTTTCTCCTCTGTAAGGGAACAGGACTCCCCCAGTTCCCATGGTCCCTTCTGGCCCTGAGTCTGTTTCCCTGAACTGCAGTCCAGCCCAGCTGGGGCCCCACCCCAGAGCAAGTCCCACGGTGAGGTCAGTGGGCCAGACAGCCTAGTGCTCCTGCTGACTGGCCAGTTGGCAAGCGGTTAAGCCCTAGGCCCTCCCAGCAGGATAAGTGGGTGCTCCCTCCCCCACCCCCCTAGTCGCCACTCATCAACCTGCTGGAGGTTGCCCAGCAGCTGAGATAATGTGGGTATAATTGGGGAACTTTCACCACACAAAGCCAGAAAACAGGAAAAGCCAGTTGGGAGGGCTTGGGCCATAGGTTGGGGTTGGGGGTTGGGGCGTGGGCACCAGGAGCTGTCTTGAGATTGGTGCCCAGGCATGGTGGGGCCCATAGTGGGACACAGCTCACCAAGCCTGCCTCGACCCCATCTCTCATCTCAGTCCTCAGCAGGTGTGGGGACAGGCAGGCTCCAGTGCCTGGCACACACACTCCCATTCATTTGCTGTGTCTTCAGCAGTGACCTCACCCTTCAGAGCTGTGAATGCCAGGAGGGAAGATCGCTGACAGTGGCCTGGGCATGGGGGCGGGGCGAGTGCCGCCAGGGGCTCCGGTGCCCCAGCAGCCCTGTCTCGTCCATCAGTGCCTAACCAGACCGAGGCAGCCCTCCCCACCCTGATGTCTGTTTTGGGGTTAAGGCCCCTCTCTCCTCTTCAGAAGCAGCCCCATGGGGGGCTAGCAAGGAGAGTGCCTGGCATGTCAGCTCATTGCACACAAAGCCAGTTCTCCTAGCCCTTGCCCCTTCTCTCCTAGTGATGAGTGGGCAGATGAGAGTGGGGGAGGGCCTCTAAGGAGGAGGTGGAGTCATTTTGATGTTGACCTCTGTCCACAGTCCACTGGGAACAAGGGAGCCCTTGGGGTACAGGGTTTGGGGTCATTCCCCACTCCCAGAGTCCTGGAACTGGGAGGGGCTGACGACACTGGCAAGGTCTGAAGACCCTCCCTAAGCCCTCCACCCCACTCCAGGCTCAGAAACTCAGAACCCAGCTCCTGGATTGGGATTGCCAGTCTTGGCCTGAGGATGCAGGGTGGGGGAGATATGCCTCATGCTTTCGACTGGGCAGACTGGGAGGCTTTTGGAGAGGGGGGCACACCTCCAGTGATGGAGAGGCAGGAGCAGAGTGTCGCAGGGAATGGGGGAGCGGGGATCACTGCTGCAGAGGCGGAGAAAGGGCTGGATCAGGGTAGTGACCCAGGAAGAGGGCCCTCCTCCACGCAGGAAGAGGTGGGCCATAAACCTCCTCTGGAAGGCCTGGGAGAGGGGGCGGAAACAGGAGGCCAGGCCTGTCCAAGCTTCTCCATCAACCACTCAGGCCCTGATGACCTGAAAGCTGACCCTTGTGTCTCCCCAATACTGCCTGAGCTCTTCCCCTTCTCTAAAGGGTTGTCCCATCTCTTCCCCGCCTCGGGCACGACATGGGCTTGGAAAGAGCCAGACAGTGGGGATTTGCATCCCCCCTCTGTCACGTACAAGCTGTGAAACCTTGGGCAAGTGACTTGACCTCTCTGTGCCTCAATTTGCACTGAGATTGCACATCTGTAATATGGGCATAACAGTCATACCTAGCCCATACAGTCGTTCTCAGGATTAAACGAGTACATGCAAAACTAGAAAGCAGCACTTAGCACAAAATTAAGTGTGCAGTAAACGGTAGTAGCCACCATTACCATCACCACCGCCTTTATCGTCATCTGTATCCCTTTAACTTCTCTTTTCCTGGTGTGTGTGTCTAGTGTGTTTCCTGGTGTTGTGTCCTGCCTGGCTTCCAGCAGATTGTGAATCCCTGTGTGAGAGGGAAGACACGGGTTTGCCTGGGGTTGAGCTGATCGCATCGTGGCTCGCTGGCAGGATCCAGGACTCAAGAGACTAGCCCTCGAACCTTCTCTGGTTCCCCAGGCCATTAGGGCTGCTCCACACAAGGCATCATCTGTCCTCTCGCACAGGCCCCCTCTTACGTGAGAAGCAGGGGCTGTCCCACATGTCGGGGACGGGACCACTAGAATGGTAGCAGATTGGAGCTCCATGGACCACATAATCTGTCATTTTACAAAGGAGGAGTCCAGGATCTGGAGGGGTTGGCTCACTTGCTCAGGGACACAGAAGAGCAGCAACCAGCCCAGTGCTGGTTGGGAAGACCCCACTCTACTTTTTTATAAGGGACTCACGTTCTTCATCTAACACCCCAGGGTGCCATACTGGGTGGCATCCGTCCTTCCTGAAATGTGATCTCAGAGCCTCTCTTGCTCCTTTTGATAAATGGCAGGAATACCAGTTATAAAATGCAGCCACGGTGCCTGCAGGTCACCCTGTGCTGGGCGCAGTGGGCGGGTGGGGCAAGAGGTTGGGGGCCAGGGGTGAAGCCAGTGGGAGCCCGGGTGGGGGCACCTGCAGGAGGGACAGAGCAGGAAGGAGCCAGAGAGGTGGGAGTGAAGGGTAGAGAGATCCATGGGAGCCTCTGTCCTCAGCAGAGAGGTTCTGGTATCCCACGGATATCAAGGAATGGTGTTTTTCCTTTTCCTGACCTCAACATTTTCCCTGACCACCCTGTGAGCTTGTGCCAGGGTCTGGGACCCAGGGCCCTGTGTGCCTGGGTGCAAGTGCCTCAGTTTCCCCATCAGAGCTGGGGTTGGGCAGTTTGGACTGCCTTCATGGCTTCGCAGAAGTGCTGAGCCAGCCAGGCATCTGCCGGCCCCCCAGACGTCAGGAACCTGTAAAAGCCCGAGCTCAGCAACAAAACACAAAGGCTCCTCAGTTGTGGCCGACAGACCTGCTCCCCAGGGCCCCGCCCCCTGCCCTGCCTGCCACGGAGCTAATCCGAAGCTGAGGCCATGGGTTCCCACGCAGTGGGGTGTGGCCCAGAATGGGGGGCATCTGCTCCCCACACCCACCTTGAGCAGTTTCTCTTCCTGCCCTTTGAAACATCAGACCCCCCCCCCACCCCTCTCTGGCCAGGCAGGATGGGACTGGGCCCATGAGGGCGGGTGGGGGGGGCACCGGCAAAAGGAGGGGGTTCTGGGATTTCTAGCACAGACCAGCTCTTCCTCTGGCCCCCATCCCTGTTCGGAGACTCGGCCTGGGTGCCCTCAGTTGGGTGGACAGCAGGCACAGACCCGGCTGGGAGGACCATTGTGGGAGGAGCACTGGGCTCCCCACCTACGCCCTCTCAGAGCCCCAAATCCTTTGGGATCCATCCCTAGGGCTTTCCAGGGATCTCACTCCCTGCCACCACCACCACCACCCCAGAACTGGCAGAAAGGAAGAGGACATCCGGTTAGCAACCAGCTTAGTGGTAAGTGGGAATGACTCACCTGGGGAGGGAGGGTGGGCTAGGGTGGGGGGTGGGGTAGGGCCTCCAGCTGAAACCCTGCTGAGTCAGCACAGTGAAAGGTTAGAGGGCCCCTCCTCCCAGTTGGGCAGCTACTTCCCTAAATGTCAACTCCCAGGGCTGGCCAGCTCCTCACTTTCTGATGCCAAGGCCGATCGACCTGGGGGAGAGGCTGGCAAGGAAGAGGGTATGATCAGAAGGGAATCCCCTTTCTAGGGTCCCCTCCTCTGGGAAGGTTTTGCCAATCAGTGTTGCCCAGACCCAGTCTGCCAGCAAGAACCCACAAGAGCAGGGTTCTCACCGAGGTCCTTTGAACTTGTCTCATCTTGTATCTATGCCCCAGGCAGGCTTCCCCATTATTCGGGAGCCCCCGAGGGCCCAGGCTGCATCTCTACCCTCTGAGGTCCCTTCCATGCCCAGGACGGCGTCCAGGGTGACCCAGGTCAGAGGGCTCAGTGAGGACCAGGAGCAGCAGCAGCTGACCCAGTCCTTGTCCCCATCCCCCTAGGTCCCTGGTCACCAAGGCTGAGTGCCTCCTGCACTGCAGGTGCTCTGCCCGGTGGGAGTGGGCCCTGGGGGACTCTCTCTGGGAGCAGTGCCTGCTGGGATGGCTCCAGGTGTCCCAGGGCTTTGAGTCCCTGTTGCATCCACCTTGCCAGCAGAGGTGATAACATCCCACCATCCCACAGTCAGGGGCTAATTGCTACTGTCCAAACCCAGGCGCCTCCGCCCCTCATTTGGGGTCACAGAAAAACTGCCGAGGTTTTCTTCTTGGCTGATGACCCCCCTCAAACTCCCGACATGGAGCTGGTTTAATGATGGGCTGTGGGGCTGGCGCCGGAGCCTTGGGCGGGTGAGCGCAGTGCGTGGGAGAGGAGGGGGCGCGGCAGCCTGGGAAAAGCTCGGTGGTGGAGGAGCCCAGGAGCTTCCAGACAGGCTGGGCCGGCCTGCTCCCCAGCAGCCCCAGCAGCGTGGAAGCCCCGGGGTTGTGGTGGTGGTGGTGGTGGTGGGGGCTGCTCCGGCAAGTCTCAGCTCTCTCCGAAACCTAGCAGGACAGGTTGGGGGACCGGGATGAATCAGGGAGCTGGGTTGTGCCTTCTCCCGCTGGGGAGCAAGTGGCCAGGAACACCTGGACCTCTCCCGCAGGCCTGTTCCTGTTGGCTGCCCCCTCCCCAGGGCCCAGGGCAGGGCCAGGCCAGAGCAGCTCCTGACTCCCCCAGGACGTCCCAGGAACAGAGAGGCCTTCTCAGTTCTGCGGCTCTCTGGCTCGAGCCTTCAGACTCCACCTGTTGATCCTCTCTGGACTGCTCGCCCTGCACCTGCAGCATTTCCTCTGGCCCAGTGGTGGGGAGGAGTATGTGCTGGAGGTCAGGAGAGGAAGTCTCTGGTCCCCATGACCCAGTCACATGTCTCTATGTGGCCTCAGGTATGGCTGTTCCCTCTCTGGCTTCAGTGTCCTTTTCTGTAAAATGAGAGTGTTGGACCCCATGACCCTGGAAGACTATACTTCGGACATCGCCTGCCTGGTTGTCTCTCTGCCCTAGGTCTGCACCTTCTAGGATCGGACTCTAGGACTTTGTCACCAAAGGGCTGCTCCACCTCTGTCTACTGCCCAGCTCCTCCAGGAAGACCTCCTAGATTAGGCGGAATGTGGAAAATCCAGGCTGCACAGCAGCAGAGTGGGGCGGATGCTAGCTCCTATACGCTTTGGAATTCATCTTTGTTCTCCATCCCCACTGGCCCCCATCCAGACTCCCCATAAGCCACCCCTCCCCCCACTAGTGCAGTCTCTTCCCCGCCCCCCACCTCCAGCAGAGTCTCACTTCCTTATTTTCTCAACACCCTCAGATGGGACTCTAACCACCCCTACCCCCATTTAAGTAAATCCTAAGCCCTTCCCTTCAAGGCTTAACGTAAGGCTCAGCAGCTCAGCATCTTATTCTTGCAGCTGCCACCACTGCCACCACCGCGTGCGTCCCCTCCTCCCCAAGCCCCGCCCGGGCGCAGGCCACAGCCAAGTCCACATACCTGCCTCCAGGCTCTCCTCCAACCCATTCACCACTTTCTAAAACATAAATCATTTTCTATTTAAAATCCTTCCATGGGTTTCCTGCAGCCCTCGGGATCAAGTGCAAAGTCCTTTTGGGCTCCAAACCTCATCTTGGGCGCCGGAGCCCGCAGCCACCTCCTTCCTCCCTGCTCTGTCTCTCTCCCGCCACAGGGAATGTCATCCGTTGCCTGCCAAGTTACTCCCTCTGCTGCAAGTCCATACCCTGTTACCTGTGCCCCAGTCCTCTTCATCCTTCCTGAGTGACCTTACCCTTGATTTTGAGGAGGAGGTTTCCTGGAGAACCCCCCCTCCCCCCGCCGAGTGAGGGATCAAGCACCCGAGGGCCCCAGTACGATACATCTATCATAGCATCTCTCCTAGTGCGGGCAAAGAGTAGGCATACGGTAGGCAGAAGGGAGCCCTGCGTGGTTGGTGGAGAAGGCTCCGAGCCAGCTGGGGTTCCAGGCCAGGCTTAGCCACATCTTGGGTCTGAAATCGCACATTGATCAAGGGCAGGGCCTGTCAAAGGGAGGACACAGCACGGTGTCAGCAGGTAGGGTAGGAGGACAGAGCTGGAAAGCGAGGCCTCCCATCTGCACCCAAGACAAGCAGGTCAGGGCTGGAATTTTCTTGACTGAAATCAGGAAGCTGTACCCCAAAAGGTATCCTGCTGGTCTCATCACAGTCCCACATCCTTTGCTTGCTTCCCACTTGCCACGTCTCAGTTTCTTTCCTCTCTCCTCTGCCCCAATTCCTAGCACACAGCCCTGCCTCCTTCCTCACTCTAGACCAGAGGTGAAAAATATTCTTCTCACCCAAGCAAGCTGCAGAGGAGGCCCTGCTCCCAAGGTCTCAGCCCTGTGAAGCCTGCACGCCGCGCCCCCCTCCAGCTCCGCACCCCTCCCAGCACAGCCTAGGTTCCTCCTGGTTTAGCCCTTTGAGGCCTGGAGGAGCCTGGAAGGCCGGACTCGAAGTCTGGGGTTTGCACAGGTCCCATCTCTGCAGCCCACGCCAACCGTGTCCACCCCACCTGCACAGACGACACACCTCTCAGCAGACAGCCACGGCAGCCAGGGCCCCCCTCAGCAAGGGTGCGTCTTTAATGACACATTTTGGGGAGTGTAGGCAGCAGCCTCTCCAGAGAGCTGGTGTGGGGGTGTGAGAGGCGGGGGGCTGCCATGAAAACAGAGGGAGAATCCCTTAGGCCTCCCCAGGAGAACCTTTTGAAAGCTCCGTATCAACATATGCATTGTCTCCGTCCTGCCGCCTGTCTGGAAGTGGAGTCTCTAGATCTGCCTCTTGCCAGAAGGGACTTGTCAGACCACCCCAGTGCCCAGCTCTGCCCACGCCCTGTCCGGCTCCAGGCGGCTGTCTGTACCCGAGCCTGGGGGCTGGGCCTGTGTGGGGAGGGGCAGCGAGGGGTGGGCATGGGGCAGGGATGTCCTGTCTGCTTCCCAGGAGGCTCATTCTAAGAGCGGAGGGTTGGGTGGGAGACTGATGGGGAAGGCGTTAAGAGGACCAGGGTGGAGGTGCAGAAGACAGTAACTCATCCACGAGCACTGACTTTGAGTTCAGACGGGCCTGGGCTTGTTCGCACTCCTTACTGGCTGGGTGACTGCATCACCCTCTCTGTGCCTCAGTTTGTCATGTATGAAATGGGTACAATTATAGTGCTGTTGCCTAGGGTCGATTTGAGGATTAAGTGAGATAATTCATAGAAGCTCTTAGCACAGTGCTTGGCACATAGTTATGCTACATAATGGGTTGTCTAATTGTTATTACAGGCTCGGGGAAAGAAGCCACCTAGAAATCAGGCAAGCTGGTTTCTATTCTGGCTCTGCCAGCCTCCGCGTGATCTTGCGCAAGCCCTCCCTGTGATGAGGCCGCGGTCCCGGGGCAGAGGTCCTTAACCTTGGGGCTATTGACATTTAGGGCCTGATAATTCTCTGTCGTGGGGGCTGTCCCGCGTGCTGCAGGGTGTTCAGTGGCATCGCTGGCCTCTGCCCATCCTTCCTCCACTGGGACAGCAAGAAATAGCTTTAGAAATCGCCAAATGTTCCCTGTGGGACAAAACAGCCTCCAGTACAGACCACTGGCCTAGAGGGAAGGGCGGGGAGCTCAGGCAGGGGTGCTGCAGGGTGTGGGGATGTGCAGGGCAGACCTCGGCGTGGCTGGTGGGCTCTCGGGAGGGGAACTGTCCTGGGCCCTGGGGCCCAGTGGCGGGTCAGAGCAGGGGTGCAGGCCTTCCTGCCTGGAGAGCCTGCTGGGGGCTGTATAGGAGGAAGGGGGTGCATGAGGTGTGTTTGGGGAAGGCAGGTGGAGAGGACCAGAGGTCCCCGGGGAGCCTGTAGCCCACCGCCCTGTGCTGTCAGAACACGGTGATGGAGCAGTGCGGGTCCTCGGAGGACAGAAGGGCGGCGGAGACACAGCAGTGGGGGTGCGGCTGGGCGCCTGGCACAGGGAGGCGGAGAGGCTGCGAAGACAGGCAGCGTGTTCCTACGAGCGGAAACGAGGTCGGGCAGCGTCTTTCTCCGGCTGGTAAACCGCTATCATTTCGGAAGGTTTGCACCTCATTTGGTTTCTGCTTAAGTGAAATCCACAACATGTGTTCCCTGCATTAGTGGAGTGTTTGTACTTAATTAGTGGCAAATTCTTTCATATTAAAGTCATTAAGTTTTGCCGTTTGCTCTTCTCACCCCGGGTCTGACTCTCTCCTTTTCCCTTTTAATGCAGGCGGCCGATTGCGGGTCGTTGGGCCGCAGGAGGTGCGGTGCACGCACCTCCCCTCCCTGTGGCACTAGGACCCTACGACCTCAGCCCCCGTGCCCGTCCAGCCCTGGGCTGGCATGTGTCTGGCATGTGTCGCTCCTAGCCCTCCGGTCCCCGGCCAGGCCCCTCCGTGTGGGCCGGCAGCTCTCTCTCCTGCCTCTGGGGCTCCTCCTAGGGCTTGACTGTCCCCAGCCGACCGGGCTCCGGGGTGTGCGCCGGGGAACCGCTGCTGGCCGGGCAAGGAGCGACCGCGGAGCTCAGGAGGCCGCCCTCGCACATCCGAGGTGGGGGGGGAAGATGGGATGGGGTGGAGACCGCCCCGTGAGCCCCCTCCCCTCACAGACACAGGAAGGCCTCGGTCTCAGTGGTACCTCGGGCTGGCGCGCACGCTCTGCAGCCACAGCACAGTGGGGACGCTGGCCCTTGGGCAGGAGGGCGGGTCGCCCATGATCAGAGCCCAAGACAACTTCTCCACCTGCATCCGATGCGGCCTATGAAGCAGCCGCCGGCTGCAGGCCCCACACCTATTTCACTTTTAGGTTAGATAGAACATTCCCGGGCAGGGCAGGAAGGGCCGGGTCTTCCACGCTGCCCTTCACAAGACCTTGAAGCAGCCCCGACCTGGACTCCTGGGACTCCCCCCCGCAGACTCTGCAGGTGGTGCTGGGATGGGGGCTTGGGGCCTGGACTCAGGAGGTCCGCGATGGGGCAGGAGCCCTCCCCTGCTCAGTGCCCCCTCCTACATGAAGCCCCTCCCGCAGCATCTCTAGTTGCCACAACCTGGTCCCAGCCGTGCTGTCTCCATCCCCCCAGAAAGCCTTCCTTGCTGCTCTCTGAGCTCTGCTCCGGGCTCTGGGGTTTCTCTGCACTCCAGGTGGCGGCATTCAACCTCTTTACTGGGCACGGTCCAGGGAGCCCACAAGGGGACCAAAACTGGAAAAGGCTTGGGGTCTGTCACATTTCCTCTTTGACCTTCTACAGCTAGTGACACCCCAGAAGCCTCACCTACGGGGTCTCCAGCATGGGGCTGGAGGTGGGCCGGGGGAGGCAAATCCTTTGTGCTCGAGCTCCCTGGGCGGATAGGTGAACCCAAGCCCTGCAAATGAGAGCATCTCCCAATGTCTCAGAAATTCAGGTTACGTCTGGGTGGCCTCCCGGGAGGCCTGGGGTGCAGTGGGTCACAACAGAAGTGAGCGGAAGCTTAGGAAAAAGGGAAGGGGGAGTCTTGCCAGGGCCCTTCCATCATCTTCAGAACCCGCCTCTTTTTTTTTCACACCCCCTCCACTCAGCCTGCTCTGGCACGGCTGCCACCTCCGCCCCGATTCTCTCCACAGGCCAAGGCTCAAGCGGATATTTTTCTTCCAAATAGGAGCCACAAGGTGTTGAACTCCTCAAACCCCTCCAGCCTCTTGGATAGCACCAGCTTTAGCTGTAACACCCCCAGCTCACTGTATCGACCCCAGTGTTAACCCTGAGAAGCATCCTCCCCAACCACAGTGTAAACCCCAACATAAGCCCCAGTCCGATCTCAATGTCAATGCCAACCTAGACCACAAGACCGGGGTTATGACTCTACTCCCATGCTAACCTCTTTCTGGTTTTAACCACAGAAAGCAGAACCTTCCATCGTTTCTGTCCTAATCTCCTAATCTGCCTCAGCTCCATGGCACCCCAGGAGGAAGCAGTTTTTTTTTGTTCTGCCTGACAGTCCTCCCCCTTGGGGTGGCCACAGGAAGAGGGGTCTCCAAAGGAGACCTGACATCATGTTGCAGGGTGTGGCTGGCTCCCCTGTGTGTGTGGGAGGGTCCACCTGACAGGGGCACCCGGCTTCCCACGGCCTCCCACGGCAGGGCCTTGTGGACATATGCAGTCCCTGGAAAGTCTGCCCTGGGCTGTGCCTTTGCCTGGCGCCCGGGAGGCTGAAAGGGGATGGTGGGCAGGCCCACGCTTTGTAGCTTGTCCTGCTGCTAATTTCAGCTTCAGCTCTTACTAGCAGTAGGACCCACAAACAAGTCCCACAACCTTCCCGAAACCCAGCCTTCCCACCCATAAAATGGGCCTAAGGCGAGGCCACCTCATTTGGTTGGGGTGAGGAGGGAGGGAGGGCATCTATATAAAATGACTTCCGTGGTCCTGGGGTCTTCGGGGACATGTCCTGCCTGGCCTCACTGCTCCTGGCCTCAGGCTGTCACCTTGCCTTCCTTCCTCCCTTCTTTCCTTTCTCAGCACTGAAATCATCACCCTCTTCTTGGCAAAATGCTGAGGGGCACAGGTCCCTGCCCTTGCCATAGCCTGTCTTCCTGCTCCACAGGGCAGGGGCGCAGTGGCTGAGAGGACCTAAGAGGCAAGAAGGGGAAACCCCAAGTTCTGGCCATTCCTCCCAGCCCTGCCCACTCTCCCCCAGCTCCCTTGCCACCAGGAGTGTCCGAGTTTTGAGGAAGGGGGGGTCTTTCTCCTACTATCCTCCCCTCCTCCCTGCCATCCCTTTACCCAACACCAATCTTATTAGGAGCCACACCCAGACTTGCTTCCAGCTCAGACTTGTTGGGGTTTCAGAGACTTGTTGGGGTTTCAGGAGTCACTGGGTAGGGGCCCGGCATGCCAGGACCTGCTTCCCGTCCTGCTTTGCAGAGAGCGCGCGCACGTAGGCAGCGGGGCACGGCGCCCAGCTGCAGGGATGCAGCCCAGCCTCCCGGCCACCTGCTCCCCCCTCTTCCCTCTCCTTCCCATTCTCATGCCCTGGTGGCCCTGCCCACCGCACTACTCACAATGGCCCCTGAAAGCTGGGGAGCGGCTGGTGGCAGAGGTGTGGGGGTTCCACTGTCTGAGAAGGGTGTTGCCTGCCTCAAGATTGGGTCTACCCGCTTAGCAGCAGAAGCTGGGCGTCCCACGCGATGTTCCTTGACAGACCTTTGCCAACGGATGGCAAGAACAGTAAACACATGTGTATAACTTAGGTGTTCCTGAATGTTTACTTATATTAACTCACTTAATCCTCACAACAACTCCGGGATCTGGGTCGCATTACTGTCTCCATTTCAGGGATGAGGAAATAGAGAGGTCAAGTCACCTGCCTAAGTCGCACAGTCTATGAAGCCGATTCACCACGCGCAGCCTCCGTGAGGCTCTGTTCAGGGTGAGGCTATGCTCCTCACCACCACATGGGCTGCCCAGGGCCCCCCTTTCTCCCCTTCCTGGGAGATGAGCGGCCAGCACACCCTTACCAAGCCCCAGAATCACAGGTAAAGGTGAGACTAGATACGTGGGACCCTTGCCTGTCGGCAGCCAAGGTAATGGGGTTGGATTGGGTTCTTTTTTGGGAGGGCAGACGCCATCCCCTCACCCTGGCTCCGGGTGAGGCTGAGCCCTCCATCCCTACATCTGTCAGGATGACAGGGCTGGCTGGGACCAGGGCATTCCCAGCCAATGGGATGTTACTGGGCATCTCAAACACATCAAGCCTCCATTCTTCCCTTGTTCCCTTTGCCTCCCGATCCACGAGTTTACAAACCTGACCCCTAGTCTGAACTCTGCCAATCTCCGGCTGTGGATCTTCTTTCCTCTTTCTGTTGCTGGGATTCTCCAACTAAGAGATGCTGGTGCTCACATCGACCCCATTGCCTCTAGGACCCTGGGGCCTGGGAGGGCCAGGTATGCCAAAGCTCCAGAAATGCAAATAATGGCTACCACAACTAAGCACCTATGGTGTGTCAGTCATTTACATAGATAACCAGCCCACAGTTTTTACAACCATCCCATGAGGGGAGTCCCACTTAAGCAGTCCCCTCAGCTCCAGGGCTAAAGAGGAGAGGGACTGCTAACCTCTGTCTTTTCCCCAAACTCCAGAAATGGATGGTTATTCTCATTTTTCATCCCTGCCCTGTACCCCCAGCCCAGCCCCCACCCCTGCTCTGGATTATTAGCTACCCTGAAGCCCAGGAAGTGGGCAGCAGGTGCTAATGAAAAATCTAAGGAGACTCTTCACACCCCTCCCTGAGCAGGGGACTGGAGGCCTGGAGGGGGGGTACTTTGGGGCCCACTCAGTGCCTACGATGTACAGAGAACTCCCAGCCACCTCTGCCGGCGGGCTTCCCACCAGAGGCTGCCGGGATAGCATGTCAAATTAGCTTAATGAGCGAGGCCCCAGCTTTAATTGGGGCCCTCTGCTTTGCTGTGCTGTCTCCTGCTTTCATTTTTAATGCTGGGAAACGGTGGGTTTTCTTCCTCGCGCCTATGCATTTTCACCCTGGCTAATGGCTCCTCGCTCAAAAAGGCCCCTACAATGCTAATTGGGTTTAATTCCCAGGGTAATTAATGATTCTATTGGAAAACTGAAATATTGTGGGTGAATTCTGTGTATAAATAGATAGGGAAGTCAAAGGGACAGAGAACTCAGAAGGAGACCTTGGGAGAGACCCGGGTTGGAGGCAAGGCGAGCCTGAGAATCTCAGCTGCTAGATCCCTTAGATGGTGACCATCTGGCCCAAGAGCTCCCCATTTATAGACGAGGGAACAGAGGTGCAGAGAAAAGTAGAGCAGGGATGCCTGGGTGGTTCAGTGGTTGAGCGTCAGCCTTCGGCTCAGGTCGTGATCCCGGGGTCCTAGGATTGAACCCCTATATTGGGCTCCCCACAGGGAGCCTGCTTCTCCCTCTGCTCTGCCTCTCTGTGTGTCTCTCATGAATAAATAAATAAAATCTTTTTTAAAAAAAAAAGCAGAGCAACTGCAGGTGGCCAAGAAGTTGGTAGGGATGGGGCAGGAGCTCGGCCCCAGAAGAATAGGGGTGGGAGCGTGTGACTTCAGCCTTCGATGGTTCAATAATGTGATAATGGACGTGAGCGCACCTGGGAAACAGCTATCAGCCAGACGCCAGCCGTAGAAATGTACTGTGGTTGTTTCTCTTGTTGTAGTTACAAAGGCCTTGCCTCTGGGTCAGTAGATAAGCAAATAGCTCATCAAGCCAGGAGGCAGCCAGGTGTAGAAAGGCAAAGGGGTGGGCGGGTGGTGGAAGGCCCTGGAAGGCCACGGCCTCTAGCCCACCTCTGGCTCTAAATCTTTCTCCTCTCTTGTCCTAAGGGAAAGAGCTGGATGGGGCATCTTTTGAGGTACCATGTGTATCTTTCCTGCCTGGCCCATACCCACGAACCTGATGGGGAGGAGGGAGAGATGGAGGAGATATCTGCCCCTTGAACTTCATGGTGACCTGGAGGTTTGGCACCAGTCTGGGGAGGGAGGAGACGGGGTTGGAACAGGGGTTGGAACAGGAGATGAGAAGCGGGTGGGAGAGGACTGGCTGCTGGGCTGTAGGGTGGGTCCGCATACCCCATGGCCTCAAGGCCGCCTCTGCGTCGAGGGCCCTGAATCCAGCCTGTCGGTCTGCCAACTGGGCACCTCACCCTCCCCGTGCCCCACTGAGCTCTTCTCCTTCCAGCTCCTCCCTCACCCCCCTTCTCTCCCTGGGCTGCACTGCATCAGTCACCTCTTTCCATCTCGTGGCCTCCCTCCTCTGAGTTTCCAGAACCTAGCCTTGGCTTCCCCATTCTAACAGCCTCTTGCCTGGGAGGTTAGGCCCATATCAGGTCCCATCTGGAATCCTGGCACCAAGTACACCAAGAAGGGTGAGCTTTTCATGAGCACTTACAACCTACGTGGTATTGTGAGGCAGCAACTCTGCTTTCACTCTCGTAAAA
The DNA here is from genome assembly GCF_018345385.1 of Vulpes lagopus. Classification (NCBI taxonomy): domain Eukaryota; kingdom Metazoa; phylum Chordata; class Mammalia; order Carnivora; family Canidae; genus Vulpes; species Vulpes lagopus. Next base: position 40,503,483 of record NC_054833.1, on the reverse strand, counting down.
GTCCTCCAGGAGACAGGTCTCACTGGTGCTGCTGGGAAATAGAGCCAGACCTGGCCGAGGGTCTGTCCGTGCTGCTGAGTGGGTCCGAGCACGAACCTGATCCTGTCACACATCTGAGCCGTGGGTGCCACACATCAACCTTCACCATGGGTCCCTGTCTGTGTCCCCAGCTTCCTCTCCTGTCCCTCCCAGGTCCCTGCCCTCCACACCAGCCACCGAGGGCAACTCCCACCCACACGGCCACCAGCTCTGTGTTCGGGGTCCCAGAACACCAGCTCTCGGGGGTGCGGGTGAGGGGATCTGCAGGAGACACACTATCTCTGAAGCCCCAGCGCCCCACATGGGGTAGGACCTCAACCCGTGTTTGCTCAGCGACCTGCGAGCCAGGCTGCAGACAAATCTCAGAGAGCACACTCGGGGGACGGGGACGTGGGGCTCTGTCAACTTCTCCAATCATTCAGATTCTTTAATCAAGACTTCTCAGGAAGCTGAGGATCAAAGAAGGAGCAGACTCCCTGGAGGATGCCATGACTCTGTGCAAAGGAGGGCTTCTCTGTAAGAGAAATGCTGAGAGGCCCCACGCGTGGAAGGAGCATCCAGCTCCACTTCCCCCCAGTGGGGAAGGCGGGAGGCCCCCTCCTCAGCTTTCCAGTGTGGCCAGCTGGGGCTAATCCCATCGCTCGGCTCTCCCAGCCCCCTTTAACCTGATGATCCTCGATTCTGGAATGATTTAAGGAAGGGGCCACCCATTTTGTAGATGTAGAAATGAGACCCAGAACAGTGAGGTGACTTACTTGAAACTATGCAATCTACTAACTGAAAAGCCAAGGACAGAATCCAAGTCTCTTGCCCCTTCTTTTCCTTTCCTGGTTCCAAAGGGATGAGGAAGACAGAGTAGAAGCTGCCCCTGGCTGAGGGAAGGCTTCTGGGTAGGAGTCTTTGGAGGGTAGGTCAGTGTCCCATGTCTAGTGCTCAGGGACCAGGCTGGCCTAGAAGAAGGTGAAATGGGCACCCTCCCCACCCCACCCTCAGCAGCCCCAGGCTGGGCCCCTGGGTGAGTATAATCAGGAGGTGCTCTGGAGTTCACCCCAGCCTGCTCCCTGGGAAGAGGGTAGAGGAGGGAGGGAACCCTAAAGAAGCAGGTCAAAGCAAATCCTCTCCACATGTCCCACCCCCACTGAGGGCGGGCAGAGCCGGAGCCTGTAGGACCAGAACCCAGGCGTCCTGTCCTGACACGTCCCAGGGAACAGCCTGACTGGGAAGTGAGGGAGTGAGTCCAGGACTTGGGGGGGGGGGGGCATACAGAGAAAGGGAGGGAGGGCAGAGAGGGGCAGGCAGGGGGCTGGGTGGTCTGTGCCACCTCAGGGGACATGGGGACGGGGGCTGGTAAGGAGCCAGGGCAGGGGTGGGTTGAGGGGGGTAGGGGGGATGGAGCAGTGTTGTTGGCTCAGCAGGTCTTTGGCCCAAGGCCCCCGCCTCCCTGGTCACAGGCTTAGACAGGTTCGGGAAGCAGGGCTGCTGGCTGCAGATGGGGGCAAGGTGGGAAGAAGTATGTAGCCGCATCGTCTGGGGAAGAACCTGGACAACAAGCCATAATCAACAGGAGGCCTGGCAGGCAGGGGTGGGGGGCTGCCTCACCTCCCGTCTCCCAGCCCCCTCTCAGCACTCTGGGTGCTGCCCTGAGCACTGCCAGTCGGCCCCAGGAGGGCCAGTGCCCACAGTGGATGTGGGAGGTGGGGATGAGGGCAGGGAGATGCTTTGAACCCAAGAAAGCCTGGTGGGAACTGGTTCTTGACTCAAGGCAGAGAAAGGGTTGGGATGGCTAGGGCTGGGACTGTTTTGTTTTGTTTTTTTTCCTTTTATGAGATGTGAACTCAAGCAATTAAAAATACTCATTTTATTTTACACAATATGCCTTGCTGTATCTCTTCGTCTTTGCTCCATCTAGCTCTGGTGCCCTCAGAATGGCTGGCATTCCAGTCACCTTTTTCATCTGCAAAGTGATGGGACCGATGGAATGTGTCCTCAAGTTTTTACAAGGCTCAGCCCCCTTCCTTTGTAGGTTCCCTCAATCTAATAATAAACACTGGTGGACAATATTTGTGCTCCCTGCCTCCCAGAATTCCAGCAGCAAGTTATTTATTTCCACCCCTGTTGACCGAACACCTCCTCTGTACCAGGCACTGGGAAGTGTTTCCTGCTTCGGGTCTCCTACGATTCTCACTCCCATCCTTGGGAGCCAGGATGGATATTCCCATTTCACAGAGGAGGAAACTGAGGCCCAGGGATGGAGAAGGTTGCCAAGTTGCATAACTAAAGAGTGGTTGGTCTGAACTTGAGCTGCCGTCTTCTGGCTTCTGTACCCTGTTACTTCCTTTCAGAAGGAGAACGCCCCTTGTTTTTGTCTGTTCAGTTACAGCCTCTCCTAAGACCAGATTCCAGCTTTCTATGCATGCAGTGTTTAACTCAGGGCCCAGCCAACAAATCTGTAGATTTGCTTAAGAGGAGAGGATGAGTTTCCCTAGAGGGCAGGGCGGGCATCAGAGTTGGTAGACCTGCTGAGCCTGGGTCTCCTCCCAGCCCCTCTGGGAGCAGGGAAGGGAAAGGGAGCAAAGACTGGGGTTTTGGAAGTAGCTGAACTCTCACTGCAGAGCCAACTGGTGCCTGGACAGGTAGCTGGGGACCACACCTGCCCAGGCCCGGCCCTGCCCTGCCCAACATGCTGCCCAAGTTGGCAAAGGGCTACCAAATGGACTTGGGCAAGAAAGCATGTCCTTGGAAAGGCGACATCATGCTTCACCCTCTGGGCCAGGTGGCAGCAGCAGAGGCATGCCCAGCCAGAGCTGGGGGCCTGGGCCTCTGAACCACCCAAGCAGAAGTTAGACACAGGGGCTGGCATATACTATCCTCTGCCCCTGGCAAGGTTTTACCCGAAACAACTTCACCCAGGAGACTAAAGAAATCTTTCAAGGTCTACATAGCAGGAGATCCTACCTGGGAAACTGCTAAGTTCTATACCCTTCCCCGATGGACAAGTTTGTCCTGGGCTCTGTCTTCAATTTCTGTTGCTGCAATGGAAGCACATTGTGTCCTGTGGTGTGCTTGGGGCTGCTGGCTCAGGTTCCAGAGGTGGAGATTGGGCAGGTCCTCCTCTTATGGAGAGAACACGAGGGGTAGGGAGGCCAGACAGACCTGGGCTGGGCTCATCGACTCATTGGTAGTGGGCCTCAGTGAGCCTCTATCCTCATCTGTGAAATAGACTTAAATCTTTTATCGACAAATGGCTATAAGGATTCAATGAAATCATGTACGGACATGGTGAGTGTGACATGGGGAAAGTGATCATGAGATGGCAGCTGGTATGTAGATACCTGGGAGGTCACGGACAGAGCCAACAAGCTAAGATCCCTCCCCAGGACCTGGGCAGGTCCTTTCTAGCACCCTAAAGGCCATGGAAGCTGCCTTGTGCCCTCCCACAGAAGAATGAGCAGCCTTAAAATTCCACATCAAATCTCAGTCAGCTAATTGCTTTTTGCTCCAAATCAGCACCCTCACTCTGGTCTATCATGCCTGGCCTGGTCCTGGAGTCCTATGGCAAGTAGGGACCTAGGAGTGCTCTGCAAAGTGCCCCCGTGTGCTCCCTGCAGAGGGTTAGGAGTGGCGTCCCTGTGCCTCTACCAGCCGGCCTTCTGGGTGGGTGCCAGTACAGACCTGTATTCACACCATGGGCCTTGAGGATGCAGAGAAAAGAAGTAGCAGAGTGCCAGAGGTTTGACATGGACCGAGGGGCTTCCTCCAACCTCCTTCCCCAGGTCTAGAAGTCTAAGAAAGTTCTGAGTGTCCTTATGGGAACTCTGGGACTTTCACCCGTCCGGCCGGCAGATGCCAACTATGTCAGCTCCTCCTTCTCCCTGTGTCCTTCTCCCCACTACCCCAGGCCAGCCACACCCAGCTCTGGCAGTGCCCAGCCTGAGTCCTGGAGAGGAGAGGCCCCGATCCCAGCTGTCTGCCACACCCCTGCATCTTAGTACCTCTGGCCGGCAGGCATGGCCAGGCCTCTAGGCCTGGAGTTACAGGATGGCTGGGAGGGCCTCATTCCAACAGTGCTCCCTGCTTGCTCGTCACCCACAGATGCGAGAGGGAGTGTGGCAGGAGCCTGGGGTAGGGCCTTTTGAAAGACACTGGGCGGACTCACTGGGCACTGGCTTGCCTGGCTCAGAAATCCTTAGCATGACCTTCCAGAGCAGGTGCTAGGAGACAGCTGAGGAAGTGGAGGCTCGGCAGCACTGGGGCCGTGGTCATTCAGTGCTGGAGTCAGAATGAAAACACAAGTCTGTCCCCTGGCTCATGCCTCCTGGGCAAGGCCTCTGGAATGAGGAGACTGCATTTTGGGAAAACCCAGAGTAGCTCTGGATCTGTTCCCTGCCTGTACAGTGGGAACTGCAACCACCAGCATACTTGCTCTTGCAGACTTGTTGGGGACATCCACTAAGACAAGCTCTGCAAAGAGAGTCATGAGGCCAGACAAGAGGTGCCTAGCTACTACTGTTCCGTGATTAGGGTGGGGGGACACAGGACAGGACTGTGTCCCCTGTGAGGGCAAGGCCCCTCCTTCAGCTTTGCTCCAGACCTGGAGGGGGTGGGAGTACTGACTTGCCCCTGGACCTGCGTCTTGTGGTCTGCCCAGATTGGCATATGTCCCATCCTGCAGCGACACCGCACTGTCTGGCTGCCACCAGCTCCTCAGCCTGTTCTGGCTCTGAGGGTCCCTCATGCAACAAATTTATTTTGTGTTGATGTCACTTCCCAAATATACTAACACCAAGTTCATGAAAGGGGCCTGGGCTGGAAGTCGGGAGACCTAGTTTCTCATTCTGGTGCTGCCATGAGCCAGTGAAGCATGTGACTTGCTCTGTCTGGGCCTCAGTTTCCTCATTTAAATACAGGAACTAGTCAGTTCATGCTTCCTTCAGGTTCCCTCTAGCTTGGCCAGCCTGGGAGTCTCTGCTCTGTACCCAGCCCCAGGCAGGCTCCAGGTGCAGAAGGCAACAGGCTCTCGGGCCTCAAGGGGATGCTGTTGGGATGGGGGTGTTCATCTCCCGGTCTTCCCAGGGCCCCGGGAGCTGCCGATTGGCAGACGTGGAACCTCTGGGACGCTATTTCTGCACGACGGGACAGAGAACAGACTGGATTTTGCAACTCTCTGAGGCCCTGCCAACAAGGCGTGGCTGGTTCTCAAGGGCTTCTCATGAACCTAGGTGGTGTGGAGAGGTGTTTCTCAGAGCCGGTTAGTCGCTGAAATGGCAGGGCTGGGCCCTGTTCTGGGACAGGGGTGGGTGTACCAGGGAAGCCACCAACTCCACAACATGAACCCAGGCTCTTGGCCAAGTCAAGGGGCAGCCTGCATAAGTGCCTGTGCTTTGGTAGCTGGGGAGGCTCCCAGGCTGGAGCTCTTGAACTCACACCCAGGAAGTGAGGCGTCTATTAGTAAGTGAGACTTTGGCAGTGACTCAGGGGCTAGGTCCCTGCAGAGCCCGGGGCGGGGGGCACAGGCCAGGAAACAGAGCCCTTGCCCAGCCAGCTAAGTTCTGATCCTGCCTCTGCAGTGATTCATGCTGTGGTCTCAGTAAGGTACCTGCCCACTCTGTTTCCTTCCTGTCACCCATGACATAGGAATACTGGTGGCTGCTCTTAATGCTTCCTGATTATTATTGTTAGGGTCAAACCAAAATGCCCTTTGAACATGACGGAACTTGAACACCTTTACGATGCTTGGGCTCCATCTCCCCCAGTAGCACTGATGGGCCGAGGGACGAGCATCAGTGGGCAGCTCTCCCCACAGCCCTGCAGGAGGCAGGCACTGACTCAGTCTCACTGAGGTGCTGGAAGCTCAGACAAGTGAGTAACAGAGCTGTGGTGCTGGGGTTGCGGGGCTCCAGCCCCAATCAGTGCCATTCGTGAGGGGACCCGGCACCCCAGGAAAAAGGACAAGGTGACTTCGTGGGGTCCTACTCAGCTGGCAGTCCCTAGATTGGGACCTTGAGGCCCCAAAGTCTGGCCTCTTGCAGACTCCTCTCCTTCTGCTCATGGGGGCATCTGCAGAGGAGACAAATCTGGGGGAGATGTTAATTAGTTCTGACAAATTAATAAAGAAAGCCTAATTTATTCTCCGGATCTAATTTCCTTCCCTGTGCTTTCTTTTCCTGCCCAACAAGCTGTTTGTTCAGGGAAATGGAGGGAAAGGTGGCGGCGGCGGGGTCATCCAAAGACGGGTCCGGCCCAGATCAAGCTGCCCCCTCCTCGCTGGCTACCCAACGGACACCCCCACCCTCCCCTCCAGTGCTCCAGGAAGCCAGCCCCAGACACTAAGCTGTCAAACCACTCCCAATTATCTCCCTCTATGCCCGCCGGCTCCAGGGGCGACAGTTGTAGCAAGCTGGCGTTGACTCATTCTGTCACCGGCCTGCCCTGCTTGGGAAAATGCAATTTAATGAAGTCCAAAGGCAGGGCTGGGGCAGACAGGGTCCTAGGCAGAGGGCGGTACTAGCTTGGGGATGGCGGGGAGTGTCCTCTTTCTGCGGGACAGGGTCCCCGATCCGTCTGCTATTATCTCATCTTGAGTGCTCCTCCAAATGCCAGCAGGAGGGGTCATCCTACAGCTTGCCCTGCCTCCACTCACCTCTTCTGCAGCGCTGAGCAACCAAGGCATTGACCTTCTCCACAAGGGCCTCCACCCCCCTTGGCTGCCTGTTTTAATAGCGTATGGTCATGACAGCTCGGAAATTCTTCCCGCTGTTTAATCTTGATCCCTTTTGCTGCAAAGCAAGTGCATTTCCCCATGCCTGTTGATACAGAATCTGGGAAAGGGTCAGCCCCTGCCAGGCACCACCAGGCCAGCCCCGGGTTAGGGAAAGAGGCTATCCGTGTGCTGGCAAGCCAGCTCTGGTGCCCGGAGAGAGCGGGGCTCCGCTCGTCGTTTTTGGCTGGGCTGGGCTTGGCCCTGGCAACTGGCACCCTCCTGGTCCTACTAATTGGTGGCATTTGCTGGAGACTCCCATTCTCTCTAGTTGGATAGCAGAGAGGCCCTAGCTCCCGGCCCCTGGGTTCAAATCCCAGCTCGGCCTGCTGTGTGACTTGAGATTTTCTGTTTCTGTTTCCTCGTGTATAAAAAGGCAACAACAGTAACTTCCTCATGGGTTGCTGGGAAGATGAAATGAACTTCTGTAAGCAGGGCACCACGAGCAGAACCTGGCAAAGAAGAAGTGCTCAGCAAGCATTAGCTCGTGGAGCTGCCGCCCGCAGTGCCTTCCAGACCCTTCGAAGCACGTCGGCTCATGTTAATGCGGGGCCCCCACACCTGCTCTTCCTTCTTTTTCCTCTTGCTCCAGCGCCTCTCATCCTTTAAACCCACCTAGATGGGGTCAAAGCTGCTTGCTGTGTGTTCCCTCCAGGCCATGCCCTTTGGCCATGGCCACACCTGTTCACTGGCTGTCCCCTACCAGACCATGGCCCCATGAGAACACTGACGGCCCTCTCCCGCTCAGGCTGGGTCCCAGCACCCTGCCAGGGCCCACACACAGCTCTGCCAGCTCAAAGTCGACTAACAGGTGGCATGGCCGGTGGGGCCAAGGAGCATCCCAGCTTCTTCTGCCCCAGTAGAAACGGTCTGGGACTGAAGCAGTTTCGAGAAATGCTCCTGGCCAGGGATAGAGGGGGCCAGTTCGGACCACAAGCTTCTCCTGCCTGATTCCATTCAGGGTCCTACATGCTGGAGACCCCAGGAGCAGTTAGGAAGTGCTTTCCTGCTGGATGCCAAAGGGGCAGAGAAACGTCTCACCGCAAAGGCAGTTAGGCATCTCTAAATCTGAGAGAGCAGCCGTGGACCTGACCCAGTGGTGGAGTGAAGCCAGGGGTCCTGCATGTATGTGTCCACTGTGCATCAAGGATGGGCCAAAAGGGACCACATGGGAACAGCTGATCTGACCCTCTTGGAGCACAGATAAGGCTACTGGAGCCAGACACTGCCAAGGAGGCCGAGGCAGGACTCCTAACTCTGAGGCTGACGCTCTTTCCCTGAAAGCATGCTCGGCTCATGGTAGCAAACCTGCTTTCTGTTTGAGTCCCACATTTGATTCCTGTCACCCTTGATGACTGTTAAAGTTTAAAGTAACCGCCCCATACGATGCTCTGAGTGAGGTCCCCAAAGGATCAATCACATGCGGTGCGAGGTGTCTCACTGCCAGGTGAAAGAAATGTGTGCTCGGCTCTTCCAAACCGTCCACTCCACTGCACGCACGCGTCTTCTCCACTGATCCCTGCCCCCCAAACCTCCCAGACTCTGCTCCTTCAGGAAGCTGGCGCCTGCAAGTGCCACCAGATCCTGGCTCGGGGACCCTGCCTTAGCACCCAATAGAAGGAGTGGCTCACTCAGGCACATAGCTGGTTTTCCTGGTTGCTATCAAGTTCCTGCACCCATGCTAGTGGGCAGGGCTGTCTCCCTCCTCCCTCTGGATCTTTCTTGGGACCACTCCAGTGTTTCTGGAGATGGAGAGAGCCCAGAGACATGAGAGAAGGGCTTCCAGAGATAGAGGGTCATCCTCGGTGTAAAAAGAAGTCCCTTGGGTCCTCCCAGCTTCTACCTCCCCATCCACAATTTGGTTTACTAAGCCTTGTGAGGGCTCAGAGAGGGTCTGAGTACTCACTGGAGTAAGGGCAGGCTCTGGAGGTGCTGGGCATGTCCTGCCACACGCCCAGCTGGGTGGACGGATGCAGAAACAGGGCTGGAGATTCAGCTGTGTCCATGTGCAAGCCAGGGAGGGAGGTGAGAAGGGTGGGAGGAGACCCCGCTGAGCTGGGACACGGGCAGTAGGCGGTCAGCAGGAGCCAGGCCAAGACCCAGACTGCCCTTGACTGTGGGTGGAAAGCTACTCGCAGGACAAGACAGCATGCATCCTTGGCCTGGTGTCAGACCCGAGGCTGGGGGAGGGCTCGGACTTCTTCCACTCCCAGCCTGGCAGGAGTTTCTGTGGCAAATGTGGACAGCTCTGGCTAAGAGCCTGCCCCTCCAACTGGGATTCTCCTCGAACTTTCCTTGAATGTAAAACAGGGATAACCACCCCTGACCCCTGGAGGCTGCAAGGGGATGAAGTGACCACTTCATAGATGCTATAAAGCCCTGCAAGAAGGGAGGCACTGTCAGGGGGCAGGGTGGCTGGTCAGCATTAGCTCCTGGAGCAGGCTGTGGCGAGCAGGATTTTCAAGGAGAACGTGTGTGTGCGTGCGTGCGTGCGTGAGCAGAGGACTATTTAAGATGAAGGGTGGCCAGGAAGGCCTCAATGAGAGGGGACTTCTGAGTCAGGAACCAAATGCCAACCGTGTGTCTTGTCTTAGAGAAGAACATTCTAGGAGCAGAGGCGTGAGGTGGGGGTGTGCCTAGGAAGTCTGGCCGGCAGCTAGAGGGGAGGGATGCAGGGACCAGAGCACCAGGGCCCAGGGTCCTCTGAGCAGGATGGGAGTAGAGCCCTTGGAGAGCACGCACAGGAGGAACATGGTCCAGGCTAGGTTTGAGCGAACCTGCTGACAACTCTTGAGAAGACGCTGTTGGGACTGGAGGCAGGAGGTGCTAGCAGGAGGCTAAGGCAACCACCTGGGACATCTTAGCAGCCTCAGCCAAGTTGGGGAGGCAGAAACCAAGGTCTCACGGGGTGGGGCAGAGGGTGCAACCAGGTCTCAGGAGCCCACTCCTCCTACCTCTCCAGGTGAGACAGCTGGCAGCTCACTCCCTCTACCTGCAGACAAGCTGTCCTCCCATCCTGGGCCTGGAAGGGAGGTGGGGGGTGGGGGCAGGGCTGGGGAGGAAGCCCTGCACAAAACAATGGCTTTGAGCCAAGACAAGAGAGATGCTTGTTCCCCTTTATTTATGATAGTTGTTGGGAGAAATAAAGCCAGCCCCCACCCCCTACCTCCACCTTTCTCTTCCATCCGCACCTCTTTCCTGGGCATAGGCTTTCCTCTGACACAGAGATCAAATAACTTTTCACTCAAAGGGAAAGATATTATCTCCCCGTACAATTCAGCACCAACACCAGCAGACCGACATCCCCAGATTAAAAGGCAATTAGGCAGCTTTGTTTTTGCAGGGGCTGAAGGTTTGCTGGGTACCCTCCTTGGGAACCGGATCCCACTGCGGGGAGGGCCAGCGACTCGGGTGACTCCCTGTGGAGGAGGCGGCTGGTGGAGGCCTGGGTCCCCCACCCCCAGCCTGGCCCCCCAGAGGCAGGAAGGACCCCCAGCGAGGCACTACTATAGTTTTCCTCTGCATACCCTTGCCTTCAGAGAGTGAAGGCAAAGTCTGTGTGATCCCCACCCCGAAAATACCACACTGATGGCTTTCAGGCCTATTTCAAATAGACAGCATGGACCTGCCCTCCCCCCATCAGGGTTTCCAATCTTTTGGAAATGACCTAAAAGGCGGGGAGAGAAGGGGCCTCGGCTTCCTCACTTGGTTAACTGTGCTGATACCACACGTGGGGTTAAGGCCCACACAGCCCCTTCAGAGCATCCACAGTCCCATCTCATGGAATCCTCGGAGTGGGTATTATTACCCTGCTATTAGGCCCAGTTGTCCTACACTCACAGAAGCAGAAACAGAGGGCCAGAGAGGTGGAGAAAGTTCTCCAAGGGCACAAAGCTAGTAGGTGGTGGGCAACCTAAATCGACCTCGCCCCTCAACTCTTCCCCATGGTGCTGGCTGAGGAAGGGGAGGTTTTTAGAATCCACCTTCACCTTACAGTAGTTTGTTTGATGAGGACGGCAGGATCACTGCCACCCCTGCCAGCCGGGGTGGTCGGAGAAAGTCCATCCACAAGTGGCCCTTGAAGGACGGGGGAGGCTTTCATTAGACACAGGTGCAAAGGCCACCATCATGCTTAGCTTGTCGTAAAGCTCCCTGGGCAACTGGGCTCTTGCGCCCCCCACCTGCCCAAACCTCGTGCACCCCCTCCCTCTGCTTCTCCCATGCTGAGCTCTCTTCTCCAGGATATTTTAGGCTCTCTCTTGCCTTCGGGTCTTTGTACAAGCTTTCCCCACCCCCCTTTAAGATTTTATTTATTCATGAGAGACACAGAGAGAGAGAGGCAGAGACACAGGCAGAGGGAGAAGCAGGCTCCCTGTGGGGAGCCCGATGTAGGACTCGATCCCAGGACCCCAGGATCACAACCTGAGCCAAAGGCAGATGCTCAACCACTGAGCCACCCAGGTGCCCCTTTGCACAAGCCCTTGTGTCTGCTCAGGGCACTGTCCTCTCCTCTACCCATCACTCCCCTTTCTAGCTAAGGGTCACCCTCTGCTCTGCTCCCTGCCCCACATCCTGCCCCACAGTTTTGCCAAACCTTCTACCCCATCTCTCATGCTAGCGACCACGGAGGTGCTTCACAAGGGCTGTCTAACCGAGGGAACGACCCCTCCCCACCTTCTCTTACCTCTGAGCATCCATAAAGGCAGCTCTCAGACCCACCCAGACATACCCACCCAGTCTCTGCTAGGTCAGATTGCTGAAACCTCCCCTCCTTTCCAGGCCCTTCTCCGGGGTCACCTCTCCCAGATGAAATCTGCTGGCCCAGGTTTTCCTACTTTCCTACTTTCCATCTCCGAGTGAATACTGTGAGTCAAGCACGGTGCCGGCTTCTCCGTGCCGGCTTCTCTGGGCAGAGGTGACAGGGGTGGTGGTGAGAGTGGGAGGGCAGAGGGATAAGAAAGAATAAGGCCTTTTCTTTTTCTCTAGAAGCTCCGTCTAGCAGGAAACTCAGACATGAAAACAAATAATTACTGAGTTAAGTGTGGTGTTTCGTTTGTTTTTAAAAGTATGAACCCAAAGCGGCGGGAGTCCAAAAGGAGAAGTGGTCCTGAGAGTGATGGTGGGATCAGAGAAGAGTGGGATTTTTAGCTGGGTCTTACAGGATAAGCAAGAGTCCCTCAGAGAGAGAAGAGGCAACAAGAGAAAAGTGTCTCTTAAAGCCCAAGGGCCTGGGGCGTCTGGGTGGCTCAGTGGTTGAGCACCTGCCTTTGGCTCAGGGTGTGATCCTGCTTCTGCTTCTCCCTCTGCCGGTGTCTCTGCCTCTCTCTTTCTGTGTCTCTCGTGAATAAATAAATAAAATCTTAAAACAAAACAAAACAAAAAGCCCGAGTGCCATGAAGCGTTGCCTATTGGTGCAGAGGTGAATGGCAAGGGAGATGTGCACCAGTTTAAAAACGGCTCTGCCTGAGACAAGGGACTGCATGTCCCCCTGTAGCGCCTGGGAGCCACCGACATTCTTTAAGCAGGGTGGTGACACAGAGCATGGCGCCAGCCACAGAAAGGCCACATGGTGTGATTCCATTGATATGAAATGTCCAGAACAGGCAAATCCAGAGACGCAGAAGTAGATTAGTGGTTGCCAGGGGCTGGGGTGGGGGTGGGGTGGAGAGAGGAATGGGAGTGGCTGCAAATGCATGCAGCGTTTCTCTTTGGGGTGAGGAGAATGTTCTCTGTCAGCAAGTGGTGATGGTCACCCAACTCTGTGAACATACTAAACCCCACTCCACTATATACTTTAAAAGGGTGACTTTTATGGTGGGTGCATTCTACCTTGAGGCCCATGGAGAAGGATGGATGGTGGTGAGCCGGAGCCCACCCCTGCCCTGATGAGGCGGGTTGGCCACGGAGGGACCTCTCCAAGGCTGCAGCACCCCCAGAGGGGTGGGGACCCTCCTCAGCACAGCTGCTCGAAGTAATGACGTATGGCCCCAGCCTCTCATCTTCCTTCTTGCCTTGCTCAGGATGGATTCTGCGGGGCTGGAGGTCACGGGAGAGAGCCTGGGACCACCTTCTCACCAGGCTCCCCACCCCCCCACAAGGGGCAAGGGGCGTGGCTGGCATCTTAGGCCTGGGACCTAAGCGGCAGACAGGTCACCTGACAAGGCACGCCACTTATTTCTGAAGACAGGCAGGTCCCCTGATAATAGAGCAGGCAGGGAAGAGGCTTTGCCATAGACGGGGAAATTAGGGCAGAAAATAACACCATGAAAACAGAAGTGTCCAGAAATAGGAGAGGAGGAGGCTTGCTCACATCCCAGTGTGTGAGGGCCTGTCTGAGCTCCTGGGCGCCCAGGGACCGTCCGGCTGCAGGGCTGCCACAGTTTCTCTGCTGGGTTCCCAGCTCTTTTAGGTACTAGGCATGTGCTGGGGGCCCACTCTGTGCACCAGGGATGGAGGGAGAGCCCTCTGTGTGGGGTCCTGAGCATCCACAGCAGGGCTGTGAGGGAGCACGCATTCCCAAGGACCCCATTCTCAAAGCCCTGTCACCTGGAAGGTCTGGGGACGGAGATTCCCTGGAGATTCCCTGGCATGGGGGGGCAGTGCACCGGCGATCACAAGTGGGTTGAAATTTCCGAGGCTTGTACAGTGGTGTGTGCTTGTGTATGTGTGTGTGTGTGTGGGGGGGAGGGTCCTTGGTTCAAGATTTTGAAATGCCCAGATGGGGTGAGGAAGAGGCTTGGAGGCAGGGGTGGCTGAGGCTTGAAAGTATAGGCAAACACTGCAGCCTCTGATGTCCTCAGAGTTCCCTTCCGGTCCCCGGGGAGGGCAGAGGGTAGGGCCAGCTCCCCAGGTCTACGCGGGCACAAGTGCTTCTGAATGGAAGAGGGTGGAAGCCCAGAGCAGCCTGGGACGGCAGGGCTGGGATAGCAGGGTGATGCCGGGGCTCCCGACTCCCCAGTGGGCAACTTTATTCTTCCTCTGGGCTTGGGGACCAGGGCAGGGCAGAGAGGAGAAGGCGAGGCAGAGCAGGTTTGAGGGGGAGGACCTCACTGATTTTTCCCAGCATCCCCCAGGCCACTTCTCTCACCACAAACCTCAGTCTCAAGCCACTTGGTTGTCATGGAAACAAGCAGAATAGAACAGATGGTCTCCACTAGCCAAATTCCAATTAAACAGGGCAGAGATGGATCGAGAAGGGGTTGTGATGTGACTAGGCCACTGAGGGCTCTGCCCCGCAACCCAGCCTGACCACCCTGGGCAGCCCAGCAGCCGGGGTCAGAAGGACATTCTGGGAGGTGGGTGGAGAGCTCTGCAGAGGAGCATCACCACCCAGTCCCCTCTCTCCTTACCCCCTCTCAAGGTGGAAAGTGGAAGGCTGCAGGTTGAGGGAATGCCACCTTGGAGGGCAGTACTGGGGACACACTTAAATCTACAGAGATACCTCAGCAGAGACACACACATGCATTCATGTTCACACGACTACACATGTGCGACCCAACAGTGCCGTTTGTGTGTACACACGTGTACGTACGTGCCCATCTGCTGGCACAGAAACACATGAGGGCACGTGCAGAAAGGTTAGGCAAAGCCATTAATCAGAGGCACACTCTTAGAACAAAGCAAAGAAAATGCTTTGAAAGACAAAATAGGCAATTTATTTCAATTTATTTAATAAACATGTATTAAGAAAATGGGAATTATAAACACACACACACACACACACACACACACACACGACGCATGCACAATACGGTCCCAGGCTCAAGGACACACAGGATACATTAACTAATAACGCGATCACTGTGCTACGGCAGGAAGGCTCACGAGTGCCGTGACAATACTGGGGAGGAAATGATGAATTTGGGGCGGGGGATTAGAGAAGGAAGGGGCTTGAAGGATGAGAGGAAGTTTGCCAGGCCGGGAGGGAGATCAGGAACAAAGGCCAGGTGGGAGGAAAGGTGAGAAACAGTGTGCGGAGGGCACAAGCCCAGCGTGAGTGGGGTCCGGATGCTACACACAGACGTGTCAGCACACACCTGCCTGTGGAAACCACACACCCAGGCACAACTTCACACGCACAGCCACAGAGCCCCCCTGGTCCCTAGAGCTCGATGCATAGGAGATACTTAGTAAGTGAACGTGAACTACAGGAGAAAAGATGCTTTTGTTTGCTGCAAACAACATGAGGTGGATATGGGAGGTGTCGGGAGAAAGGGAAGCGTCACAAGTTTGCACATCTTGGCTACGGCAGTTACACAAGGTGCCAGGAAAACAGAGAGGTGTGCAGAAGAAGAAACCTCATAGCTTATGAGGGGCTGAGAAGGAGGGAAGCCGGCCAGCTCCCATCAGCTTACTGTGCACTTATGGAGCACCTACTGTGTACAAGGTACTGAGCTAGAGCCTGCAGAGATCCTAAAGCTGAGTCCTCTCCTTCAATGAGCTGTGTCTGGGGTGAGGGGAGGAGAGAAAGAAAGTACTAGACAACACAGTAGGTTCTGGCTACAGTGAGACCCTAGTCCAGTGGTTCTCAACTGGGGGTAACTCTGCCTCCCAAGCAGGGGACATTCAACAATGTCTAAGGGCATTTTTTATTATCACGTGGTGGGGGTGGGGGAGGATGCTGCTGGCATCTACTGGGTAGAGGCCAAACACCCTCCAGTGCACAGGCTAGCCTCACATAAAAAATAATGATCTGGCCCCAAACATCAATAGTGCTGGCTGGGGTTGAGAAGCCCTGGCACAGAGCATGGCGTCTGCACTTAAGTGAGCAGCACCCCGGACCCTGTGAGAGCTTCAGACAGAGCAGGTGTATGACACGCTCAAACCTCTTGCTCTGACAGTGGCGTACAGGCTACCCAGGAATGGGGAGAGGCCCCCAGGGTGGCTCACAGGGTGATGGTAGTGGGAGGTGGAGGGGTCCCACAGATATGGAACCGCTAAAAAACTGACAAGCCAGGTACAGGGGATGAAGGAGAAGGAGTCCCAGCTCCAGAGAACAGCAGAATTGGGGTTCTGAGCCCAGCGAGGGCTGCGTCGGGGGGTGGGGGGGGGCTAGGGGGAGGCCGAGGGTGGCTTTGGGCTGCACACAGGGCATGAAGCAGGAAGGCCCAGAAAAGCCAGCCTGGGGTGCAGGCGAGGCTGAATTGGATGGAACAGATTGGGGGGTTGTTCCTTAAGTTCAAAACCCTCCATGTGGCCTTCCCAGGCCCCTCCATGGCCAAGGGGTCCCATTCCCCATCCAGGAGACAATCTAGAAGATGCCATCGTCCTCCATGGGTGCCCATGTGTGGTCACCCTCAGGCTGCCCTGGTCACCCTCTGCCACTGCAGCCACTCCTGCTCCAACTCCAGGTCTCAGCCTCAAGGTCACTTCCAGGGAAGCCTCTCCTAGGTTAGGGCCTTGCTGGCCCCTTCACAGCCCTGTGAACACTTGAATCGCCCAGAACGTTCTCTGGACCACTCTGTGCATCAGTCCAGAGAGCAGGGAGGACCTATTTTGGGGACAGTGCCTCACTGCCAGCTCGTGCAAAGAATTAAAACAGGCACAAGAGGCTCCCCGTTTCCCTGGCTTTGACCCTGCCTCCTTTCCCATCTCCCTATTTCCTGACCACACGACTTATAAAAACAAGTCTAGGAGGAACCGCTCTGGTAGCCATCAGGGTAGGACAGCACCAGGGATCCTGAGGGAGAGGCATGGAAGCTTGCACAACCCAAGAGCAAGTTTCCTAGCAGTCACGGATGAAAATGTCACCCCAAAGCCCAAACTCAAGGACACATGGCCTCATCTGCTCCTCACCCCGACTCTCCAACCCTGTTTCTGCTGGGGGAGTTACCTGGTCTGCAAGTGCCCCCTGAGGCACATTTGCCTTTGAATAAAGCCTTTAGCCTTAGTTTGAGCTGCTTCAAGTACTTTTTCTCAACACAATAAAGTACTTGGCAGATAAAGTACAGATGCAGATAAACATCTGTTGACTAACTGACCCCACCTAACAGATTAGGGAAGCATTACCAGCAGGGTCACCCTACCTGGCCAGCATCAAGGTCAGCCAAGTGAGTCAACAGGGGTCAGTGGCACTGCCAAGGAGAGCAGCTGGGGATGCCTTCTGGGGTGGTCGCAGGGCCTGCTCTTCAGCAGGAAATATCCAGGGGCATCCAAAGAGCCTGCGGGGCGGGAGTGGGGTGGGGGGAGGCCAGCTAAAGCAGGCCACTAATCTCTCTTGAAGATTAAATACCACCCTGGCTCTGGAGACCAGAAACCAGCTGGGGGAGGGGCGGCCCAGGGCAGGGGTGGAGGTGGGGGGTGAGGGAGCTGAAATTGGGGAAAACCACCAATGATTAACCAGAGCTACTAATTATTAACCAGCTAGACTCTTGGACTTGAGGACCCCATTTCTGGCTTCACCCATCCGCCAGGGTCGAATCCCCAGCGTCCCTAGGCCTCCCTGCACCTCCCCCTCCCCCAGAAACTATCTCCAGCCTGGCCTTGCTCTTTATCTTCCAGTGCCCTCCCTGGTGGCTGCTGCTCCTGAACATCAACCCTACTCCCCACCTCAGGAAGGGGTCAGGGAGACACTGGGATGACAGTGATTGAAACTACACTTTGGGCTGGGTCTGGACAACCCAAAGGCCGCCTCCTCCGTCCTTGGGATCCATCTCCTCATTTCTAACCCCAACCCCCACCCCACCCTCTGGAGGGTAGCACTGGGCCTTATCTGTCTCAGGATTTGGCAAGGGGAGGCCAGAGGAGCAGAGAAATGGAAGGGAGGGGTCTGATGGCGGGAGGGGTCTGATGGCTGGAGGGTGGCGAGGAGCTGCAAGCCTGGGGGGCGTGGGGGAAGGGGCTCCAAGCTGAGCCTCCTGGGCTCAGGGCAGGGGCGCTGGGGTTGAATAGGGCAGAGGCATGTTGGGGATCAGGAAAGAGGCTTCTGGGTTACCTTTAGGATAAAGAGAAGCCCAGACTCTCCGGGGGCGAAAGAGTCCTTTAAGCACTGGCCACGGAATCTGTGGCTGAGTATCAGAGCAGCAGAGTGGGTCACTGGGGTCTGCCCCAGGGTCATTTCAGTGTCTGGATGGAGTGATGAGCTGCCTGCAGGGTGGTGGATGACAGCACATGGCTGACAGCGGGGTGCCTCACCCTGCCACATGCCCTGGCTTGCCCTCCTAGTGCCACGACATGCACGGAGCCGCTGCCATGTGTCACAAAGCACTAATGGGCGATCAGAGAGGCTGCCAGGAGATCACGCCACGTGGGTGTCCCTGCGGTGCACTACCTCCCACGGGGCCCCCCACCCATTCCAACTGGTCTCCACCCGTCCCCATCAGAGCACAGGCTGCTGGAAGAATGAGGGGCTGCTCCCACCGTCTCTAGAGCTAAGAGACTGCAGGCAGAGAGAGGGTCCCGCTCCTCCACCCCTCCCTGCTGCCCCCTTCCCCCAACTGTCCTCTCCATGCCCTGAATCTGTGCAATATGCTCCCTTTCTCAGGCCCTTCTCTCCCCATCACCAACTTAATTCCTTAATTCCCACTGGAGATAAGCGGATCTTTCACTGCAATTTATTGTTAATCCAAAGGAAAACAGGGTTCGGAAGGGGTGAGTTGGAGGTAGGGAAGCATGAAGGCGGCCAGCCCGCTCTGCCCCTTCCCGGATCCCTGGATGGATGTAGTGGCTGGGGAGCCCTAGACCAAAAAACCTGGGTCATTTGGGGCCCCCCACAGCTACTAGGGATCTAGACAACCTGGTTCCATGGAGAGCACCCAGGATGGCCAATGTGGGTCAGACTTGGTCAAAAGCACTCAAGGGAGAGAAGAGTGAGAGCTGGAGACCCTCTTTAAGCGCCGAGGAGACATCATGTGCAAGGTCAGATGCACTCCACACGATCCCAAGGAGGCAGAAACACGATTAGCAGGTGGAAGCTCCAGGCATGCGGATTTCAGCTCCGTGCAAGGAAGAATCTGGGGCAGTCAGAGCTGTGGGGGCTTTCATGTAGGGTGGTGAGTTCCCCGTCACTGGAGGTACTCATGCTGAAGCTGGATGTTCAACCAACCGGTAGGGATGTGGTTGAGGGGTTTTAAGTGAATGGGTGTTACATTATTTGCTCTGCTGCCATCCCCTGCCTGGGGATGACAGCCCAGCTGGGAGGCTCTTCCCAAACCAGGGGATGGGAGGGGAACAGATGGGCTCAGAAGCTTAGCCCGCCTTTAAGGGTGTAGGAGAATGTAGTCCCGGCCCTGTCACACCTGCTCCTTCAGAGCCAAGCAGGGAAGCCTTAGGAAGTGACAGGTTTACTTGGGCACAAGCCTACAAGGGCCCCAGCTCCTCTCGACATCTCCTAGCCAGGCTGTTGTCCTGCGGGCATTTAGAGATGGCACCCTCAGGTGTCACCTACTGTGTGTGAGGCTGGAGGACAGATAACATCCCACATCGGACTGGAAGCTCCAGGAGGCCAGGGAAGTTATGTCCACTGCTCAGCCCCTGCTCCCTGCTCAGTGCGGGGCCCACAGGAGGCACCAGTGCCCACACTGGTGAGTGAGTGCAGGAAGGAGCCCATCTACCCCTCCTGTCCCAACACACCCAGGGCAGTGGGATTCCCACAAGTGCTGGCACCCAGAAGCCTACACATGGGGTTTGGTTGAGGGCATAGAACTCTCGCTTCCAGCTACTCTGTAAGAAGGGAGCATGGGATGGCTCCAAAGAGCCACCGGGCATCTTCTGGTGACCATCTGGAGGTGGAGATGATTTTCCAGGAGCCCAGGGGCGTAAGTGGGTGATGCACCCTGTCCAAGTTGAGAGGTGACAGGACCTCAGCTGAGGGACCCCCAGCCCCAGGGAACGGGCCCTCCCCTAGATGCTGGCTCCCTGGGCCAACAGCTGCTGATAATAACCAAGTGGTGTGAAGACTCCCTCCGCATCAGGCACTGTGCTCATCACACACACGCACCATTTACCTCTTCTAAACCTCTCATGATCACGTGCCCGCCTTCCAGTGGAAGGAACCAAAGTTCAGAGAAGACGAGACACAGACACACGTGGGCCCACGTAAGTAATAAGAGAGAGACCACTTGGCTTCAAAACAAACAGTGCATTCAATTTGCCGGGAAAAAAATAGTCAAGCCAGTTGTTTGTGATCCTATAGACAAAACAATTATCTAAGATTGACCTTCTGCATTCTGTAACTGGCGGCTGGGGGGCAGTGCAGACCCTGCCACGGACAGTCATCATCTTTGATTGCCTGCCTCTTCCCCCCACTCCTGTCCCCCCCCAGTACCCAGCCTCTGCCCCTCCCGCCTCTCCCAACTGGGTGAGGGCCCCTACCTCCGTGGGGGAAAAGATGGCAATCAGAGTCTAATCAGGAGCAGACACACACACACACACACACACACACACACAGCACAGGACCTCTTGCACACACACACAGCACGTGACCTCATGTTCTCTCTCTCTCTCTCTCTCTCTCTCTCTCTCTCTCTCTCTCTCTCGTGCGCGCGCGCGCGCACACACACACACACACACACACACACACAAACCATAAACCTCTCTCATACACACACAGAGGACATAAAAACACTTGTAAAGAAACACATAAAGCAGCACAAATGATCATTACGGCTTGAGCTGTGTACACAAGTGCCAAGGGGGTAGGAGTGATGGAGTGAGGATGGGAGAGGGGAATCGAGCCATTTCCCGGGCAGGGTGCTTCTGGGCAGAGCAGGGGGTGCTGGTTCCCAGGCAAACTGCATGTCGGCCCCTGTTCCAGGCTCCCTGGAGGGAAGGGGGAGCCACAGAGACTCTTCCCAGTTACTGCCACCACCACTGCTGCAGTGCCAAGAGGTGGGTGCTAGGGATGCTGCAGGCTCCCTCCTCCCCCCGTCCCCCCCCCCCCCCCCCCCCCGCCCCAGTACAGACAGGAAGGCCCATCATCTGACTCCTGGCAGGTGATTCAGATTGGAGAGGGTGCTGGGTGTTCAGGAGCAGGCACAGGGAGCAAGGACTGTCGCTTAAGTTCCCCAAAGGCCCATCCATCAATCGAGCGGAGATAATCAGAGTGCTCAGCCGGCCCAGGACACTGATTACTCTCTGGGCACCATAAACACAGGGAATAAATCTGGGAAGGGGCCGGGTAGGAGGGTGTCTCCGTAGCAGGGCTGGCCACCCTGCCTGGGAAGGGAGAGGAGGCCCATCCATCATTCTGAGAGATGTAGCTATCTAGGCCATTGAGATGAGGACAGTTCGGGGGGCGGGGGAGGTGGGCAATCATAATAAAATAATCCAGTGCAGTGTGGCTGTTCTGCTCTGATCTTATTTACACTCGGGAGAAGCCTGTCCCTGCCTCTGCTCCAATTTTTACCCAGGAGCCACTGCAGAAAGCTTCTGCCATTGACTCAAAACTCTTGCAGGGCGCTTGACCCAAGGGGCAGGAAAGTGGCTTGGCCCAAGAGCACGGGTGGGCATCTGTAGGCTCTAGGCGACAGGGGACCCTTTGTGCACTCCTTAGGTTTGCACAGGGGGTCACATGGGTCTTAAGTCCTCCATTTCACTATTGCTTCCGAGCACTTCCTGGGCACGGGGCAGACTCCAGCCCCAGGAACCAATCGCAGAGTTTGGCCTGTGTCTGGGCCGCAGAGGCTCCGCCGTAATTCAAGCTAACGGAGCATGGATAATCTAGAACAGCAGAGGGTCTAGGAGGAATTTCTCTTTGGCGTCGAAACATATCAGATGACTGTTTTGCAGCCCAGTTACCTTCCTAATTAAGCAAGTTTGTGAGGCCCGAGCCCGCGTGGTGACCTGCAGGGTCAGGGTGTGCTGAGTGGAGCATCAGCCCTGGGTCACCGTCGAGAGGACAATCGGCATGTGGGCCATCTGGAGGTCACTTAGTCCTCAGCCACAACACTGGAAAGTGTTTTTGATCTTTCTGCTCCCACGACCTTCTTCCCTGGGATAGTTCTTTACCCCTGCTGCGAGGCTGTGAGGCTGCGTGGCTGGCACGCCTCTGTCCCCAGCTCCCCGTTCTGAACCTGCCTTGGGCAGAGGAAGCACCAGCCCTTTCATCCCAGGGGATCAAAGAAGCCAGTACAGGTGAACACCCTATATCCTCCTCACCTCCCCAGATAAGGGCCCCTCCCTTGCCATCTTTTGGGATCTCCGGGTGTGGGCAAGAGAGACCAGAACCTTCCAGAAGCTGAGGATGGACCCTGGCAAAGGATCAAGCTTGCTGAGCTCTGGACCCGCCCAGGACCCAGGGGCAGCCTGGGAATGCCCGCTGGGGGTAGTTCCAGGCGGCTTTCTTGGGAGAAGCTATTACACCTGGCCCTAGTCTCATGGTGAACCATGGGAGGAGGCCCCCACGTGGCACCAGTGATCCCCCAAAGCTCAGGGGATGAAAGAATGATGATATCGAGACATTTCTCGCCAAGATAGCCACATCAATACTCCCAAGACGAAACAGTGACTGCAGTGGGATCCACCAGGAGTGCAATGATTGCACTTCCAGTACCTGGAAGGATATAGTGGAAAGGACCACTGAGACTGATGATAAGCTCTAAGAACTCCCCACACGCTCCAGGGGTGCACCAGGTTACCCCACACCATCAAAGGGAGCAGGAGTATAAGTGATATATGCAGGGTGGTGGGCATTCTGGATGCAAAGTCCTATGCTTTATTTTTTTTTTTTTAAGATTTTATCTATTTATTCATGAGAGACACAGAGAGAGAGGCAGAGACACAGGCAAAGGGAGAAGCAGGCTCCCTGTGGGGAGCCCAACACGGGGGTTCAATCCTAGGACCCCGGGATCACGACCTGAGCCAAAGGCTGATGCTCAACCACTGAGCCACCGAGGTGCCCAACAAGGTCCTATGTTAATCCACGCTTGGTAAGTTGTCTGTCTCCATCGCCTGTCCACCCAGGAGAGAGGCTGCTTAGCTAAGTGGGATGATTATGGACACTGGGCCCGACTTCCTGGCTCTGCCACTTACTAACCATGTGACTACCGGCAGGTTACCTAACCTCTGCAGGGCCTCATCTTTCCACGTATAAAAAAAGGGAGACTAAGAGTTACTATGAAAATTAAATAAGTTATTACATGTAAGATGTTTACAACAGTGTCTGGCACCCAAGAGCTCTCAATAAAAGTTTGTTATTACTATCATTGTCATCAACTGTCCAAACAACCAACCGTGTATTCAGTTGGCATGTACTAGCAGCCCATAATGTGGCCAACCCTATACTAGGCCCCGGGGACACTGAGATCCATCAGTAACAGACCCTGTCCCTCTGGAGCTCTCGTCTCAGGGAGAAGATAAATCCCAGGCCCAAATAACCATATAGCAAGATGAAGAGTGGTTAGTGCCACGGGGTGGCACGGATGAAGTGTGAGGGGGCTTTGAGATGGGAGAGGTTATCCCCAGCTGGGGGGGTGGGGGTGAGTCAGGAGGCTTTGTGCAGAAGTGGCCCTCACCTCAGTATGTATGTACTTATTTATTTAGATTGACTGATTAGATTTATTCAGATTTTTAAAAAAGATTTATTTATTTATTTGTGAGAGACACACAGAGAGGCAGAGACACAGGCAGAGGGAGAAGCAGGCTCCATGCAGGGAGCCCGATTTGGGACTCGATCCCAGATCCTGGGATCACACCCTGAGCTAAAGGCAGATGCTCAAATGCTGAGCCACCCAGGCATCCCAAGACTGATTTATTTATTGAGAGAGAGAGAGTGAGCAACAGAGAGCACGAGTGGAGGGGAGGGGCAGAGGGAGAGGGAGAAGTGGACCCCTCTGTTCCCCATGCTAAGCAGGGAGCCCAATGCAGTACTGGATCCCAGAACCCCAAGATCATGACCTGAGCCCCAGGCAGATGCCCAACCAACCGAGCCACCCAGGCATCCCTCACTTCCAGTATTTAGATACAGGAAGTATGCAGAACTTTGGGGGAGAATGCTGGCATTTGCAAAGGCAGTGAGATGGGAAAACATGGGGCATAAATACAGGTGTGCTGCTGGGCAGGCCTGGCATGCGGGGGACCGCAGTGAGATGAGCCAGGCAGCGGGCAGCCATCAGGTGCTCCTGGGCCTGTGAGTGTCTTTCTCACACGGACTTTAGGCATGTCCAGCCAAGAAGCCGTGTGGGCAGATGGGAGCCAGAGAGCCGCGAGTCAGGGGCCACTGCCATGGTCCTAGGAGCAAGGGCGTTGCAAGCAGCCCCTCCCAAGGTGGGGCCCACATCAAGTGGTGGCAAGGCTGGCTTGGCTCTGAGCACCTTCTCTAACCTCCTTTGTCCTGGCAGCTGCCAGCATTTGCCCACAAGCCACCAGGACTGAGGGAGGGGGTGCTTGGGGCACTGCTCAGGGCCCAGAAAATGGAGCATGTGGAGGCGGCCCGGCCAATCCCTCTTGGGGTGTGCGCTCCAGACCAGCTGTAGACCAGGGCCTTACTGGGGAGCTCCAGGAGTCCATACAGGTCTCCAACCCCTTTCCTCCCAAGCAAGGCTGCCTCGCATCGGCCCAAACAGATCGGCCCTCCCATCTCCCCTGACTCATCTGGCGGGCACACTAGCTCACGTGCCAAGCGTGGGCTGGCCTGTGTGACCTTCCATGGGAGCACACAAGTGAGCTCGTGTGCCCTTAGAATCAGTTATTTAGGCCTGTTGCTCATTTTCCTCCCCAAGACTGAGGTACTGAGAAGGGGCGAGCTTTCCTTTGCTCTGGTCTTGTTTTTCCTGGTGACATCCACTGAGCCCTGGTGGTATTCTGGTGACCAGCGTATGCAGGATGGTGGGGGAAGAGAGATCAAGATAAAGCAGGAGGGGAAGGTGCAGGCAGAGAGGACCTGGCTGTCAACCAACAGGCACCAGAATCTGCTAAGCAAGAAATAATCCCATCTTTGGTGGGAAGAGCCCCAAGATGGCGCCCTTGGCAGTCCATCACAGGGACTGTGGGCAAGTTACTCCACCTCGGCAGGATGTGAGACCAGCAAGCCCCTGCTAAGGCTGTCAGCTGGCACAAGGGCATCGTTAGGGGCTGAAAAAGGTTTCTACCATGAGGTCCCCAGGTCACTACCCCCACCTTCCAGGCAGAAAGATGGGCCAGGATTCAGGCCAGGGTGGCTGTGAGGAGTCCAGACTCCGCTACTAGGATGTGTCTCTTAGACCTCGGGATAAGAGAGGGCTGCTGTCCCCCAAAGTCCCTCTTCCCCAGAATGCTGGTTCGCTGAGCTTCTTGGCCAGCTCCTGCCAGACAAAGCGGACTCCCATGAAGAGCCCTGGAGGGAGCTGTGTCCTTCTCCCCTTCAGGCAGGGGATAGAACTGGGGGTTCAAGTGGGCGGGAAGGAGTGTTTCCAGCCAGCTTCGAGGAAGGGAGCACACTTTCGAGGGGGGACTCCATTTAAGCCCAGAGATGCAACTCAAACTCCCAATGGGACATTCTTGTGCCCATGGCCATTGGCCTGTTTAGCTTCCTGGGCCACGCCTGCAGCTGTGTCCCAGTGGAGCTACCAGCCAGCGGAACTAATGTCCTCTAATGAGATCCGGGCCAGAGTGGCCGGGCGGGTTTTATTGTCTGTGGCTTGGTAATGAGAGTCCTCATAAACTGGGAATGAAATTGGGGTCTGCGCAGACCAGAGCCGGGTGGGGAGTGGCCCAGGAGAGGGAGTTGGCTCTGCCTGCCAAATCTCTGCCTCCCTTTCCCCTCTGTCCACGAGCTCTCTCTGTGACTGCCTGGGCCCTGGGGCTCCGTGCTCACCCCTCAGGGCCCTGCCCATGTCTCGGGCCAGATCTCCAGCGGGTGATGCTCTAGGTTCCAGAAGGACATCCTTCCCCCTGTCCCCCTCCCTCCCACAGCTGGGCGTCCTGTACTGTGGTGCGAACCTGGGCTGCTCCATGGTCAGCTCTGGCTGGGCCACCCTCTGACCTACGTCCTCAACTTATCCCTCGTTTCCCCAGGGAGCTCCAGCTTGTTGTAGGGGGAGAGTGGTGGTAGCTGGCAAAGTGAAAGACCATCTCACTGGACACATTTTATCCCGTGGCCTGGCTCAACCTCTGCTGTATGTGTCCATCTCAGCCTGTTTCATCTCCCTCATGGACAGGATTTGGAGTCAGAAGACCTGGCACCTGACGTGGCCACACTGGCTTGAGGTGGTCAGCAAATTACTAAGCTGACTCACTTCCCTCCTCTGTAAAAGGACCAGGAATACCATTCACATGGGGTTACTGGGAGGATCGGCTGGAACCATGAGCTGTCAAGAGTGCCACAGACATTTTTATTATTAGTGGCAAAAGGATCCCATCTGCAGCAGGAGAAACCGGAAGAGGGTTTTCTGGCAGCGAGAAGGGGGTGACGCCAGGAGGGATTCTTGATCTGGCTGTGCCATCCTGCCAGATGAGTGGACTGCTGGAGAGAGGGTCCCGTTGCCCACCCTTCCCCCAAATGCGGAATTCTGAAGGGAAGCAGGGGCTGAGTCCCAGGCCCTCCCTGCCAGCCCCGGCTTCTACCACAGCCAGAGCTCCAGATGGGCAACGCAGCCCAGCTGGGCCATAGCCAGGGAGTGAGGCGGGTGCCTGGGAGAGCCCCTGGTGACACGCTGCAGAACAAAGGCTACACAGCACCTGCTGCTCGAGAGTACGCGACCACCAGGGTCATTTTCCTGCAGGTGCCTGGAACGCACCAGGCCACTTGAGCCCCTGGGATGCTGTGGCCTCCTCCACCATTTCCAGGTGGAGGCAGGAGCTCATGGAGCAGCTCCTGGTCGGCACCAAGGGCAGTGAGGTCAGCACTGGGCAGGCAGCTGAGTGGCACTTTCTCGAAGGAATACAAAGGTGGCACTGCCCAGTTGGCAGAGGCAGAGGGGGCCAGGATCACTCAGAGGAAAGGCATAGAGCATAGGAGGAGATATCACCACACTGCCCATTTATCACACGCCTGGCAATGTGCTCAGCACTTTTCATACATTACGGTCAATCTGATCTTTACAACCTCCTTTGAAATCTGTATTAACAGAAACCCATTTTACAGACGGGAAAAACTGAGGCTTAAAGTAAAGTAAACTTAACCAAGTCTGCTCAGCTAGCAATTCATAGAGCTGGGAGTCAAACCCAGTCCACCTGGTTGTGCTCTGCTGTCTCACTTTGTTGGGCGGCCAAGACGAGGTATTCTCCAGGCTGTAGGGAAAGGAACCAAGCTGTCTGCCATTCTCTCTTGACTAGGGCCTGGGTCCACTGCTGCTGCCCTGCCCTAGAGACCATAAAAGCACAGATCCCATGAGCAACTGAGAATACATACCAATGACCCCCACCCCCCTCCCCACCCCTCGCCCCAAGGATAAACCTTGGGATTATCCATTGGCCTAAGGAGCCTATAGCCTGTTGTCAGGAAGACTTTCTTTGTGTCCTTGCTGGTTGTCTCCTGTTGCACTAAGTTCACCCCTCCTGGTGGAATGGGTCAGGGTTTGGATATTAGGCTTCACCTGTCTTCTTCCCATCTCTTCTCTCTCCCCATCTCCCAAATCAGCACAATGGAATCCAGAGCTTCAAGGGTTAACTGGTCTAAAGGGTGTTATCTCCAACTCAGGGCATTCCCTCTGCAAGGTGATCCCTGCTCAGATCTTAAGTTACCTCTTGCCCCAGCCAGCACATCTGCTGCTGGCTCTGCAGACCTGGTCTCTATGCAGACCTGGTCTCTATGGAGAGGGGCGGGCTTTGTGGGGAGAAATAACAACCAGCCATCCTGGGGCACAGGGTCTTGGGCTCTTCCACGCCTCCTCCTCTCCTACCAAGGGGGCTCCCGAGTTCTGCCGCACAAGCCAGGGTGTTTCCAGGCACAGGTATGTTGCTGACCTGGACACACATAAGGTTCTACAGGGCTATTTATGGGGGACCAAAAATCCACGCTCATGTCCCTTTTTAAATGCCTGGAATGTGCCCACCTTTCCCTCTAGATGATCACCTTTCCCCCAAGTACTCATACGGGAAACAAAGATGCCAAATCAGTAGCTGAAAGCCTATCTCCCGGGGCCCCTCCCAGCCTTGCAGGGATCTTGAGAAGCCTTGGGGCAAGCCAGGCCCCAGTTAGCACCAGGTCCCAGATGCTCTCTGCCAGGGGGACAAGAGAGCAAAGTCTCTCCAGGTGAGCATCTCCCTGTGAGAGTGTAGAGACCCAGTTTAAAGCCAAAGACAGAATAGGAGAAGCGACCAGTGTATAGGCTGCCCCCCCTCCCCCAAAAGGACCCAACAGCCCATCTTGGAAGGAACTGGCCAAGGGTAAATCCTAGGTCTCTTCCCCAAATCACCTCTCGGACACTCTGACATCCACACAGGTATTACCAAGGCTCAGAGCTACTCACAAAATCCTAGTTGGAAAGACATCAGAAATCAGTTATATGTAAATATACACCTGATATATATTTATGGTCCCAGTCCCGTGCTGACCCCACATACCAGTGCACAACCCCTCCTCGCCCTCATGCCCATGGGTCTGCAGGGGCACGAGGAACTGTAGATAACCAACAGAAGCGCACAAAGCCTTGCACATGTGTGTGCGTGTGTACCCACTCGACACTGATGGCGAGACAATATGCAGACGGTCAGAAACGTTATAGCCTAAGTCCCACAGCTAGCTAGTGTCCATTCCAGCCTGGCACACTGGCTAACATTCAAAGTTCAAAACAAAACGACACCACACAGCATCAGTAAAACAGGGGAATATACAGGCACCCTCTCTTGTCTCTCCCCCGGGTAGGGAGCCATTCAAGTCACCAGGTTAACCAGGAAAGATACAATCAGGAAAATCGAAGGTATATTCACACCTCCCTTGGGTGTTTTCTGTTTGTGCCGAACAATGAACATTAGTCAGCTGCTAAACAATGGCAGTATCATAGACAGCGGCTGGGGCAGACCCACTGCCCGTACCCCACGGCTCTGCGCTGGGCCTGCTGGCTCGGCCGTCAGCACTAGGGTTCTGCTGGCTGGTGTGACCATCCTGGCAGCATTCAACTGGGTCCTGGGTCAGGAAGTGGCCAACGAGGTGGATCCATTGTGCAAAACTAAGTGGCTTGAAGGGAACGGATGATGGTCTCGGCCAGCATCGGGCAACAAGGGGCCACCCGGCCCCCTGAGCCACAGATACTCAGGCTCAGGGATGCTTTATAGGCTGCTCGGCTGGGGCTGCTGGGCCCAGGCTCTGCAATATCTTCTCCCCTCCAGCTGACTATTAGGCCTCGAATCTGATTCTGAGACACTCTCCATAGCGCAGCCTCCAAAACGGGCACTGAGATTGCTGTTCACACATGCTGTAATCCCCAGGCCAGCAGAATTGGTTCTGCCATAATGTCCTGCCCAGCAAGCCTGAGCACATCACTGTCTGAGAAATGCAGAGAGGGAAAGAGCCCAGCAGCCCTGACACTCCGAGTTTCGAAGGAAACCACCTTCTGCGAGCTCTGTACAGACTGCAGAGAAGGGGAGTGCTGTGGCCCGACAGGTATTCTGAGGGTGTGCGCGACACCTGGGGTGTGTGTTCTCTTTCCAGACAAAAGGTTTGGGGAAGCCAATTAGGGAGGGTGTGGTGTAGGTGGGACACCAGTTCTGTGCACCTGCTTCTAAGGCAGGTTCCCTGCCTCCTCCCCAGGGCTCCTCCTGGCCCTCTTTAGGGCGCGGTCCCCAGGCCCCACTGGCCCTCTCCTCTGGGGTGACCTGTAGGAACCACAGACTGTTATCTCAGAAGCTTGTGGGGCTTCACCATCCAGCCTGGTAAAGTCTGTGTTGTAAAAACACACTTCTGTGTTTACGCGTCAATAGCCAGATTGGAAGGCTTTTTTTCTTTTTAGTCAGGGGGCTATCACACACACACTGGGGATTGCCCCCACCTGCTTCCCCCAGAGAGGTCCTCTGCTCACTGGTCCATGCTCCCTGACCCGGCCCAGGAGAACGCAGAAAAGAGCATCAGGCTGGCAAGTCCCCAGAGAGGAGCAGCAGTGAGCACTCAGGAGCTGGCGGGTGGTGGAAAGCCGGGTGCGGGCAGGCAACTTCAGGGCCTACCAACCTCCATCCAAGTGTCATATGGGCACCACCTCACCCACCTGCCTCCCTCTCCAGGGGCACCAGGGGAAGAGGCACAGGGTACAGGAGCCTGGCGAGTCGGGGAACTCTGGCTGCCCCTGATGCCAGCCAGCCATAACAATGACAGTCAATCGAGGAGCGCTCATAAGTGCCTGTCTGAGCTGTGGTTCTTGGTCTGCATCCCATCTCCTCAATCCGGATTTTTGGTGGCAGGAGTGTCTACACTTGAGCCAGGTTAGAGTGC
Organism: Vulpes lagopus; assembly: GCF_018345385.1. Classification (NCBI taxonomy): domain Eukaryota; kingdom Metazoa; phylum Chordata; class Mammalia; order Carnivora; family Canidae; genus Vulpes; species Vulpes lagopus. Next base: position 40,473,406 of record NC_054833.1, on the reverse strand, counting down.
CATCTCTCCCTGACTCCACTTCCTGAGTGGGGTGGAGCAGAGCAGGCTTCCAGCCCACCCCCCCCCAAAGGAATTAACCACTATGTATCACAAAACTGGGGGAAGAGAATAACAAAAGGAGGGGAGGATGGGGGTGAGTGCATTCTTTTCCCCCCAAACCTTCCCACTCTGTCTGACCAGAATTAGGTTAACCCCTGGTGTGCCACCAACTAGAGCTCCCCTAAAGCTCTCCTTTTTCCTAGAATCCTGGTGTGGACACTGTGCAATTAAGGGTTCCCAGAAGCCCAATCCTCCAGTGGTCAGAGGAGTCCTAGCTAGGGCCTGAGCTCCCGCTGGCTTCCCAGGAGGTCCAGTGTGCCAGGAAGACCTCTCGCTCACCATGACCGCCCTGGCCAGGGAGGGACTCAGTCAGGCCCCTTGAAGTGGGCAGTGCTCCCTGTATGCCCCCTCACCCCCACCTAGCAGGACAGGACCCCACAGGCTGTAGGGGTGGGGGCATCGCTGTGCCAGCTTCCACAAAGTGCTTTCGATGCCATCGGTCACTCAGTGAGATCTGTGGAGCCCTGGCAGCGAGCTGCTGGCAGAAGGGGTATAGAATCGAATGCGGCCAGGTTCGTACCTTCCAGGGGTGCACCCCAGCCCCACAACTGGGCAGCCAGGCTGGCCCCTGGGTAACACACTAGCCCGGCGGAGTCTGCAGCATCGCAAGCATCTCCAACCCGCGGCTGCCAGTGGCGCTGGAGATCCGATATTCTTGCCCCACTGGGAGCTGGTCTCTCTGTACTCCCGCCCCTAATTCGGCCACCCTAAGGCCAGACCACGTGCTCCAGCCAACCCCCTCCCTCCCCCTAAAAGCCCCATCTAGCCGGGGCGGGAGACCGGCTCAGGTTTCTTCCCAGAGGGCTGGAGGACCCCCACCCCCACCGGTCACCAGCCGCGAGGGAGCAGGGCAGCTTCCCCGCCGACACAAAGGGTTAAAGCAGGCGAGGGGACTCGGTCGGATTTGCCTCCTAAACGCATTTTCCAGTTCATTCCCCAGCACAATACGCCGGGGCCGGTCCCAGCCTCCGCCCCCACCCCACCCGTCAGATGGGCCACCGCGGGCCACCCCAGGGTCGGGCGTCGGGTTAACCCCTCGGCCGCCGGCACCTCGAGGAAGGACACGCGGGGCACCCCCGGGAAAGTGGGTCACGCAGCCACCTGGCTGGCACCAAGCCCCGGCGCCTCCTCCGGGGGGCCCGCGCCGGGAGCGGAGTTCCGAGGCGAGGTGCAGCCCGCGCAGGGCCGGGGGGGGGGGCAGCCCGCGCCGCCCGGCCTCACCCCCCGGACAGCGACCGCAGGTGAGCGAGGAGCTGCCTCTGACGCAGGAGCCGGCTCCCGGCGGCCGCGTGGGGCCGCGTGGGGCGGGCGGGGCCGCGTGGGGCGGGCGGGGCCCGAGCGCGCGAAGCCGTCTGGCAAGGGGGCCGGGGCCGGGGCCGGGGCCGGGGCCGGGGCCGGAGCCCCCCCCGGGCTGCTGTCTCCCACCCCGGGACCGCGACTGCCGCGGTTATTTTGCATTCATGCAACATGCGGTGTTTCCAAACTGCTCCCCGGGCCGAGGGCCGGTCATTAAATAAATAGAAGGCGATCGCATCGTTATCTCTGTGAAAAACTGGGCGCAGAAAGTGCTTTCTGGCCGCACGGAGACGTGCACCCGCCTGCTTCCCTGCAGGGCAGGCTGTTGGGCTTCTCATCCTCTCCCCGCCGAGCCACCCGCGCCCCCCACCTAAGCCGCGACCCAACTTTCCTGGCTCCTGTCTCCGCCGATCCCCGGCCGTGCCCGCCATCCAGCTCCCGGCCCCGGGAGGCATCGCGGGGGGGGGGGGGGTCGCGCTTACCTGGGAGGAAGAACGCGGTCAGGCCGAGCGCGAGTCCCCACCAGCGTCCGGCGGCGCCCGCGAGCCCCATGCGAGCCATCGGGGGCCGGGGTCCGGCGAGCGGGGCGGCGAGGACGGCGCTCCCCGCGCTCCACAGACCAGCCCGGAAGACGGAGGCCGATCGCCGGCGGCCGGCGGGCGCCGCGAGGATCCAGGTCAGCCGCAGCCGTCGGCCGGGCGGGCGGGCGGGCGGGGCGGGTGGGCGCGAGCGGCGCGGCCGCAGTCCGGGCCCCGGGCCGCCGGCGGCTCAGAGGCTCGGAGGATGCCCGCCGCGAGTTGCTCGAGTCATGCCCCTTCTCCTCCTCCGCTCTCCGCCCCGCGCCGGTCCCCGCCCTCTTCTTCCACGCAGAGCCGGGCTGGGGAGAGGGACCCACCCCCGGCGCGCCCGGCCGCCCGGTGCCCGGCTGCGCGGCCCCCGGCCCCCGGCCCCCGCGCGCTCACGCCCTCCCGCTCGGCCCCAGGTCGCCGGCGTCCATGGCCGGCGGCGGTGCTCGGCGGCGGGCTCGCGGCCCAGGCGGCGGGAGGGCGGGCGCGCGGTCGGCGGCTCAGGCGGTGCGGCTCCGCGCCGAGGGCGAGCCCGGGGCGCCGCGCACCCCCGCCCGCCGCCTCCCGCCTCCCCGCGCCGCCGCCGCGCTCGCGCTGCCGGGCCCCGCGCCCCGCGCCCCGCGCCCCGCGCCCCGCGCCCCGCGCCGCTGTGGAGCTGCCCGGGCGCCCAGCCGCGCCGCGCTCGCCGCTCTCGCTCTTTCTCCCACTCCCGAGCGCCAGCCTCTCCGCCGCTCTCCCCGTGATGTCAGACCGAGGGGAGGGGTTAGCGTTAACCCTCCTGCCGCCGCCGCGCCGCCCGCGCCCCGCCGCCGCCTCCCCCCGGCCCGCCCGCCCGCGCCCCTCCCCGCCCCCCGCGGACGCGCGACCCCGGCGCGGACGGCGGGGCCGCGGCGGCTCGCGGGCTCGGGAGGTGCCCCCTCGGCCGCCTTCCCGCCGGGGAAGGGCCGGAGGGCCAGCCGCCCTGCTCCTCGTGGCAAAGGGAGGCAGTGACCCCTAGCGGCCGGCGCGGGCGGAGAGGCTGCCGGTGGGGGTGGGGGGGGGTGGGGGTGCGATGGGGCGGGGGGGGGCGCCGGAGGGGCGAGCGCGCCGCCCGGAGACTGCTGGATCCGGCCGGGTCCGGCTGCGCGGGCCTCCGCGGGCCCTCTGCCCCAACCTTGGCCCCATTTTACAGATGCGGAAACAAAGGCCGGAGGAGGCGAAGGCCGCTCGCCCGGGGGCACCGGGGCAGAAAGTGGCCGACTTGGACTGCAGCTCCCCTCTTGGCTGCACCGCCTGAACGCTGCATGGAGAGGCGGCTGTGCGGACCGAGCGGAAACTGCGGGGAAGCCGGGGAGAGGAGGGTGGGGGGTGGCGCGGTGGGCGACGGTGCGTGACATGGGGGCCAGCCACAGAGGCGAAGGTCTTTTCGAAGGTCTTTTCTGATCGCCGCTCCCTTTCAGGGTTTCCGAACCCCCCACCCCCCCAACGGAAGCCCCCTCCCCTCCTGAAATCAGCGGGAAACCGAGCTCTGCTCCCTTTGCCAGAACCTTGGTTTTGTGCGATTTGCAAGAATCCCGCAAAAGTGACCCATCCAGTCGAGTGTCCTCGCCAGGGCAGGACTCTCCGCCCCATCCCGTTCACCACCCACCACATCCGGGTGTGGCTGGCCTCCTGCCAAGGCGGCTGGGCCCTTCGGGGGGCCCTTGGCAGCCCCAAGCCTGCCCGCTGCGCCTTCCCTCTGGATCGCCTGCCCTCATCCTCCACCCCCGGGGAGGGGAGGAGGCAGACGGTTTCCTACTAGGGAGAACCAAGTTCTCCCCAGATACCTGACCAGATAATGCTCCATTTGCCCATTGCTGCCATTTGTCCAGCAGGAAGGAGCCGAGGGGAAGGGCCAGCTTCTGATAACACATACATTCCAGTTTCTGGGTGTAGGAGGAGCAGAAGGAGGATGGGCAAGGGGAGGACCACTTTCTCACCATTGGGGATCTGGCCCTGGAGTGTCTCTTGTTTCCCTGTTGAAGTGGTCTAATTTGGCACTCACATGGATGTTTGTGCACTCACGTACACATCTTTTACATTTAACACATGTAGTCAGGCTTTCTTTGTACCAAGCAGGTGCCAGGCTTGGGGATGTAGAGACACCGTCATTGCCCTAAAGGCACACAGTCTAGTTGGGGTGCTGAGGGGGAAGACAGATATAGAAACAGATGTTATAAACAAGTATTTAATGTGTGTCGTGTGTCACGGAGGTGCGCACCCAGGATTTGATAGGTTTGGGAGAAAGTGCCCCATTCAGCCTGGGGTGAGATGGGGATCAGGGAAGGCTTCTGGGGAGAAGGGACACAGGGACTCGGTGAGTCATCTAACAGACATGTGCTGGAGTGGGGAGGCATTCAGGGGGCTGGATTTAAGGTGGGGGGAGGCCCACATGAGGAAAGGCAGAAAGCAGTAACTGGATGAGTAGGACCTACAAACAGGGGATAGCCTGAGCCTAGGACTTGGGGGAAGGAGAGGCCCGCAGATCTGTGAATGCCAGGGAGCCACAAGGAGGGTTTTATGCTGGGGAATGTCTGATCAAATTTGATTTGTGGTAGCCCGGTCCAGCGGCCAGGCACCTCCCCTCTGGCCCCTGAGTTAAGGGCCACGGCCACATTGGTTCATTGCCGTGGTCTGGGACTCTGCCTGGCACATCGTGGGAGCTGAGCGGAGGGGCTTGCAGGGGCAAATCCAGAAGCACCAGTACCCACTACTTCCCTGTTCATGTTCCCTCACCTCTTCATCCTTGGGTAAGGCTTCTCTGATCTGCTCTTAAATGAGCTTCCAGAGAGGGTGTCTGGGAGGTTGGCGTGGCTGCCTGGGGATGGGTTGGATGGAGAAGATGAGGGCAAGTAAATGAGATAGTATGGTCATTCACGCATGACCTTTAAACAAGCCCTAAAACATGCAAAACACCAACATAGGTGCCAGCTCTGGATGTGTGTGTGTGCGTGTGCGTGCGTGCACGTGTGTGTGTGTGTGTGTGTGTGTGTGTGTGTGTGGTGGGTTACAGCAGATAGGAAAGAGAGTCAGGGAGGCCACAAAGGAAAATAAGATAGAGCTTGTTTACTCAGAGAGTAAACAGATGTCTTTTTGAGTATCTACCATGCGAGGTCCTGAGGGTACAAAAGTGAACAACCAAGACCTTACTCAAATAACTATATTAGAGCACGAAGCTTGGTCACTGCCAAAGGCAGCCCCAAGACCCAGCCATCTAGAGGAAAGAGTGAGTGCTTCTCCTTGTGGAGAGCAAGGAAGGCTTCTGGAAGAGGTGTCATGTGCCCGAGGCCCTGAAGGGTGGATCATATTTGGACCAAGGGAGACCAAGGAGAGAATTTTTGGTGGAGGAAACAGCTTGTACGAGAACATGGAGATGGGAGAGGCCGGGGGCCTGTGTGGGACCAGTGGACATTGCAGGGTTTTGTTTTGTTTTTGCATTTTGGGGATGTGTAAGAGCGACTGCAAAGTGCAACCAGAATGCAAAAGGCCTGAAAGGTTTCTTCCAGTGGCGGGAAGAAGCACAGGACCAAGGGTCAGGTCCCTCCTCTTAAGCTGGAAGCCTAGGAGTCATTCTGGCTTCTTCTTCTTCAGCCACCATCTTCTAACCCAAAAGCAAACACTGTTCATTCTGTTTCCAATAGTAAGTCTAGAAGACTGCCCTGTTTCTACTGTTAACACACTATCCACATGCTCATAATTTCTGCCCAATCCTTGCAACACCCCCTGGCCATGGATCCTCTGTACACCGAGGGGTGGGGGTAAAATGTCAGGGTCAGGCACATGGGACTCTGGAGCAAGACTGCCTGGATTTGGATCCTTAAACCCCCGCTTTAGCTGTGTGCCCTTGGGCAAATGACTTAACCGCTCTGTGCTCAGGTTTCTCAACTGTAAAATGAAGAGAAATAGTAGCACCTGTTTCATGGAGCTGTGAAGATTCAATGAGTTGAGCAACAGGAGGTGCTTGGAACAGCGTCTGGTGTACGTACCGAACAGTTTAAGGGTCAGTCATCATTACACCTGAAATTTCTCTCCCCGCGTCCAGTTTTGCCCTCCTCTGCTATGGTGCCAGAGGGATATATGAATCTTTAAAAGTTTTACTTGGTAGTAGTTTTGGATTTGCCAAAGAGTGGCAAAGATGGAACAGTTTGCATGTGTCCTCCGTCCAGCTTTCTGTGGTGTTAATGTTTTCTAGATCCATCACATATTTGTCAAAACTAGGAAATTAGCCTTGGTTTAATACTATTAACCAAACTACAGAATTTATTTGGATTTCCCTTTTTTCTGCTAATGTCCGCTCTCAGTGAGGGGATCCGATCCATAGTACCACCTTGCATTTAGCAGTGGATTGTGTCCTAATGCAAATGAGCAAGTCCCTATACCTGAGAAGGCTTCCTTGGCCTGCCAGCCTGTGAGGCCCATGGCCAGTCCTCCTCGGGGCCTGGGGCGCCTCGTCTCACCCAGATCCAGGGCTTTGAGGAGGAGCCACGGGGCTTTCCTGAGGTTCTGTGAGGCCATCGAACTCGCATCCTTGGCCTTTACCTTTGCTGTTCAATCTGCCCCGATGCTCCTCCTCTTTCTTTTGGCCAGCCGCTGATTTTTGAGGGCTCAGTTTACCCATGTCACTTCCCCAGAGTGACCCACTGTGCCCTCTATACCAGGCGCGCCCCCTCCTATCTGCTTTCACAGCTCCCTTTGCATGCTTGTAACCCTTCCATAATTGCTTATAAGGCTTGATTCTTTCCCTCCTAGGCTCCTTGCCTGCTCGATCCCCCACACCTCGAATGTGCCTGACACTTGGTGGGCACTCAATGCAAATGCGTTGATTGACTAACTCGCACCCTGTGCCACTTTCTACCAATCGCTTCTCCTCTCTGGGCTTCATTCATCTCATCTCGGACTGAGGAGTTGAATCTGTTCAGTGGCTTTCCGACTGCATTTTGAAAGCCCTAGAATTGCCTGCATTCCCCGCTCGCTCTCTGCCTCATTAAGAGCCATGTTTAGAGAGCACTTTGTTTTCATGCTCTTTCAACATGGGACTTTTGAGGAAGGTTCTTCTTAATGGATTCTGCTGCTTAAAAAGTTTGACCCCCCCTGACATATTATTGCATTATATATTCTGTACTGTGCACACAGTTGACCCTTGAATAACACGGAGGTTAGGGGCGCCAACTTCCCGCATGGTTGAAAATCTGCATATGACTTTTGACTCCCTCCAAACTTAACTACGGATAGCCTCCTGTTGACCAGAAGCCTTACTGATAACGTAAGCAGTCGGTTCACACATTTTTCATGTTCCACGTATCATATGCTGTATTCTTACGATTATGTAGAGAAAAGAAAATGTTATTAAGGAAATCAGAAGGAAGAGGAGATACATTGGCAGCCCTGGACTGTATTTATTGAAAAAAAAATCCATGTATAAGTGGAGCTGTGTAGTTCAAACCCGTGTTTTTCAAGGGTTGACTGTAGTTGCATTATTTCAGAACTCCGTGATTTATTTTTTTCTGCAGGCTGCAGTGAGCCATGGAAGGTCTCTGAACAGAGAACCACTTATTGGGGAGCTGCTGGAACTGGGCTTTCAGGAGATGAATCTGGCAATATCGTGGGTAGGACAGGCAGAGGAGGACTGGTCAGGGAGGGAGGAGGGGAGCGTGGAGATAGGGTTGTCATGGGAGCCAAGTGAGGAGAGAATTTCTTGCAGGAGGAGGTTGCCAATGGTGTCTGATACTGCAGAAAGCAGGCGGGGATCAGGAGGGGGGCTTTGGAAATGGTGGCAGAAGCACGGGTGACCTGTGAGAGTGGTGTTGGCAGTAGGGTCGGGGCAGAACCCAGATCAAAGCGGCAGGAGGAGCAAACGGGAGGTGGGCCAGGAGAGGTAGCAGGTACTTTTGGAGAAGTTTGATGGTGGACAGAATGAGTAAAAGAGTGAGGCTTAGCACAGCCGAGACAGAGGGGCTACTTCCCCCCCCCCCCCTTTTCTGGGAAATCAGAAGCTACTGAGCATCTTGCAGGCAGAGGGAAAAGAGCGAGCAAACAGTGAAATCTGGAGTAACAAGTGTAAGAACATGAGAGAGTGCCCTTCACGGAGCAGGCCCCGGGAGGGGGCATGGTGGTGTGACACAGGGGTGGAAGTCAGCCTGGGGAAAAAAAAAAAGGACCTAGCCTTTCTCTGAGCCTGGAGGGAATATGAGGAGGGAGGTGAGGATGGAAATTTTGGAGTGGAGATCAGAGAAGTTAAGGATCTGATCGGGTCTTTGCAGTGAGGTTGGAGGTGAAGTTACCTGCCAGAGGTGAGACAGGTGGCTTCACACCTTGGGAAGGGGAAGGGCCAAAGGAGGCAGAAAGGAGGTGGAAGGGAGGTGGGAATAGCAATCTTCCCCACCCTGAAGGAAGACGAACCAGCCTAGTCTGTGTGCCTTCCTCAAGGAGAAGCAGTGCCAGTGGGCATATGTATGGGAGAAGGAGATTTAGTTTAGTCTGGGAAGACTGTTGATGGAAACGTCAATGGGATAGATTCCCTGTCTCTTTTCAGACTGAGGCCCCGGGGCCACGTATTGGCGTTGCTGGCCGTGGGACTCTTGCCCTGGCGTGGACAGTGGCCCACGTGAATTTCATGTTTCTTCCTGGCTCCAAGGCCTGATGACTGCAGGAAATGACAGCCCGCTTGGAGGACAGGCACATAGACTCCCCGTTCTCACTGACCCCATGGCTGGGGGCAGGGACCAGACAGAGATGAGCCCTGAGGAGGGTGCCATCCCCAGGAAACTGTCCCAGAGCCCTCCCTCAGCTTCCACGGGCTCTTTGAGAGAGGCAGCTGTTGGGTTTGGACAAGACCCAAAGTCAATACAATAATGACTTCCCCTCCCGGCCATATTCCAGGCCCCTCTGTGTCATTTAGTAATTGGTTAATAAAGCTCACTTTGATGTGAAGGGAGCCCTATTAAGAAGTCCCCAAGATGTCCCAATAACCAGAAATCTGCTGATAGAAGAAGAGAAACTTGAACATATTTTAAGGTGATATGGTCAATGGGGTCACCCTTTCCTGTGATCCTGGTCCCCCATCTAGGGTCATTGGAGGCTGAGGGCGAGAAGAGAGAGAAAAGGAGGAGGAACCCCCTAGAGGAAGTATGGCCAAGCCCCAGCCAGTCCCAGAGAGGACTCACTGGCATGGGTGCCCCTTTCCCTAACCTGACAGGCCAACCTCACCCCAGGCAGTGGGAAACCACAGCACCTAATTACTGTTATCATCACCTTGGTAGCTGTGGTGATTATGATGGTGCCTGTGTATCCCACAGTGCTTAGCAACATTTAATTATTGTTATTCTTACAGAGATCACTGCAGAGCCTCCCTATTGCCCTGGCTGCCATTGCTCTTGGGGACGATGGATCAGCTGAACACAGCTGCACCCCAGATACAACGATCTGCCCTGTCAGAGTGGTACCAGGATGGCTAACAGGGCAGTTAGCCTCTCCCTCGTGGACCATGGTGTCCCAGGGATCTCCATGGCTCTGGGAGTGGGAGCTCTGAGTGATGATAGAAGGCCCCAGTTCCACCTTGAACCAACCAATTCTCCAGAAAGAAAGGATCCAGAAGGCAAACTAGTCTACACCCTGCCTCTGGTCAGAAGGTCCTCAGTGCATCTCTGCAAATCATCACATCCACAATCCTTAGGAGTTCTGGATGTGAGTGAGGCAGCATTCCTGATTTGGGAATATTAGAAAACTCTACCGTGCTCTGGGGAAGAGGGTTCTGCCGAGGCCTGCATAGACCAGAGAGCTTAGACCAAGACAGGGCAGGGGGCTGGGGAGGCTTCCGCCTACAGTGTACCCAAGGTGAAAGGGAGGAGAGAGAGGAAGAAGACGCTCCCTCGGTGTCCCACCCCCACTCCCTTCCTTTCACTGGTGCCTTCAATTGGGAGTGGGCGGGTGTCGTGGTCAGGATAATTATCAGGCTGCACTGCTTGTCTTGAGGAACCAGATTTTTTTTTTTTTTTTTTTGGCCGGGGGAGGACCACGTGGAAGTCAAGAAATGGAGTTGATTGTCAGGGAGGAACAGAGATCGGGGGTCAGCCCCAGCTATGCAGAGAAAGGGGGTGATGGACGCTTGCCCGGGGACCGTGGGGGATGAGGCCTCACGTTTTTCTCTAGGGCGCTATGGAGCTGGGGGTCTTGACCTCTTTGGGCCTCAGGCCTTTTCAGGATTCGATGAAAGCTATCCCCCTCTGCACACGGCACACATGCACAGGATAGTATTCACAAGGCAACCCCCCAGAAGCCCCACTGGGCCCCTGAGTTAGGAAGTCCTGCTGAGGAAGGAGTCCTGGGGGAAGGAGGCAACCCTGAGCCCAGACTCCCTGTGATCTGGGCTAATGAGGGATGCTAGTGACATGGTGGATCCAGAATGAGGAAAATCTTTTTAGTGTGAACTAAAAAGAGGCGTGATACGTATACTGCATTGCAATTCTGTAAAAAAGATGTACCTGTAGAGAGAAAAGTGGGAGGTCAGCGTGGAGAAATGAAAACAATTTGCGGGTGAAGTTTTTTCTATTTTAAAATTTACTTACCATCATTATAAAGTTACTTTAATACTAGATTTACTTTTCCCCTATATTACGTAAAGTGCTTTTTCTCCAGAAATGAGCTTCTGAATTATGTTTGATTTAGGTTAATATTAATGTCCTGCACTTCTTAAGCACATGTTTCTGGGGACAGCTGCTCCAACAGGATGTCAAGTGGCCTAGATATGACATCCAAAGGGTAGGCAATGCCCATGCAGTTCATTGCACTTTGAGGAGCCTTGCAGAGAGGAGGTATATGATTTAGAGGCAGGATTCCCAGGTTTGCATCCTGGATCTGCCATTTAGTAACTGTGGACAACAACGGTGACCAGTTGTCCCAGTCTGCCTGGGACTCAGGGGGTCCCCAGGGCCTGGGATTCTCAGTGCTAACCACTGGGAAAGTCCTGGGCAAACTAGGGGGATGGTCATCGTATTTGTGAGCCATGCCGCCCTGTCTGTGCCTCAGTTTCCTCATTTGTAAAATGGTGTTGATCACTTCCATTTGGAAAAGTGAGGTTTATTAATGAGGGATGGGACAGAGGAGTCAGAGTGGGGAAAGGGGGCTGTTCTCCTCAGCCTTGCAGACCAAGAGCCCATGCAGATGTACCCTGTGATTTAATGTGGAGGACTCAAGGTGACCACTGTGCCCCATGAGGCTTTAATAATGATTCATTATCAAATGTTTATGGAGCACCTATGACCGGGTGCCATGCTAGGCATTGGAATAAAGCCGTAAACTACCGAGACATGCTCTCTCCCTCCTGGGGCCCAAGTCAATGGGGGAAGAAAGGCTCTATAAGGAGGTGGCATAATAGGGGAATCTAGGGATCTCTAGGGATGTCAGGGTTGTAGGGACCCTGCCCTACTCTAGGGGGTCAGGAAGAGTGAGGGAAGCATTCCTGAGGAGGTGAACTGAACCCTGAGGGGCAAGGACTGACTAGCCAGGGATATTACATGGAGAAATAAGACAGGGGGAAGGCAACGAAAAGGCCCAAGGGTCCAGGTGCATTGTGGGACTGTGAGCAGTTGGGTCGGCAGGAGGAAATGGGGAGAAGGGGCCGGGAGGTGCGTGCTATGTCGTGTGCACTGCCTGAAGGAGTTCGGATTTAATCTTCAGAGCAGCAAGGAGCCCCGGTGGGGGTGCAGCAGAGCAAGGGTGTTTCACCCCACATGGAAGTCAACTGGTATCATGCTAAGCCGCAGCTGGTATTATGCTATGATGGCATTCCTGAGCCAGTCCCCAGCTTTAGCTTGTTATAGCCAGGTCCTCCGGACCTAAGGGTGCCAGCTCTGTCTGTCCTGCTCCTAAGGTCCCTGAGCCTGGCTCATCTGCCGAGGGCTCCTGCGGCTCCAAGTCCGGTATAGTCAATCTGTACCTTCCCATAGCCGAAGGCGGGGGTGGGGGGCACTGCCTGGCACACTGTGACTCTAGAGAGCAGAGTGGTGCCCTCCTCCCAAGCCTGCTGCTGTCACCACAATGTATGTGTGGGCTTGATGGCTGCGTGGCAATAAGCTCAGGGCACGCGGGGGGGCTCACATAGCCCAGGCAGCTGATAATACTGAACAATTACACCGATCCGTCCAGGAACAGAGAAGTGGGTGTGCACCCATATGGGTGTGCATGCATACACATGCAGGCATACGTACACCCAGATTCACTGACATTTATGCCCACACTATCATTGAGACTCAGGCGAGCCCACGGAGAGATTCCCTGCTGCCTGCATGAGATGAAGAGGCCCACATTACATTACATTCATCCAACACTGACACACATATGTTGCAAATGCTCCATATACGGCCTCACATGGGTGCCCGCACACCTATGCTGACGCACACCCTATATCAAGGTAGCATGAGGCCTGGCATGCAGGATTGTTATATTATTATGTGTTAGTGTGATATTATATTAAGACACTGGGATGTGTGCCCATGTCCCCATTTACTCATAGACACCCATACATTGCCCCAGACACTCCTTTCAAGGCAGGTGCAAACACAAGAACTCCTTTCGTAAAACTGGTACATACACTTTCATGTACAAAAGCAAAAGCAGGCTCACTCTCTTAGACATACAGGTTGCTCTAATTTGCTCTCCCAGTTGCACCTACACAAAATCACAACAGCAACAACAACAATAATAATAATAATAGCAAAACCAGGTTGGGTGATTGCTTTATATTTTTCAAAGGGCTTTCAGGTCTATAATCTCATTTGATTCTCACAGCAGCCCGGTGAGGTAGGTGGGTGGAGCAGGCATTATTACCTCACATTTATGGTTGAAGAAGCAGAAGCGGGAGAGGTGAAGTACACCATCTGGGAGGCAGCCTGGAACCCAGATCTGACTGCTCTGCAGTGAGCTTCCCGGAGGGGGGGGGGGGGGCTGTTTGACAACTTCCAGCTCCCAGTGCACCGTACAAAGCAGTAAGCAGGACATCGGCTTGCTGCTGGATTCTGGATTCCTGGTCAAAACATTTCCCGGAGTCAACTCTGGCTGAGAAGTGGGAATTGGAGGCTGATAAAGGGAAACCGCCATCATTAGGAATCCCATAAAGTCTCATTTACAACTCCAGTCAGATGAAAGGAGCAATTGACCGCGTTGGAGGGAAAAGCAAATACCGATGTCCTTTAGGGCTGCCGCTTCCGACAGCTGATCCTGGGAGGGCATTGAGGTCCTGGGGTGGCGGGGAGCCTGTCCCATCTGCATGCTCCCCAACTCTGTGCACTTCCTCTCCCCTCTGTCTGGGTGGGCCTCAGGGTCCATGAGCTCTGGTTCTTGGAGAAGGGGGAGAAAAAAGACCAAAGAAAGGTTCCCCCCACCCCTGCCCCAGCTCCTCTCTCCTCCCAGAGCTCCTCTCTCCTCCCTCCTTGCTCAGTCCTGAGCCTGCGGGACTTCCAGCAGCCTGCCTCCGATTGGCTGGGGCAGAAACAGGGAACAGGCTGCCAGTCCCCTAACACCTGGCCTACCACCTCCATGAGGGCCAGGCCTTTTAGGCATGAGATCCAAGAACTCTGAGGTGACAAGGACAGCTTTCTTCAAAGGCCTGTGCTCTGTGGGGAGGTGCCTCGATGGTAGCGAGCATCAGGAAGCGTGATCTTCCTTCTTTTGCTTCTGCTGCTGTTGTTTCACTCGGGGTCTATCATCACTGGCACCTCAGTTTCTGCATCTGCCAAATGGGGGCATTTAGACCACCCTTACACTGCCACAGTGAGGACCAGATGAGATGAGGTGTGTGAAGCCCCCTGCACCAAGCCTGGTGCGCTGCCGGGCTCCACGGAGTCAGTCTCCTGAGGAGGGCCTCCTTGCACCTCAGCCAGGGCTGGAAGGGTGGCATGGCAGGAGGAGCTCCCTCAGCCTCTTGGGTGTGCCCGCTCTGGCTGGGAGGGAGGGAGGGAGGGGCAGGGAGGGGACATCTGTTTGACACTCTTGTCAGCATCCGTTACCTGGTGTGTATTTTCCCAGGAGCTGATTACATTACAGCATGTGTTGATAAACATTTGGAGTTGGAGCGGAGTGGAAACTGAGCAGAATGTTAAGCGGGTGGAGGTCTGGTCAGGAGATGCTGAGAAAGGGCTGGCTGTGAAGAATAGAGGGTAGTGGGGGGACAATCTGGTGACTTCTTAGCCTGCTCTGCCCTTTTCTCTTTCTCTCTCCTCCTCTATGCTCCCTGCTTTGGCCTTTGGCAGAGCATCCAGACAGGGTCCCAGAGGCAGCACTTTATAGCAGAGGAGGTGTGGGGTTTGGACTCAGGCAGTTGTGGGTTCGAATCCTCGCTCTGCCACAGACTAGTTCTTGACACTTTGGGCCAGTTCCTTAATGCCCCGAGACTCAGTCTCCTCCTTTGTAAAGTAGGCTTCGCGTACAGTCCACCGAGTAAAGATGGAGAGGACGCCAGCCACGCCTGGCACGTAGAACTCAGCCCTCAGTGAATGTTGATTCTTTTCCCAGTTTACCTGGAGGGCAAAAGGCTCCCTGGCCTTGATTGTGCTTTGGACATTAGGCAACTGTCTTACGTTTACTTTGGACTAAGGGGAAGCGGGCTCATGTTTTTCATAATGCAACTTCCCTACCTCTAACCCTGGTTAGGACTGGTCAGGTGACCCAGGGTGACTGGAATATTCCACTCTAAATCTTTAGATACCTGTGCACTTGGAACAGCTGAAGTCAGTTGATTATTTGTTTAGTTATCAGTCCGATGTCTTTCTCCCTCACGAGTCCACAAACTCTCAGAGGGCAGGGGTTGTTAGGTGGCCACAACTGAGTGCTCAGAGCCTTGCCCAGCGCCCGGCGCCAGAAGGAAAGGATGACTGTCACCCACCTGATTGGTTCAGATAACCCCTCTCAGAGGTCCCTGCTGTCTTATTCCGTGGCTGCTTCTGAATTCAGAGCACTGGCTATGCTTCTCATTGGGCCTTCGGAGTAACTTTTCCTGGGAGCATCTCCTGTGTCTCTGAGCGTGTGAGTTTCTCCAGGACTGGGGGTCTAGCCCTTCAAGATGCAAGAGGACGCGCAACCGAGTGTGGAGGAAATCCGACAGACGTGTCGGAGAATGATCCGACAGAAATCATTCCACCCCCTCCCCCATGCGGGTCCCCGCCCAGGCACCTGCCACCCCAGCCCCCCTGCAGGTGCCCCGGAGGCCTCCTAGGCTGCCGGGACTGCCCCAGGTTGGAGCAGCACGACTGCCCAGCGCCACCTAGCGGGCCTGGGGCCGGGGGAGAGCGCGTCCCCGTCTTCCCGGTCCGGCGGGACGGCCACTGTCCTGCCGCTCAGTGGGGGCGGGGGGGGAGGGGCCGGCCACCGCCCCTCCCGCCTCTTTCTCTACGTGCACAGAGTGTGCAGCCTCCCGGGAAGCGCGCTTCTGCCGGGTTCCGGGAGCCCGGGCCCCGACGGCAGCCGGGGGGGGGGGGGGGGTGCGCGCCCCGGGCGCCCTCGAGGCGGCCTCCCGCCCCTCCCCCCGCACTTCGCGGCGTCCTTCCCGTCCTTCCCGCGGCCACAAAGAGGCCATTGATTGGGAAGAGTAACCGGGCTGTGGTAGGAAAGCTGGAGGGGCCGCGCGGACACACACACACACACACACACACACACACGCGCGCGCGCGCGCGCGCGCGTCCTGCAGCGCCCAGCACTCTGCGGGGGGCAGGGGTGGGGGGCGAGGCGGCTGCGGGGCCTGGGGAAAGCTCTGCGCCTCGCCCCCTCCTTCTCTGCCCCCCCAATTTCTGCAGCCACCACCCACCTCTGGACTAATCTGCTGCAGCGAATGGCTCATCCCAGAGGCTGGCCTCCCTCCCCATCCCCACCCCTAAGTGTGCTCTCCTCCCCCCTCCCGCCCCCCGCCCCCCGCAAAGATGTGCGTGGCACTTAGGGGCCCTTTTTAATACCAGGCGAAGCCAATATTGTTAGGGACGAAGAACCGCTGTCGCAGCTGCTGCAAAGACAAATACGGTGCAGCAATGCATCCCGGGCTGATAGGAAGGCTCGCGCCGCTGCCGCCGCTGCGCGGTCAGCCCCCATCCTCTCTGTGGGATGGCTAATAGGTGGCACAGGGCACCCCGAGGACGTGCTGGGGGCCGGGCGAGGTGGGGTGGGAGACCGGGAAGGCAGGGGCGCGGAGTTCTGCTGGCCAGGACTCCCCGAGTCTCTTCCTAGCCTGCTCCTGGAGGGTGGAACTGGATTTGAGGCTTGGCTCCAGGCAGGGCTCTGAGCCTTCTACAAACTCCAGCTCCATCACTTCTGTGATCAGGAAACCCTTACGTCTCCCAGCAGCCCTATTCCCCGCACCCTGGCCCTGAGAGGCCAGCGCCATCCCGGGCTGCCCTGGGTCCCCCGCCCTCCTGGGTCCCTGGTCCCTGCCCCCATCCTGTCTTAGATTCCTACAGCTGGGACTGGTGCAGCAGTGGGGACCGGTGGGGGGGGGGGAGATTTGGCAGTTGGTGCCTGTAAACAGAGAACTGGGAGTGGCAGGAAACCGGCTCCTTGAAATCCCACTTGGTGCCTCCCTCAAAGCTCCTGCTTGCCACCTGGATACCTGTGTGTACACAGGAATTGGCTGGGCCCTGGGGGAGGGGCCGGGCTGGGCTGCCGGCTTGCCTGGTTTGAGAGGCTCCTGCTCCTCCTGCAGTCCCCAAAGCTGATGTGGAGAGTGTGCCCTTGTATGGGTGCCCCCATTTGTGGGCAAAGCTGTGCCATGTGGGTACCTAGAGATGTGGATTTATTTCCAGATTCAGTCCATCTGGGTTTGAAGGGATTTTGGAAGAGACTTCTCTGCCCCACCCCTGCCCCATTTCACCACATCTACGCCAAATGCTTATCTGAATTCTGTTTGATTGCTCCCAGTGACAGGGAGCTCACTACTTACCAAGGCAGTCCATCCCTGCTCTATCCATTGGAATAATGAGCTGGAGACTGTGCCAAGAAGCCTAGACCCTTCCCCACCGCCCTTCTTGCCCTGGATTGCAGGAAAACAGGGCCAGGACAGAGTATCAAGAAATAGCAACGTAATATAGTTACGGCCAATGTTTGCTGAGTGCCAGCTATTAGCCAGGCACTGTGCTAAGTGTTGCATATATATCCACGCTCGTAATCTTCATAAAACTCCATGAAGTCATGTCTGTTATCTAATTGTAGTAAAGAGGAAACTGAGACACGGAGAAGTTAAGGCACTTGCCTAAAATCTCACAGCCAAGAAGTGGCAAAGCCGGGTCTCAAAACCAGGAGGTCTGGTTATGAGTGAGCTTAATGGTCACATTATAATTGCAAGCACCACCCAGAGAGACAGAGACAGAGGTGTGTGTGTGTGTGTGTGTGTGTGTGTGTGTGTGTGTGTATCTTCACCAGCATTTCTGGCTCAGTAGGATTAGAGGTTAGTGGGAACTCTGGACAAGAAATGAAGACATCAAGCCTAGATGGACATAGGGGACATGCTCACAGTGAAGTAGCACGGGATAAATGTGGTCGGTGGATGGGAAATAAAAGGGGATGATCTGTATTTACGTTGCACACCATCCAAGGGTTAGGTGGTACACGGTTCAGAGAGTTTTATGTTCAATTTTATGTCTAGACAGAGTTTGAGATGAGGTTATCACTTCTCTTCTAATTAGTGCAGGAAGGCTTCCCCAGGCACCTCTTTCAGGAGCTCTCCTGCTGTCTTGGCTTTGCCATCTGTCCCCAAGAGTGAAGCACGGGTAGAGTAGTTGAGGGAATAAGCACTCTACTGGGAATCAGGACACCTGCATCTTTGGCCTTGAGTCTGCCACCAGCTTGGTGTGTGACCTTGGATAAATTACTCTGCCCTTTCGGGTGTCCACGTCCTCACTTCTACACCTGATCTTAGCCAAAAAGCCGAGAAGTGATCACTTCCTCACTTCTAAAATGAGGGGTTAAGACTGGGTGTGTGTGGGTCTATCAGGCCCCTTCAGTGGCTATACTCTCTGCAGTCTGTCAAACAGGGCTGCTGTGCACAGGTGGACAGGTTGTGCATTGTGCAAGGACCCTTGGTGAAGAGGTAGATGGGGGCTAAAATCCAGCCTAGGCTCTTCTCACCAGGCCATGCACTGGTGGGGCCTGTGTCCACCTGGGGAAAGAGGTACTTTTTCCTAATTTGTGCAAAGGTACCACAGGGGTCTGTAGTGACCCTGCCAGGTCTCCACGCAGAGCTGGGGTGGTGGTGGTAAAGGGAATCTCTATCAAAAAATGAGATTGTAGGTTGGGGCTGGAGGGAGGAAGAGAGAGGTTTGCTGGTTGAACAGGGGCAGTGGGAAAACACCTGAAGGAAGCTGACATTCAGACAGAAAGGGAGGTGTCAGCGGGCAGTGGGCGACCACAGGGGATGGGCCCTTGGGCTGAGGTCAGGGTACCCCTGGGAGTGGTGGCTTTCCCTGTCCTAACTCACTCCTGTCTCCAGTCACCCCCCAAAGCAGCTGGTCTCTTTGAAGTGGCTCTTTGTGCCAAGCTCCCCTTTCCAGGGAGATGGGAAGGGTAGGATTTTTTTTCCCAGGGCCCTGTGAGAGGGCTGCAGACTTTTTGAGGCATTCCCTTACCCAGCACATGGAGGTCCAGCCTGGGCCTGCCCCTGTGCTCAATAGACAGGTGTGGACCCTGCCCTCAGGGAGCTTATTGCCTCACGGTGCTTTTGTCCATGGCTCTAGAAGGAAATGACCCTCATTGCCTGACAGGGAGCAGTCTGTGGACAATGTTGGGCAGCCTGGTGCCTATACTGGGCTTAGTCTGGCCCGAGGCTAAAGACTTTGGGCCTCGTTGGCTCTTGAGAAGAAGGGGATCTGGTAGGGATAGATTTCTGAGGCCTCTCGGTACCCAGGGACACTGTGGGGTGTCACCGAGGAGGAGAATGGGGGGTGGTGAGATGGATGGGGAGGTCTGCAGGCTGGGGGTTCTGGGGAGGGGAAAGCCTCACTTTTGCTGGGTTGGGTGAGTGACAGAGCAGGAGGGGACTCAGGGACGAGCCCCCACAGGAGCTTGTTCTGTGAGGGGGAGCCCACTGCTGATCACAGACCAGGCCTTTGGGGACCATGCGTCCTCCTCGGATACCTCGCCTCTGGCCCACAGCTGCTCAGGAAGTATCATCGTATCTGGCATTTGATGCTCTTTCACAATGGAAAGTGTCCCCTGCCATCTAGCTAGCTCAGTCATTCCCCCCACTTGCACACAGCACAGCAGGGACAAGTTTTGGATGCCAGACTGTTAGAATGGCCAGGCCTGTCCTGGTGTTTGTGGGGATGGAACAGGCACAGGTAAGCCCTGCCCGGCGTTGTCATCTCTGCAGTGATGACTGCAGGTGTGCCCTCGTGCCTGGGCCAGCCTGGCCCATCCCACACTCCTGGAGGTACCCACTGCTGTTTTTTCAAAGAAAGGCATCACAGGCAGGCCAGTCTTGTATCTCTTGCTCACAGGGTAGCTGTGCCAAGTGACACTGTGTTTCGAGGCTGTTCCCTACTCCCTAGCTGCTGTGCATTTACTCTCCAATGCTTAGTTCAGCATGATGCTGGCTCAGAGAGGCTCACGCTGGAGAGGCAGCTGCCCCGGGGGTGGAAGGAAGCCACAGGGTGTCCTCTGCCTCATGTTATAACAGTGGTGATGATGATGACAATGATACTGGTACTGCAGAGCTGACATCGAGTTCTGACGACATGCCACGCACTGTTCTAAGTGCTCACACATGAGGATGTATGAGTTTCCTGTTGCTGCTATAATAAGTGAACATAGATAGCTATAGTGGTTTTTTTTTTTTTTAAGATTTTATTTATTTATTTGAGAGAGAGTGCACATGAGAGAAGGCACAAGTAGGGTGAGGGGCACAGGGAGAGGGAGAAGTAGACTCCCTGCTGAGTAGAAAGCCTGATGCAGGGCTCAATCCCAGGACCCCGGGATCATGACCTGAGCCAAAGGCAGATGCTTAACCATTCGAACCACCCAGGCACCCTAAGACTTAGTGGTTCAAAGCAACACAAATTAGTTTTGTAGTTCTATAGGTTAGAAGTCTGTCTCACTGGGTTAAACATTAAGGTGCATGAAGGGCTGCATTCCTTTCTGGTCATTCCAGGGGTGGTCCCATTTTCTTTCCTTTTATAGCTTCCCAGCATTCCTTGGCTTGTGGTGCCTTCCTCCATCTTCAAATCCAGCAATATTGCATCTCCCACATGCTTCCTCCACTGACCCATCTCTCCTCAGCCCAGCCAGGGAAGATTCTGTGCTCTTAAGGACTCATGTGATTATATTGGCCCACCTGGATAATCCAGGGTAATCTCTCCATCTCAAGGGCCATACCTTAAACACCTCCACAAAATCCTTTTGCCATGGGACGTAACAGTCTCAGGTCTCAGGGATGAGGGCATGGACATCTTGGAGACCTATTTTTCTGCTAGCGGAGCATACTTGCACTTTTTTAATATCGTGGACCAGTGAAGTAGGGAGTGCTGTTACCCCCATTTTAAAGAGAAGGAAACCAAGGCATAGAGAAGCTAAATGATTGTGCAAGATTACCTTGCCAGTATTAATATGTTTGGGATTCAGACTAAGGCAGCTCACCTCCAGAGTTGTACTTGAGTCACTGTGACAAAAGTAGAACCAGAGAGGAAGAGGCAGATGTGCGGGTTGGACAGGGCATAAGGTCCAGTCCCCCCAGATCAGCCAAGGGGTGGAGCAACACGTGTTTGTGGAGCATCTACTCTGTGCCGGACCCTGGGAGGGGCTCAGGAGGGTGGCACAGATCTCTAGTCTGAGCCCGGGTTCAAAACCCATTCTCTTTTCATATCCCATCACTGTGTGTGTGAGGGGATGGGCCTTGTTCTGCAGCAGTTAACTGGGAGAAAGGATCGTGCACCTGTGGGCCTAGGGCTCGGGGCTCTGGGTGAGCCTGGCTGGAGGACTAGGTTGCCCTGCACCCCATAGGACCCTGCTAGATCAGCCCAGAGCCCGAGGGGGCTGGCTTACCAGGCTGACTATTCCTGCCCATCCATCATGGTGGGGAATGGGCCTTCCGTGAGCTGGGGACCTGCAAATCATGGAAATTAAGACCAATTAGAGGGGGAACCAGCAGCCCCTTGGCAGGGCTTCCGGCCACAGAGGCGGCTCAGGAACTTTATGGATGTTTCCTTCTATTTTGTGGTCCAGCTGGGAGGCAGAAACATGCCAGCTCAGCACAAGGCCTCGTCTAGATGCTTCTGAACAACTGGGAGGCAGGGCATCACCTCAACAGGATCCTCAGCCTTCTCTCTAACTCCCCACGGGCCCTGCTTTCCCATCCCCAGGGACGCTGGAGCCAGGATCCTTCTTGGGGCCCTCCTAGCTGCATACCAGGCTCCTTTCTCTTCCTGCTCAGCTCTGTCCTCCACACAAGGCCTCTGGAGAATCAAGCGTTGTGGGTCTGGGGGAGGGAGAGCGACAATGGCAGGTTACCTTGTGGAGTGGGCAGCAGGCTGCTGGATCTGCCCCCTGGATGTTCCCACCTCCTCTCTGGGCTCCCACAGCACCCAGCTGGAGGCCAGGGCTCCCCACTTCCCCGCCCCCGTGGGCAGCTCCTGAACAAACCCTTCCCTTTGCTTTCTCCCCAGGGAAGAAGAGAATAAGTTTTCAGAAAGTGTGCGGACCAAGGTAGTAGAGACCTCATGGCATCTGGGCAGGGAGCAGGGTGGTGGTGGGGTGACAGGTTGGTGCTGAAGGCACAAGGACAGATGCAAAAATAATTCTCCAGCTTCTTGGGTCCTTTGTGAGCTTTAATCCTTGCCCCCTCACCCTTGTCCGTCCCCCCATGCCCTGTGATGAAGGCAGAGATGGGCCTGTGCCCTGCAGAGAGGGCTGGCCATGGCCGATTGTCCCTTTCTCTGGGCCTTCAGTGGGAGGCTGCTAAGGCTGCTCCCAACTCCACCATTCTGTGACTCTTATCTTGGTGTCTCTGCCTCGGGACTCATCCGACTGGCCTTGGGGACCTGGTTTAACCTCTCCATGCCTCAGTTTCCTGAGCTGTAACATGAGATTAACAATAGCACCTACTTCGGATGGTTATCATGCGGGTCGAGTGATTTCAATTTACCATGAC
The DNA here is from genome assembly GCF_018345385.1 of Vulpes lagopus. NCBI lineage: Eukaryota > Metazoa > Chordata > Mammalia > Carnivora > Canidae > Vulpes > Vulpes lagopus. Next base: position 40,451,314 of record NC_054833.1, on the reverse strand, counting down.
ACCTGCCACGTAGTCAGTGTTCTATAAATATTAGCTATTACATGCATTATTATTATTCATGTTATTAAAAAAGACAGTGTTATGTTGCTTTCAAACTGCAGTCTCTGGAGTCAAGCAGGTCTCCGTTGGAGTCCTAGCTGTTCCACAAATAATGGTGAATGACTTTGGGAAAGTGGCTTAGCCTTTGGGAGCCTCAGGGTCTTTATCTACGAAATAGGTACGACGATGATAATAACAGTACTGGCTTCCTAGAGATGCCGTGATGGTTACATGATAGCCGAACACATTTGCGAATGAACTGTAAAGGACTTGGAGCGATACACTGCTTTGTCTTCCTGGCTGAAGGTCAGATTTAGGACCGTCTCTAAGGGCAAAGGGAGGACTCCTGACAAATGGCTGTGACCTTCAGAGTGGCCAGAGTTCGCCAGGAAATCCCACAGGGAGGAGTGTCTGCTCTCGGCTAGATGATGTGAGGAATCGGAACAGGACTTGTGGTTCTGTTCCCAGGCCACTGCATGTCCAGAAGTGGGGTGGTGGTGATAGAGGGTGAAGGGGACTCGGCCCTGCCTGGGATTCTCACATGGAGAGTGAGTGGATACCACACTGCAGCGAGACCCGTGAAGGGCACAGGTGGGCTCCATCCTTGGTGGGCGCCTGCTGATGGCTGTGGCGCTGCCAGGGTGGTCAGTCTCAGAAGGGAAGCGAGAGATAAACATCACACCTGAAAGAGCCTTCCCTGACCTGCAAATCTGTTGGGGTCCCCTGTTACATGCTCTCAGAGTTCTCTATTCTTTGCCTTTATGACTCTTATTACAGTTTGTAAATACTCATTTCAAATTTTCTTTTTCTTTTTTTTTTTTAAGAATTCATGTATTTATTTATTATTTATTTGAGCGAGAGCATAAGTGGGGCAAAGGTCAGAGGTAGAGGGAGAAGCAGGCTCCCCACTGAGCAGGGAGCCTGATGTGGGGCTCGATCTCAGAACCCTGAGATCATGACCTGAGCTGGAGGCAGACACTTAACTGAGACACCCAGTCACCCCATAAATATTCATTTTTAAAAAAAATATTGATTGATTGATTGATTGATTGATTTATAGAGAAGACAAGTTGGGGGAGGGCAGAGGCAGAGGGAGAGAGAGAATCTCAAGCAGACTCGATGCTGAACGTAGAGCCCAAGGCTCAATCTCATGACCCTGAGATCATCACTTGAGTTGAAACCAAGAGTCCAGTGACTGAGCCACCCAGGCACCCCTCTTTTTAATTTTTGTTTTTAGTAATTATTGAATATTTGTCTCCCTCCCTAAAATGTAAGCTCCCTATGAGTGGAAGCCATGTTTGGATGGCTTACCATGGGATCCTAGGGGTTTTTGTGAAATTTTTAAAATTTAAATTCACCAAGGGTTTGAAATAGTAGTCAGTGCTCAGCAACATTTTGCTGACTCAAAAGATAATAAAAACATCAAGCACTTATTTAGCCTTTATTATCTGCCAGCCATTATTCTAAGTACTTGACATATATTAACCCATTTAAACTTCACAATATTCTTATGAGGTAGTTATTAATATTATCCCCATTTTACAGATCAGGAAACTGAGGTACAAAGCAAGGTCATGCAGCTGGTGGAGCTGGGATTCAAGCCATCCAGTTTGACTCCAGAGTCCATGCTTTTAGCTCGATGCTGTACTGGCTCTCTGAAGAACGGAGGGATGAGCCACGTTACATATTTATAATGTATATTACATTTGGACAAATGGGTCTTGGGGGAGGGAGTGAATGGCGTGACTCCTGTAGATGTGGCCACGTGGTCCTGAGGAACACGACATGACTGGCCCCTGCTTATCTGCAGAGGGACAGGGGATCCGTGAAGGGCTTTGTTCTTTAAAAAAGATTTTATTGGAACCCCTGGGTGGCGCAGCGGTTTGGCGCCTGCCTTTGGCCCAGGGCGTGATCTGGAGACCCGGATCGAATCCATTCAGGTCCGGTGCATGAGCTGCTTCCCTCGCCTGTGTCTCTGCTCTCTCTTCTGTGACTATCAAAATAAATAAAAAAATAAAATAAATGAGCTGACGGGCAAAGTATGAGAAATAGGCATTTAGAAAAACCAAGGTTGCATGCAAGTAGAGAAAAATTGACATCTTACCAATTCGCAGGCATGCTTTAAAAAAAAAAATAAATAAAAAATAAAAAAGATTTTATTTATATATTCATGAGAGACACAGAGAGAGGCAGAGACACAGGCAGAGGGAGAAGCAGGCTCCATACAGGGAGCCCCACGTGGGACTCGATCCCAGGACCCCAGGATCATGCCCTGAGCCAAAGGCAGGTGCTCAACCACTGAGCCACCAGGGGCCCCTGTGAAGGGCTTTTTGGAGGAAGTCCCCTCCTGTTGTGCACAACTCCTCAACCAGGTCAGGGGGTGTCTGTGCACATGGGGCCTCTAGCTTGCCATACCTCCTGGTTCCCTCTGTCTAGGATTAAGGAAGTGCCAGGAGATGGGCATGGGCATATGAATCCCGAATTCCCTGTCTTGATCTCTGCCTCCTCCCAGGCCTCCTCCATCCCTGGAAACCCTGCTGATGGGGTGGGGGTCTGGGGACTGTTCTATCACTGCAGGGAGGAGGTGCAGAAGGTGAGTGTGGAAATGCTTCTATCCATCACCCCCCCCCCCCCCATACCCACTTCCAGCCTGATATCCCTGCATCCCTTCAGCATTCCTTTTCCCAACTGCTGGCTTCCTGGCATGTCTTGCTCTCTCTTCTGGCCAAACCTGCCCCTGCCATAGTCATCTCCTGCCCATGCACAAGTCTTCTGTCCAAGGAACCCTGATGAACAAACACGAGAAATGTGACTTCTGGTGTTCTTTTCGCAGCCAGCTTTAGCTTCTTCTTCTGAGATTTCTGTCTTCTAGGAGGGGGCATATTTCAGCACAGTCCAGCCGGCCCTAGCACTATTGATCTTGTTGGCCATGATTGAGGTGTGATAAGGACACAGAGCTGGGATAAAGGGCTAGGTTTGTAGGCTCCTTGGCACCAGTCTATGCTACAGAAATATCACAAGGTGGAAAAGATATAATAACTTGAGATCCTTTCTTTTAGGGAGAGGACCATGTGTGGTTAGGGGAAATCCTTTGATCACTTCCTTGAGGGGGCTACCTGCCTCGAGAGACATATGGGAGGGACCATGGATGGACACTAAATTGCCTTTAAGAGCCAGTGTTGGGGGGATGCCTGGGTGGCTCAGTGGTTGAGCGCCTGCCTTTGGCTCAGGGTGTGATCCCAGAGTCCCAGGATCGAGTCCCACATCGGGCTTCCTGCATGGAGTCTGTTTCTGCCTCGGCCTGTGTCTCTCTCTCCCTTTCTCTCTGTGTCCCTCATGAATAAATAAATAAATAAATAAATAAATAAATAAATAAATAAATAAAATCTTTAAAAAAATAGCCAGTGTGGGGAGCAGGGAGGGGATTCAGTTCTCTGCAGAGCTTCAGCTTTACTAAGTGGGAATGCAAGTCTAGGGCCAGAGCTGAATTGCTCAGGGCTCTGGAGGGAGGCCTGACTCTTTTCTGTACCATCCTCCTCCTCCTCCCCCTGCCCTGCCCATACCTCCGGGCTCAGTGTCACCTTCAGACCAGCAGGAGCCAAACTTCCAAGAATATCACTGTGAAATCCTCTGTCTCTGGCTGAAGGCAGAAAGCTGAAGACTGATGGTAGTGAAGCAGGAGATCTGTATTCTGGTCCTGGCTCCATTATTAATACACGTTACACCTCTGTGAGCACTGTGGGCATGAGGTGGTGCTTGGACCTGGTGACTTCTAAGGTCATTTCCAGTTTGAGGATTTCAAGAAGGTGATACCATTTGGGAAGTCCCTAGAGCTCTGAGGCAAAAAACCTACCCCTGAGAGCATGAGCCAGAGACACTGGAAAACATTGGTAACTACTTTATGGTTGGCACAGTGCCAGGGGCTTCACATATGTTATCTCCTTTGTTTCTCACAAGAGCTTTATTGTTGTTTTTTTTTTTTTTAAACTGAAGAAAGTATAGCTTAGAGAGACCTAAGTAGCTTGTCCCAGGTCACACACTATAAGAGGGAGAGACAAAATCTAAAGGTGGGTCGTATAACTCAAGGCCTGTGTTTGGTGCTGGGAGACAGAAGTGGGTGTGTGGAGTGGGCAGGTGTTTGGTGGTTGCTGTACCGAGTGCAGAGAGGCTCGTCCCAGGCTGGAGACTGTCATATGCCAAGGACATTCACACCTGGGGAGGAAGAAGAAGACTCCTGAGCAGAGGGGTGGGGTGGTGAGAGGGGACGTGAGGGCAGGAGAGGGCCTGAGCAGCCACAGGGGGAGGCTGTCCAGGGAAGGGCTGCCCCCCACCCCCGCCCGGAGGCTGTCTGGTCGCCAGAAGGGTGAGAGCACCTCTGAGCGGTATCCGGTCCTGCGGGCTGCTGGCTGTGCAATGCCATGGCTGCTCTCCTCATTGTCCCTCCAGGTCGCTGGGGCAGGTCCCAACTGCACACATGCACAGACATGCTCCATCGTCCTTTGTCACACACCCCATCAGACACAAAAAGGCCTGCGCCCTGCCTCGCTTGGAGGGCACTTCACTTCCTGGCACTCACCTTGGCTCTCCTGTTCCCAGCCCCCACCCACATCCAGTCCCTGTGTGTTTGTGTGTGTGTGTGTGTGTGTGTGTGTGTGTTCGTTCCACCTCAGCCTGCATAGTGTGCTGCTGTCTGATGGCTTCTCTTGGGTTTGCACAAACATACACACAGTATGATGATCTCTGTTGAGTGTCTACACACACACACACACACACACACACACACACACACACACGTGCGCGCACACACACATACACACAGCCTTCTGCCTTTTCCCCCTGCTTCTCAGTCTTTCTCTCCAATCCATGCACATCTCTGGGTCCCGGAGAACCCCATTAATTTTTAATGGGTCTGGGCTCTTTCTCCTCTTGTTTTTCTCCTCACGGTTCTCTTTGCAGACTCCCTACCATCCCCGAGGCTGCAGGGCTGGGCAGACCCCCTCCTGCCAATGGCATCCCCGGGAGCAGCTGGCCAAGGAATGGCTATGTGGGTGGGGGCAGGCAGTGCTGGGAAGGGATTTATTTGCCTTGGATTCTTTTCTGCGAACATTTTTGTCCATTTGCCACGACGTTTCATTGATTTCAGCTGATGTCATTCTGGTGCGTGGGAGAGGCTTTGACACCCACATGGCGGGGGGTGAGCACTGACCCAGGAGTCAGGGAACCCTGGTGCTAGCTCCAGAGGAGCCTCAGTTTCTCATCAGATGAGGGGTTTGGAACTGATGGTCTTTAGTTTCGTTCCAAAATGTTGAGATTCTAGGAGACTTCTGCTCTATTTAGAATCTGTCTACACCCTGATCATTTCAATTAAAATCTCTTTCAGTTTAACTCATTTGTATGCACAGACATCATACATGCAAACATGAAGACACACACACATGCACACATCCAAGTGCAGCTACTGTATGTTTTCCAGGAACTTCTCCAACTCATCTGGGCCTCAGGCCCTTTGCAGGGTGGGGGCTGCAAGCACAAGTATGTGTGTGTGTGTGTGTGTTCATGTACATGTGTGCACACACACATATCACACCATTTTGAGCTGCATCTCTGGGTTGAAATGTGCCTCCTGATGACAATGACCCGGGCACCCATCAGCTTCCCCACCAACCCCACAACCCTTTCCTAAGTGTTAAGACCCAAATCCTCAGCCTTGCTCTTGCTGCTCCCATTCTTGTAAGAAGAAATGAAAGGCCTACATAGAAATAGAAATAGAAGAGACCTGAAAGGGGGCTTGGGATGAGCTGGGGACCCTGGAAAGTCAGTGCTGGAAGGGACCACCCTGACTGCTTAATGTAGTGGACAGGTCTTGAAACACTTCACTTAAAGCATGGAACCTCGGTTCTTTTTTTTTTTTTTAATGTATTTATTTATGAGACACACAGAGAGAGGCAGAGACACAGGCAGAGGGAGAAGCAGGCTCCCCACAAGGAGCCCCATGTGGGACTTTATCCCGGGACTCCGGGATCACGCCCTGAGCCCAAGGCAGACACTCAACCACTGAGCCACCCAGTCATCCCCAGAACCTCGTTCTGAGCAACTCTTACCTGGGCAGGCAAATAAACAACACTGATAAGCCAAACCTCTCAGGGTAGGGTGGGTGGGGGCTGGCGGCCAGCCTCCTCAGCATCCCCTAGCACCCACCTGCACTCCCACATGCCCCTTCAGGGAGCGAGCTTGCCTGCAATCCCTTGGAGCTTTGACAAATACAGCTTAAAATCCACCCATCTACCGGTGAGCTCTCCAGTGCAGTCCAGAAGCAGCAGCACCACCTGCAGCCTTATTAGAAATGCAAATTCTCAGGAGGCCCCACCCTGGTCGGGCTGAATCAGAGAGCTGAGGGGGGCTAGTGATCTATGCTTAAACCCTCAGGTAATTCTGGTATGTGTTCCAGTGTGAGGAGCACTGAGCTAGCCCAACCCCCTTGCTTTCCTGAGAGGCACATGTCTTAGCCCAGATCTCAGAAAATGGCATTATGGTCAGGCTATGACTCTGGGTGACCTATCTGTAGCGGTCTGTATGATGAAGCCCTGGAATATTCCTGCCCGTTCGTTGCCTCTCCTTCCCCTGGGCTGGTGTGAATACTCAGGGTCTGGCTGGCTTAGAGCTCTTTTTCTTCAATGAGGCTGCACAGAGGGGCGGGCAGTGAGGGCAGCCCCCAGGCCCGTATGAATGAGGAGGAGTGTGCAGGAGGACCCCGATGAGAGCAAAGACTTAGAGTGCAGCACTCGTGTGCTACATCTAGGGTGTCTTCTTGGAAGAGGCAGACCTGGACTCCAGAGGACAGGACTTGAGGACGCAGGGGTGGTGCTCTTGCACAGGCTGGTGTGATGGGGTTGGGAGGAGGAGGAGACCCAGGAGGGCCCAGGTGGGGAGCACGCTGGCAGGGGAGGGGCTGGCTCGGGGTTGGGGGAGGAGTGGAAGTACTCAGCTTGCCAGCCCTGCTACCAGTCCCCCAGAAGCCTGGGGACTTCTCAGAGGAATTAGGGAGCGTTTAACATCTCCGGCTAATTAGCTGCCGCTTGCTACCGAGGAAGGAGGAGAGGGGAGTTGGAGCCAGGCAGCTTTGAAAGGCAATGCTGCTCCTTGACAAAGCCGGCCTGGGGAGGTTTCAAAGACAACTTCTGAGCAGCCCGCACGTTTCATGTTCATTAGATCCTCGCTTCCCAGGCTCCAAAGACAAACAGTGGGATTTCAGGGTTTTCTTCCCTTTTTGGAGACATTTCATTCTGAGCCGTGAGCTTTCAGCTGGGGCGGAGGCAGAGCCACTGAGCTCCTGCTCCTCCAAATCCACATCCTAAGCAGAGCCCAGCTTCATCCACTTTGCACACTAGAAGCTTCCCAGGGGCCCTGTGGAGCTCTGCACCAACCCCTCCCACCAAGGCCAGTTGAGCAGGTGCCATGGGCACGGAGGGGGACAGTCCAGGTACTGCTGGGCTTTCAACTCAGCAGGGACAGGACCCAGAATTCTCATTTGTCACTATCTCCCCACCACCCAGTGTTCAATCAGTGTTGACCGAGTGAGTGAGTGAGTGAAAGGATGAATGAGTGTGCTGGTCATTTGCCTGTTGCTCCCAGATCCGTTTCCTGCCTTTCTGGCTCCTGTATTGTGGCCAGGGAGCTCCATTTCCCAGACTCCCTCACCTACTGGCTTCTGGGTAGGTCCAGCCAATCAGAGGCAGTGGAAGGAGGTGGAGCTTGGGAGGAGGGGAGATGCAGGGGTATTTCTTCCCTCTCTATCCCCAGCCAGGGCTCTGCAGCACCTGTGTCTCTTCTTTGGCTGCTGAGGAAGAGCCCTGTGTGGGCCAGCTCCCTCTGGCGGGTCTGCGGTGCTTCCAGCTTCTGTCTGGTGGCTTCAGCTCCTGGGCTCCTGGAACACCGCCTTCCCCTTCCAGAAGAAGGTGGTGGAAGGTGGTGGTTCCCGGCTGTTGCTCATCTCTGGGTTGTCCCGCCTCTTCTGTTACCTTCCAACCAAATCCCTGATTTCAATCCCTCTGGTTGAAGGCCAAGAGTGGCTTCTGTTTTCTCCGTGGGCTCTGTGAAATGAATGAGTAAATGTGCTGCTTTTTTGTTGTTCAGAAAGAAGACTCTAAGAGCAGCCAGGTTTGAGCGGGTTTGGTCTGCCTGGGACCTGGGGTCCTACAGAGGACCTGGACGCTCCACCCGGCTGCCGAGCACATGTCTCGGGCATGTAGGTATGGTCGTAAGGCCAGGAGACTGCTCCTAGCCCAGCGTTGCTCTTTCCCTCCAAGTGTGGCTCTGCTGCTTCGTGGAGGCTCACGGTGACCTGCTGGGTGGACCATCTTATCCCCATGTCAGGTGGGAGAGGCCTGACTCTATGAGCTTACGTGGCCTCTCTCCTCTTTCCCAGCCACACGGGCACTTACTTCTGTACACGCAGTGTTCCTGCCCACCTGCCCATCCTTACTGTTTCTGCTGCCTTTGAACACTCAGCATCCTTCACCAGCCTCCTGGCCAGTCGGCCTGCCCCAAGCTCACCTGCTTCCACATGTTCTCCACGCCCCTGCCAGGGCTGTTTTCTAGAACAGAAGTTAACCCATCAAGTACCCCACTGCTTAAACCCTGCCTTGGCTCCTTGCTGCTGAAGGAGTGAGGCCCAGTCTCCTTGATGTGGCAGCAGCGCCCTCTGAGATCTGGTCCAGCCCCCCTCAAGCTGTGTCTCTGGTCTCCCTCCCCACTCCCACCCGCACCCATAATTCAGCCTCAGGAAGCCACTTGAAGCTTCTCAAACACAGCTGGTGGGCCACACCTCCATGCTTTTCCAGGGCTGTGCCCTCATCTCCGAGGACCCCCATCTTCCTGGGAAGCTCCCTCTCTTTCTTCAAGACCTGGCTGCAGGATCCACCTCTCTGGGATGCAGTGCCCAGCCCCCTGCTCCAGGAGGATGTCTCCTCCCTGCCGCCACGCACCCTGTGTCTTCTCGTTCCTGTTGCATTCATTGCACCGAATTGCAACCATCTGTCTGCACCTCTATTTCCCCTCCGAGGCTACAAGTTCCTTGAGGGCAGGAAATAGGTTTCACACGCTCACTTATTTAGAAATGCTTACTGAACACGAACTTTATGCTCAGCACTGTGCCAAATGCTGGGATCCCTGGTTGTTTGTGTTGCGGAGTATATGGTCTAGTGGGGAGTTATCTCTCGTGCCAGTAGCACGAGCAATATAGGGGGCCCCACCTACACGTATGCAACGAAGCTTATGAAGGCAAAGTAAGAGTGTGATAACACTGGTGTCTGGTACTCGTAGGTGCTCCATAAAGGCTACTTTTTTACCCCAGCCTCAGTCCCAGGCTCCAGGATGTGCATTTAAGGCTGTACTTGAAGCTCTACTCACACAACGGCCATGTGTGTTCCTCCCCATGGGCGGGACTCTGTCTCTTCAACTCCTGTCTCCAGGGCCTCGTGGCACATAGTAGGTGCATGACAAATGTGAGTTGAGTTAAAAATGGAGTTGCATCCCTGTGTATGAGTTGGGATGGCTTTCCTATCTGGAGGAGCCCAGGACACCAGGCAGTAGGGTCAGGGCTCTGGATGTCCTAGCCCTTCCTGTCTCTGAACATGGAAAACAGGAAAAGGGGAGTCCTTTCACCTCTGTTACTTCCAGGCTGTGTGACCTTGGACAAGTCACGCAGCTGCTCTGAGCCTCATTTTCCTCCCCTGTAAAATGGAGATATGTCACGAGTTTGCTATGAGGAGGCTTCAGTTAATACACAGAATGTGTTAAAGCTGCGCCGGCGTAGAGTGGGTGCTCTGTACGTCTGCAGCATCATTGGTATTATTTATTACTATTACCGTTTTTATGGCAGGTTCCTTAGGAATTACTTGCGTCTTCTGCACGCATCTCCCCTCCAATCCCACACCCGGCCCAGCCCCCTCTGGCCCGGCACGCGACTGGAGTCCCATCTTTCCTCTTGCTAGGAGGCTGTGGGTAACTGGGGCTTAATTAAGCATGCTTGACTGGGGTGTGATTAGCGGCTGCTGTGAGTCAGCGGAGGCCCAGGGTCGGGGGGGGGACCGAGGGGGGTGGAGAGAGAATGGAGCAGAAGGCTTCTGGTGCCTGGGGCTGTATTTCTAGCCTCAATCAGCCCACTTTGTTCAACGATTGAGGGGGACAGGGTGAACAATCCTTGAGTCTCTCTGGTTCCTCTGGTAGCTCTCACCAGCCACCCCACGCTAGCCGTAGCTCTGCGGTTGTCATTATTCACTCATTCATTCAGCAAATACTGCTTCCTGTCTGCCAGCCATTGTCCTAGGTGCTGGGGATGGGGTTGTGAAGAGCATGGACAGGTCACTGCCCCCATGTGACACACTGACCTGGCGGGGAGGGTCATGGAAAAGTAAATAGAGATTAATGTTCGCCACCATGCAGGGGGGGTGGGGTGGCGGGGCACACGGGAGCCCCTGCTCCAGATGATCTGTGCGGCACAGCCTCCCATCACATTGGAGGCATAGCTGTCCGTCTTACCCACATACTGTCACCAACCTTAGACCGTGGACTATGTGACATTCTCTATGCCTCCAGCTCATGGCATGGTGCTTGAAACATAGCAGGTGCTCAAATAATTGATTGGTTGGTTGGTTGATTGAACCCCAGCTCAGGAAGCAACTGGATGTGTGATCCCCTAGAACAGGGGTTGGCAAATGATAGCCTGCGGGCCCGATCCTGCCTGCAGCCAGCCTATTTTGGATAGCCCTCAAGCTAAGAATGGTTTCTACATTTTTAAAGGAGTGGGTTGTAAAAAATAAAAAAATAATCAAAGAATAAGACGCTGTAAAGACATATGTGGCTGCCAAGCCTAAAATACTTACTCTCCCGGGTTTTGCAGAATAAGCCTGTTGACCCTCGCTTTCCTCATCTATGCAGCGTGGGACCCCAGTTGAGACACTGCAAAAGCCCCTTCCTGGTGTTCAGTGGTGTCCTTCTGTGCTGCACGCTTCTTGCTCTGTCCCCGAGAGCCTGTGTTGCATGCATTTTCATATCACAGGCAGCCCCCAGCCCCCATGCCTGCACCCCTGCCTGAGCAGGAGCTCAGACGGTCTCGGCTGATTGGTTAGTTATGGTGGCCGGAGAGGGAGCTCGGAGTTGGGCTCCATTGCCGCACAGCTGTGTGAGATTGGGCAACAGTTTGAGTCTCAGTTTCCTCACCTGAAAAATGGGGATAATAACTTAGCACCAACTTCCTAGAGTTGCAATGAGAATGAAGGAGGTCAGTACACAAGGAGGTGCTTTGTGAGGTCGGGAGGGCTGTCCAAATTCTGGTAACTACTGTCACTGTTACTACTGGACATGTTGTGAGTACTTAGCTTGGTTACCTAGTTCCACTTGGTATGTTTTAACTCATAGGATGGTTTCCCTGAGAAGGATGGTTGGGTTCTTGAAGGTCAAGGTGATTCTAAAGCTGCTCATCAGAAAGGTCCCAGGTGAGTGGTCCCAGTGATGGGTGTCTGTGGCCCTGGAGCACTCCATGCCTGCTCACTGCTTGCTCTTTAGTTGTGAGGGCTGAGGAAGACTATGGGAAGGGACAGTGTACTAAGTCCCTTGGGGAGGGGGCACCTGGTGGCTCAGTGGTTGAGCTTCTGCCTTGGACTCAGGTCATGATCCTGGGGTCCTGGGATCTAGTCCCACGTCAGGTTCTCCGCAGGGAGCCTCCTTTTCCCCCTGCCCGTGTCTCTGCCTCTTTGTGTGTCTCTCATGAATGGATGGATAAAATCCAAAAAAAAAAAAAAAAAGACTTGGGGAGGGTGAACCCCCAGAATCTTGATCCCCCTGGACTAGGGATGGAGCCAGATGGGCACAGCAGTCTCAGCCATGCCCCCATATCCACCTCTGTTCATTGGAATGGAGAACTTGGCTCTCCTGCCTAGGCTGGCTGTCCCCTACCCTGCCACTCATACTGCTATAGGATCTAGCTTCATCTCTTCCTAACCTTGGCCAGCCTTTGTTTAGCATTTTCTTTTCAATGAGCTCTCCCATCAGTATCTACCTTGTCTTCCATAAGAGCCCTACATGGTAGGGATATCATTTACCCCCTTTATAAATGAAGATACTGAGATTCAGGGAGGTGAAGAGACTTGCCCATAGTGAGTGTCCCAGCTGGGATGAGGTCTAGGTCTCTTATGTCCAGGGCTCTATCACACCAAATGACCTTTCTTCACCTGCCTCAGTTGTACCAATGGTCCTGTCTTCTCCTGGCCCCTCTCCCGCTCCTGTGCGGCTTTGTCCCAGCTGACCCACAGGCCTGGGAGAGTCTCCGTCTCCACCTCCGTGCCGGCGCAGTGGCAGGCCTGCTCCCACAATGGAAACCTGCCATGACAGTGGGGCTGGAGGCCCCCTTGCCTGGTCCTGACCCCTGGGTCCAGGGCTAGAGATGGCTAGGGAGCACTCGTTGGGGGTGCCAGAGAGGAGATGTCAGATTCAGTTACCATGACATAGAATATTTATGCTGCCATGGGGCCCTGGGTGTCATAGTGCATTAAGTGGGCTTCTAGGACCCACTCCCTCCAGCCAGGAGCCTGCCCCTCTCTCCCTTCCTCCTGCTGGATGCCACAGTCATGGCATTTCTGAACCTTGGGGATACAGTTAGGGCCTCCTGGGTGCCCAGCCTTTGGGGGATGCCACTTCCTAGGGGCCGAGGGTTTGACTGAGGGAAGGAAGTCTTGACCCCTTAACACATCCATCTGGTGTTCCCAGGGGGCCAGGCTCTTATTTCCTGGTTTGGTGGGGAGACTCCAGGCTTTGAGCACTCATCAGTCCCTGTCTGTAAGCTCAGCTCAGAGGTGATGCTGAACCGAAGCCTGGATAAAAGGATAGGCTGCAGTGGGGCAAGAATTTAGACCTTGCCTCCGAAAAGAAGAAGACCCCATTAGTCCTATAGGGATGCCTAGCAGCCCCTGGCCCATCAGCAGGGTTTTCCTTCTGCTTGGTTTGGTTTCTGCTTTGTCTCTGCACCTCCCCCTCTTTCCTCTGTGTAGCATGAGGTTGAGGACTGTGGAGTTGGGCAGTGAGGGGGTAGCAGAGAGGGCACATAGCCACACCCCTGAGGAATAAAGTGGTTTTCGGGGCATCTGGCTCTGTGGGGTACCCAGAATAAGGAGAGGCAGAGAGCATGACCTGGGTGCGAGCTGAGCCCCAGGGTGCGGGGGCTGGCTACATGCCCTCCTCTCCTCTCAAGGCCTTCCTAACTTTGACCTACGGGTCTGACCCGAGCCTTTCCAGCTGCACTACCCTAGACCCCATCCTTGCTCATCCAGACTCTAGTCTGCTCTGTCTGCCTATATCCTTGTCCTCCTCCCTTGTCCCATGCAGCTTCCACAGGCTAATGCTGACCATGTCTCCTCCCTGCTCCCAACTTTCAAACTCCCCATAGCTAACAGGGCCACATCTAACTTTTGAGCACAGTGCCTGTGGTCCACCCATGGTTCAGCCCTGCCTTGCCCTGCTCCCTCCTCTGAGGCCGTGCTCTGGCCATGGGAACCAGTGCAACCCCAGACACGCCGTACTCACTCTCTTCTTGGACCTTGGCACATGGTGACCCTATGCCACATTAGATTGTTAACCAATTTCATCACTTAGAGAGATGCTCCTCATCCTTTGTGTCTCCTCTCAAGATCCACTTCCACTGTGAGGCCTCTCTTGGCCTCTCCTTCCACGGAAATGCCACTCAGTGAAGCACACATCTTCATTGTAACTATTATCTGCTTTTATTTCAGTTGTTCATTGATGTTTCTCTCTGACTCTTGACAGCGAGGAACTGAGGGTTGAGACAATGTCTTAATCACCTCGAGACCCTTGGCAATAGCTCTGTGTTTGACCTACATTGCTGATTTTAATAAATGGAAAATGCATCCCCAAAAGAATGATTGGAAAATGCACAAATTAGTAAACTAATCAATGGACTCAAGGAGTCTTCCCTGATCCCTGTTCCCTCCGCAAGGCCCGTCACCCCTCCCTGGGGGACAGGGTGAGACAAGGCTCAGAGCCCATACTGCTCCATCCAAATTTCTGTCATCCATGCCTGAATCCAGCTTCAGAGCCCAACACACTAAGCCCATCTGAGGAGCTGCAATTTGCTGTGGCAGTGTCAACCTCGGCCAGCTCCAAACTAGGTCAGGCCCTGCTGCCGGCCGCCAGGAGTCAGCCAGCACTGACTGCCCGGTGGCCTGGCCACGTGGTTGTCGCTTCTGGGTAGAGAGAGCAGGCGGGGGTGCTGCTGAAGTAGAGGGGTGGTAGCTGGGGGTCTGCTGGGCCTGGGTTGGAAGACAGAAGGTCTATTAGCGAGGCCAGGGCAAGTTGAAATGTTTCCCTTGCTCCACACTCATGAATTAATTAGTGAATTCACCATTTATATATTTACTTACTTATTTATTCAACCAACATTTATTGTTCACCTGCCTTGTGCCAGGTATTGTACTAGGTGCTGGGGTTGGAGGAGAAAATTTCTGTCCAGAGAGGGGAGGCTGATATATGCAACCACAGTAAGATGAGCTGGAGTGACATCAAGTTTGTACTAGACACGCTGGGCTGGCCAGGTGAGAGACAGCTGACGGGGTGTGTGGAGATCAGAGAGCCACCCCGTCCCCGGGGCCAACTGCTTGCACGTAGGCAGGCGCCAGCCTCCACCTCACCACCTCACACCCTGCCCACGAGCATGCGCCCTTGACTCCTTCTCCATCCTCCCACCTGTGTGGCTCCTGCCCCAGCCTGAGCCGTTTCTGGCCTTTCACCATTAAATAGGATATCCACTGCATTATTACTCAGTTTTGGAGGCTCCCTTTGTCAATTTGAGGAAGTTCCTTCCCAGTCTCTAGATCACCAAGACTTTTTATCAAGAACAGATGTTGAGGGGTGCCTGGGTGGCTCAGTCGCTTATGCATCTGCCTTCAGCTCACTTCATGATCTCAGGGTCCTGGGATTGAGCCCCGCATCAGGCTCCCTGCTCAGTGGGAAGTCGGCTTCTCCCTCTCCCTCGGTGTCTATCTCTCTCAAATAAATAAATTTTTTTTTTTTTAAAGAGAAAAAAGAAAGGGTGTTGGATTTTTGTCAAATGCTTTTTCCTGCATCTTTTGAGATGATTATTATGGCGTTTCTTTTGTAGGCTATTACCTTGGTGAGTTACATCAATTGATATTTTAATTTTAAACCAACTCCGTATTCTTGAGATATCATCCTCTTAGTTGTAATGTATTGTCCTTTTACTATATTGTTGGGATAAATTTCCTAAAATTGGTTCAGAAATTTTGAATCTATCATCATGAGGCATATCGGTTTGCAGCTTTCTTCTAGTGTCTTTGTCTGGTTTTGGTATCAGAGTAATGCTGGCCCCATAAAATGAGCTTTGAATGACTCCCTCCTCTTAATTGTCCAGAGGACTTATGTAGATTTGGTAATATTTATTTCTTCATTGTTCGGTAGAATTTACCAGTGAAGCCTACTTGCCCTGGATTTTGCTTTGCAGGAAGATTTTTAACTACAATTTCAATTTCTTTCATAGATAGAGGGCAATTCAGTTTACTTCTTTTTGAGTGAGCTTCAGTAGTCTGCTGTCACTCTATTTTTAATTCTTTGTACAGCCATTTACATTATATGATACGTTCTTGTTTTTTCCCTTAATTTTTTTACTTTGTTTAGGCTTTCCCCCTATAAAACTGAGCTCCAGGAGAACAGAGAGAATGATTTTATGTTTGTTCGGCTCAGTTGATAATTGTGGAACGAATAGAGGTTAATTTTAATCTTTCTAAGAACACTGTAATGTGGATGTTCCCATTTTACGCCTGTGAAAATTGAGGTAAAAGAGGTTAAGTAAAAAAAAAAAAAAAAGAGGTTAAGTAAATTGCCCAGCAACTACCACATCACCTAATAAATGGATCAAATATCTGATCTTGCTCCTAGATGGTTCTCTTTCTGGGTAAGTATTCACTCAGTGGCAAAGTGTGAGAGTCATGTCTGCAGAGAAACGAGGCAGTGCGTCTCAAACTTCTGTGTGCATGAGATTCACTTGAAGAACTGATTAAAGGGGCCAAGGAATCTGCATCTTCACCGGCTCCCCAGGTGATTCTGGTGTGCATCATCCAGAGGCCACCCTTGGAGAGGCTCTGGCCTAGCCTGTGCAAAGGCAGGGGAAGCGTAAGTTCTGCTCTGCTCAGAGAAGGAGGAGACAATGTGGAGACCTGGAAGCACTAGACGGGGTGGTTGTGAGTTCTGAGTGTTGGGGATCCCTGTCTTGGAGGGTGGGGCATTTGTAGATACGTACAAACAAGGCACAAAGGTGCTAAATCAACCCCAGCAAGTGCTTTTGCAGGGCCAGTAGCTGAGGAACCAATTCCTTTCCCTTCTAGTTTTCTAAAGTGCCCAGAGATAGGGCCAGGTGCTAGTAATAAAAAGATAAACTACAGGGGTCTTTCAGGCTTTCCTTGGATAAGGTCCTAGAAACCTCATTGCCCATCTAACCCCATTACTCACTTCTTGCCTGGTTCATGGGGACGTGGGGGCTAGGATGTAAGGGAAGGAAGGCAGGGAAATAGGGAAGTCCTAGGCTACTTACCAGGACAATTGTGGAACGAATAGAGGTTAATTTTAATCTTTCTAAGAACACTGTAATGTGGATATTCCCATTTTACGTCTGTGAAAATTGAGGTGAAAGAGGTTAAGTAAATTGCCCAGCAACTACCACATCACCTAATAAGTGGATCAAACATCTGATCCTGCTCCTAGATGGTTCTCTTTCTGGGTAAGTATTCACTTACCATTAATGGTGGTACCACTTATCATTAATGGTGGCTTATAAAGAGCCCACCTGCAATTCTGCCTTTCTCAAGGGTTTGGGGATAGCTGTCCTCTTGGCAGATTCAGGGGAGGGGCATGGGAAGGATGAAGAGACTATAGGCCCTAGGAATGCACCATAGGATTTACTCATCACCAGAAGGTCTCCTGACTCACTGTCAACCTGCCTGCGTCAGGGAAGCAGTGGGGGACCTGTAGTGGGAGGGGTGCTTGGATGAGGGCGAGAGGGCCTGCCCCCATCTTCATCCTCTGGGCCTTGGGATGGCACATTCCAAAGCCTCAGCTGGGTTCCCTGTCCCCCTGCCCTCTGGTGTCACATTGGATGAGGCTTCCACTGCAGTAAGGCAGCAATGGCAGGCAGAGGCAGCAAGCGCTGGTGCCCCGTGGGGCAGGCAGAGAGGGGAGCAGGGGGGAGAGCACAAAAGGAGGAAGGGCAGAGGGCAGGCACCTGCACCAGGTGGCAAGGTGTTCTGTTATAGGGGTGGGAGTGAGCACCCTCCTGGAGGCAATTTATATAACGCATGGCTTGGCTGTCAATTGGCCTGGAAGCTGATGGAGTCATTTGCATGCCATTACCAGATTGGCTGGGAGAAATGGAAGGGCACTTGTCCCCTGGGGTGGTCTCTGCCATCCTGTGTTGGCACTGGACTGGACAGATGTCATCCCCTTCATATGGGAGAAGGCGGCACCTCCCTGGGTAGAGTAGCCACTTGTCTTTGTGGCCTCATCTCAGCGACTGGGGTCAGAGGGCAAGGTCTTACACAATTGCCAGACAGCAGGGTGGGCAGGCAACTTGTGCCTGGCATGGGAAAGAGATCCAGGCAATGCCCTGTTACCAGGTGCTGGTGTGATGTTTTATCTGGTTAGATATTTCTATTCACTTTTTATTGTAGGGTGACAGACTTCCACGAACCCAGCAGCTCAAAACAACATGCGGTTTTATCATCTTGCAGTTTCTGTGAGTCAGGAATCCAAGCCACCTTAGCCGAGTCCTTTGCTCAGGGTTTCATGGAGCTCAAATATAGGTATTGGCTGGCCTGCGTTCCTTTCTGGAGCCTAGGCCCCTCTTCCAAGCTCATGTACCAGAATTCAGTTCCTTGTGGTTGTAAGACTGAAGTCCCATTCGCTTGTTGGTTGTCATCCAAGGGACTCTCTTGACTCCTAGAAGCAGCTCACGGTTTCTTGACATGTACCGCTCACACGGGCTCACTCACTTCACAGCGGCTGACTTCTGTAAGGCCTCTGAGCGGTCTCTCTCTCCCCAGGAAGGCCCAGTCCCTCTCTTATGTGCCTTCACCGAATTAAGTCAGGCCCGCCCACGATACTCTTCCTTTTAAAATTAACTCAAAAATCAACTTATTTGAAACCTTAATTATCTCATGATACCCAAGAGTCCCTCTCACACTGAAGGGAATTATACAGGGTGGATACACAAGGAGGCAGGAATCTCGGGGTTCCTGAATAGAATTCTGTCTATTGAAATATTGAACAGGAAGGGGTGCTGGAGAGGGAGAGAGCCAGAGAGGTATTTAGATGTTCAGAGATGAGAAGGAATGATGAACACAGAACAAAGGAGTTATAAAGAGCCCACCTGCAATTCTGTTCCGCTGGGCTCTGCTCTCCCCTTCCTTGCTTATAATGAAAACAGTTGATAATTCAGAATTTTAATTATAAACAGTGGCTGTTGCATGGATAGGAACCAAAAAGAGCATTTGCTGTATGTGCTCATTTCTTACAGGGAATTGGTGGGAACCAGCTCAACCAATAACTATTGCTATTGGCCATCTGCTGGGACGTGCAGATAGCTTATAGACTCAGAGAATCACAGACTATTAGAGCCAGAGGGGACTTTGGGGATCTTGTAATCCAGCCCAGTCATTGCACAGATGATGGAACCGATGCCCAGAGAGGGGATGTGAGCCGTGCGCGGTCACACAGCTAGTTGGTAGCAAGGTTTGCCAGGAACCAATTGATGCCCACTCATTCAGCAAGCAGGTCTTGTGTGAGGACTGAGAGAGGGCAGATGGGTCCTCAGTCACCTCATGCACTTTCTACTACACCAGTTTGCCTCATTACACAGTCCCTGCCCCTCTAATGCACCTGGCTTCATGGAATTCTTAATGTGTAAAATATTCAATAGCGGGTGCCTTCCTTGTCCTGCTTGGCCATGGGGAGTAGACAGAGGGGGCTGCAGCCTGAGCACAGATGGGGTGGCAGCAGGAGGAGGGGGCTCTGCAGCCTGCAGAATGGCAACGTGTGTGTATGTGTGTGTGTGTGTCTCCAACTGAGATGAAACCCTGAAAGCAGGAATCCACCTTGCCATCTCCTCCCCCATGCAATCACATCCTGCGTATGACTGTGTCACCTCCATCCCTCCAGCAGCCTTTATCAGTGTCACAGGTGCTCAGTCATAGGACACAGGCTACCGGGGAAGGTGATTAATGATGGCAGCTGTGGTCCCTCCTACTCTCCCAGTCTCCCTGACCTTGTCCTTCCCCTCCTCTTTATGGTTTCCCTTGTCCACACCATCCTCTAAGAAAAGAGATAAACATTCAAGGTATGAGAGCAGAAGGGGGGGAAACTGGGCTCTTCTGGAGTAGCTGCTCTGGGTCAGGCACTGCGCCAGGCTCTTTCATTTGTTCTCATTTCACAGTGCGTATGGGGAGATGCTGCGGGGTGTCCTGGGCTGCAGGGGAGGGCTGTGTTCTTCCATGTTCCCATAGAGGGCAATGCCAGGCTGATTTCCTATAGACACATTTGCCACCCTTGGGCACATATGTTGCTCATGTTGGCTCTGATGTGCATGTTGTCAGTGTGCCAGGCTCCAGAAGACAAACCCACGTAACCCTGGAGCCTTCAATGTCAAAGCTGTCAGGGACCTTAGCAATCACTCACTTTCCTAGAAGGGTAAGATGGAGGCCCAGAAAAAAAAATGACTGGCTCAAGGTCACACCAAGCTGGTCTTTCCTGATTCCTATCCCAGAGTTTGTTCTTAAATTAGCTTTCATGTCTCCTGCTGCACTTTTCTTCTCCTCTGCAAGCAGGGACATGGTCATGGAAGGGTTCAGAGCTGTAGGGTAAAGGGTAAGGAAGGGTAAAGGTCTTTAGTGAAGGATATTTATGGCATGAGAATGGTCTCTCCCAACACCCAGCTCTGAGCAGCTTCACCCAGCCCCCTCCATGAGTGATGGGTCTTGTTGTCATAGTGACTGGATGGGGCTGCCAGCCTACTGACAGGGCCTGGGATATGACCGAGCCTTTTACATGGAGGCAAGCTCCGTGCAGTGTTCTGTGTCCTTGGACCTTTCCGTTGTGTCCATGTGTATGTGTGCATGGCGGGGAGAGGGGTAGAGAGCTGCAGACTGCGTAGGGAGGCCTCTGGTACTAATACACATAACCCCAAGCCTAGTTTCTGACTTGTGGAATATGACAGTGGGTCTTCATGTCCCCTTATGTTTTGGAGAGTCCTAAGCAGTCATGTAACTCAGGAGGGTCAAGGTTGCTTTTTCCTGCTTCTGGTGGCTTCCTCTGTGTCAGGCTGGGAGGTTCAGAGAGAGGACTGGGCCCAGCCCCCATCTTTCCACCCTCCGTAGCCTGGTGGTTTGGTGAACTTGGCTGAGAGGGGAGATTAGATCAGAGGAGACAGGACTGGGAACTCAGGTCTGGCAGATCTGAGAGCATGAACTAAACTCCACAGACCCCGTTTTCTTGAGAAGTATGTGAGTAGTAGAGTCAGGTGGCATCTTCTCCCTTTGGAGAAGCCAGTCCTCTCTATGAATTCAGCACCTTGGACAGGGTTCACCCCTGGGTTTGGGGGGTGGGCTGTGAAGGTGGGAAGGTCCTTCATGCCTTTTAGTGCCCCGCTCCCCCAAGGTCTGTGAGTCTGGTGGTCATGGGTGCCAAACACCCACAGTTCCCAGTAGACCCAAGCCTGAGTCCCTGGGCTCCTGGGTAGACTGGCTTTCATGACTGAATATTAAGAAGACTTGACTGTCTAGGAGTCCTGGAGTTTGGGCTATTCCCTCCGGTGGGAGTGGGATAGGAAGAGGGGGGCTCATGGACATGTTGCCAGAATGGTAATTGCTAGAATTGGATTTGGGGAGGCCAGTGCACAAGCACTGGTAAATTTTGCCCATTTGCTTTCTCGACGGTAAGCTTGAGGGCAGGAGCCAAGTAGCTCTGGTTCACTGCTGTGCCCCCAACACCTCGCCAAGGACCTGGCCCATGGTAGGCACCCTTCAATGATTAGTTATTAACTACGTTTTAAAGGAAGAGAGCACAGAGAATGAAGACTGGAGGGGGAACTCGAGAGGAACAAAGACAGGACCCTGGATGGGCCTCTGCTGGGAGACGTCTTCCCTGCCCTGATTCATTTCTACCGCTCTCACTAGGAAGCTCCTTCTTTGCTCAACCGTGCTGCTCTCCCCAGTGTGCCCCACTTCCCCACACCACGTAGGCCTCGTCCCTCTTTTTATATGCCGACTTCTGACCCATCCTCCAGGGCTTTGCCCAAGGCCACCACCCTACCCCTTCCCAACCCTTCCTTCAGACTGCAGACAGCTCTCTCACTCCTGAACTGCCAGAGCTCTGACTCTCTGGACCCCTCGCACTAAGAAGGACTTTGTATTCTAAGTATGTGTGTCTTGGTTCTGTGTTCGGGTGCCATAGTTTAAGCAGTTTTTTTTTTAATTTTTATTTTTTTTTTAAGATTTTATTTATTTATTCATGAGACACAGAGAGAGAGAGAGGCAGGGACATAGGCAGAAAGAGAAGCAGGCTCCATGCAGGGAACCCGAGTGGGACTCGATCTCAGGTCTCCAGGATCAGGCCCTGGGCTGAAGGCGGCGCTAAACTGCTGAGCCACCTGGGCTCCCCAAGCAGTTTTTTTTTTAAATTTAATAAGATATTTTATGTAACCCAATAGTGTCATTTCAACATGTGCTCAATATTACAAACTTATTAATGGGATGCTTTACATTCTTCTTTTCAAATCCTGTGATGTGTTTTATGCTTTGGGCACATCTCAATTCACACTAGTTGAATTTCCAGGGCTCAGTAGCCCCAGCTAGAGTGGACAGCACATTTAGCCAACTTTTGGCACTGAGAACAGGCCACCTGAGTGCGCGTGGCATAAAGCACCACCCAGGCCACTTCACTGGATGTCAACAGGATAGACAGCCCCTGAGAGCTTGAATCTGGGTTCCTGCTCCATCTCTTCTGTTCTTTACTCAGCTGGGGCTGGTCCTCTGTGCTTCTGTCACCTGCTCCTGTAAAAGTGGGGGATAATTTCTGCTTCCTCTCTATAGCAGCAGAAGGCTATAACCTGCTACCTCAG
Source organism: Vulpes lagopus (assembly GCF_018345385.1). Classification (NCBI taxonomy): domain Eukaryota; kingdom Metazoa; phylum Chordata; class Mammalia; order Carnivora; family Canidae; genus Vulpes; species Vulpes lagopus. The sequence continues at coordinate 40,429,086 of NC_054833.1, read as the reverse complement.
GCTTCCCACAAATAGAAGGTGCTATATTTCCTTCTGCATGAAAGATTTCAGCCTATATGGCCCTACATTCTACTTTGTATCACCTCTTCCTGTTTCCACACCTCATCCCGTCCCCCACAAGCTGTCCCAGAATATTGAGAAGCTCTTGTTCTAATGGAATCGCCCACCTACTGCTGGCATAGGTGCCTTGAGTGGTACTGAGCTCAGCATTAGTGGAGGGGTAACCAAGACTAATGTGCTCTTGCAGCTCGGCTGATGCAAAGGAATTCTGCAGGAGTTAGAAGTCAAGCAGGAGAATGCCAGGGAGTCCCTTCCCACTTTGAGATTCCACAATCCCCTTAGAGGGTTGGATGGTGGGAGAGCAGAGAGGCCTGAGAATAGCACAGCATGGAGATGAGAGGAATAAGGACTAGTGTTGCCCCCAGAACACTTGCGGATGCCCAGGCGGCTGTCTGGTTCCCCCAGCGCTGTCCCCGCACACCGCCTGCACAGTAGGCATCCCACTCTTGGGTCTTCTCCTCTGCAGGCTAAGGACCCCCGTTCCTTCTCAGCTGTCTCTATAAGGGAGGCAGCAGAGCGTTGGCGTTAGAGCAAGGATTCTGAGCCAGATCTCCTGGGTTCGAGTCCTGACTGCACAATTACCTGGGGAGTGATCTTGAGCAAGTTGATCAAGCTCTCTGTGCTTCGGTTTCCTTCTCCCCACAGGTGGGCTGCAAATAGCACCTGCCACACAGAGTCCTCATGAGGACACAAGGAGTTAGCGGTGTGCTGGGGGTATAACGCTACAGAAGTGTTTGTCAAATTAACTATGTGACAAGTTCTCCCCACCCCCCACCCCCCACACTCTGATTATCCTCTTGTGGAGGTGACCTGGTTGTCAGGGTCCCTTCATGATGGGAGACCAAGAACTGAGCACAGAATGTCAGCAGCACGAGACCGTGACCTTCCTCCTCTGGCCACTGCTCTACTGGTGCGGCTCGGCCCAAGACACTTACGTTTAGATGGTTCAGTGGCCTCATCACGCTCTTATCTCCTCTCAGGTTGGTTTTCAGAGTCTGTTTTCCACATTCTACTGAGAAGCGGGTTCTATCCTACCTTGTACTCGTGCAGCCAAACTTTGCCATTAAAACCAGAAACGTCTCTTTCCCCTCTATCTGATACCACAGGAGATGCAGGCTACTGCCCCCAAAATGTCCAGGTCCTTTTGGGGTCTGGGCCTCCATACTGGACATATGGATGATGTCTTTCTGCTCAGGAGCATCTGATGCCACTGTGCTTGCCATGGTGTCCAGGAGGGAGAGGCTTCTGGGGTGGCATGACACAGAAAACAGACCTGGCTCTAGCACCTTCCCTTCAGCCTTGGTGGTCTGGCTCTTTCCTTTGCCTTTGCCCCAAGCCTTTGCTGGAAGGCTGTATACCACTTGTGGATCTTGTCCTGGGAATGGCTGGGCCTCAAAATGTTCCGGTCCCCATAGTGTCTTTAGGGCAGGTGCTTCTCCCGTCCGCCTCTCTGCCTTCCCTCTTCCCAGCTGCTGGGGCTTGTCTTATCTCTGGGCCCCATGCCAGTGTGAGCTTCCTCTTTGCTTTCTGAATGGCTCTTGTCTATGCCATTAGAAAAGGAGGTCCCTTTGGGCAGCAGGCAGGTCCCCTCTTCTCTTCTCTTCTCTTCTCTTCTCTTCTCTTCTCTTCTCTTCTCTTCTCTTCTCTTCTCTTCTCTTCTCTTCTCTTCTCTTCTCTTCTCTTCTCTTCTCTTCTCTTCTCCCTCTAACGGTTTGTGCACAGAGCCAGTGACCAGCTCTGTCCTCTCTACTGAACAGATCCTAGTTATTAGCCAGTCTTTCAGAATGTGAGCCCTCCCTTCTCTGAATCCACAAAAGGTTTCCCTACACAAGACCCTCAGTTGGAGTGACGCCACCAGAGAGGGGCAGAAACCAGTGAGCCAACGCAGGAGAAGGCAGAGAAAGATGACAAAACAGGTAGGGTGTCGCAGGCCGACTAAGGGATGGTGCACGAGCCGGGGAGGGCGGGAGGGAGAGGTTGGGGATGGAGTTGTGGCCTAGTGCTCTTCCTTTCCAGACTCACAGAGTCAGGGCTGGGCGGGGCCTCTGGGATCTCCTGCTTCCATCCCCTTCTCCTCTCATTCCCTTGCTTTGTGGGTGAAGACAGAGGCTGGGCGGGGAGGTGACTCTGGTCCATGCAGCTAGATTTTCCCATTGCGTTGTCCTGAGCAAGATCATACAAGATGGAGTTTATTTGGGGGGCCTCCCACATGGGACCCAGGATGTCCTCCTGCTATCTTTCCTACAGACTTTCCAAGACTCCTTCACATGGGAGACCAGCGGCCCAAGGCAGAGGCACCCTGCAGGGCATTTCACTGCAGAGGAAGAGCACAGTGGGGCAATTCTTCACCCACATGAACTGCACGGGACTGCCCACCCCACTGTCTGGGTGCTGGGGCTGAGGCTGCTTGCTGGTCAGGGCTCTTGGGGAGGACAGGGCATGAACTCACAGACTAGAGTGTTTGATGGTTTCACGTCCAAATCAGGGATGGGGTTTTCTTCTGGGTCTGAGCACTGGCTGTGTGGTGGTGGCCCAGTTGCTCAACTTCTCTGAGCCTGTTTCCCCGTCTATGAGGCAGAGATAGTAATTCTTTCCTCCTAGGAGGGTGAGAATAGTGAGACTGCTTGGGGTTTCTATGTCATTATGGAAAAGATGGGGGCAGTATTACTACTACCCCCACCCCCTCTCTCTTTCCCATCCCTTTTTGTCCCACCGCCCTCCTGGGGCTCCTCCCTCTCGGCTCTGAATGCTTCCTTGGCTTGGAACGTGGTGGCTGCTCCTGCCTCTTGGGAGAAGCCACTGTTCTCTTAGCTGTTTGTGGGGAGATGCCAATCTTCTTGCTCTTCTTCATGCAATTTCTTTCTTTCTACCCTCTGCAGAGTCCCAACCAGCTCTTCTCTTGGTCTCCTACAGCCAACAGCCCCCCAGGGGGCAGGGGGAGCCTTTGAGCCTTCAGCGGACAGCCCCCTGGGACCGAGAGGGCAGTGGTCACTCCGGCCGGTGTCCAGCAGGCCAGCCCGGGCACAGAGGCAGCTCGGCTTCTCTCTTGCTGTTCCAGGAGGCCGGGATCCCCGGGGCTCCTAGACTGAGTGGCAGGCAGCAGCAGACAGAGAGAGGACCACCTGCTGTCCCCCCCTCCCCGCCCCCTCCCCAACTCAGCCCAGGCATCTGCAGGACTAAGTGGGGGACTGAGCCCTCGGCAGGCCGCGGGGCCGAGGCTGTCAGACTCAGGTTCTCATCCCACCTTGTGAGCTGTTGAGGAAACACGAGCTCACCACCAGCCCACACCGTGGTGACCAGCGGGGCGTGGCCATATGCCAGTCTTGGGGTGCTCTCGTCTGCACACCCTGGGTGTGGTCCTCACTTTCCAGGTGACAGGATGTGCCTGCAGGGCAGCCAGAGACGAGTGGGATCAACTGGGGTGTTTTGTCCTGCCCTCGGCTCCAGGAGCCCGGGCTCAGCTTGGTTCTGGCCGGGAAGGCCACGTTCCTCATGCCCGGCAGGAGACTCCTCCAGATGCTGGACATCTGCAGGGCCAACCAGCTATGGAGTGCATTTGTCCAGGGCATGCTGTTAAGGAGACGCTGACTTGGCATGGTTGTGGCCAGGGCGGTGAGGCAGGGGGATGGAAGGGATGACCCGTCAAGGTGCCTCCTTCCAGCGAGGCGCCCAGCTGGTCAGGTGTGAATCTGTCCTGCTGGGAAGTAGAAGGTTCTGGGGTAGGCGGTGGAGCATCTTCCTAGGACAGCACGTCGGCCTGCTGAACACTGTTCTGAGGCAGGTTGACACGGATTTATGCTCCTACACGAATTCAATAAATTCTACAGCCCTCACGCTCCTGCATGCAGGCTGGCCGATGGCTACAAAGCCCCACAGCCCATCTGTTGGGGTGAATCGGGGTTCTGGAGACCCCGCTGGAAGGAGCACTTGAAGGACCTCAGATGTGGATTGGAGGGGGGTTGGCTCCTGCCTTTGGAAGTCCTATGCTTGCCTTCACACAGGCCCATGCTGGCCGGGTCGCCAGTGCTGTCACCTTGAGTGCCAGTGTGTGTAAAATGAGGGTGCATGGCCTCTAGATTCCTGCTACTTTGATAAGTGCCCTGGGTTCTTGAGTTCCCTTCCCATTTCCTTGTCCCCTCTGCACCCCCACAGAGTGCTCTCTGCCCCTGGGTGGGCAGGCTAATGATCCCCCACCATCCCCTGGCAGCCCCTCCTTTGGGCTCCTGTTCTGGAAGGGGTCACCAAGTGCAGCCCCTCCTTGGGGCCCCAGTTCTGCCCCGGCCAGGAGTCCCCTGCTCTGAGATGAAGAGCAGAGGCTATGGCTGGGGCCTCCGAAGCATCTGTCACCGCACCTGGCCGGCTGCTGCTGCCCACTGTTGTCATCTTACACACAGAGCCACCAAGGCCAGAGAGGGAGGGTCACTTGCTGGAGGCCCTAAAGCTGTCACAGAGTGGTTTTTAAACATACCTTAAAACCCAGGCCCCCCAGGGCTCGATGTGGTAGGCGTGGTGCCCAGCTGCCAACTGCGTCCCCAGCCTGGGAGGGACAGGGCCTGTCAGGGAGCCGTTCAGTGCTGCCCTGCTTCCTACCAGAACGGGGCGGTGGGGGACAGCAGAGAGGGCAACAGTTGGTTCCCCGATTCCAGCGGGTGGGATGGGCCATCCGTGTCCTGCCCTGCCCTGCTCCTGGTGCTCCCTGTCCTCCGGCCCTGGGCCACTGCTCTGCGGTCCCTCCCCCTGCACCGGAGCCCCCCTGGCTTCCAGAGTTGGCCTTGGCAGAGAGGCCTGCAGGGAGGGGAAGGGTGTGCTGCTCCTGCTGGGCTTTCTGGAGCAGTAAGAGCTGGGGTAGAGGCAGCGCTTTCGGGGAGGGGCCTGACGCCTGGAGGCTTCTGGGGCATCACAGGTTTGGGACAGCATGACCTTAGGGCCCCCATGTACTCCGGGAAGCTGCTCCCCCCTAGCCCCTTGCCAGGCTCCCCTCTGTCAGCTTGAGGGCCAGTAGCTTCAGATGCCACAGCTGCTGTCCCTCTGGGTGCCCCCATCCGCCACCGCTGATTGCAGTGTGCGCCATTCCATTTTTCACATCCCTGCTCGGCCCAGGCGGCCCGAAACCAATCCAGAGGCGGGCCTGATGCTGATTGCGGTGCTAAAAATACCGACGTGGCTTCAAATGAGAGCAAGGGGCTTGGTTCCCCCTTCACCCAGCACCTTGGCCCTTGGCTGCCTTCCTGCAGAGTGCTTTGGGGAGACCCTGGAGCTTGGGGGCAGAGAAGCCCTATTACTCTCATGCCCTTTGCAAGCAAGCATCTAGGCACAAAGCAGAATGGGTTTTATTTTTGCAGATATTCGGGGGCCAGATGGCATCTGGGGGCATTCTGATGTTTTGAGTGGTAGGTATTTTGTGCTGTGTAGACACAGTCTTCTGATGGTTTGTGATTCTAGGTGTGTGATTTGCTGCATCCTCGCTGGGAAGGAAAGCCAAAAATTTCCCAGGCTTTTGTCCCCTTTCTACCTCGGCTTTGCTTCCAACTTCTGGTCAGTCCTGTGGGTTCCTCCTCCTGCATAATCTTTCCCATCTGCTGGCCCCTGCTCCTTTCTGTCCCCATTCTCTCTGTTTGGGTCAGGGCCCCACCCACGTGTTCTCCCAACCACTAGGAGCCCCCTCTCACCCCTGATGCTGGGCCATGTCCCTCACTGCTGTCAGGAGATCTTCCTACACTTGCCTCTGATCAACAGCTCCTCTACCCTGGAACTTAGTTTCTTGGCCCTGCAAGATCCTCCATGGTCTCACCTCAACGAGTGCCCCCAATCTTATTCCCCCCCAAGACACCCTTGGTACCAGTCACATTGGGCTGGCCTCTGTTCCTGGCACAAGGCCTGGGGTTACTTGTCTGTGTTTCCCTAAGGTGGTCAGGCTGTGGGAGGCTGAAACCAAACCATTTCAGGGAAATTGCAGATTAACATAATCATAAACTTTATTGCCCCCTTTGCTGAGAAGTAGGCTTTGGCACAGAATCGTAGAGCCCATCCTGGGAGCCTGGTCAGCTGGAATAGGGTGAAGCAGCCTATTGGTGTCTTCTTGCTTTCCGACCAGTGTGAGTGACCTCGCTGGAAATGAGGAAGTCTGCCTGGAGGGCACCCTAGACCTTGCCAACGTATTTTGGGTTCTTGATCATAAAGCACGCCATCCCTTCACGCCTGGACCCGGTCTGAGAGGCTGGCACTCAGGATTAACAATGCATTAACAGAGAGAACAAGACTGAGTCTTACCAGATGGGGCTCCCCTGGCCTGGTCTAGGGGCAGTTGCCCATCTGGCCCAGGCAAGCTGTTTGGGAAACCACTGAATGCTATCAAGCTGTGTAAAAGCCCCCCCTCCCCAACCCTCCCCTCCCCCCAGCACCTGCCACCATAGACTTTCTAATGCCCAAGCTGCTAAGTCAACCTCCCTTGTTGACAGATGGGAAACCGGGGTCCAGCGAGGGGTAGGGGGATCTTCTGAGTGAATGACACAATCAGAACTGCCACCCAGATCTCCTGGATCCCCGTCAAGTGTCTTCCCACCACGGCCTCATTCTCTCATCCAGAATGTCCTTCTCATGCTTGGAAAGTCTGCCCATCTTTCCCATGAGCTGCTGAAGGCCCCTTCCTATGCGTCATCGAATGAGTGCCCTCCAGGTAAGCTCCCCAGGGACAGGGGTTGGGTTGGTTTCAAGTTTGTACCCAGTCCAGGGCCTGGCCTATAGAAACGGCTCAGTGAAGGTTTGTTGAAAGGACTGCTGAAGAATTCAAAAAGTCCATTCTACTGACCTTGCACTTGAGGGTGGATGTAGTTACTTGGGTAGGAATTCACATTGCCTTAAAGCCAAATGCTGCACTCTCTCAGGGCAAGAGGAGCCCATGAACGTGGGAGGTAGTGTTCTCAGGCTGTCCACGCAGCCCCTCCACTTCCCACTCGCTGCTCGCGTTGCTGCCCAGGCCAGCACCAACACCAGCCGACCAGTTCCCCCTCCCCCTCTGTGAACAGTGCTGTCTTTCCTGCTCACCTCCTCCCGGAGGGATGGAGAGAAAAATCATTGGCCTGTGGTGTCAGACTGGTTCTCATGGCTGCTGGGCACCAGCCACAGGGAGCGTAAGGAGGAACGGAGATGATGGTGCAGAAGCAAACATCACAGTGCATGAGTCGAGTCGGCGTCTCGTCCTGTTTCTCTGGATTCCCCAGACTTAATGAGCGTGTGTGTGAATGTGACAGTCTTGCCCCAAGGCTCTTCTTGGTGGGGTGGCAACGAGGACATGGCCCCTCTGTCTCCTCCTCCACCTTCAGCTCTTAGGATTGTCTGATTGTCTAGAAAGAAACTATGCACGCTCACTTCAGGAATGGGGGATTTATCACAAGGATGCAAGGATGCCTCCTGGGACCCCCTCCAAGAGAACATTGGGCCTCGGGAGAGGGGAGAAGTGCCTGAACCCCGCCAACTGCCCGTCCTGCCTGTTTCCCCGCTTTGATGCCATGCTGGGTCGCATCCCTGCTGCTCTCAGAGCTCCACTTTCCTGCCTTACTCTGCAGATCAGCTTTCTTCGCTTGCTCATCGACACATGGTCCTAAAATAGCTGCTCCACCTCCCCCAGCCTGCCCGGACTGCCTGACCTCCAGCTCCGGGCCAGTCCCACCTGACTCCCAGGCTTTGGACTCCTTGGTGCTAAAATCTTAAAAGAGTGTATCTGATTGGCTGTTGGTCAGCCAGTGACTTGGGTCCTGCTGGGTCAGGTGTCCACTTTTGACCCAATTGTACGATGTCAGCAGGCAGGGCTCCCTGGTACCTGGTGCTGCCCGCCCAGGGTTGTGAGCGGGCAGGTTTGTTAGAAGGGGAAGCTGGGCGAAGCAGCCTTCACCTTCTAGGACCTAAATTTGGCCCCGTGGCCAGCCAGGCTCCAGTGGAAGGCAGTTTCCTTTCCAGAGCCATGACCATGGTCAAGGGTGCACCCAGCTACCTTCCTGTAACCCCTGCAGGGAGGGGCTGGACCCTCTTCCCCTCAGCTGCAGGCAGGGTAGCCTGGGGCCAGGGGTAGGTTTCCACGCCCCAATCTCTCCTTCCCCCACGTCCTCGCTCTTGAGTGTAGGGAGCTTCCACCATGCTCTGGCACACCTGTCCTTCCTCCACCCCAGCTACTGCCCACGGCACCTGCTCCCCTTGATTCACAGCAGCCCAAGCCTTTGTGGGATGAGGGCGGCAGCGGGGGGACTCTGGCTGGGGTGAGGGGGACTCTCTGGTGTGGCTGGGGCGCTTCTAGCATGCTGGGGCGCTTCTAGCATCCTCACCTGTGGGTTGTCTCCTGGGTCTCCTGAGCACCTTGTGCCTGTCTGACGGTCTTTCATCCTTTGTGATGGCTTAAAAAGTGTCCACAAATTCTCTAAAAGGTGGAGTCCTCCCTTGAGCGACTTAGAGATGTGTTCCTAACAAATAGAATAAGACAGAAGTGATAGAGTGTGAGTCCAAAGACTAGGTCAGAAAAAGCACCGTGACTGCCTGTGACTGTCCTCTGGCTCTCGGGAGGCAGCTGGCACACCATGCCCTATAGGAAGGCTGTGAGGAAATGGGGAGAACTGAGGCTTCCTGCCACAGCACATGAACCAGCCACCTTACAAGTAGGCCTCCTGGTCCCAGTCAAGCCTTCAGGTGCCCACAGCCCTTGACTATAACCACATGAGGGAACCGGAGTCAGAGCTCCTCTCAAATTCCTGACCCTCACAAATTATGTGATAAATATTTCTGGGCTTAAACCACTGAATTTGAGGATTATTTGTTACCCAGCAATGGACAACTGATGCATCTCCATACTTGTCTTCCTTGGGTGTTTGACATGTTGTGGGAAGAACTTTAATTCATTTTCCCATTTCTGCTATGGGAAGAACCAATGGCCGAGGTCACTCTTGGGTCCTCCCACCTGGAGGCTGGGAGGAGGGTCTGGTGTTACTATCTAGCCTCCAGTGGGTGTTATCTTCTTCCTATGTACTCCTATGAGCCTCCCTCCTAAACTTCTTTGGGGGAAAATTCTTTGCTTCAAACCCAGTAGCAGCTTCAGCCTCACCCTCATCTCCTCCCCCAGGCTTGTGCATTGTCCAAGGACCTTCAGCTGTGTCCACCCAAACCCTTCCCTTCAATTGGAAGAAATGGGTCCCACAAAGTCTTCAGAGTTCCTTGGGCCGCTAGGTCACACACTGGACCCAGTGGATCCCAGGAGGCAGAGATTTGCACGGCAAAGCAGAAGTCCAGTGGGGGAAATAATTCAGGCTCAATGTCAGGAGGTTTTAATTCTGGTTTTGCATATTCATGAAGTCCTGTGAGATTCGCACAGCTTCTTTAACCCTTTTGGGGTTCTGTTATCTCGTCTGTAAAATGGAGCTAAAAGTATTTTTCCTGATTGTTACAGGGATAAAATGAGATGATAAATGGGAAAGTGTTTCACATAAAACGCCTTACAAATGTGAAGATTAAAATATGAGGATTAAAGACAAACTATGACAGTATTTAAGGTTTATCCAGAATATGAGCTACCATTTTTTGAATAGTTACCTTATTTAATTCCGAGGTTGGTATTCCTGTCCCCATTCTAGGATCAGGAAAGGGACTGTCAGAGAGGGGACCCAGCTCACCGGAAGTCCTCACATCCTCCATCTGTGCTGCCACCATTCCTACCTAACCTGCACCCTAATGTGAATATGTCCTGAAGAATCCAGAGAAATGGTGAGCTCCACAAATAGCCCTGGTTCTGGCCCCTGAGCTCCCCCAGCTGCCTCATTCCTCTGCTCAGCTGCCCCTCAAAGGCTCTGGCAGCTGAGAAGGTCAAGGTCCTGACTGCTTCCTTTGTGACATGCCCTGGCCTGGTGTGCTTTTTCTTTGGTGTATACTAAGGGGATGGGGACAGAGGGGGGTGGGGGGGTCCTGGTGGCAAACCGACTCAGAGCCTCTCAAGAACTGTAAACTGCTCCCTGTGTGAAGGAGAAAAGGTTATAGAACCACAGGGGAAGGTTTGGCCAGTGAGAAGTTAAAAGCCAGATTTGCTAGAGATAAGCTCTGGGTGATGACCCCGGAGGGAGGGCCGCATCCATTAGCACCTGTGGCCCTGCAAGGCCTTCAGACCATCTCCCCATTAGGCTGAAAGCCTGCCCACCCCCTCAGGTTTTGTATTTAGGGACAGGGGAATTACCTCAGTGAGCCAGGCCAACACAGTCCAGAGCCGGAGGCCGCGCTGCCTCAGCTCCTACAAAGCCCTCCTGCCCTTACAGCAGAAACCCCTGTTCACAATCTGCTCCTGGGTCCGCCCTCTCTCCCCTGTGTGGGCCGGACTTCCACATGCAGAAAAAGGGATTTCTGAGAATTTCTCCCAGGGATGCTTTAGTCAGAGGACCACAGTGCCCCTGGGATCCATGAGTCCATGTGCCTCTGGCCTTTTGAAAAGGAAGGTTCCTTTGCCTCTGCGCTGTCCTTCTGGATGAAAACCATGCATGCTCCTGGGCACCCTTTCCTCCCAGCCTCAGAGCTGCACACAGCCCCGGGGTTAGGTAAGGACAGCCACCATTCAGGGAGTGCTTGGGGACAAGGGGGCAGTGGCAGAGACAGGGGATGGAGGGGGTGGGCAACATGTCTCCTGTCTGAGTCTGAGAAATCCCTCTTGCTGTTGCTCGTGGGCCAAAGCAAAATGTTTTCCCTGGCTCCGGGAGTACCTAATTGCCGCCCCCTGCTCACTGGGGCTGGCGCATTTGTCCCCACACAAGGGAAAGGTCAAGAAGCTGCTGAATTGCATTTTCCTCTCTCCTTGCCATGTGTCTCTGAAGATGAGTCATTCTCTTTCCTCTCTCGCCTCCCTCCCTCCCCCACCCTGGTCAGTCATCAGATCTGGGGCAAAATTGCTGCCCAGCCTGGCTGCCTGGGCCTCTCTGCCAGCAATGGGCTCCCAGGCTCCTCAGCAGGGCATGAGAGCCCCGTCCTAGGCCTGCGGGTCTTGGAGCTCAGCCTTCTTTATTTAATATTCTGAAATATCTATTGAGCAACTTCTGTGTGTCAGGTACTGTGCCAGGCACACAGGAGTTGGGGGCATGGGTCCTGTACTCCCAGGCCTAGAGTTGAGTGAGGAGAGGAATAGTGAACACACACTCATGCACCATACACATGATCATGTGTAATTAACACCGTGATATGGGTCATAAGGGAAAAAGCACAGAGGGCCTTGAGAAGGCATGAGGAGCACCATATAGATGGGGTGGGGGGATGGCTAGGAAGCCTCCCTGAGACGAGACTTGAAGAACAGAGTGGGGAAAGCACTTCAGGGAGAGAAACCAGCACATGCAAAGGTCCTGTGGTCAAAAGAAGCTTGGTACTGTAAAGAAGCAGCAAGGAAGAGTGAGGTTGACATACGTCAGGTAAGCACAGGTGAAAGGAGGGAAGATGAGGCCAAAGCATGCAGGGCCTTGAAGGCCAGGCTAAGAGACTCGAAATTTATCCTAAGGGCCAGTTTAGGCAGGTTTCTTATAATGTTAACAGGGCACTTACCATAGCCAGCGATTCTGCTCCACTTGCTGTATTTACCCAAAAGAAATAAAACTATGTGTGCACAACAAGACTTGCATACAACATTCCCAGCAGCACTGCTCATAATAGCTCCCAAACTGGAAACGACCCCAACACCCGCTATCTGGTGTTTAGATAAAATGGTGATGTGTATATACTGGCAAACTACAGAGCCACGAAAAAGAACCAGCGGCTGATGGATGCATGTGGGAGGCGTGTAGCGATGGGGGGGTCGGGGGATTCCAAAACTGCTATTGAGTGACAGAAACCCGTCACCAAAGAGTACAGACTCTTTGATTCCATTTATGGAATCTTTGAATCAATGCTCTTTGAATAAGATCATAAATGGATCATATAAAATGATTCCATTTATATGAAATTTGAGAAAAAGCAAAACTAATTCACAGTGATAGAAATCAGATCAGGGACCGCTCGGGTGGGGCATGGGGGTGCAGGGTGTTGACTGGGTAGGGGTGTGAGAGAACTTTCTGGGATGATGCGCTGAGGGTCACGCAGGGATATGTATTTGTCAACATTCATTATCTAGACACTTGAAATGGGTGCGTTTTGTTTTAGTGTAAATGTGTCAATAAAGCTGATTTTTGAAAAAAGCGTTTTTTTTCCTCTCACCGAAAGGAGTATGGTTTCTATTACCCAAATAAAGGAACACACCACTTGCACAAACAAAACAAGACAAAAATGATTAGATTTGAGTGTTTTTGAAAACCCTCCAGCTTCTGTAAGGCGAACGGGGAGGGGGAGCGTGTAAATGGGGGATTACTGCCTGTGTTCAGGGAAGCCAGGATGTCGCCCCGGGAATGCGACTGGAGCAGACTGTGCACCCCCTAGGCTCGCCCATGGTGCTTCCTCCCCAAGCTCCATGGGCTGTGTTGGCCTGTAGGGGCACATGGCCCCGGGGTAGAGACCCTGGTCCCCGGTGAGAGGACCCGCATGCCCTTGCCAGCCGGGCCAGCTCACAGACACTCGGGTCCCCAGTTATTCCTGTTGCCACACGCAGGCACTCACGTTCGGACTCACACTCTTGCACTCAAGCCCCACGCATACCTCAGGCCACGCACCACAGAATTTTTGCAGCCTGGAGGGTATGCAGGTTTGAATCCTGCTTCCCTCACGTGTCAGCTGTGTGATCTCAGCCCAGTGGCAGCCCCTGGGGGCTCGTTGTGCATCTCTGTAAGGTGACAATGACAGCAAAGGTGGCCGCTTTCGAGATGGCCGTGAAGACCGGCCCAGGTGAAGGACGGAAGGCAATCTGCCCCGTTCCTGCACGTCCTAAAAGCTCTGCAATGATGATTCGTATTTCACGTTCACGCTCACTTCCATTCACACTCCAAAATTAGCAGAAGGTGCGGCAGGAAAGGCTAATTCATTTCTCCATGGAGTCATTCACTCGCCTCCTGCACCCCCTTCCTGTCCTGGGGTCCCTGCATCTGCTCCAGCCCTGCTGTCCCTTCAGACAGCTCTCCTGGATCTGCCCAACGGTCCAACCTCACCTTGCTCGAGTGGACATCAGGTGATCCTCCGTCCTGAGCGTGGGCAGGTGGGCAGGCCTGGGGGTACAGAGTGCAGCCTCCACCCCCTCGGGCCTAGCTCCCTCTTGCAGCCCATCCTGCAGCCTCATACCTGGTCCCCAGGAGCCAAGCCTGCTCGCAGCCCTCCTGGGAGACTGAGGTAATTGGCTCAATTAATCAGCTCAATTAGCACCTTCCGGGTGAGTGGATCAGCTCAGGTCCCACCCAGGCTCTGCCAAACGGGCTCCGCCTGTGCTGGCGCTGTGCTGGGCACAATGGTGTGGCACAGGGTACCTGGGTGTCTTGTGCTCTCCTTGAAGAGGCCCTGAGGGGGGAAGGAGGAGGAGTAAGGGCTGGAGAGACAGAAGAAGGGGGATAATGTTCCAGCTTTCATCCTTGTCTCAAATTCCATTCCTTTGCTAAGAAACAATGTAGTAGGGTTTTGAGTAAGATCATCATAGTAGGTTTGAATGAGTGGCCCCCCAAAAGATATGTCCATGTCCTAAGCACCAGAACCTATGAATGTGACCTTATTTGGAAGAAGAGTCTTTGCAGGTGTGATTAAGTTAACGGCTCTCAAGGTGAAATCATCCTGGATTACCTGAGAGGGCCCTTGATCCAATGACAAGTGTCATTATAAGAGACACACCGAGGATGGGCATGGGGAAGGCGCGGAGAAAGCAGAGGCAGGGAGTAGAGTCACACAGCCCCAAGCCGAGGAAGGCCTGGAGCCACAGAAGCAGGAAGAAGCCAGGAAGGACTCTTTCCTGAAGCCTTAGGAGGGAGTGTGTCTGCTGACACCCTGATTTTGGGTCTCTGGCCTCAAGAACTGTGAGAGAATGCATTTCCACTGGAAGTCATCTTGTTTGTGGCAATTTATTTATCTTTTAAATCGTTCTAATGCTCAGAAAAAGGTTTAAAAGTGACCTATTTGGTCCAAACAGACCCAGAGGGATGACTCTGGACAAGAGTCTTGTCTCATGGACAAGAACCCCCCTTGTACCCAAACTGCCACACCTAGTGGGCTGAGGGTCTTTATTTATTTCCCTCCAGGAGGGGGCCGACTTATCATGTTCTATGTGTGCCTGGCTGAGGAAGGGGCCGAGAGGTCCCACTTGGAATCCTGATTGGGCCGGTGCTGTAGCTGGGCCCAGGCCCCAGGACGCAGGCTCCATCAGGAGGGCCTCCCTGAGCTTGATTTGGGCCCCCCTCTGGCACCTGTATCCTTCCTGGGGTGTTTGGAGACAGGCCAGGGCTGAGAGAGAAGCTCAGAGCCTTGGGGGCAGTGGCAGGGGATGGGTGTGAGATGCGCCTGGCCTCTGGGATCCTTTGTTTCTGGGTGCCTTCTCAGAGCACCTGGCTCAGGGTTTGTGTTCTCAGCGTCCCTCATCACCCCTCATGGTGTGACTACCCACCCCTCCCTCAGGCCCCGAGACTCTCTGGGCATCCGCTGTGCCCAGGCATGCCTGCCTCCTTGGTGCCCTGCTAATGGTTCCTGTGTAGGGAGAATCAGGAGGCCTGGCTGTGTTTCTGAATTGGGGGGTGGTCTGAGGGCTAGAAGAGGGGGAACGGGCACTCATCCCCCATTGTGCTTTTTAGGGTAGAGACACCTGTGTCCTCCTGTTGAGTTCCCGATTCACTCTGTCTTCTCCCAAGAAGCCTCTCTTCTGGTGGTCTTCTGGATTAGAAAAATCCAGGTTTCTGGGGAATTTAGTGAGAAGGTCATCGTCTACCCTTGGGTAGGCTCAGGATGGCAGCTAGCTCTGAGCAGTGATCAGAACATTGGACAAGGAGCAAGAGCTCTGGTCTCAGCCATTGGTTGATATCTTGGGCAAGACACTGATCCCCAATGAGCTTCAGTTTCCTCCTCTATCAAATAAAGAGGGGGACAAGGGACTGAGTGGTCTCTGGGGTCCCTTTCAATCTCTTTCTTTCTTTCTTTCTTTCTTTCTTTCTTTCTTTCTTTCTTTCTTTCTTTCTTTCTTTCTTTCTTTCTTATTTTATTTATTTATTCTTGAGAGGCCCAGAGAGAGATGCAGAGACACAGGCAGAGGGAGAAGCAGGTTCCATGCAGGAAGCCCAACATGGGACTCGATCCCAGGACCCCGGGTTCACGACCTGAGCCAAAGGCAGATGCTCAACCAGTGAGCCACCTCGGAGTCCTTCAACCTCACTTTCTATGGTTTGGACCAGAAAAGATGGAAAAGGACTCTGTGGGCCAGCCTGCTTCTTAGACTCTCCCCTTCTCTGTGGTCCCTGGGGTTGGGCGGATTTCCCATTCCTCACGTTGGGCCTTGCTGGAGGAAGCTGGGCAGAGAAGCACAAGATCCAGTGCAGATGGGGTGGAGTGGCGGGGTGGAATGGCAAGGGCCCACCCCTTGCCTGGGGTGAAGGATGTGTCCCAGCCTCCTGATGGCTTTCATCCCGCAGCCCTGGCCATGTCGGGTTGCCTGGTTGGAAGCACGTCTGCTTTCTCTCCCCAGAGATTTACAACAATATAATAGTAATAACCATTCATGGAGCGTCTGGGGGGTGTTTTGGGTTCCTTACATGCACTATCTCTAATTCTTATAACGACGAAACAAGGTGATCATTACACCTCCATTTCATTCACGGATAAAGAAACCGGCTCAGAGATGTTTAGTGTCTGCCTGACTCTGCATCATTAGCAAGTACCATAGAGACCTTGCTCCTTGCCTCGCCACACACAGCTTCCTGCTCCAGAACATGTGTGAGATAGGGTCGGGGTGGGGGGCTGCAGGAGGGGAGGCTGGTCTTTGGAATGTTCTAGAGCCCAGGTGGAGGCTGCCAGGATCTCTGGTCAGCCCTGGGCTCCGAGCACTGCCCAGCCTCCCCCTGGTGGGCTGCTCACTAGGCAGGCTGAAGAGCGGCACGGAGAAAAGGGAGCCAGGGCCGCTGCCTGGTGGGAGGTGGGAGACGGGGCACAAGGGAGAGAATCGGGGGATTCAGGAGCTACTTTGGGCACCTCCTCCAGGAAGGCTTTGCTGGTTCTAGCAGTCCTGGGGGCCCCTCCACCACAGTCACCTTTGATGAGTCCTGAATGACCACAGTGGCTGGCGCTTGGCAAGACCTCCTCTTCCTTCTGGGCATGGCGCCTGGATGGGAGGTCAGCAGACACCCATTCTGATCACCCCTCTGTCTGGCTTCAGTTTTCCCACCTAAGGAGCCCATATGACATCTCGGCCCCTGGTTCACGACAGGCACGTCACTGCACAGATCAGCTGGGCTGTCCAAAGGTGAGGGCCTTGGTCCCCAATTCACCTTACTCCTAGGCCCCACCTTCTCTTTTCTAGAAGAGCAGCCCAGAGCCCTGGACTTGCCTCATGGGCCCTGCTGCTGGGGAGACACAGGGGAGACACACACAGCTCCCGTGCGAGTGCTGACATTGGAGGGAGACTGGTCCCGTGGGACACCCACGGGGATGGTCCAGATGTGTCCCTTCTCTCCAGGATGTATCCTTCACCCCTAAAGCACTGACGCTTCCCGAGCTCCCGAGATCTGCTCGAGCATTAAGACCCAGAGCAGTGCAGTGGGCATTGCTGGCTGGCGGCTGCTGCTGCTTCTTTTGATTTTTCCTTTTCTTAGGGGTGGTAGCGTTGGGGGTGGTTTGGGTGACTTAGTTCTCATCTCCCATGTCCCCAGGCCCCCCGGTGCCCAGGTGCCTGCAGGATGCTCACGGCTTCCTCGGGGGCCCTGGGGCCCAGGTTGAGCACCCATCGAGGGAGCAGGGGACAGGAGGCGCCCGCACAGAGCCCCGTTTCCTGACTGACTGACAAACAGGAGCGATAGCATCTCTCCCAGCCCTCCCCCGGGGCCTCCTAACAGACGAGTTCAGCCAGAGTCATCTCTGCCGTCAGACGCACCTCTCTGTCCTGTGGAGATAAACTCATCACTCTCCACAGCAGGCAGGGAGGGCCGGGAGGCGGCGGCTGTGCCCACTTCTGGGCCCTGCTCCCATGCCTGGCGGCGGGCAGGGTGCGGGTCTGACCAGGAGGCCTTCCCTCTCCTCTGTCCTTCACAGAGGCCTGCAGGATGGCTGGTGGGGGAGCTGCGTGCTCTCTGCAGGGGCGGGTGCCTGAGCATGTGCGGGGGGTGGGGGTGGGGTAGTGGGAAGATATGGGGACAGGCTGTCACTCCAGAAAGGCAGAGAGGAGCGGGGGACCAGCTCAGCATTGGGCCTGCTCTGCATCCCTAGCTGAGGGTCTCAGCCTGTCCGCCGGGCAGAGACATGGCTTTTTGGGGGGTTCTTCTTCCTTAACCGATAGTGTAGGATAGCAGTTCGTAGCTTTTGGGGGGTCCTAGATCTTTTGAAAATCTGCTAAAGGTAACAGACTGTCTCCCTCTCCAGGGGCATGTGTGTCTGGACACGTACACGTTTGCCACTGTTTGTGGGAATTCATAGGCTTCCCAGAAGGCTCACTGTGGTCTCCAGATTCAGAAATCCTACACTTGATGGCTTTTAGTCTCATACCGTGTGTGTGAGGCAAAGCGGAGCTGCAGCCCGAGGCCTAAGCAGTGAGGAGTCTCGGGCTGGGGAGCATCTTGGGCTGACCCCAGCCCAGCCCTACTTTTACTGCGGTCATCCATGTGACCTTGGGCTGGGCTGGCATGACTCTATGGGGCCCTGGCATTTGCCACCAGGGCTGCTCTCTCCTTCCAGCTACACACTCTTCTACCCCTCACCCTCACCCTCAGTGCCCCACCAAATGTCCTACAGGCCACATGGTGTGCATATGTGGCGTGAGGGCAACCAGAGCCGCCTGGAGCCATTTGCTCTGTGCTCTGCATAAGGAGAGGCTCTCTGCGGGAGCTGGAGCAAACTGGCGTGGGGACTGTCACTGTCCCAGGTATGTCCCAGGTCTTGGCAATCCCACAGAGCTTATCCAGGCTTCTTCTGTCCTACCCTGAGTTAGAGTATGACATTTTGAAAAAAAGAAAAAGACCCTCTTGATTTCTTGAGCTGGAATCTGCCATTGTCTGCATCATCTTCTGAATCCGTTACAGAGGGACAATAATGAAAATAACCACTACCGAAGGCTCGCTGTGCACCATGATCTCATTTAATTCTTGTATCATGCTCTGAGGCAGCTACTACTAGGGTCCCAGAGACAGAAGAGGGGCCCAAGCCCAGAGATGCAGGGACAGGTCCCAAACCTCACAGCTAGAAGCACCTAGAAGCTGTCAGGCAAAGGAGACCCAGGCTGTCTGCTCTCCCATCTGTGTCCTTAATCACACGCTGCCCCAGGAGCCAGTGTGTGGACACCAGGGGATGACTGAGGCCACACTTGGTCACCTCACAAGCTAGCACCCTCACACTGGTGCTGACAAGTCAGTAGAATGATGGGATCTGGGTCGGTAAGGAGGCAGAGTGTGCTGTGTGTGTGTGCACAGGGGTGCGTCTGTGTCTGCATACATGAGTATCTTGAGTGTACAGTTTTTTGAAGACAGAAAAAGGCTCTGAGTAGATTCCATACCATATGTGGTGCTTCAGCCTTGCCCTGCACAGAGGGGGGGGGGCAGAAGAGGACCCAGGGAGGCTTCCTGGAGGATGCAGCACTTTAGTGGGATCCCCAAGAATAATTAAAGAGGATTGCCCTACCCGGGCTGCAGCTGAGTGGTGCGGCATCTTTGTGTGTGTTGCACAAAGGCACGTCTTGCACAGCCCTGCTCTGGGCCCTGCCTGATTCTATCCCAGCTTCAGTTCCTTGTTTGTCTAATCCAGATCCTCTTCTTCCTTGGCACTGTGTGTGTGTGCACATGCAGGGTGGGGCTACGGGTAGGACAGACACATGTGCGGCAACTAGGGCTTCCAAGTTCATGGGGGTTCCCTTCCTTGGGTTGCTCAAGGACATATATGTGGACAGCACTCGAAGGCCCCTGCTCAGTCCTCCAGCCTTCTGACAGCCAGAGCCTGCATGGCCCCCACTGGGGCAGTATTGGGGTTGGGGTGTTGCATGGAGCTCTAGATTGCAGGCTACTGTCCCAACATCTGCCTAACTCATCCCCCGGGCACCCCTGATCCCCAGCAGGGCCCACCCCTGTTCCCTGGGCAGCAACCAGCTTCCTGCCCTGGGGAAGTTGATCTTACTATGTGCACACATGTGTGTGCACGCATGCATGCATGTGCATGTGCGTGTGCGTGTGTGTGTGTGTTTGTGAAAGGGAGAGGGAAATAGGAAGGGTATGGGGACATACCAGGAGAAAGCATCCTGTGTGCCAGCAGTGGCCAACATGGATGCTGGGGGCACCTCTCTGTTTTCCCTCTTTTCCTGGTCTGGACTCTGGGTGAGCTTGGGGGCCCTGCTTGGCCACATCCCAGGTTCAGCCCGGCCCTGAGAAGCTAATTCATGGCCCCAGCCACTGGCGGGACAGCTCTTTAACCAACCCCCAGTGGTCAAAAATCCACCAGATGCCCCCACGCCCCCTGCCCACCGACTAATGACACTCCGTAACCTCTCTGGATGCACGTGCGGCAGACGGAGGGGCAGGAGGCCTCTGCGGGGCTGACCTAAATCCCACAGGCCACAGCCAGGGAAAGCCTTTCCCCTGGAGGCTCTAGGGCCCCAGAATGAGGAGCAGGAGTGTGGGTCTCCTGCCTCCCAGGCCCCCTGGGTCTGCGCAGGAGGCTGGGGCTGGGATGGCTTCCCAGCTCAGTGGGTGGCTAGGAGTTACTCATCCTCATACCAAAGGCAAACAGCAGCGGCTCAGTGGGGAGGGTGGAGGGGGCCCTGGGCTTGTGTTGCCAAATTTGTTTGTGTTTATTCTGGTTCCTCTGCACAACATGGAAACAAATGTGCTTGATCCTGCTGCTCTGTCTCTGCTCTTCACAGGGTTGGTGGCACAGGGGGTGGTGGCTTGGCTCAGGCCTGCCCCTTCGTGGAGAGGTTCCCTGTTTCCTGCCCCAATCCCAGTTCTTCAAGGAAAGGTCAGGGGCTGGGGTGCAGGGTTGAGGAGTGGGTAGGGGGAGAGAAGCCATGCAGGTGAGGCAGAGAAGGTGTGGAAAGTGCCTGGTGCCAGGAGTCAGGGGACCTGCGTCTCCTGCTAGCTTGGCTGTGACCTTGAGGGAGCACCTAGTTTAATGAGCACCTACTAATTACTTGTTCTTTCACCTCAAAGATACCTTTACTACCAAAAGTACCTACTCTAAAACGATGATCATATAACATGGTGGGACTGCTGAGTATCACTACAAGGGCGATCATATTACAATATATACATGTAGCAAATTAACATACCATACAACATAAATTTATATAATGTTTTATGTCAAATATACTTCAATGAAAAAGTACCTACTCTCATTCTTGGCGATGGGGGTATGGGCAAGCAAAAATCCTCGTCCCGTGGAGTGTACCTTCTGGTGGCTCTATGACACGCATATTCCTTGTTCATTTTACAGGTGAGGCTCAGAAAGGGTAAGTGCTTTGCCCGAGCTCCCTCCACTTGCTCAGCGGGTCCTATACCCTCCCTGGCCTCAGTTTCCTCTTCTGCAAAGATGAGGAGTCAGATTAGAAACTCTCCCAGCCCTTCCATGCCTGGTGGTCTAGAGTGAGGGTGTGGGATTCAGAGGGAGGACTTCCCTGGGGTACCCGCGTGCCCAGTGCTCGGCCTGATTTGAAGTGGGCACATTGTTTGGGGGGGGGTGTGTAGGGAGAGGGCAGCAGTGTTTTGAGTCAGTGGCTTGCCTTTTGAGGGGTCAGGCTCTGCAGCCCAGAGGATGTTCTGTCATCCTTGGATTAACAACAGAGTGCTCCAGGAGAAGTGCTGCCTGCGTTTGATCCTCACCGATCAGCCGGGCGGGTCCAGGCCCCAACTTTTAGGGCGCTAGACCCAGACAGATGAGCTATCTTCAGGATGTCACCTGCCTGGGCAACACCTCTGCTTCCCAGCCCCAGCCCCAGTCCCAGCCCCAGCCCCCAAGTCCAATTTCCAGGGCATCACCTACCTGAATTGAGCTGACATGAGGGAGAAGGCAGTGAGGGGGACATCCTGCTTGGAGCCCCCAAGGGAATGAGTGTGGAAAAGTTCTAGATGCCCTGAGAGCATGCAGGGAGGATGGTGTCCATGAGGACCCCTCAGCTGAGCCGGTGACAAGGGACCCTGCAGGCTTGGGGAGGGTAGAGGCGAGACTCACAGGCTCTGAAGGCCCAGGAAGACAGACAGAGCTTCTCTCTCAGGGGAATACGGCTGGGAGCTGGGGAGGGTGTGGGGTAGCAGAAGGCCCTGGAAGGTGAAGCTTCACTGACGTGGTCCTCAAGATCAGAGCAGGGGAAGCAGTTAGCAAGGTTAGACCAGAGGAAGGACTTCCTAACTAAAATGCTTGCCATGGTCCAACTGGGTGCTGCTTTTTCTGGAAGGAAGCCTGCCTGACCTCTGGACACCTGCAGTGGCAGCTCAAGCAGGGGCAGAGGGCTGGAATCCAAGACCACCTCCTCCCCCTCCCCCAGGATCCTACCGATGCCCCACCTCCTAGGACCTCAGCCTGCCTGATATCCGGAAGGACCAGCGTTGGGGAGATATTCCTGTAGTGTTGGGGTCACCCTAAGAGCCCTCCCAGCTCTGCCTTCCCTGCCCTCCCACACAGCCCCCACCCTTATCTCAGCCCCTGTCTCCTATCGGGCCTTGCATGGGAAGTTCTTCTGCAGGTCTGCCCTGCAGCAGGCACTGACTGGTGGGGAGTCCCCTGGTAACGGCCTGCCCCCCCGCCTGTGGGGACCTGGGGGGAATGTATTGCTCGTGGCAGCGTGTCAGTAGGCTCTGCGTGGCGCGGCTGGGCAGGGCTGACAGCGGAAATTGGAAGCTGGCTGCTGTTTGACAGGTATATTATTCCCGCTGCCCTCGATTTATTTACCAAACAGCATGCAGAGCCCCAGAAAGCTCCCGGAAAGACGGAGGGAGGTGAAGTTAAGGGGCTCAGTGGCCTCTGTGCGCGGACATTGGTGCCACATGGGAAGAGGAGTAGGGAGCCAGGCCGGTGTGGGGGTGGGGATGAGGGTGGGGGCCGTGGGTCTTGGGGCCGACTGCGGGAACTTCCCCCAGGGTCCCCACAAGACGGGGTTTCCGAAGCATCCTGGGGCTAGGGCCAGTGGTGTGGGGTCAAAGTCAAGTGAGGACCTGTGCCCCACAGGTGGTTTGGGGAGAGGGCACTGCCTTGCCTCGGGCACA
Source organism: Vulpes lagopus (assembly GCF_018345385.1). Classification (NCBI taxonomy): domain Eukaryota; kingdom Metazoa; phylum Chordata; class Mammalia; order Carnivora; family Canidae; genus Vulpes; species Vulpes lagopus. The sequence continues at coordinate 40,406,743 of NC_054833.1, read as the reverse complement.
GGGGCTAGAGAGGGCTATGTTGTAGAGGGGGACCCCTCGAGAGGTGGGGGGTGCAGAGCAGGGCTGCCCAGTGCGGTTATCTAGGGGCCCAGCAGCACCCAGGCACCCAGCCGGGGGGTGAGTGGGGTCTGACCTTGAGCTCATGGCTGGTTGCCACGCCAGGCACCCTGCCGCAGGGCTGTGTCTGCCTGGAGGGGGCACCTTTTCCTAGTCTGCTCAAAGGCGTCAGGTAGGCTAGTAACAAGTCTATGAAGAGAAGCCGAGTAGTCGGAATCAGGCAGGCTGGGATCCAGGCCCATCTGGGCGCCACACAACCCATGTGGCCCTAGGAAGTCCCAACTCCTTGCCATCTCCTCGCAAACCGTAACAGCAGCAATCCTAATGCCAGTTCTTGGGGCGGTGGTGAGGAAGAAATAAGATAATCTACACGAATGCTATGGAGGCAGAAAACATACACGTAGTTTTCCAGGGTTTCTAAATGAATAGAGGAAAAAGGCAGAGCGAACCCTCTGGAGCGTGCATCCCAAATGTGGAGTGGTGTGAGTCACGGGGGTGGGAACGTCTGCAGGGTGTTCGGGGTGGGGTGGATGTCGGAATGTGGGTGTGACTGTGTTGGCTCAGATGTGGATCTGCACTGAATAAGAGGAGGAAGTTCAACGGAGGAACCCTTGGCTGTTGCCGAGAGTCTGGGAGTGTGTGCTCCGTGTCTGAGTGCGACTGCACACTGGCGTGCACCTGCGTGCCAGGTAGGGCGTGAGGAGGTGTGTGTGGCTCTTGTGATAGGGCTCCTGAGGTTCTGACTGAGCTCTGTAGGGATGCGCGGACTGTGTGCATGAGAGTTAAGGTGTTGGGGTCAGGGTGTGCAGGAGTGTGCACAACGTGGTGCGTGTGCATACACACATGCGTGCACACAGTCCTCAGCACAACATGAGCGCAGTCTTGCAGCGTCTGCTGTATGTCTCCTGTCTCTGAACCTGATGCAAAATTCATGAAGCATCAGTTTCTAGAAAGGCGGAGATGGAGATGGAGCGGGGATTACGCCCCATCCTGCCTGGTGAGTCACAGAACAGAGCGGGGCTTACATTGTAAGGATCCCTCCTCCTTGGGGGTGCAGTGCGGGCTGAGATGCCTGTCCATCTATTTTTTTTTTTCTGGCACCTGGTCTGGGGACTTCCTGGGCTTGTAATGATGACTGTCCCACCCCCACTGCCCAGCTCACTGACCATGGTCCCAGAGGCGGAGCTGATGGACTGGTCCAGAGGCCTGCAGGTGCAGGCAGTAGAGAGAGAGGTGCTGGGGGCCCAAGTCATGTGAGCCTCCTGCCCATCAGACCAGGCATCTCTGGAATAGTGGGCAGCGCAGGAACCGGGGACCACGGGTGTACGTGGGAAGCAGCATCTCTGGGGCGGGCAGTCTCCGGAAACCCCGGTCAAGCCTCCATGTTGGTCCAGCTCCTTCTTCTCCAGAGTCATCAGAAGGGAACAGAGACTTTGCAGCAGGTTCATTCACACCTGGAAGTTGCCCCTTTCATACCCCTGAGGGTGAGGGGCTCCCGGGATGGCAGGGCAGCAGGGATTTCAGGGCCCTGGGTGAGCAGCGCGCCATCCTTGCTCTGATGCTGGCACCCAGTTTCCGGTGATGGATATGGCTGGGATGTGGGGCCCCAAGATGAGCCCGGCATGCTGACCCCTTTGGAGGAAAGTGCTGGGGAGGCTGGCCGGGGTGCAAGCACACCAGCTGGGAGTGAGACAGGAAGCCCAGAGGGGCAGGGGCCCTGTCATGTCTATTTACGCTTTGTGTACTGGAACTCGGCCCTCTGGGGAACAGGGAGTGTGGGGGGGGGGGGAGGCGATGCCAGAGAGGCTGGGGGGCCATCTGTCCCCCAGTCCAAGCCAAGACATGCTCATTGCCCACAACCTCCTGGGCCCCAGACCTGACCGTTTCCTGTGTCCTCTCCCTCTGGCCACCTGCCCGGCCACGTCAGGCCCCTGTTCTGTCCACCCGGGCACCTCATGTTTGCGCCTCTGACCCTGCCTCTCCGTCTTTCTTTCTCAGCCATCCCATCCCCCCTTGTTCTCACTCCTTGTCTAATCTCTCTTCTGAACCTGAAGCGCTTTCACCTGAAATCCCATTCCCTATCTTCTCTTTGGATGCCCTCGCCTCAAAAAACCAGCCATTACAGAAAGAGGAGGCTGGGTTGGAGGGAGGCCAGGCCAAGGAGCCCCCATGCCCTCTCCCCTGCTGTCCTCAGATGGGTGTCACCACCCCAGAGAGGAGGTGGGGTGGTGACACCCATTGCCATGGGCCATTGTGCACACAGGTGTGCATATGCTTACACGTGCACACGCACATGCACAGCTCCCCTCATGGGGAGGGGAAGGAGGACTTTAAGTGAGAAAGAAAGGAGGTCCAGGTGACATTGGTGCTTCATGTGTATCAGTGCAAGGGCTCATAAAGGGGAGTGAGCCAGTGAGGCAGGAGACATACACTCGGGCCTTAGCTTCTCCGGGCCTTGCCCTCCAGGCCTGCTGGCTGCCGCCCAGGACTCCTCGGGCATGTGTCCTCATAGGTCAGCCCTCCAACCCCCGGAGGCGCTGAGCTGTTCCTGCGGCCACAACCCCACAGTTAAGTGCTGGGATCCTGAAGACCCCAGGTGCTGGGATCAGCCCTGAACCCGACTCCTCGTCTGAGGATTCAAGACCCTTCACAGCCGTCTTGGCCTTTCTAGTTACCCCCTCCCCGTGCTCTGTGTGCCTTCTCATCAACTCCCTGGCATTAAAAACCCCAACAATGCACACAAACTAACAACAGAAAACCCAACCAAAAAGAGCTTGGAAGTCAGATTGGCCCCTGGGTGGGCGGTCCCATCCCTGCCATCTTCTTCACTCTGGGTAGTCAGCTGGATGGTTCTTCCTTTTCCCAGGCTTTCTCAGCCGTGTTGACTTGAGAGCTCATATGACCCTGGCCACAGGGATCGGTCCGGAGCTGGGGAGGTCAGCCTGAGGACGTCTGTTGGAAATTCTGAAAGGGGCCCTCTTTCCTCTGGCATGGCTGAGTGGAAGGAATTGTACCCCAGGCTGCTTTGTCTGTGCCTGGGGAGACTCTTTTGGGGAATAAAGCCAACACAGGACAGCAGAGGCAAGTGACAGAGAAAACAGTACTTAATAACCTTGACTGAGAGCCTGGATACAGCTATACCTGAAACAACGAAACCACATCTATTCCTAGACAGTTCACTTCCACCAGCCAGTTGCTTTTATTTTTTTATTTTTTATTTTTTATTTTTGCCAAAGCTAGTTTGAGCCGGGCTTCTGTCTCTTGCAGAGTAAGGAGTTGACTAATAGAGAGAGATGACATAAGCGCCCTGAACCTGAGTCTTCTCATCTGTGAAATGATCTCCTTAACAGCATTGAAAGCATCGGTACTGAAGAGCGATGCCCACCAGGAGGAACAGCAATGCTCTTGGTACCTCTTGCCATCGTTATCTCACTTGATCCTTTTGAGAATTCTGGGGGGTCCTTAGGACTGTAATGATCACACCCCACTCTGTGGGGAACATTCTCAGAGTCGGGGATGGAACAGGTACCAGGTAGCTTTCATGTGCTCTGCCCCAGGCCACTCTCCACCCTCTGTCCCAGGGAGGCTGATCCTGTGCTTCCGGATCCCCCTGGTTCTGCCAATGGGGAGGCTCCAGAGGCATCAGAGACACCAATCAGACCCCCACTGGGGTGGGGGATGGGAAGCCTTGGACTGGCCTTGTCCCCTGACTGAAGCTCTGTACTCCTCATGTCATTTCAGAAACTATTTGCTCCCTTTGGACCTTGATGTGGGTAGTACCTCTGCTCCTCCCCCACAACACCCTGCCAACACATTTATAAAATGGCCTTTATTCAGTCCCCCCTCATTGGTTTGGCCATGGCTATCCCATGGAAACTGGTGTTGTCAACTTTGTCAACAACTTGAAATCAGGTATGGACTATCTATACTACTCAGTGGTCCCACCATCCCAGGGCCTGTCACAGTCACCCCTTCCTCCAAGCCCCAGGGAGCCACACTCTCTCCCAGGAGCTTCCCCAAATCCCTGTCCTTTCACCACATCCCATCAGAGCTATCCTCCCCCTCCACTTCCCTCTGCACATTGCTTGCTTCTCTATCTGTTGGGTATTGGTGCCTGCTGGACAAAAGGACCTCAGATGACTCCCCTTGAATCTCCAGTGCTCACCACCTCTGCCTCTAGCCCCTCAGCCCCTGCCCAGGACCCTGGTGTGTAGTAGATATTCAATAGCTGTTGATCGAATTCAGTGATGGAGCGGGAGGTAGATTCATAGGATGTGGCCACAGGAGCCTCATGCATGAGCTGTGGTCTCTTTCTGGAATGCCCTTCCCTCCTCTAGCTGCCTGGAGAAACTTCTCTCATCCTTTGAGCCTCAACTCAAACGTCACCTCCTCCTGGAAGCCTTTTCTCAGCCAATGATCTGGCTCTTTTGGTGCCTCAGCTGTACCCCAGCAGCTCTTACCTGGCTCCCTCCATGTGGCCAGGAGCCCCCAGAGCAGGGCTAACCCATGTCAGTGCTTCTCCCTCGTGGCCAAACACTGTGCTCGGTGCAGGCTGGATATTCAATAGATGGCCACACAGTGGACAGCAGTGGCTGGGTCTCTTATTTAAAAATATCCCCCTACTGGGTAGTATGGGGGTAGCCCCTGATGGAACATGGGGGTCATGGGCAGGGGGTCATCAGAAGAAGGAGGTCCTCCTTGAACAAGGAAGTGCCCCCCTCCCCAAGGCACAAGGGACACTTGCATGGATCCGCAGGACCTTGGATGTCTGGGAAGCATTCCTGGACAGCAGGGGTTAAAGGTGGCATGCGTCTTGTGAAGAACAGCAAAGGCCATCAGAAATTGGGTTGTGTTGTGCTCTCAGGCCTGTGCTTGGGGTTTAAATCTTGTTGAACCTCCAAGAGCAGGTGCTTGCCCTGGCACTGCTCAGATGAAGAACCCCGCATGAGAGGGGTAAGGGAGCTGCCTGAGACCAGGCTCAGGAAGATCTTGGCCTCACATTCAAGCCTGGGCATAAAGCTTGTGACTGCAGCTCAAGTGGAGGCAGAGGGGACCTGAGGGAGGGGTCGCGTAGTGGCCTCCACCTTGACAATGAGCCAACTGTGCTATGTGAGTCTGATTACCCGGCTTCTTGGGATTTGGGGTGTGAATTTTCTTGGGCTGTGCCTGTACCATTGGGTCCCTGTGTGACTGAACCATAGGGACCTAAGGGGAGGGTCACAGGGCCAGGCTTGGGCCAGGGTGGCCCATACACAGGCAGCGACCCCAAGGGGAAGGGGAAATCTGGGCACCAGAGGGTCTCTGGCCCAGTGTCCGGCTGCCATTCCAGCACCTGACGTAGCACTGTGCTAGGACAGGAACACCCAGAGCATCCAGGCTCACGGTGCTGCTGGCAGGACCGGCTCTCAGTGCTCACCTCACAGAACTGCGCCTCGGCTAAGCTTCCAAAGTAGCAGCCCAGGCTGGGTTTCCTTTCCCGGGGCCTTGGGTGCCAGCAGTCTCCCAGCCTCCTGCCCTCACAGCACTGCAGATATGCAAACACATGCCCCTGAGCCAGCTGAATGACGGCGAAGGGTCCATCCTTTGCTCCCAGACCCACATCAGACTACAGAATTATAAACTGGATGGAAATAAATTAAAATTATCTGCTGTTTTAGCTCTTCCATTCTACGTAGAACTGCAAGCCAGTTCTGGAAGAAGAACGAAAGAGCTCAGGGCTCCCCAGAAGCAGAGAAGGAGACTGAGCCTGGGGTCCCACCCTCCCTCCCCAGGGCCCTGCAAAGACTCCGCGCTCTCTCTCCCTCCCTGGGTAGCCCAAGGGAGAGGCTCTGGATCCCAGTGGGTGATGCAGTATCGACGACTTCCTTTCTGTCTTCTCGATAACCAGCTCCGTGTACAACAGATCAATTTGCAATCATAGCTGCTTTCCAGCGCTAACTCACGGGCTGGTGCTGCGACGGCCACCACCTGCTTTCCTTCCTGCCTTCCACAGCTAGAGCTCAAGGAGGGGGGGAGCAGTGGGTACCTGGGACTCAGGTGTCAACCTGCCTAAGGCCTGGGGGGCCACACCCCCTAAGCGGGGCCCTCTCCCAGGGGCAGGGGATAGTCTGGAAGGGAGGGAGCTTTGGCTCTGCTGTAGAGGGACATGGGGGTTGGGGGTTGGGGGTTGGGGATGCCAGGAAACAGATGAAAGGCCTGTATGAAGAGCACATGAAAGGCACAGGTGAACCCTGGTTCTCTGCGTGGCAGGGACCCCAGAGGCCATCCAGCCTCTCTGCAGCACACAGAAGATGAGGGTGACACCATCCTGCTCCTCACACATCCATCTCCTTCCACATCACATCACCCTCTCTCCAGCTGTCAGTGTACAAGCGAGGTGATGCTCTGCAGGTGCAGCAAGCCCCTGAGGCCACCCAGAGCCCAGTGGCTCCAGTATCCATGCTGGACTTCCCATAATAGATGTCCAATCAGTGTTTATTGAATGAAAACCTGCATGCTTTAAAAAAATATGGGTGAGCCAGCCTCATCCCGGAGTTACAGAATCGAAATTGGGGTGGGGTGGTGGTATCCAAATTGTTTACAGAGCTTCGGGGGGCGGGGGGGGCGGTTCTAGCGAGGAGCCCAGGATGAAACCAAGAGGAGAAGCCACTTGGCCAGGCCCCTGAACTGAGTGGTGAGATCAGAAGCCTGGCCTCCGAGACCCAGGTGGGCCTGGGCTCCCTGGACGTGGTGCACCTGCGCAGGGGTGCAGGTGGGCAGAGGGGAGGCCTGTGGAGGGAAGGGGCTCGAGGTGGAACTGAGGACATTCATTCCCTGCTGGAGAGGAACTGGGCTTGTGGAGGGAGAGGTGCCCTGGGGCCACCTGGTCTGGGCTCTCGAGAGGAGCCACCACCCTTCGGCAAAAGGCTTCCTTGAAAAGGAGGAAGTTGGATTTCTGTGGCAGGCCAGGCCAGGCGAGGCCACGTGGGGGTGGACATGGGATGAGAGTACCAGGGGGCGGCAGACCTAGCCCCAAGTCCCCGCTCTCCATCTCCAGCCCCTTCCCCACACCGTGCCTCAGTTTCCCCTGCTGTCCCCTGATTTTAAAAATGGGGATAACTACACCAGTTCACTTGCAGTGTGAGTATAAAGAAGATGAGAGCATGTGGGGAAAACCACTTTTCGGCCGGGAATTGCCACACACACAAACACACACACGGAGGGAGCCTGGGGCCCGAGTTTCACAGACCAGGGTCTGACTCCAGTTCTGCGACTTCCTAGCTGTGCAATGGGAGACAAGTTGCTTACGTGTCGTCATCTGCAAAATGAGGATAATGAACCTCTACATCACAAGATAAATATGAGTTGTCAGCGAGAGAATGTGTCCCTGGCACATAGTGGCTCAATTAACGTCACCGTGCCTTTGCCAGGGGAGCAGTGTGGCCTGGTGGCAAAGTGACATTCGGGCCTGGCCCCTCCTCTGCTCCAGCAGCCTGACCTCACCTTACCTCTGTGAGCCTCAGTTTCTGCATCCAGGGGAGTGGCGTGTAATACGAGCCTCACCAGGCTCCTGGAACAACAAAACCTCTGAGCTGAGGACCAGCACACTGGAGGAGTGTGGTGAAGGACAGGGACAGTGAATCAACGGGCCGCGGAGCGAGAGGGAGAGAGCTCTGCTCTGTGGAACAACGGGGGGGGGGGGGGTGCTGGAAGGTGAGCAAGTGGCAATAGCCCCCCTCACTCACTGCCCGCTTGCGGGGCTCTGGCCCGTCGGCCCCGGGCCCTCGCCCGCCCGTTGCACGTGGCATTGATGGATGCTCAGGCTGCAACCGCGGGCTGCAGCCAGGATCGATACTCTAATCAACACCACACGGAACCGCCAGCGCTTTTCCCCACCCCAAACTGGGTGGGAGGAGGACTTGGGGGTTGCCGAGAAGGGGGAGAGATTAACTTCCACGCAGAGAACTCACTCGATGAATAATTGAATCAGTGGGAGAGGAGGAGGGTCGTCGGCGGGGAGAGAGCACAGCCAGAGCCAGAGGAGCCAGTCTGACTGGTGGGGAGGAAGGGGGGGGGGGTGGATCGGGAGGCAGTGGCCTCCTGGGCTGTCCTGGCCAGGGGAAGGGATTCGGGACAAGGGTGCAGGCTCCGATGGGACAGAGTGTCGTCGCCTCCTGCTCTGCAGGCCTTCCGCCGCGTGCCCCCACCCGCATGCTATGCCAACGCATTATCTTCATCCTGACCCCTTCTCTTCTCAAGCCTCATGCCAGGCCCTGGGTCTGGGGCTCCCACGCAGACCCCAGAATGGCCTTTCCCTCCACACCGCCCTGGAGTGTGAGCTTACGTGGTCCTGGGGCCGGGTCACGGCCATGGGCTTCTGTCTGCATTCCCTTCTGCCCGGGACCCCAGGCTTCCTCCCCTCCAAGGGCCAGAACCTTTTGCCCAAAGCCCAGTGCTCATTCCTGGCCTCGCCCTGAGTCCTGCTAGCTCGTCTGCCGCAGTGGTTTTGTCCACCTGCTTACTAGGCGCCAGGCCTTCCTCTCCTGAGTGACCAGTGCAGTGGTGAGTCCCAGGGATGAGTTCAGATCTTGGCTGTTGCTCTAGCTGCACTCTTTGGAGCCAGGCTCTGCTGCCAAGCTAGGGCCTGTGCACCCCACATCGTTCCAGGGAGGAGATGTGGGCATCTCCCCCTGCCCACTGGTGCTAAGAGCCTTGCAATTCCAGCATCTGAGCTCCATGGGAGGCACACGGGGGAAGAGACTTGGTCCTAGTTATAGCTCTGCCAGGGTTTAGCTGCGTGACCTTGGATGAGTCATTTCATGTCACTGAGCCCCACTTGACTCAGCTATACGAGGACAGCCATCTCTGCCCTCCTGGCCCCAAGAGGTTTCTGAGGGGAGAGAGTGCAGTGATGCTTCCTAATGGCCCAGGAAGGCTTAGCCAGGAAGGGGCAGGATGGGACTCAAGCTGAGGCTATTGACTCCACACCTCGTGATACCAATCCACCAAACCCCACTGACTCCCGGCATGGAAATAATATAGGAACGCAAGCAATGGATGCATGTGGGTGGAATATGGGAGAAGTTGGGGGAATCAGGGACAGGACCCCATATCTCATCTTCTGGCATCTGTCTCCAGTTCTTGCAGACCAATCCCGGGTGTCCACGGAAGTGTGTGCTCAGTGTCAGGGCTCAGGGAGATGGAAATGTGACCGCAAAGCCTGGTTAAACCAGGGGGATCTACAGTCAGGAATACCGTCCCTGGCCAGCCCTCCTCCATCCCTCTCCCTAAACCACCTAGAATGTCATAGCTAGAAGAGACTTTATAGCTGAGATCCCCTGAATTAATTCCAGGGCCACTGCTCTTTACATGAAGATAGGTGGTTTGCAAACTGGGTTCCTAGGGGAATCCTGGGCCTGTAGAGATGCCCTGGAGGGACCGTGATGGGGGAGGTCATGGGGGTGGGGTGAAAAGGACTTTGCCCCCTCACTCCTGTCCTCCATCTCCATTTCAGTGACAGCCATTCCCTCCTGTTTGATCTGTATTTCATTTCCAGGTCAAATGTCTAAAACTGAACCGGTGGCCCTGCGCTCTGCCCACTGCAGTCTCCTGCACCCGACCAGACCCTGCCCCTCACCCCTCCCCTGCACACTGTCCTCATCTGCCCCTCATGTGCTCCTCTCCCAGACCACATTCCTCTTCACCTCTGCGCACGCCTCTCTAAAATCCAAGCCAGTCCTCTAACTAACCAACCCTAGTGGCCAGTCTCTGCCAAAGACACAGTGGCAGAACCCTCCCACATATTGACACGTATAACAACTCAGGCTTCTGGAGGCGGTGCCTCTATTTCCTTTAAAGGTCTTGGGATAAGCCAGCTGGGGAGATGCTTCTGGTCAAGGAGGCCTTTTGGGACTGATTTCCCCACGGTGACCTCGCAGGCCTGCCCTGCTGCCTGGAGCAACCAGGGTGCTGTGCCCTCCCCTGGGGCACAAAGCTGAGTCTCGGTGCCACGCTGGGCAGCCAGGGGGATTCGCAGAGTCTGTGGGTGGGGTGGAAGGCAGGAGCACAGGCTCTGGAGCCTTCTAAGCCTGGCTCTGCTCTGACCTTGCTTCAGTTCCCTGCTCGGAAATGGGGGTGATGACCAGAGCACCACCTCCAGGGGTGGGCATGAGGACACCTGGAACAGTGCCGAGCATGGAGTGCCTGCTGAGCTTGTGTTCGCTGTTGTGGGTAGTGTGGGGGCAGAGGCAGACGTGACCACCGTACAGGTGATTCACAGGTCTGAGGTCCTTCCATGCCCCACACTCCAGCTCATGTAATCATCCCCCTACCAGCATCTCCATTTTGTAGATGGTGAGATGGAGGCTCAGAGCAGGCCCCATGTTATTAGGGGCTGACTCTGAAACTATCCTCCTCCCTACGTTGCACCTAAGCTGCTGACGGCTGCCCAATTCTGCCTCCAATGTCAGAGTCACACCTGGGGCTCCCTGCAGAGGGCACCTGCTGCTTCCCTGAGACTGCCCCCTCTTCCCAGGCAGCCACACCTCTCTGTCCCCTCTCCATCTCTGCTCACGTCCTCTTCTTCCAGGGCCTGGTCTGCTGAGCCACTGCATCCCTCCATCTGTTCTTTTCATCCTCACTTCGGCTTGAGGGCCTGACCTCGTTTAGGGGGGTTGATTAGGGAAGGATGTGCGCATACATGTGCGTATGTGTTTGTGTGTGCATATGTGTTTGCATGTATACATGTGTGCATATGCATGTGTACACATGTGTGCATTTCTGGGACCATGTGAAACAGGGCGAGCATGTAGTGCAGTGTAGAGCATACAGGACAGGGTTGTGGGCTAGGAAACTTCGGCTGGTCTCTGCAGATTCCTGGCCATGGTTCTCAAACTAGCACAGCATCCGCTAGGGACCAGGTACCTAGCAAATGCCCACTGAAGGGATGCATGTGCCCGCCCAGCACAGACTCTGGAGGGCAGCATCCTGAGCAGGGCTGGTGGGGCTTTTCTCCTCCCAGGACAAAGTGTCTGTCATTTGTTGGCAGCTGCCATCTGTGGATGGAGTGCGTGGGGATGGACTTCAAGCTCCCCTGTTCCATGTCCAGTGTGTAGACTCCATCCTGGACACAGAAGCCCCCCTCCCCTTGCCCCTGCCACCTGCTGTGGAAGCCATAGTGGAAACAGCTCAGGGAACAAGTGGGACTTGGGGACGAGCCCTACAGTGAATGGCACTTGTCGATGCCAGGAGATGGTGGGCGAGTTGGCTCATGTCTCTGAGCATCTCTTCCTCTTCAGTGAAAGGAGGCTCCTCCTCCCTGCTCTGGCGGTCTCCCGGGGTTAAGAGGATGCAAGGGCATGGTAAGGACCTTCTCACGTGAGGACTATTGTCTAGTCTGTAAAATGGGGATATGTGCCTCCATGGGACAGGGCCAGTGTGCAGGGTCCTCGAGGCGGCTCACGTGAAGCTCCTTGCACAGTGCGTGGTAGGAGCTGGACAAAAGCAGCTGTTTCTAGTAAGTGCCGGCTCTCCTCCCTGGCGGGCTGACCCCGTGCTTGCCTCTTTCCCCGGCGGAGCGCTCTGCGGCCAGGCAGACAGGCCCAGGAACTCTCCGGACGGTTCATCTTCCAGGATTCTTTGTCCCAGGCGAACAAGCCCTGGTGTACTTCCCTCGAGGGTGATGTCATCCTGCCTCTAGGACAAAGCCGTTGCTAGCACTACTGTCTGGGGGTCCTGGTGGGGCTGTGTGCCCGGGCTGCGACTGTGTGACATTTGCTCTGGAGGCTTAAAGTCAGCCCTGGTCTCCACCCGGCCCGGCGTGGGGAAGAGGAGACGGGGTTCTGGGGCCCTGGTGGGGGGCACGTACCTTGCTTGGCTACTGGTTAGGAAGCAAGCAAAGCTCAGGGAGCAGTGGCTTGGCCGGAGAGGCCCCATCTTATTCCTACCCCGGCATCAAGGACTGGAGCCCCAGGGTGGGGGCATGGGCTGTGAGTCTGGGCATGGGTGTTCCCACCCTGGAGATGGGTGCCCTGCAGCACTCCCCCCAGCATCACCAAGGGGCTGATAAGGCATTGGAGACAGCAGACCCCTCTGGGAATGACAGGTGCCACCTGGCCCATTCCCTGGGCAGGTTTGCAGCCCTCTTGCCTGATGCCCTCCCTCCCTCCTTCATCCGTCGTCCTGTCTCCTGTCGGGACAGGACAGGTGTGTGTAGCCCCAAGGGCCGAGCCCCTCCCAGGGCTCCCCGGGCCTGGCGCCGGCCCTGCTGCAGAGCCCATTTCTGCTCCATTAGGCTGGCCATGAAATGTGTTCAAAGGTTCCTGTCGGGAACAGAAGCTGCCACCGCATAAAACATGCAGAACACGAAGCGCTCCTTTTCCTCCCGGATGTGGTGTCGCCGGTAGGTCCTGTACTCTGGGGCCTCAGAGCAGGGCCTGGAAAGGAGCTGGATCCCTGCTCCCCTCAAAGAAACAACCCGCTTGTGGCAAATAAAACAGGAAAGTTGAAATACAGTCGCAGTTTAGTTCAAGCTGGATATTATAGCTTCAGGGCCAGGCTCAGAAGGAAGGAGTGGAGGGCCAGGGGCAGGAGAGAGGAAGCCGTGAGCACCATGACCGTCCAATTTCCTCGGAGAATCAGGGATCCTCGAGGCTCTGAGGGGCTGGGGCGCTGAGGGGCGGCTGACCTAGCAGCTTCTGGGGAGCAGCTCCTGCGGGTGGTGGGGGAATGGGGCCGGGCCGGGTGCTCACTGCTGCTGCTCGGCCGTGCTGGGCATTGTGGGGGGCCTCGCCCGCCTGGTCACCTGGCCGCAGCCCTGGCTGCCCCATCCCCGTGCTGTTTGAGCATCGCTCTCTGGCTGGTCACACATATCCCTGGGCTGTGGCCTGCCACATCTGTCACCTACACGGTGGGGCTGCTGGTGTGACTTGCCCATTCCTGGCGGCGTGAGTGTGGGCTGCTGACGGCTCACAGCTGTCCCTTCTGCAGAGAACTGCCCTCTGCCCAGGTGAGTTACCTCCCCGGCAGCTCCTCGGGGCAGCCACCAGCCAACCCACGACAGGCTGACACAGGGAACAAAGGCCTGAGTGCCTTGCCAGGAGCAGAGGTAGTTTACGCTCCAGAGTGACCACCATGCATCAGGCACAATGTTGATGTGCCCCAAGACCCCATCCTTCCTCATGCCCTTCCCTTCGTGGCTTCCCTTACTCCTTTATGGGTTTTGGCTGAAGAGTACTCCCCCAAGAAGTCATGAACCGTGAACACCTGCATCAGGCTCTGCTGCTAAGGAACCCAAACCTAGGACCAGCTGGGTGGCCTGGAGCAAGTCATCTGACAATGTGTGCCCCAGTGCCCTCAGCCACGAAGGGGGCAACAGCATCTGCTTATGGGATTTGCTGAGACAACCACAGGAGGCGTTATAGGTGAACTCTTTGCCCTCTGTTAGGTCACTTTCAAATTTAATGGCTTAAAACAACACACATTTATGATCTTACCATTCTCAGGGGGTGGGGTGGGGTGGGGGCAGAAGTCCAAACTGGGTCTCACGGGGCTAAAACACAGGTGTCAGCAGGATTGCATTCCTTTCTGGAAGCTCAGGAGAGAATCTGCTCTCTTGCTTCTGGAGGTCTCGGCGTTTCCTTGGCTTGGCAGTCCCTTCTCCCCATCTTCAAAGCCAGGAATGACCAAGGAAGTCTCCCTAGTATTGCATCACTCTGAGTCTGACTCTCCTGCCCCCCTCTTTTACTGATAAGGACCCTTGTGATCACATTGCACCCTGCACCATAATCCAGGATAATCTCTCCATCTCAAGATCCTTAACTTAACCACATCTGCAGAGTCTCTTTTGCCATGGAAGGGAGCATATTCATGGGTTCTGGGAACAGGAGATAGACACTCAGGGGGCATTATTCTGTCTACAGCAGACCCAGTGGATCTGCTTACTTCCTCTCCTTAGGCAGGTTATTTCCCCCCTTTGGGACTATTTCTACCTGTTAATGTAACGATGGGGATTAAAAGGGGATCATGGGTGTGAGGGGGATTGCAAATGGGTTAGAGAAGTAGAGGCTGGTTCTGCGGTATTCATGGTATCCCCTCCAGATTCTGTGCCCTGTGTGTTCTCTTCTCCTTGAAGCCCTTCTCCCTGCTCTCCTGTGAACAAAGTTTTCTGGGGATCCCTCTGTAGGGGAATGCTCGAGATGCTCTTGAGAATGGGGTAGAGAGATCAGGGCTTCTGAGCCTGTTGAGGACAGGGATGAGGGGTGCTAAATCCAGAGCATGTCTTGCCCAGAGCATGTCTTCTTGGTGTGAGTTTTCAGGAAGGGATGAGCAACCGGATGGAGAGGGAGGGATGGCTGCAAATGACTTGGGATCTGGGAGACAAGCAGGCATGGGGGGTGGAGTCACCAGTCATGGTGAGAGCAGAAATTCAGCTAATGGCAGCTAGACTACTGGTAAGTTTTCTTCATTTCTATTTTTCAACTTCCAGTTAAGTTCCTCATGAAAAGGCACCTGTATCAGCTGTGTCAAGGAGAAGAAAAGGAAGGGGTTGGGTTTGGGGAGCACTGGGACCAGGAAGAGGAGTGCAGAGGAAGGGGCCAGGGCAGCGGGGCAGCAGAAGTGTAAGTGGGAGCCTCCAAGGGGAAACCATTTGCCTCCAAGGCAAACCATTCAGGGGCATCGCATCCTCCAGGAAGTCCGCCCAGACCGGATTGTGTGTGCCCTACTTGTCTTGCTGCTCCACTGCGATGATCTGGTTAGGGGTCCATACATCCTATGACACTGAGTCTCCTGGGGAACAGAGGTGCCATCCTGCTCTTCCCGCATCCCAGGATCCTGCTCTTAGCCACCACTTACTAGGCAAGGGACCAAGGTGAGAGCAAGAGACTACCCACATCCTCATCACGTCTGCCCTGTTGGCAAGTCTGTTGTGGCAAAGAAGCCCAGTGAAGATGAGGGCCAAGTCTCCCTAACTCTCTGCACATCAAGTCCAGCCTTTCTGTGGCCAATTAGATACTAAAAATAGAAGTGTCTTGACATTTCTCACTTTGCTCAAAAATCTTGGTGTGAGTTCTGGCCAGGAAGACAGATTTGAGATCAAGACCCTAGTGGGTCAGAATTCTCTGACAGACCTTGGGCAAGTCACTTCCGTCTTCTGGATTTCCTTCTCTTCCCTTCGCCTCTGTTTCTCTAAGGGGGTAATTAATGAGTAAAATTGCAAGATACTTAAAGTGTATATCATGATGATTTGACATGATATATACGTTGTACAAGGATCCCTCCACCTAGTTAATTATCACATATTTATCTTTTTTCTTAAAATGTGAGAATTTCTACTTGCTGAGCAAATTTCAATTATGCAATATACTGTTATCAACTATTGTCACCATGTCATACATTAGATCTTCACACCTTACTCATCTTATAGCTGAAAGTTTGTATCCTTTTACCAACTTATCTATTTCTCCCCAGCCTCAGCCCCTACTCTTTGTTTCTATAAGTTTGACCTTTTTTTTTCAAAGAATCCACATATGTACATAGATGCAACTGATTTTTCTTTGCATATTGATTTCATATCCTGAAAATTTACTGGACGTACTGAATTTCCTTATTTTTCCTTCCTCCTCCCCACCCCTTTCTCTTCCTCCTCTACTTCTCTTTCTGCAGTTTTATTGAGGTACAATGGACAGATATTTAAGGTGTTCAAATGGGTACATTTTGACATATGTATATAATTGTGACCATCACCACAATTATGATACTGAACATTGAAGGGGTACAGATCATGCCACTTCAAAATATACTGCTTTTGCTTATTGATGATTTTGTGCTGGAAGCCCTTGAGAAGCAGAAGATGCAGAAAGGACTCTCTGACCTCCCCTTTCTACCTAAAAGCAGGTCACAACATTTCCTGGGAGAAAGACACTCTCCCTGTACCACGAAGAGGAGAACACTTTTATCATCAGAAACTGAGAATTAACACTGAGGTGCTTCTGTGCAGACAGACCTACCAAAGTAACTCTGATCTTCCATTACTTTCTCCATGTCTCCTAGTCACTGTGTCACAGCTTACTGGCTCTGGTCTAAGCTTGTCTGGTTTGTCATACCCCACAATATATCATTCTTAGTTTAAAAAGGATACAAACTTTGGGGCCTTAATGGTGTCTTTGGTCTTCATTTTCCTTTTGAAGACTCTTATGTGGAAGTAAAAATGTTAAGTAAAGTGTGCATGCTTTTTTCCTATTTTCTCATATCTCATGTCAATTTATTTATTAGGCCAAGTCATGGAACCTAAGAGAGTAGAAGGAAGTTTTTCCTCCTCTGCAATATATCCATCACCCCTCAAAGTTTCTTCCTGCCTACTGGGAATCCCTCCTGGCAGCTTCTTCCCTCTTCAAAGTCTATGGTTCTAAAGTGAGTTGATGGCCTCCAATCTGATGGTAGGAATAAGGGTTTACAAATTGAGAGGATTCCCTTCTCAGACTTGGGAGAGGAGGTATGCACCGACAGACAGTTTCTCTGCAGGGGTAGGGTGGTGAGGGGGGCTTGAGAGGGCTGGAGAGGATGCTTAATTGGCAAAGCTGGGAATTCATTTAGGTGATAATGTTATGGGTGCTAATAAAGATGAAAATTATTTTATGCATCAGAAAGACCCTGCTTGCACTTCACCCAAGTGCATGGAGCTGGAGGACAAAGAATGGGAGAGAAAAGGAGGGATTTGTGCTGATCCTCAGTAGAGCAAGAAAAAAGGAATTTGAGAAAAGGAGGAAGGTGTATCCAGGAGAGACAAGTGGTAGTAGGGTTTTATGGAAGCAACGGCGGGCCAGTCAGGCTTGGAAGTAAAATTCTCCTGGCAAAAGTGAGGGCTCTCAGCTTTGGTTCCTTTGGTCAGTTAAAAAAAACCTACTATGTTCCAGGCACTGTACTAAGTACAGGGAAATATAGTCTCACATAGGAGACAATATGTACATAGATGCCATTAATAAATATCTTAACCACTGTGATATAAATATTGACAGAAGAACTGGGGCATCTTGGGGATGAGCAACCACAGCCTGGAGGTTCTGTGAAGATTTTCTTGTTGAGCCCTGTGCCTGTAGAAATATTGGAACCAAAGATGGCTGAAAAGTAGCTTCTTGACAACAATCACCACTACCTGAGAGTCTCATGGAGAAGAGGAAGGGACCCAGAGGCCTTGGGAGTTGAGATCAAATCCATGATACCTGGGGGAGGTAAGTGATAGCATCTAGTGCAGGAAGTTCGGGCACCACATTATATATCCTTGAGGGTGGCTGGGGCAAAGGGACATTTTGAAGAGATAACACTAATAGAATAGTGATGTTACTATATGGCATGGATTGTGCTATTATTAAAATGCAAATGTTTACCATTACTTTTCTAAGAGTAGCCCTAGAACCAACAGGAATTGCCTGGCATCTTGTTTGAAAGGAAATTTTGAATATACCATAACTAAGTGGGATTTCTTCTGGGGTTGCAAGGATGGTTCAATATCCACAAATTAATTGATGTGATAAACCATGTTAACAAGATGAAGGACAAAAATCATATAATGCTATCAATAGATGTAGAAAGAGCATTTGACAAAATTCAACATCTATTTATAAGAAAAACTCTCGTCAAAGTGGGTATAGAGGGAACACATCTCAACATAATAAAGGCCACATATGACAAGCCCTCAGCTTACATCATACTCAATGATGAAAGCTGAAAGCTTTTTCTCTAAGATCAGAAAGAAGACAAGGATGTCCATTCTTGCCACTTTATTCAACATAGATTTTTGGAAGTCTTAGCCAAAGCAACTAGGAAAGAAAGAAAGAAAGAAAAAGAATATTTTCCAATTTCCCAAATTGGAAAGGGAGAAGTAAGACTATCACTATTTGCAGATGACCTGATGTTATATCTAGAAAACACTAAAGACTCCACCCCAAACTGTTAAAACCAATAAACTAATTCAATAAACTCGCAGGATACAAAATCAATACACAAAAACCTGTTGTATTTCTTTATACTAATAATGAAGTATCAGACAGAAAAATGAAGAAAGTAATCCCATTTACAGTTACATCAAAAAGAATAAAATACCTAGAAATACATTTAACCAAGGAGGTGAAAGAACTACACCCTGAAAACTGTAAGACATTCATGAAGGAAATTGAAGAAGACTCAAATAATTGGAAAGATATACCATGCTCATGGATTAGATGAATTAATATTGTTAAAATGCCCCTATTACCCAAAGGAATCTACAGATTCAATGCAATCCCCATAAAAATTCCAATGGTATTTTTCACAGAAATAGGACAAACAATCCTAAAATGTGTATGGAACCACAAAAGACCCCGAATGGACACAGCAATCTTGAGAAAGAAAAACAAAGCTGGAGGTATCATTTCCCTGAATTCAAAGTATATGACAAAGCCAATAGGTTTTTTTTTTTTTAAGATTTTATTTATTTATTCATGAGAGACACACAGAGAGAGGCAGAGGGAGAAGCAAGTTCCATGCAGGGAGCCTGATGCAGGACTCAGTCCCAGGACCCCAGGATCATGCCTTGAGCCAAAGGCAGATGCTCAACCACTGAGCCTCCCAGGCGTCCCAACAAAGCCAGTAGTTAAAACAGCATGGTATCTGCATAAAAACAGACATGTTGAGCAGTGGAACAGAATAAAAAGCCCAGAGATAAACCTACACATACCTGGTTAATTAATTTACAGCAAAAGAGCCAAGGACATACAATGGAAAATGGATAGTTTCTTCAATAAATGGTGCTGGGAAAACTGGACAGCCTCAAGAAAAAGAATGAAACTGGACCACTTTCGTACACCATTCATAAAAATCTGTTAAAAATGAATTAAAGACTTGAATGTTGGACCTGAAACTGTAAAGCTCCTAGAAGAAAACACAGATGACAAAATCCTTGACATTGGTCTTAGCACTGATTTTTAAAATCCGACACCAAAAATAAAAGCAGTAAAAGCACTTGTTTATACAAGTGGGACCATACCAAACTCAAAAAGTTTCTATACCATCAACAAAACTAAAAAGGCCACCCATAGAATGAAAGAAAATAATTGCAAATCATATATCTGACAAAGGACTAATATCCAAAAAATATAAAGAACCTATATAGCTCAATGGCAAAACCCCAAATTATCCGATTAAAAAATGGGCAGAAGATCTGAATAGACATTTTCCCAAAGAAGAGCAAGTGGCCAACAGGTGCATGAAAAGATACTCAGTGTCACTCATCAGCAGGGAAATGCAAATCAAATCCATGATGAAATAGCACCTCACACCTGTTAGAATGGCTATTCTCAAAGAACAGGTGTTGGCGAGGATGTGAAAAAAAGGGAACCCTGGTTCTCACTGTTGGTGAGAATGTGAATGGGTGCAGCCACTGTGGAGGTTCCTCAATAGATTACAAATAGAACTGCCATATAATCCAGGAATCCACTTCTGGGTATTTATCTGAGGGAAATAACAACAGCAAGACCTTCCCCCACCTCAATTTGGAAAGGTATCTGCACTTGCACGTTCACTGCCGTGTTATGTACGATAGCTAAATATGGTAACAACTCCGTGTCCATCGACAGATAAACGGGTAAGGAAATTGTAAGATGGAATATTATTCAACCATAAAAAACAATGAAATCTTGCCATTGTGACAACATGGATGGACCTGGAAGGTATTATGCTAAGTGAAATAAGTCAGAAAAAGACAAATATTGTATGATTTCTCTTACATGTGTAATCCAAAAAGTAATAAACCACATCATCCAAAGACTCCAAATTTATAGATACAGAGAACAAATTGGTGTAGTGTTTGCAAGAAGTGAGAGGTAGAGAGTGGCGGGAGAAATAGGTGAACTGTTTTTTTAAAAATCTATTTTAAATAAATTGAAAGAAAATTTAAAAAGCAGATTTGGGACCTGTTCATCTCCCACTCACCCCACTCCTTACCCACTGATTTGGAACTCTAGAGGGGCCATGAGTGATTCTAGGATCCAAACTTAATAAATATCCAGATGCCTCTTTTATAAAAGGTTTTTTTTTTTTTTGAGAGAGAGAGAGAGAGAGAGAGAGAGAGAATGAGAGAGAGAGAGAGAGAAAGCATGAGCCAGCAGGGGGGAAGGGCAGAGGGAGAATCTCAAGCAGGCTTGGTGCTGACTGCAGAGCCAGACAAGGGGCTTGATCTCACGACCATGAGATCATGACCTGAGCCAAAATCAAGAGTCAGATGCTTAACTGATTGAGCCACTCAAGCACCCTCAGATGTCTCCCTCTGTTTTTAAAAAATATTTTATTATTTATTTTAGAGAGAGAGAAAAAGAGAGCAAGCGAGCATGTGTGCACGAGCAGGGAGAGGGACACAGAGAGAAGGTGAGAATCCCAGGCAGACTCCATGCTGAGCACAGAACCACACTTGGGACAGGTTCCATCCCATGACCTGGAGACTATGACCTGAGCTGAAACCAAGAGTCAGAAGCCCAACCGACTGAGCCACCCAGGTGCCCCACCCAGATGTCCCTTTTTAAATTTAAACTTTGAATTAAAGAATACATATATTTTAAAAAGTCACAAATATGCACCTTGATGAATTCTCATGAACACACCATGTCTAGACATAGCACGTCACCAGCCCCTAGCAGCGCCCTTTGCCCGATTCCAGCCTTCCTACTCCCTCCACCAAGGGTAACCCCCACTCTGGCTTCTAACACCGTAAGTTAATTTTGCCCTTACCTTTCCTTACCTTTATGTAAATGGAATCAGAAATATGTACTCGTTTGTGTCTGGCAAAATTTCCCTGAGCAGCCTGTGAGTCTGGGTAAAGGCTTTCTTCCCTTAGCACTGTTTTAGAGATTTATTTGTGTTGCAGATGACTGTTGTTTTTCATTCTTATTGATGTATAGTATTCCTTTGTATGGCTTTACACCATCTATTTATCCATTGATATTTGATGGGTATTTGGGCTGTTTTCAGTTGAGCTATTGCAAATAGCGCTGCTGCTGTCATTCCTGCATGATATTTTGGTGCACGTATGCACACATTTCTGTGGGGGTGGAGCTGCTAGGTCCGAGCGTATGGTTGGGTTGAGCTTTTGGAGATGGTGCCTGTGGGGGCAGCCTCTAAGATGGCTCCATTGATCCCTGCTTCTTGGTCTTCACACTTGTCATGGACTGAACATTTGTGTCCAGCTCAAATTTGTATGTTGAAGCCTTAGGGCTTCCCAATGTGGCTGTGTTTGGAGATGGGGCCTCTGTGGAAGTAATTAAGGTAACAGAGGTCATTAGAGTACAGGCACTGATCTAATGGGATTAGTGTCCTTTTAAGAAGAGATCAGGGAGCTAGCTTGTTCTCTCTTATTTGCTTTATCATTTGTACTCTCTTACCACACTGTTCTGCTACACACACACACACACACACACACACACACACACACACACACTGGATACTTTTCTGAACCATTTCAAAGTGAGTGGCATACATGATGACCCTTTACTCCCAAATAATTCAGTCTGTACTTCTTAGGAATATTCCCTATCATGACCACCCTACAACTGCCAACGCCCGTCAAATTAACATTGCTATAATACTCCGATCTACCTCACTCTCTGTGTTTCAATTTTTGAAGTTGATCTAATAATGCCCTTTGTAGCATTTCCCCCTCTTCCCATACAGAATCCCGTCTAGAATCAAGCATTGTTCCCAGTTGTCACGTCTCTTCAGTTTCCTTCAATCAGGAACATTTCCATGGCCTTTCTTTGTCTTTTATGACATTGACATTTTGAAGAATACAGTCCCTCCCCTCTCTTCCCTTTTAAATAGAATATTCCTCCTTTTGTTTGTCTGATATTTTCTTATGATTAGAGGAAATACTGCTTTGCCACCTGGAATCTGTGCAAACGGTGTGGTGTCCTTTTCTGGGGCTCATTAATGATGCTAATTTTCATCACTGGTCAAGGTGGAGTCCAGTTATGATATTATTCTTTGAAACTGATAAGCAGGGGCACCTGGATGGCTCAGTGGTTGAGTGTCTGCCTTTATCTCAGGTTGTGATCCCAGGGTCCTGGGATCCAGTTCCACGTCGCGTCCCTGCAGAGAGCCTGCTTCTCCCTCTGCCTATGTCTCTGCCTCTCTCTCTGGGTCTCTCATGAATAAATAAATAAAGTCTTAAAAAATAAAAGAACAGGAAACTGATAAGCAACTTGTGGGGATATGTGAAGATTCTGGAAATATTCTGCTTCTCATCAACATGTCCCCTAGATATACCATCCATTGATGATTCTTGCCTGAGCCAATCTTTACTATAATGGTTACAAAGGATGATTTGCCATCTTCAGCTCTCCCCCCAACCTTTACCAGGCAGCCATCGGCATTATGCTGTGAACAGGAACCCTCCCTTTGAAGGCAGCTTAATTCAATGTACTCTAACTTACTGGCTTTTCTTTTATAGTGAATGTCTTTTGTGTCCAGTTAAAAAAAAATTTTTTTTGGCCTACCTCAACCCCTAAAGATATTCTTCTATTTTCTTCTAAAAGCTTTATTATTATTAGACTTTCAACATTTAGATTGGTGATCCAACTGGAATTGAGGTTTTGTGTCTGATGTTAGCCACGGGTCAAGATGCGGAAATCCAATTAACCCAGAATTTTTTATTAATCATTTTTATTTACACAAGAAATGTATGAATACGCTCCCCTTTAAAAAGTTCCAAGACATTACAGATAATGCTGGTGTTGTCTTTAACCCAACCCACCCTTCCTTAATCTTCCCCCCTTTCCAGAGCAGGGACCATGGAAGTAACCATTGTTATAGGTTTATTATATCCTTCTGGACTTTTTTCCCTAAGATGTTACATACATGCTAGTTACATACTGTTTTCTTCTTTCCTCCTATAGCTCACCTTGTATGAATCAATCTGCAACTCACTTTCTTCACTCAGCAACATGTCTTGGATGCCTTTTTGCATCAACACATCTAGATCGCCACAATTCTTTTGAACTGCGACACTGCATTATATGCTATTTATGACTTATGTCACACACTGTCAAGTCCAGCCTATTTAGTCATTAGATTGTTTAGTCATGGATTTCTAAAAATATTTTATTTATTTATTCATGAGAGACACAGAGAGAGAGAGGCAGAGACACAGGCAGAGGGAGTAGCAGGCTCCACCCTGGAATCCACAAAGGGAGCCCGATGTGGGACATGATCTCAGGACCCCGGGATCATGACCTGAGCTGAAGGCAGACTCTCAACCACTGAGCCATCCAGGCATCCCTAGTTGTGGATTTTTAAGTTGTTCCTAATTTTTTGTTTTGCTACCACAGCGATTTTTATTCATGCTGTATTTGAATACAGTACAAACTCATACTGTATCCAAAGTATACCAAGTACTCACTAGGTAGCATTGTTGTGAAAATTGAGACATCCCAAAGGGAGCTGTTGTCCAAAACCCCTGAGAAGTAGACGAGGATAAAACCTGGGGTCTGGAAGCCTCAGGGCTGGTCTTGGATTCAGGTCAAGCAAAAGAAGTCAGGGTCTGGTGACTTGCCTGGGCTTCTAATGCCAGTGAGTGGAAAAGTGGCAGTGACACCCATGTCTTGGGAAGCCAAACCTAAGGACACAGCAGACCTCCTGGGTTACTCCTGGGGCTGCCCTGTTCTCTCCCTGCTTCTCTTCCCTTCAAGCTTGACTCCTTTGAGGGGTGGGGGATCGGTGGAGGTCTGCTCACTGCCTCCTCCCTTCCCGTTGGGGAGAGGGCACGCAGCCCTAATGCCCTGTGGTCTCCCTTGGAGGAGCCAAGCCTACATCTGGGTTCTAGAGCCAGCCCTCTTCTGAATGTCCATTTGGTGAAAGTCCTCTGCCTTCTAAGATGCCCTGCGGAACAGGCAAGAACAGATTTGAATTGAGAGGAGCTGCAGCCCTTAAATCATATGTTGGGTAAAATAATCAAGGAATCTTCCCCAAATTTGTCAACGGCAGCGGTGGGCCTAGCGGTTCAGTAATGACTCGCACTTGATGACAGATCTCGAGAAAATGCGTTTTGGAAGCAATCAGTATATGCTGAATAGAATCCTATTTTACAAGCATTTTATCTACTCTTAAGGACATGGGAGATGAGGAAAACAGATAAGCCTCTCTATTAATATTGATTAGACCATTATATATCTGAAAAAGAGATTTTAGTCAGAGATGATTGCACCTTACCAGTGCAGCCTTCCTTCTTGAATTGAATCACTTAATCTGCTGCTCAGCACTGGGGGTGTGGGGAGGGAGGTGCACATGGGCTGCGTGCTCCTTCCCACTGGGCAGAGGAGTTAGGAGGACCAGGAGGGCACTCGCATGCTTCGTTGCCAGTCCCACAAGGGCCCAATAAGAGGAAGATAAAAAACAGTTAGCGGCAGGATGGATTGAGGTCAGACTTCAGAAACAACTTTTTTTTTTTTTTTTTTTTACCGTTTCTGGAAGAGTCCAGAAGCTGAGGCTAGAACACCTTTTCTGGAATAACTGTAAGAATGAAGACACTACTCACAGGTTATAAATAGGCTCTTTTATTATTCACTACAAAAGGAACTGATAAACATGAAAAAATGTTTGACCTTACGAGGAATCAGATTTAAACGATGAAATATTTTTACCATCGTGTTAGCAAAGATTTCTTTAAAAAAAAAAAAAAAGCATCATTCCCCATGTTGAGCAGGAAGTGGTGACCTGCACTTTCATGCGTTATTGGTGGCAGTGTAGATGAGTACAATGTTTTTGGAAGACAATTTGGTGATATTTATAGAGACCTACTTTCCATTAAGCACTAGGTTAGGAACCAGGTGTATCGTATTTAGTGGAATTAAGCCCTTGCCCTCACAGAGCATACCATTTAGTGCAGGGAGACTGAAAATTAAAAAGTGAAAACACAATTAAATATTGACACATGTGAAAGGGCTTCAAGGAAATTAAAAGGGAGAAGGCAAGAGGGGAGGTCAGTGAAGGCTTTTCCAAGATGCCTGAGGATTTTTTTTTTAAGATTTTATTTATTCATGAGAGACCCAGAGAAACACAGGCAGAGGGAGAAGCAGGCTCCATGCAGGGAGCCCAATGTGGGACTTGATCGCAGGACCCCAGGATCACAAACCGAACCCAGACACTCAACCATTGAGCCACCCAGGTGCTCCCGAGGAGGCAGAGCTGGACTGAGTCACGGTCGATAAGAAGGAGGGAGCCACAGGAAGAGAAACAGCATGTGCAAAGGTCCTATAGTGGGAGAGATCTTTGATGTACTGGGAAGAGACCAGAGAGGACACAGTGGGTAAAGGAAGCATGGAGGGGAGTATAGCTGAGGGTGGGATGCCTACAAAGTGCAAGAGGAGGCCTGCTGGTTTCAGGAAGGGTGACACCACCTGCTGTTACTCTTTTAGGAAGAGGTTCCTGGCTGCTGGGACAGCGGATTGGGTTGGGTAAGTAGAAGGAGGAAGAGCAGTTAGGAGCCTTGGGAAGCAGTGCAGGTGGAAGATGACGGTGCTTGAATGGGGCCTTGGCAGGGGGATGGGTATCTAACCTCACAAAGTCTAAACCCCTGAGACCAGCAAGGCTACGACGATGGGAATTTATCCCAAGGAAACAATCAGACGCACCCAGAGATTTACATACAAATAAGTTCATTATGATTTTAGTTATAAAGACAAACAACTGGAAACAACATAAACACTCACTATGAGAGGTTAAGTGATGGTACATCTAGACAAGGGCTGCCGCACAGTTATGAAAATCATTGTTTGAGAAGAATAATGTGAAAAAAAATCAGGCTACAAAACAATGTAGATTACGATGCTGATTTTAAAAAAGTAGCATCTACCTTTCCTTCTATCTAAAATAAACATCAAAATGCTACAGATAACTCTGGATGACCTATGGGTGAGTTTAAATTTTTTTTCTGCATTTCAATGCAGTGTCTTCCAATAAGCATATACTTCTATAGTTTAAAAAAATACAAAAAATATTTTGAAATAAAAAGGTAAATCCCTTTAAAAGAAGCAAAGGGCAGGCCTGTGAGTGTGAAGGGAGGTGTTTGTGGGAGGGGGAGTGAAGCAGCCCCGTAAGTGCAGGGTGAGTGCAAACCCAAGTGACCAGGATCTTATGGAGGATGGTGGAGCCATTTAGGGAAATAGAGAAGACTGGGGGTCAGGGTGGAGAGAGCCTGGGCATCTGCATTCTTCAGTGCCCAGAAGACCTGCCTCCAGCCAGGCTGTGCGTTATAGCCACACTAACGGGTCCTTCAGGAAACCAGCAAAGAGATGGATAACAGAGGAGCTGAGAAGGCTTTAGGAGACACCTCCAGGGCCAGGAGGGTCCAGGTGAGGAGGGAGGAGTGGTTGAACTCTGCACTGGTCACTCTCCTTCGCAGAGGTGAGGAGACAAAATGAGTGAACATATGTCCAACCTTCAGAAGAGTGCCTGCCTGTCACACAGCCGGTCCTATAGAAGTGGTAGCTGGTATCATCTTTCCAGTTACTCAGGCCAAAACCCCAAGAATCACTCGGGCTTCGTCCTTCTCCTCATCCTAGCATCTGAGCCACCAGCGAATGCAGTCTCTCTCTTTCTCACCCCTGCACCGATGCCCCAGCCCAAGTGTGTGTCATGCCCTGCTGGGATGGCTGCAGTGGCCTCCACGTGGTCTCCCTACCTCCAATCTGGTCTGCCCTCAGCCCAGCACCCTCACATCAGCCAGCCAGACTTCTCGAAATGAAAATCTGATTATATGACTCCTCCGTTGGGGTTTAGAATAAAACCCAAACTCTTCACCATGGACTACAAAGCCCTAGAGAATTTTCCATTAGAAAAGAAGTGGAAATTTAAATAATGATTTTTTTTGGCCATTGGATTAGATAAGGTTTTAAAAATAAGAATGTGTGTGTGAGGCTGGAGTGAATCTGTATTGTAGCCTGGGAACCTCCTGCTGGTCCAGCATTTTGAGGGAGGAGAGTGTTTCAAGAAAGAAGGTGGTCTTTTGGGTCAAAGGCTACAGAGAGATCAAATAAAATGAGGACCAAGAGCTCATTATGGCTTTGGTGGGAATGGTTCCTGGGGAGTGATGGGGAGGGAAGCCGTATTGCAAAAGAAGGCAGACAGAGAACCCTACAAGTGGCAATAGCAGAGAGAGAGGGGTGATGGGGAGGGGGCAAGAGGCGGGAGATGGTGAGGAGACACCAGCCTAAGGAAAATTCTGGAAAAAGAGAGCTCTCTGGGGCGGGAGGGGCACTGGCTGGAGCGGGAGAGGTTCTAAAAGCCCAGCTGAGGAGCCAGTAGGCAGCAGGAGGTGGGAGGAAAGGAACTTCGGGAAGCCTGGTATTTGCTAAATGTCCCAAGGGGTTGGGGCCCAGTTTGAAACTCATTAGAAAAAAAACAAAGGAAAGTGCCTGAGTTTGATGAGTTTGGTTCTCCATGGCAATTCCTGCTGGAGCCTTCTTAATTTCCTTGGTTAAGTCAGATTGCTTTGATCGCTGCCTTAGAGGAAACATAATGCTGATAAGGGATGTCTGGTTGTGTATCTGTGTGGGATTCTCCACAGGAAATATGAGCTGGTGATGCAAGGGCCCGCAAAGGGAGAAGACAAACACCTGTGTGTGAACATGTTTGTGAGTGTGCGTGGGTGTGTGTGTGCCCATGGGGGCCCTGTGTGTCCTTTCCAGCTCCAGTTGGGAAGGTAGGAGGGGGAGCCTAGGCACTTGTCTTTGAGCCTGTTTGTGGGATAGGATAGCTGGGTGAGGATCGGGTAGGGACTATGTGTTTGGGGCTCAAAGCACAAATTCTTTCATTTTTTCTATTTTAAAGTGTGTGTGGAGCAATATATAAGAAAACCCCTCTTTCTGCCAATCTGTATTCCTCTTTTCCTTCCAAATCCTGCTTATCGCCTGCCACCCCCGGAAAGCCTTCTCTCTCAGCCCCACTCTTGGTGTGACCAGTCCCTGCTTTGAGCCAGATTTGTCTTTGGCCCAAGGATAGATGCTCACACTCCAGCATCTAGAGCAAGCTCACCTCTCTGGGTTTCAGTTCCATCATTGCTACATCAGAGAGGATGAGGGCAAGTCTGGCTCTTGGAGTCCCTGGTCCTACGTGTCCACAGGGAAGGTAAAGGTAGACAGGGCGGACAGGGTAGGCAGACACCCCTGAGATCGGCAAACATTTGTTATGGGTGGGATGTTACAATCTGCCCTTTTCATGCATGGCCTTGTTCAACTTCACAACAATCCTGTAGTCAGGAACTGCTATTATCTCTATTTTGGTAGGGGAGGAAATGGAAGCTTCCAGATAGCAAATGAGTGGCCTAAGGTTGGTGTGGCAGGCAGGGTCAGAGCTGAGTTTGAGATTGCCACCTGGCCTGGGCAGGGGGCCTGGCCAGGAATCTGGGGAGGGGCCAGATGGAGCTGTGGCCATTCTCTGAGGTCGTTAGCAAGGACTCTGAGAGGTCACCTTGTCTTGCTCCGCTGGCCCTGTTTTCTGTTTCTCCTAGGTGTGGAAACTCCCAGGGGTCAGAATTACATACCATCTTTTCTCTAGGTCAGGGACTGAAAAATTAAATTCCTGAGGGTCAGGCAGTAATCACTCGAAGTGGGACAGAGTAAGTGCAAATGTTTGTTGCCTAAGAGGTGGTAACTGCAGCTCCTAAGGGAGAGCACTTGCTTCTCAGGAGCTCTTCAGCTCCAGTCAACTGTTACCTCCTGGCTGGAGGGCACAGTGTCGTCAGAACTTCTGATCCTTCAAGGGAAGCTAAAACTTCTTGGCTTTTAAAAGTTGGTTCAAATCAGTTCTAAGCAGTATTTTAAAATAAGTCAATAAACAGACAAAACACATTTAAAGATGGAACGTGGCTCTGTCACATGGCAGGTTTGTAAACTCTGAAGTCTGATCTCATCCCTGCCTTGCTCCGGGCAGGCTCACTTGAAAGCTCCTCCTCTGGGCACTCAAGAAAGGAGGCTGATGCTCTTGGTGGGATCATGGCTAGTGACTTTTCCGCGTGGTAGAAGTCTCTCAGAAGATTCTCCTCCCTTATACCTTCCCCACCCCCTCACCCCAGCACACATCTGTACATTCCAGGAGTGGAGCAGACATTGACAGGAATGAGTTTCAATTTCAGATCTCTGAGTAGCTGAACTTCTAACTGGACTTTGAATAATAATGTGAGCTAGTACCATGGTGGCAGTCCCTTGAATTAACATCTTTTGTTCTCAAGTTTCTCTGAGAAGTTTGGAGATGTGGTAGCTGGGGCAAAATGAACATCCATCAGGCATTCAAAGAAGATGGCCAACACACAGGGAAATAAGACACCATGAGCAAGAACGAAGAGAAGCAACAGACAACAGAAATAGAGCCACATAGACTCCAGCTATTGGAAATATTAATAAGGACTATGAAACAACTGTACTTACAATGTTCAAAGAAATAAAAATCCAGCCTGAACACTTCAGCAGAGAATTGGAACTTATAAGACACACAAAAGTTTTGGAAAAGGAATTCTAGGGCGACAAGTGCAATGGCTGAAATTGACAACTTGATGGATGGATTTAATAACAGATCAGATAGAGCTAAAAAGAGAATGACTCGATTGGAATTTAAGTCAGAAGAGACTGTTTGGAATATAGCACTGAGGGACTGAATGATGGAGTTACAGAGAGGATGGTCAAGGGAAATGGGGACAAAGAGACAAGTCAAATTTTTTTTTTTCCCCCAGAGTGGAGCCCATTGAGGGGCTTGAACTTCCAGCCCTGAGATCAGGACCTGAACTGAGATCAAGTCAGACACTTAACTCACTGAGCCACCCAGGCACCCCCAAAGTGACAAGCTCTAATATATGTCTCATTGATGTCTCAGAAGGAAATGGCGGAGAGGAGAGAGGGAACAGGGCAGGAGAAATGTTCAGGTTTTCCATTGTTGAGGAAAAACATCAGCCTGTAGATTCAGGAAGCCTCCAGAGGTGAGTTGATCAGTACTAGGCACAGGAGGGCTGGGTCACTCACTGGTTTGGAGGGTCAGGAACTAGTAATTAACACATCCCCGAGCCTAGATGGGAATGAAGCCTGAGATCCCCGACTGGCAGGAGTTCCTCCTGGTGGGAGGTGAGGGAAGAAAAGTTTTCATTTATTTACCTCATACACTCATTCATTCATCCATTTTTTTTCATTTACCCATTCATTAATTCAACATTGACTTATTGACTACTTGGCCTGAGTCACTAATATTGACATTTGGTCAGAAAATTGGGAAGTCTTAGTTTTAAGAGCGATGTTCTTTCTTGAATGAAGCAAGAGGGTAAAATAATTTAGCACCTGTGCCCAAAAGCAAGATGGCTCCTAGGGGTGTATGATGATCAGGATCAGAGGCTGGTTTGGGAAGAGAGGCAGTTTGATGGGAAATATTCCCAAACTATAGCCTATGAAGTTTTTTGCCCATCTGTGAAGAAAACAGTTATTTCAGGAAGAGATCATTTGGGCTCCACATAAACTCTTTGATACTTTTGAGTGAAATTTGCAGGGTTTTGAGAACCTGACTAACTTAATGTCATTTGTATTACATTTACTTTCCTTCATTTGTCACTAAAATTTGTTATAATTAAAGAAGCCTGTGTAAACTCTACTAAAAGGAAGAAACTGGCTTGTGTGCTGGTGTGGGCCACGGAGGAAGGAGCTGCCACAGCCCCGTGAAGGCCAGACGTAGTGGCAGCAGTAGGCATGAGCAGGGGCAAGGCATGGTATCCCTTCCAGGGGCAAGCCAGGACTTTTTGAACAGATCTCTCACCTGGAGGTTTGGGAAGGTCGAGAACACTGGAGCCACATGCAAACTTGAGCACTGGCTCCCTCATGGCTTTCAGCTCTTTTGGGTCACAGGCCACTTTGTGATTATGACAAAGTTCAGTCCCAGGAAAATGTGCATACAAATAGCATTCCCTGTGCAAATTCAGGGGATGCATGGATGCTCATCTGAAATCCTTTGGTCTATCCACACTCCTTCATTGTTATTTGGGGAAACTGGGGTCCACCTTGGAGAAGAGACTTGTCCAAATTCACACAGATAGTGGTAGAGCTAGGTCTCTATCCCAAGTGTCTGGAGCTGGTCCTCACTCACTCCCCCAGCAACCTTTAGGCTGTCCAGGGTGGGGTGGCAGGAACCTTTAGGCTGTCCAGGGTGGGGTGTGAGGGGCAGCTCTCTCTCTGGGTATTGTGGGTAGGACGGTGAGCTTGTCTGGTTGCTGAGGGTGGAATCAGGTTCGTGAGATGTATTTGGGGAACTATCAGTGGGCAGAGGGCCCACAAGCGGAACCTGTTTTGGAAGATGGGACCCTTCTCCTGAGAGGCCTTGGAGGTTTATACTAGCACCTTTGTAACCAAAAGGCACTGGGGAGTAGCAAAGGCTCGTGAATAGAAAGAATGACATGGTGATTTCAGGGCCACTGGAGGAAATGATCCCTGCAGTCTGTTCTCTCTTCTCTCCTATCAAACAGTCTCTGAAGCAACCTAGAGCTCTGGAGGCAGCTCCAAACTCCCAGGGTGACCGCTGCCTGGGCTCCTCTTTCCTGGAATCCACCAGAACTCTCCTTTGAGCCTGACTCTAGCCTCATGGGGCTAATTCCCTTCTGGTTTTCTCTCCTCCCTGTTCTGCATTTTCCTTCCTTTTGCCTTATTTCCCCTCTGCTGCAGGGACAGAGGAGGGAGGGTTACAAGCACCACACACCAAACTCTCTTTTTCTTTTAAGAAAAAATTATGATTATTAAAGATTTAATCTTCGAGTCTAAAAATACCTCAATGTAAATGCTTCTGTTCCCCCAATCCTCTTCCCTCCGCTCCCATTCTCGCTCCCTTTTGCAATTGGCCCCCCTGAGAGTTGCAGTGGGGGCAGGTGTGGACACCACTGGTATCTCTGCAGTACAGTCGAGAAGTGGGGGGCCTGCAGGGTTGTAGGGAGGTGTGGTCAGGGCCCGTGTGACTGAAGGAGAGGGGTGCTGGGGTCTGTGACGTTCACTGCTTGGTTTAGCCCACGTGCACTGTGGGTGGGGCAGTGAACCAGCCTCAGCCTCTTGCTTCTGAATTGCTGAGCGGTTTCCAAGCACACTGTAGCTGTAGGCAGACTTCTTCCTCTTCCTGGCGAATGTTTGATTTGGAGTTTATTGATTCCATTTGCCAGAGTATTTTCCTTAAATATTTTTTGAGTCTAATGCACACCGTACATGTGCCCACAATGGCTCTAGCTAGCCTTGTGTTTCTGCAAAACCAATAAAGCAATTTGGATGGGCTGAAATTAAACTCGGAGGTATCAGGAGAGGGTGACTAGAGATGCCGGTTGGAGGGAGGAATGGGCTTGAGATAGGAGAGCCAGGAGGTGGAGAGAGGCAGGACTGTGGATAGAGTGGGGATCTGCTGTGGATACAGACAGACAGACAGGAAAGAATGGGCAAGAGGAAGGGAAGTAGCCAAGGAAAGGGATAAGGAGACATGGAAGGGTTAGAGACAGAGAAAGGAAGAGAAAGATGAAAAATATATTATGGCCAGCTTGCAATTTTGTGTGACCTTGGGGATTGGATGAGTTAAGTCTCCTGATTACTCGAATTACTTCGGAGGTTCTAATTTTAATCTCTTCCTGCTCTCACCTAACCTTTCATGAAAAAAAGCAAAATTGACATGCTGGACAGCACTGTCTACTCCTCCAGCATCCACTCACTCCTCTCTCACTGTGTAGAGCCAGGCATTCCCAGCCCCCCGGCCCCAGGATTGGTTGAGGAACAGGCATGTGACCCAGAACCAAACCAATCAATACATAGCATTCTCTTGGCCCTGGTGATCTGTTCAAGGGCCACCTTGTTATCAGAGTTGGTCCAATCAGACAGAAAGCTGGGATTTTTGTTAAGAAGTAGGGTAAGGAAAGTCTTTTATCTCCGCCTGGTTATGAAAAAGGAAGCATGGTGTCCCAGAGCTGCCAGCAACCATTTCACCTCCATGAAGGGATTCAGTCTGGGAATGAAGCTGCTGTATTAGGAGGGCAGAGTGGAGGGAATCAAAAAGAAATGGAGCTAAGTTCTATAAGGCGTCACAAACCTCTGGATCAAACTCATCCTGAAGCCAACATGTCTGGACACTCGAATTAAATGAGCCAGTAGGTTCCTTACTGTTTAAGTGACTTTGAGCTGGACTGTTACCTATAGTTGAACGTGTGCTAATTGATGTCACATCTGAATTTGACCCCTTCTGTTCTTTTAACTATAGGGTTCATGGAAGCTCGGGCACAGCACACCCACATGTAACTCTGGACTGGGCAAGGTTTCAGGGAAGGGCAGGGCTTCAGAGAGACTCCCCTCTTGAAGCTTAGCTCAGTCCTGAGGAACAGGGTTGCGGCTGGTGGGGTGGGGGAAGGAAGGAGGAGTAAAAGAATGGAGAATCCACATTCTGGATCATCGTGCCCTTCCTACTCAGCAGGGTAAACACATTCTCCCCTGATCAGCCCCAAGATAGGCTTCAGAGCAGCTCTCAGCTCCATATACAAGTTCCCTAGCTTGGCAACCCAGGCATATCTCCTACTGTTCCCTTCTGTGTACCCCACTGTCAGCCAGACACAGCCCCCTGCCATTCTCTGAGCATGCCCGCAGCTCTCCTTGTCTGCACACATGCTTCAAGGGGTTCCCTTTGCTTAGAACATCCTTTCTCACCTTTATCTGTTTGGATTTCACGCATTTTTCAAGCCCTGTTTCCATACCTCCCAGAGAGCCTCCCCTGACTTTCATAAACCATCGAACATCTTCCTGCAGGGGCTTCATCAGAATCTACATGAAGTAGGGGTGGGTGTTGGCCAGAGAGAATGTGTAGTTTGAAAAATCATAATCAACGTGTCTACTGTTTTTGTACACAAAACTGCTGGGAGTAAAGTTGACAAACTGTTCTTGACTAGTGGAATTATATAGTAGGTAGCAAGAGAAAGCATTATTGGGGTCATGGGTTAAAAAATTATGTTGAGAACTGGCACTCTAATTGATGAGTCTTCTTCCTCGGTTGACCTTCCAAAGGCCTTCGTACCTTTCTCATGACATTTTCCGGATCCCATCTTAGGCTGCAGTTATTTGTATATTGACCTCGTTCCCTTGCTGGGTCAGAGAACCATTGGCTGCCAGGACCCTGGGAGATTGTGGGCTGCAGAGATTCGCCACCTGTTCTCCACAGAGAGGCACACAAGCGATGGTATTCACCTTTACAGTGTGTTCTTAGGTTATTTTGAAAACCTGGGTTTGAGAGCTGTTGCCCCTCATCTTTCTTTTATACACAAGAAAAACACAGAGGAAAGGGAATGACCTGAAACAAAGAGGTCATTGCTGGACTTTCTAAAGGCCTTAGTGAACTGTGGTCTTGACAGCCTCATTTGTAGAGATAAAATGCTCTTCTACATTTATGTAGCAACTCTTTACATTTTAAGAACAAAGCTTGGAGGTCTCAATGAGCAAAGAGCTTACCACAGGGTGGGGAGAGGAGACAAGAGAGGGACCATCCTGCTGCTCCATGGAGGGAGAGGACAAGGAAAGCTCTCCGGGCTCTGTGGGGGTGGGTGGGTGCTGTGAACACCCTCCATTCTCCATGTCACTCTCTCTGCCATCAAATCCAGAGCAGGTTGGGTGAGAGAGAGATACTCCCAACAAGCTACAGGGAGCCTGAAAATGCTGGAGCTCGGACTTCTTGCTCTCCATGTGGACCTGACAAGAGGACCTGCCTCTCAGAGTTCAGCTATGCTTCTATCCATGGAGGTGTCCTGGGTGGGTTTGAGTCTGTGTTCCTGATCACATGCCCTGCATCCAGCTCATAGAGAGTCTCAGAGCAGGGGCTTGCAGAAATGTGGGAGGGATTGATGACAGAAGGCCTGAGGTCAGGATGAGGCGGGCACATGGCTGGAGGTCATGGCTGCAGCCCCAGACTTCATCTGGGAGAGCAAGTGGGATGTCAGGAAAGAGCAGGTGGGGCCAGAGGAGACCTGGTTGGAACCAAGGACAGGTGGTCTGGAGGGTATCTCACGAGGCTAAAAATATAATCCAGAGGGCAGCAGGCATGTGCCAGGAACCCCTGCCCCAATGCCACCTAAGGAAAGGATGGAGCGCAGAGGCTTTTCAAGGGGGAAAGAAATCGTACCAAGAGAGGCTTTGGTTCTTGATTGACTGTTTTTTTTAAAGGTTTTATTTATTCATAAGAGACACAGAGAGACGCAGAGACATAGGCAGAGGGAGAAGCAGGGTCCCCATGGGGAGCTTAATGTGGGACTCGATCCCAGGACCCTGGGATCATGATCTGAGCCAAAGGCAGATGCTCAACCATTGACCCACCCAGATGCCCCTTGATTGACTATTTAAAAAAGAAAGTTCAATGTAGTTACCGCTTGCTGGCCTGTTACCCTCCTCTACCACTCCCCACCCTCCCAAGACCCCACCTACCAGCAAGAATGGACAACCTGGATCAAGAAGCATCTGGCGAGGGGAAATAAAGTCACTTGGTCTCACCCATTGAGCTATTGTCATAAACACCACACTTCACTGCAGCAATTGCAGTCTTGGAGAGTGATACGAGAAACTCGGGGGCTCTCAGGGAATGTGCGTTGGGAGATCTGACCCAGTTTGGGACATCAGAGAGGGCTGCCCAGAGGAGGTGATGTTTAGCTGAAATTCTGGGAGATGGTAGGAGTTAGTAGGATGCAAAAGGAGGACAGTGCTCCAAGAAGTGGGTGTCCCTTGCTTCTTCACCTCATGTGAGGGCTCCACCAGAGTCCCCTGGGGTCAGCTGCCCTAGCCAATTGGCTCTATCTCCTGACCATGGCCCAGAGCAATGGGATGTCTCTTAGAGACCCAGGGGCCTGCTTGAAGGCCCTTTGCCATGGAGGCATGGAGGTGGAGAGAGCCTAGGTCTGAGCCCCTGGCCAGGCAGCCTGACTGCTTGCTCTCCTGGGGGGTTTGGCCCTGGCGGCTCAGCCAGCCACAGTGCCCAGCACTTCTGCGCAGGGTTGGGGCTGGGAGAGGCGCAGTCTCCACACCCCCTGCCAGTCCATATGCCGTGCTGCTCAGCCAGGAGCCCATGCCTGGTGTTGGCTGCTCCACTTAATGGTCAGGACAGGAGGCTGTGTGCCCATCTGCCGGCTGGGAGCTTGTGTGGAGGAAGCCCATTAGTGGCCACTGCTCGTGGGCCAGCCTCAATTAGCCCGAGCGGGAGCAAAGGACAGTAGGCAGAGTGGAGCTGAGGCTTCCCTTCCAGGGCCCTGGTGGGGGGATAGAGAGC
Organism: Vulpes lagopus; assembly: GCF_018345385.1. Classification (NCBI taxonomy): domain Eukaryota; kingdom Metazoa; phylum Chordata; class Mammalia; order Carnivora; family Canidae; genus Vulpes; species Vulpes lagopus. The sequence continues at coordinate 40,370,404 of NC_054833.1, read as the reverse complement.
AGTTTGGGGGAATCTTTGAGTGGGGGGCGGCAACGGCAAGACAAGTGTTCAGCTTTCTCCTTGCTTCTGGTTTAAAGGGAAATGTTCTAGATCGGAATCAAAACCGCAGAACAGGAAGTTCTCTCTCATTGAAAGCATCTGGACCAAGGCTGAGAGTTAATGGACTCTCATTAAAAAGGATGGAGGAGGGCTTACCGGGAAGCTGGTTCTCAGAATGGCAGAGTAGGGGTGGGGAGGGAAGATGGCTGAGGCCCCGAAGGGTCTCAAGCCTGCAGGAGGCAGCCCTGCTAGTGCGCTTGGCTGGGAGGGGAGTGGAGGGGGAGCCCTGTTGATGCTTCCTGTAGGGTTTGTGGGAGCCGAGGCCATGGCCCAGGCTTTCCTGGAAGAGCAGAGGCCCCTCCCCAGACCTTCCAGAGCCCTGTGGAAGGGTTGGAAGCAGCAGGCTGGGCCCTGGCTGTAGGGGAAGGATTTTGCCCTTCATCAGCCTCATTTTCAGGATGCCTACCCCTCCCAGAAGGTCAGGGACAGGGCCGCCAGACACAACGTAGGCTGCCTGGTTAGATGTGCATTTCAGATAAGCAACAAATAATTGCTTAGTATAAGTCTATCCCAGCAATATTTGGGACATGCTTATACTAAACAAACAATTAGTCATCGTTTATCTGAAATTCAACGCAAACTGGGTATTCCGTGTTTTTATTTGCTAGATTTGGCAGACTTTTCAGGCTTTTTTTGTTTGTTTGTTTGTTTGTTTGTTTTCCAGAGATGCATGCGAGGGTCCTGACACAGTCCTGGGGAAGCAGGCAGCAGTGTCCTGACTCCCAGCCCTGCCCCTGGGTCCATCCTATGGGGGCAGCAGGTACTGTGGACATGACATAGGACCCTGCTTTGTCACTGTGGCTTTATTAGCTGTGCAAGCGAAGCTCAGACTGGCGAAGCAGGCTTGGGAAGAGGAGATGTTGATGGCAGGGATAAGAAAGCTGCCCAGGCCCTTTCCCAGCCTGGGGGGCAGAGCATCTTCGGGGTTCCCTGAGCTCCTTGCTGCGAGGCTCTCCCCTCACTTAGTTGGTCTGGTCTCCCTCAGTTCGAGAGAGACGGCAGGTATTTTTTCCAATCAGACTCCCTTTTACTCTGATGAGGGGAACACTGAGCATCTGTCACTGGCTCTTGGAGCTGTGTTGGCCTTCCTGGCGTGGGGGCTCGGGCCTCCAGCCTCTAAATCTTACTTTCTGGAAACCTGGAGCCACGTGGAGCAGGAGTGAGACAGGATAAAAGGAAGCCTCAATATTCCAGGGCTCAGCACCCCCACACGGAGCTGAGGGCTGGGTTTCTGAGGCCCCTGGCTGGGGCGCTCTGCTCACTTGTTCTTTTGTATCTGAAGCCTTGAGCTTGGCCTCCTGCGTGCCCTGGGCTCAAGGTGAGTCGGGCAAGGGCTGAAGTTCATGAAAATAGGCCCTGGGGCTGCAGCAGGGCAGCTCCTCATCAGGCCTCCGGAGGGGACCCTCACAAGGCCACCGGTGCCAGGACCTCAGGGGGTTCATTACCCGTCCTGCCGGGGTCTGCCCCAGACGCACTTAAACACATGTCTCTCCCCGGGGCTGCTCCCCACCATTCATGCTCTGGGCTCTGGCCCATCTGGCTTTAAATGAACAAAACGCCAGGACCACAGCATCTTCCTTACGAGAAGATTCCGGAGGCCAACCGCCCTCAGCAGGATGTGTTTGCTCCTGACCGCCAGCAGCCTCTTTCTCTGATTTTCTTTTCTTTTCTTTTTTTTTTTTTTTTTTTTTGGCTACTCCTGCATATCCTTCCCTGTCCCCATCCTGGATAAGCCTCGGCCTCCTCTGGGCCAATTCATAATCCCCCAATTTCCTCAAAACTGCTAAAAATGGATGTCCTGTTGCAATTGTTTGGGATTAGGTCCACTTGGCTCCGAGGCTGCCGGCACCTTCTGCACCACCTCCCGCAGCCCTCTGACCCCGGGGTGTACGATTCCCCGGACTACTAATTCTCCCCGGAACAGACCCGCCGCTTCCTTCCTCGTCCCTTGGTGCTCATGACACGGTGCTTCCTTTCTCAGGAGGCATTCGATGTTCCTGCGAGATGTGCTATTGTCTTTCGATTTGAGAAGCTTTCTTTCTTTCTTTCTTTTTAAGTTTGATTTATTTATTCATGAGAGACAGGAGAGAGAGGCAGAGACACAGGCAGAGGGAGAGGGACTCGATCCCAGGACCCTGGGATCATGACCTGAGCCGAAGGCAGATGCTCACCCACTGAGCCACCCGAGCACCTTGTAATTTGAGAATCTTTCATGAGTGCATGTCTTCAGCTCCACTTTCTGTCCATTCCCACATCCTACCTCAGACGGCCACGGTGCTCCAGGCATCCCGGAAGGAGCATCGTTCAAGCATCACCGACCCCACATTCTGAGGGTTAGCTATTAGAATGGAGGGGTACTGGGGTTTATCAGACACGCAAGGGTATCTGTGAGAAAGCTGGGCCTGGATGGAACAGGGGAGTCAGGTTCCAGCGGCCACCCCACCCTGGTGTTACTGATCCTGGGGTGTCAGTCTAAACTGGGTGCTGAGGTATCACTGGAAATGGGACAGGCTGCAGAGAGCTGTACTGACCTGCCAAGTGTCCCCTGTGGGGAGTGGAAGTGCATGGCCAGGAGGGATACAGTCATCAACTGCTGGGGGTCCCCGGGGGGACGTCAAAGGGACATGTTCGAGTAGCAGCAGCGGACTGACCCCTCGGTCACCTTTTGGGGAGGAGGCCCAATTAGCTGCTGGCCTCTGGCTTTGCTCTGTGGGTGTGGAGTGTGCATCTGGAACCGGAGCTAGAGGGGTGGCCGGGCCAAGCCGTGGCCTTAGCTCCTCCCCCAGGTCGCCCTTGACCTTACCTCTAAGCACATATGGAGGCACATTTCAGTTTGAATGAGCAACAAATGATGACTCTGTCTGGGGCACTGGCATGTTTCTATAAATCTCTGGGGAGTCCAGGGCCACTCCCTTGCTCTGTAATCTCAGGCACCCCTTCTTCTCTGCTGCCTCTGCTAGGTCCAGGAGCCAGGCTTCAGGAGAAAATCCTCCTCAGCCTGGATACCCTCACCCTCCTGCTCCACCCAGATATGCTCCCAGGCATGCCTCTGCCCCAGCCAGCCACACCAGCCCCCGGGAGCTACCTGCCACCCCTCCACTACTCTCACCAGGTCCTTGTAACCCCTTCTTCTCAAGGGCATCAGGTCTCTCCAGCAGCATGGGATGCCGTGACCCATCCCTCCACTTAAACCCTCTTTTTTCTTTTGACTCGCTCAATAAAGGTGTCTTTTGATTCTCTTCTTTCTTCTGTGGACAGACTCTCTTCTTGATTGTACTGCTTGTGTCTCTAGGGCTTTCTGCACTCCCAGCATCAGATACCGCTTTATACCAATTTACTCACTCATTTATTCATTTATTCATGTGGGAGATAACTATGCGCAGGGCCTCTCCTAAGGCCCGGGGTGTGGTGGCGAACCCCAGCTCTCACAGAGCTTCCATCAAGTGCGTGTGCACATGGGAGGAGTGTGGGAGGTGTGCAAGGAGCAAACTGATGAGCAAGAAAAACTGATAGGGAACAGTGTTAAAATGCAGCCGTGCGGGGCCCTGGGTGGTGCAGCCACTGGAGCGTCCGACTCTTTATTTCAGCTCAGGTCATGATCCCAGGGTTGTGAGCCCCGCACTGGGCTCCATGCTGGGGGTGGAGTCTGCTTAAGAGTCTCTCTCCCTCTGCCTCCACCCGCCCGTCTCTCTCTGTCTGTGTCTCTCTAAAAAAAAATTTAAAAGAAATTTAAAAAAATGCAGCAGGGTGCTGAGTAGCTACTGTCAGGGGTGCTCAGGAGGCCTCTCCACTGAGTGACACTTTCATGGAGAGCCACAGACAAGAAGGTGAGGGGCACCTGGGCGGCTCAGTGGTTGAGTGTTTGCCTTTGGCTCAGGGTACAATCCTGGCTCAGGTCCTGGGATCGAGTCCTGAATTGGGCTCCCCTTGGAGAACCTGCATCTCCCTCTGCCTGTGCCTCTCTCTGTGTGTCTCTCATGAGTAAATAAATAAAATCTTTTTTTAAAAAACGGGAGGTGAAACCTGGGGTGGTCAGGGGGCAGGAGGATATGAGGGCAGAGAAGAGCAAGCTCCAAGGCCCTGCGTGGGGAGCCGGGGAGGCTGCCGGAGGGGCAGGGGGCAGGCCAGAGAGGAGCAGAGCAACGGGGGATGAGGAGGCACTCACGCTGACCTTCCCAAGCCAGGCAAGGGGTTGGCATTTGATTCTGAGGATGAGGAAGAGCCACTGGAGGGTTTGATGCTCTGTAGAAATGGGACCTGGTCACTGCGGGGAGGGCAGCGTGCTGTGGGAAGCAGGGAGCTGGCAAGGGTGGGAAGGAGACAGTTAGGGCTGTCGCACTGTCCCTAGAGGGAGAGGGTAGGAGCTCTGAGCAAGTGGAGGGAACAGGGCCTGCCTGCTGGAGAGAGGGCCATGGGCTGGCCCGGAGGTGGTGAAGGAGGAGATAGATTTGGGAATGCCTCTGGGGTTTGCCTTAAGCCAACAGACACAGGGCCAGGCCACACAGGAGCCCAGAGGCCAGAGGTGGAGGCAGGCTGTTTCGGGGCGGCAGGGGGGCAGGCTAGGGGGGCATGGCCTCTGTCCCTACCTTCGCTCTAAAAACTGGATGTACCTCAAGCACGTCGCCTCTTCCTTGCCATGCCCTCCACATTCTCTCACCAGCCACCTCTCTCACTGAGCCACCAGTCTCACCCAAAACGCACCTGAAGTGCGTTTTTCACAAGACCCTCAAGTTCAACATCCAACAGCAGAGCAGAAAATCAATTCGGGACTCGCCCTCACTTCCTCCTTCTGATCCACCTCTCCACACCCAGGAGTCCCCGCTTCCTGTCATGTTGAGCACCTAGTGCTGCCGGGCTCTGAGCCCACTCCCACCCAGTCCCCTTCCACTCCGCAGCCTGAGGGGTCACTTTTCTTCAGAGCACATGTCCGACCACGCTGTTTTCTTTCTCAAAGCTCATCGAGGACTCCCCTTGACCTTCAGGACAAGTCCAAGCTCTTCATCCCCCTTGCCCCACACCTGGTTCTCCATCCCCCTCCCACCTCACTTAGGCTCACCAGGCTCCAGCCAAGCCCAGCTACCTACACGAGCTCCTTCGAGCCTCTAGGACGTCCCCCAGAAGGAGTACCCCTCAACTGTACGCCTCCCTCCCCTTCTCATCCTATTTGCCTTTCAAGAACGAGCTTAATCAGGACTCCTTCTTCCTGAAGCTTCCCTTCACCCTGGCCTAGGAAGGACCCAGGCCTGGGATACGCTGAATGTACCACAGATCATGCTCATGGAACATGCTGGAAGGGCTCTGGCTCCTATGTCGCCAACCTCAGGTAACGATGGAGATAGAAATCCCTTACTTCTCTTACTTCTCTTCAGCCTCCCCAGTCTGCCAGAGCCCACTGTTCAGCCAGCCAGCGAGTCCAATTCTGACTCCTAAGTATGTTCCAGGGAGCTTCTAATGCTTGGGCTCCCTCTTGTCCTCCCTGCCTCTCACCCCTCACCTGGTTACCTGTCTCTCACCCTTCAGCTTCAGCCCAAATGCCCCCAACCTGTCTCTCACCCTTCAGCTTCAGAGCTCAAATGCCCCCTCCTCCGGGAAGTCCTCCCTGACTTTCAGGTTAGGTCTCCTCTGGTTATACACTCCACAGCGCTGTATAATTCCCCGTCCTCACGCTTACCTGAGTGGACTGTAAATACACACTTCTCTGATTGTTTGCTCATGTCTGGCTGCACTAGGCTGTGAGCTTCGCCGAGTCCAGGCACTGCGAGTTTTTGGTCACCCTGTACTCCCCATGTCTGGCACAGTGCCTGGAGCACGGCAGGTGCTGAATAAATATTTGGTGAGTGAGTGGACAATCCGGAATTACAGATGAGGAAGAGCTTTGGAAACTGCAAGGTTCTCCTGGTGACTCCCCAGCTTTTGCAGCACTGGCCCCCCATGGGGGTGCTTCTTAAATGTTGTGGGGATGGCAAGGGGGAGACGGCCGACTCTTGGTGAGCATGTGTAATTTAGACCTGACCCTCAGTAAAGCTGATACCTTCCCCTCCCTTGCACGCACACAAACACACAAGTGCACGCGTGCTCTCTCCGTCACACCCAGGGGCATGGACTTGCTCTGGGTGTGTGTGGTGCCGTGTGGCAGTCTGTTCCGTGTGTACATGCCTGTTACTTTCTGCAGATGGCTCTCACGCCGGGTGCTCCCAGAGAGAGGGAACTGGTGCCTACAAGAGTCTCCGTAAGGCTGTGAGTCCTTAAAGGAGGTAGACACTGAATCTGTGACCAGCTAGGAAATTGCATTTAAAACCTTTTCCCGTGAAAGGCAGGCAGGGAGAGTAGGGATGGTACCTTGGGGAAGTGTTCGAGGACTGCTGTCTCCAGAGGGATGGCTCCAGCCCCCCAAATGGAGGAGGTGAATGCCCGCAGCGCTCCCTACCTTGTCTCTGTATGGGGCTGGGTGCTGGGGTCTCCTTCCTGAAGCCCTGGTTTTGGACGATCCCTCGACATTGTGGCTGCGCTTTCCTTTCGGAGCTAGAATTCTTCCAGCAGCCTCCCCAGCAGATTTCACAGAGTCAAGCATCAGAAAGGGCCTTGAACACTGAGGTTGTTATCCAGCTCAGCTCGAACCCTTCCAGAGACGGGGAGCTCACTCCTTTGTGGGGCAGCCCCTCCCACTGCTGGCGGCTCGGGATCATTTCTTTCTCTTCCGGAGCCAGCTGTGCCTCCTTGTCACCAGCATGTCGCTCTGAGAACCTGCATGACTCTCTCCCTCTTGGTGGAAGAAGAGGGTTAACCAGCAGGGTGGCCAGGGGCTGCAGGTCACAGGGGGTGACATCCCTCTCAAGTCTCTCCACCCCCGCAGCAGAGGCCTTCCTGCTGCGTGCTCCCTCCAGGCCCCAGGGTCCGTCACCCAGCTGTGACTTACCTAAATGTACGTCACTCAGGGGACGGGTACATTTGATTGCTGGGGAACGTGACTTTTTCTCCTATGCTTTTCAAAAAGTTAAGTCATGATTGGTCTAAAAATAGCCTGTGGAAATCAGAAGAAACAAACACGCACACACACAAACGATACTAAAAATCCAGAGTACCTAATTATAGGAGAAAGGAAATGGCTTGGCAGTGATGTTTTCATAGTTTCTCTGAATCAAACATTGTGCAGGGAGAGTAAAAGACATGAAGCATTGTTAATAAATTTTCCTACCCAGAGCCTCTAACATCCCTCCGTCAAGCTATTTACAACCTCCATGGGCATTCCTGAGTGTGTGGTATTTACACTTGCTCCCCTTCTCTGCTTTTTCCTCAGGCAGCCTCTGCTTACCACCATAAACCTCACAACGCGCATAATCAATCAGGCCGCCTGTCACAGTTGCTCAGTCCAGGCACTGAGTAAGCACCTTGGGTGAAGAAAGCTCCATAGAAGACACTGAGCAAAAATGATGGACTGGTTGCTTCGTGAGCCCATAGGAAAGAAAAAAAAAAAAAAAAGAAGAAGAAGAAAGGAGAGATCACTAGGAATCATCCTGGGTTCACCAAGCACAAGTCCAGCCCAAATGACCTCCTTTCTCAGGCCGAGAGGTTTTCTGGATTGGTAGATATGTGGTGCGCTGAGGACGTCACATATGTGGATTTCAGCAAGGCGTTTTGTAAGGACTTTGATGTAATCCTCGGGGACAAGATGGAGAATCGTGGATTAGACAGTAATAGAGTTAGATGGATTAGCAGGCAAAGTGCAATGTGAGCCAACAGTGGGGGGGAGCTGCCAGGAGAACTAATGCAATCTTGGGCTCTATTAATCGGAGCACAGAGCCCAGAAGAGGGGAGATCATGGCATGTCCCTCTGTGCTTGGCAGTGGCCACACCACATCTGGAGCATTGCATTTCATCCCGGGAGCCACAGTTGAGCAAGGACGTTGACAAATGGGATGGCATTTGGAGGAGGGGGACTGGGACGCCCCAGGGTCTGCATACCACACCACGTGAGCAGTGGTTGAGGGAGCTGGGGACCTGAAACCTGGAAGAGGGAACATCTAAGTGGATCCTGACAGCTGTTTTCAAATATTTAAAGGTCTGCTGTGGAAGACAGAGTGGAAATAGTGGATGCAGTGTCAGAAACACAGCCCTTGACAGCAAGGTGGGTTTTTGGTTGGGTCGGCAGCACACCAGCAAGAAAGACGGAGCTCCGGGCCCTGCAAGGGGGTTTCTGCCCTCAGCCACCCGCATTGGTTTACTTCCTTGGAGTAAGACTGAAAGGTGGGGCCTGGCCGGTGTCTATAGCTCTTCATTTTTCTGGCTGACCAAAACCACACCAAGCCCTGTGCCAGGCCTGGCGGATGGATGGACACCGAGGTGCATAGGACATTGTCCTTGCCCTCGGGGGCTTATGTTCGAGTCAGAGAGATAAACACACAAACCACTTCTGTTCATACAAGGATTTCCCTGCAGAGTAGAACAGCCTTCAGTTCAGCTGCGATCTAGCTGTGTGACCTGGGGCAGATCATTATACTTCTCTGGGCCTCAGGCGTCAAGTGGATTCTAGGGCTGGTCCCCTCCACCTTTGCATTGAGCACCAAGCAGCTGGCATATTTGTTTTAAAATGCAGCCTTCTTCCCCACTGCATCAGTGGTGCCGGGGCAGGGTGGCCAAGTGAGTCTAATGCTGGGGGCACATGGATCACTGACACAGAGTTAGGAAATCATGCAGCTTCTAAAAGAAGTGTCCATCTTCCGTGGAGAGTGAGGGAAAGTGGGCTGGAGGGGAGGCCAGCCAGCGAGTGGGCTGTGGCTCGGAGCCGGGGAAGAAGGGATGCCAGCCAGGCTTAGGGCAGGGGGAGTGAACACACAAGGGCAGGTCTTAGTGGGGACACACAAATGGCAAGTCTTGACGTGTGGGATGAGGATGGAGAAACATGCACACGAGTCTCCGGGATGAAGTTTTGCAATCGTTTCGCAGCTGGACTCTCCTTGAGGACGGGGACGGTGAGCGGCCGCAGTGTCTGGGCTGCAGATCCTGACCATTGGTCTGGTGACCCTAGGGTCTCTGCCGGCCAGCCCCCTGGAAGCTCAGGCCTGGGGGCCACCAGGTCCTGGCCCAAGGCGGCTCCAGCGGTCCCTCCAGCCCAGCCCTCTGCTCCCTCTCTCCCTGGATCCCCTCCGTCCCTTCTTCCCCTTCCTCCTCCAGGCAGCAGCGCCAGGGAAATAATGAGGTTGCCCAACTGGCGGTGCGAGCGCCATCGGGGTGTAGAATGAAGACGGATGACTGTAGCGAGGAGACAATTTGAAAAGGGATAAATACAGGCAACAAGTTATTCACCACGGCAATTTGTAAAGAGCGTTAAAAACCTGCAGATGGGTTGTTTCACATCATCTCCTTTTCCATTTGCAGGCTGACAGGCCCGGGTAAACGACAGTGATGGATGGCCTGGGGCCGGGCCCCTTAATCTACGGCTCTGCCATTGATTAGTTTGGCTCGCGCTGCACCCCGGGGTGGTGGACGTGACCTGTCTCCCAGAATTGAGAGCCAGAGCTGGGCAGTTGGACTTGGAGGGGCCTCTTCGGGGAGAAGGGAGCTGAGCTGGCCCCAGAGGCGCGGCGTGTGGGTGGGGGGCAGGGAGGCCCCCAAGGCCTTGTCCCTGGAGACCTGGAGGTGGACAGAGAGCAGCAGGAGGTTTCGGGTAGCAGACGGTTGATCTGAGGCCCAGATTGGGAATAGAGGAGCAGTAGGGGTCAGGAACCTGGAGACTGGTCCTCCAGCCCAGCCTCCATTGGAGGCTGCCTCCCACCACCTCGGCCTCCTCGTGCTGCCCGGCACTGACCGGTGATGCGCCCTTATGGGCTCTTCGATGGATTGCCCATTGGTATCCCAAGTGCCTAATTAAGGGTTCCCTGTGAATGAATCAGCAGGTTTCATCCACCCCCCTCTTGTTATAAGTGGGAGGCTGGAGATCCCACAGATGAAGGTGTCACAATCGTCTCTGGGGGCACAATCGTCTTGATGCCAGGCTGAGTTAGGATGTCCAACAGAGTGTAGGCGGAAGGACCCTCGAGAAGGTACAGAGGCAGGAAGGGCGCAGGCAGGCAGGCTGCTGCAGAGGGGATCAAAAGATTATTAGGCATCAAAGACTACAAATTTAGGGCAAGGTGAGAACGCACAATTCCCTGCAGTGCCTAAGAAATTAGGGAAAGAAGAGAGATTTGAGGATGAGCTACGGTACTATATTGGAAAAAGCATTAGGGTAGGATTTGGGGGACTTTGGTCTTGCCTCTGCTCCCCCGGTGGCTCACTGTAGGCTGCTGGGCAATGGCAGGAACATCCCTGGGCTTCTGCATTCTGAATTGAAAAAGAAAGGCGCGGAATAAAGTGGCCGCTCACACTTGTAGTGTGTTTTGCCATGTGCAGAAGTGTGCTTGCAATCATGATCCCATTTGATCCTCTTAATAACCGAAAGAGAGGAACAAATAGAGACTCAGAGAGGTTAAGTAACTTGGCCAAGGTCACACAGCTTACAAGTGTGAACTCAAGCTCGAGTTCCGCCCCGGCTACACCGCGTGGCTCCGTGGTGTGTGGGACTCAGGCACCTAGAGAGAAGCGGGGCCACTTAAGTGCAGATCAGTCAGGTTTTAAACAAACCCTCACCCGAGTTTGAATCTTTAGAACAAAATACATTTCTTCTAAAAATGGGGCAATCCTTGCCTTGCTGGGCCGTGAGTCTGAGTGCCCCTGAGACCCCTCGATCTTGCTGGAAGGGTGATGAGAATACATATCAGGACCGGTTTCCTTAGAAACTGACCTCAGAATGAGATGACCGGTCCTGGGGGCTGGCATCCCTCCTGCCTGAGGCTGATCCAAAGCCTCACCATTCACGCAGGTGTGGTTCAAGGCCCACCTCCTCCCTGAAGACCTCCCTGATAACCACACCACAATGAGGACTGCTGGGTGCTCAGGATGCTTGATCACACCCTGCCTTTATATCACCAGTCGGGGAGGGAGCTGCTTAGAAAATGTGATTACCTTGTTGTTCTGTTGGAGAGAGTTGGAATCGAAGACTTTCTACAGCCCCCCACTTCCCCAGGCAATGACCCCGAGCGAGTCAGGATTAGGTAGTCAAGCCCTGAATGGGCAGCTAAGTACCTGCCTGCCCTTGGACAGGCCACTTGGCCCGACACACGTCTGTGGTTCTTGCCTCTGAATTAAGAGGTGATAGTGATACAGAAAGATGACCAAGGTCAGGGCCTCTCAGCCCCAGCTGTCCATCAGAACACTTGTGGAACTCCTGAAATTGCAGCGATCTGGGGCTGCTCTCAGCCCTGCTGAGTCGAAACCTCTGGGGAGGTGGCCTAGGCACCTGGCCCTTTTCTTCCCAAGCTTCCTGGCTGGGTTTGCCGTTTGGCCAGGACTAGGAAGCCATGATCCCTGAGGAGTGAGGACAGCTGTCACCACCGGAGGCCTCACTGTAGGTCAGGCGCCATGCTAAGCCCTGCGCTTACCTTACCACGTTTAACCTGCTACAACCTGGCAAGCCCTGGGTGCACTTAATCCATCTCTGAGGCCCCATCCACTCTGCCTGGATAGTGCTGCTTGATGGGGGCAGTCCCTCCACCTCTCTGCCCCGATTCCCTGAGTCCACACCCAGCCACTGCACACCCCCCCCCCACCCACCGCCCCAGTGGAGGTGAAGCCCATGAGAAAACTTGGCTCTCTCGGGTCCCTGGAGAACAGACTCCAAGGCAGGGGTTGTGCTCTGGAAGCTTTCTGGGGAGCACTCCCAGAGAACAACCCCTGGAAGGGAACAGGGGAAGCAGGGTGGGGCAGCAGAAGGGGACGGTGATGCAGCTTTGATAAGGCCTCAGCCAAGCCCAGCGCTGAGGCTCAGATGGTCCTGAAGAGTCATCTCGAGCGCAGGGAAGGGATGCGCCGCCGCCCCCCCCCCCCCCCCCCCGCCATACCCCGCATGGACCCGTCTGTGGTTGCTGGCTGCCTCTGGGGAAGGTGCCTAACCTGGGGGAGGGCAACTCCTTTCTGCCAAGGACGTTGCTGGCGAGGGACTCAGCCGCAGCCATCAGCAGGCAGCGCCCAGGCGGCCCGGTTCCGGCAGATGGGGTCTGGGCGGTACCGTTATACCATGGCACTCGTTTATGCAAACAGAGACTCCGAGATTATCTTGCCTAAGGCCGCAGTCTTGGAATGGGATCCTTGGTCAACTCCAAATCACATATTCTTTCCACGTGGCTCAAAGCTACGTGGTTATATTTAAAACATTTGCATAAAATTTGGAACCCTAGCTCGACACCCCCATCCCCCACCCACACACGCACATGCACACACCGCCCATGGCAGGGAAGGTAGAAGGGCTCAGCCTAATGTCCCAGGAATAGAGTGTGCAGAGCTTAAACAAGACAGCAGCAACAATATGAAGACAAGCCTGGGTCTGTGGAACTCAAAAGATTTGTTCCAATATTAAATGTACCTTGATAAAATATATTTATCATTTTTGCCTCAATTCATACACCAAAGGATCATTTTTTTATATTTTTTTCAGAATAACATGCTTTAATGATTGTGTAATTGTTACGCCATCTCCTGGGTGTCCTAAGGACCCCACCAGAGGTTGACAGTTCCTTTGTCCTCACCTGACTGGGGGCCACGGGGCCTGCCTCTTTCTTTCAGGGGTCCCCTCCCCGTGTGCTGGTATGAGAGGCAGCTGCACCAGGCCAGCAGGCTTGGCAACTAACTCAGGTGCACCTTATATGGCCATCGAGGGGGGCTGCTTGGCACCCTGGTTCTTCCCTGAGAGCAGCCCTGACTTGGCTGGTCTCAGCCCAAGGTGGCGGTGATGGGGGCGGCATGTGCATTCCTGCTTGGTTCCAGGCCTGGGGAGGCAGAATGGGAAAGGCAGCAGCTGTGAGCAGAGGGAGGCGTCAGCCTGTGTGGTGCAGAAACACCAAAATAGACGCAGTGGTGGAGGCAAGGGCGGAGGAGGCAGTCTGAACGCTCACCTTGGGGAAAGCCAGCTCCCGGGGAGCCCGGGGAGGGAGAGCTGGCCTGTGGAGAACCAGAGGGGCGAGGAGCCCTTCCATCCAGGGGAGCACCCTGGGGGCCCTCAAAAGCCTGGGGACCCGTGCGCTGTCTCGTCACCTGCTCACTCTCTCTCCATGTGCTCACGTACCCCCTCGCTGACGCACTCCTTTGTCTCTTCAGATTGAGGGTTCATGAGCACCGGGACCAGCCTGCTTTAATGCCCTCGGTCCCTGCGTCACTCAGCGCAGTGTCCGACACCCAGCCCTGAGTAAGTGTTTGTTGAATGGGTGACTTTCCACCCTCCTTCCTTCATTTTCATTTATTCAACCACATGCTCATTCACTCCCCGTGAAGTATTGGAGCCTTCCAAGGCATGCAAAGAGCCCCCAAGGGCCTTTAGAGCATGAGTATTGGCTTCCTAGAGGTCATAACCTAGTTGGAGAGTCAAGAGCCACATCCATGGGGGGGTCAGAGGTTGTATAAATGGTTTGGCCAACCCAGGAGTCAGGGCAGGGGAGAGATCGCCATGGGCTGGCCTGGCCTGGGAAATCCTGCCTCAAGAAGCCGACCCCGCAGTGGGGAGGATTCAGGGAAGGTGAGGGGAAGGGAGTGGAGGAGGACTCATGGATGAGCGAGAGAGGAGGTGGACCAGGTGAGTGGAGCAGTGGGGGTGTGATGGGGGCCGTATACAGAGGATGGGTTGTCCTCTCTGGCCTTCTGGAGCGGACGGCAGGGCCTCGGCCTCCGTAGGCTGCCTGGAAGCTTGACTTTCTTGGCTCTGCTTGGGTGTGGGCTAGATGTGGGTGTGGTCACTTCCTGAGAAATGACCCAGAAACTGATTTTGGAGAATCTGCAACCCAGGAATGAATGAGCTCATGGTGAGCCAGGGTGTCCCCCAGGTTCAGCAGCTGCCAATCATCACAGTGGGGGCCGTGACATTGCCTAGGATGACTTTCTGGTGACAAATGAGAAGGCAACTTTGGACCAGAGAAAACCACCTCCTCCTGAAACAGAAAAGAAACCAGCTGGTCCCTCAGATTCCTCCTCCCTCCGGGCCTCTCAGGCATGCTCGATCCTTCATGATCGCTCGGCATCTGCTAAGGGTCCCGTGAGAGCTGGCTCTGATGTGCCCTGTGGTGGAGACCCAGCCCTGGAGGGCTCCTCTAGCTCCCCGCCGGTGGGACTCGGGCCTGCCTCCTGGTGCAGGAGGCACCTGCTGGAGCTCACCTGTGTCTCAGCCAGTCTCAAGGCACAAGTGAATCCTGACACTGCACAGGTGAGGGGCTCAGGGGTTCCCATCCTCTTCTCTTCCTGCTCACATCTCTCCCACCTACTCAGGAGGAGGGAGGCCTTCTCAGGTCACCGGGAAGAATGTGGGGGACCCAGACCCTTTGACCCCCTCTATTCAGAGGCCCTCAAAAAGGGGCAGTTTCCTCCATTGGGCTCTGGGGAAGTGACCATTCGTCCTTAGTAAACAGGAGAAACAACCAGGCCAGGAGCTTCCAGCTCTTGTTAGGTACACATTTGCAAAGGGCTGGCCTACCCTGTGCCTGCCTGAGCCCTGCCAGGATGCACGGACGGGGTGGCCCAGGGACAGAAGCAGCCTGAAATTCACGGAACCACCTACTCTGGAACCCCCACTCTGGGTGTGTGTGTGTATGGGGGGGCCTCTCTCTCTCTCTCTCCACCATAGCCAACCCTTCCCCATTGCTATTTCTCTCCCCTCAACCCCACCTGCTGGCTGAGCCTGCAGTTTCTACCTAGGGCTAAGGTCATCTGGTCACCAGAGGAGCTGGCATCCTGGGCTGTCCGTGTTTCTTCAATGGGAGGTCTTGACATTGGGGCACCCACCCTGGGGCACCCCATTGGACCCTTAGCCTGAGGGGAGAGGCAGCGAATTTCATCACCAGAGGAAAGGCCTCTCCTGGGCGGAAGGGGAGGGAAGGGGAAAGGTTTCTGGGACACGCCATTCCGAACAGCTTTGGCAGTTTTGAAGGTCACTTTTTTCCCCTTCCACGAAAGAATTTAATTAGGCTTCCATAAAGCAGTTAGATTTAGGAGCGGAACATTTTTAGCTCCCCTGCTAGGAGTGCTCATGAATATTAAAGACTGGGGAAGGAGGCAAGAGGCAGGAGCTGGGCCAGCTCCTACCCCTACCTGGCTCCCCGGGGACTGCGGCACAGTACGTGGGCATAGGATAGAGGGCAGCTGGGTTCCTCTGCGCAGGGGGCTGGGGGGGGGGTGGGTGTCGCTAGGAGTTGTCACTTAGAGTTGAAGGCATCACTTCTTCCACTCAGGCAGGTCCCAGGGTGGAGAGGTCTGCAGGGCAGTGTGGGCAGGGGAGGGAGGGTCGTGCTGGCCTGAGGGCATAGGCTGCAGCAGAGGGCGGCAGGCCCACGAATGGCACCCAGGACCCACTGCAGGCCACCTTCTATTGCTCCTACTGCTCTCGGGAGGAGTGCCTGTTGCACAGGCAGTGGACTTCAGGGGGTTCCTATAGCAAAGGTCAGCTCCCTGTCCAGTGGGGCATAGCCAGGTCACGTCACGGGGGGGGGGGGGCATTGATCACATCCACTATGGAAGACCCTAGAGGAGGATATAAAGAGGGACAAAACGTGCCCTGCAGGGGCTTCCAGTGGGGCCACGAGACAAGACAGGCTCCCCAGAGCTGTCCGAATGAGCAAGTGGACAGGCCCAAACGTGCTGTAGACAATGGGTGGATGCTTAGTTCTGAGGAATGTGGGTGGGTGGGGAGGGTGGGTGGAACACTGCTCTGGTGTGCGGGGCTGGGCACTGCCAAGGTGGCTCACCCATCACCCCCAGGAGCCCCCTCTGGCTCTGCCCTTGGTACCCACCATACCTCACCCTCTCATACCTTCCAGGCACATCCCTTCCCATCGTCCCACGGGAGCCCCATTCCCAGGGCCCCCAAGAAAGGCAGAGTGGGGGCTCCTGTCTCCTTCCATTTCACAGATCCGGAAACCGGGTTCTCACAGAGCTGATCAATAGCAGGCCAGCCCAGTACATTTTTGCCTCCGCAGTCATGGTTCTGCTCATAGTGGAGCTTAAAGACTTGTTGATGGGGCTTAGGGCTGGGTCAGGAGGAATTTGGGGGGCGGGTAACCCATTTCCCCTATCCGAGTCTGCTCGGGGTGCCATATCAAAGTACTACAGATGGGGTGGCTTAACGAACAAACATTTATTTCTCACAGTTCTGGAAGCTGGAAGTCCGAGAGCAGGGAGCTGCCAGATTCAGATTCTGGTGAGAGCCTGCTTCTTGCTTTGCAGACTGACGCCTTCTTGCTGTGTCCTTAGCTGGCAGAGAGGGGGCCGGGGGAGAGGGGGCCCTGATCTCATCTTATAAGGACACAGACCCCACCACGTGAGCCCCACTAAGCCTAACCACCTGCTTAACACCCCACTTGTGAATCCTATCACACTGGGAGGACTTCAACATAGAGATCTGGGATACAAGATCCCTAGGAGATTCCCACATCTTGTTCTAGACAGAGCCAAGGGCAGGGCCAGGCTCAAAGAGGGGAAGACTGAAGTCATCCTTATTCATACACACGTCAGATTTCACTTACCCAGCAAACCCTGAGCACCCAGTGAGGGCCAGGCACCGTACTGGGCACTGTTAGGTGACAGGAGGACAGGAAGCTCAAACAATGTGGAATAGTTGCCCAGAGCTCCAACACGTCTGGAGAAGAGGAGAGTTTCCTGAAGGGGCCATTGTCTTCTTGTTCTTGGTTTGGGGTGCCCAAAGCTCAGGTCCAACCCTGGCAGCCGAGGCAACAGGAAGGGAAGGGGGCAGCTCATTTCTGGGCTCAGCTGTCTCCCTGGGCCACTGCCTCCCCACCCCGATCTTGTTCATCAGCCCACAAATACCCTCCTCGTCCCCAACCCGACACAGCTTGGCCAATGGCTGAAGGCCTGGTCCAGTTGCTCAGAGTGTCGTGAAGAAGACCATGGGCTTGCCGGGGTGCCATTTGTTATTCTGGCTCTTTGAAAGCGGGGGGTAGGAAGTGATCTGGCCCTTCTGCAGAGGCGTGGGTTTGACCCCCCGAGCGGTGGCAGAGCTGGCCAGGCCCTGGCCACCCGCCCTGCTCCCACCGCTCATGTGGCACAGGTGCTACCTGGCGAGTTCCATGGGTTTGGTTTTGGTTTTGGTTGAAATTGAGGCCTTGCCGAGGGTTTCACTGCTGACTTGCTTTGTGACCTTGAGCAGGATTCCTAACCTCTCTGGGCATGTTTTCTCTCCATGACAGGATGATGACAAGAGCCCCAGGGACACCTGCTTCCAAGCATGGGGAAGGGGTCTGCAGAGCCACGGTGTCAGCGGACAAGGCCTTGCTCTCAGGGCAGCCCTGCTGTTTGGGTTGGAGCACAGGGTGGGTCAGAGCTCCACGCAGGTCTGTATTTAGGATCCTCTCTGCCCCCCTGGGTGCTTTGTGGCCCTAGGCAGGAGGCTTGCCCTGCAAGGTTTCTTCCTGGTCCCCTGTCTGGTAGGGGGTTGGCCAGGGGCCTCTGTGGCTGTCCGCATCTCTGGGCGGTGGGGGGAGATGCTCACGGCTTGGGTCTGCAGAGAGCACAGACCGTCTCCCCGCCCCGTTCGGCCCCTCTGCCCTCGCCTGTCCTGCTCACCGGCTGGACTCCCCGGCCACCCATCCATCTTGCCTATCGGAGAGCCCACGGCACACGCTCCCAACCTTGTCAGCTTGAAATTAAAGACTTGCTCCACGGAGCCGGGTCCTCTCCAGAGACGCTGCACTTTGATTATCCCCTCGGAAGGAGCAGCTGATTCCGTTTCTGCTGTGCTGCTCCCGGAGGGGTGGACGGGTGGACGGGTGTCGGGTGGGTGAGGGAGGAGACGGGGGAGAGGGGGGAAGGGGAGAAAAGCTTCTGTCTCCCCAGCCGAGCACCCCTCGCAGAGCTGGGGGGTCTGAAGACGGCTGCCTGGCCTCGTGTCCCAGGGAGCAAAGTGACCTGGTGTTTCCATGGCTATGGTGCCAGCTCGGACTGGATCCCACTGGAGAGTGCATCTTGCCCCGCCCCCCCCCCAGCTTAGGGTGGACCAGCTGGTGGTCCCAAGGAAAGAGGAGGTGCTTGGCATGTGTGAATCTGCCGAGGGGCTGGCCTCCCTTCTTTGCCCCGTCTTCCCTGTGTTTGGTATTTCTCTATAGAGAAAATGCAGCTCAGTGAGGAGCCAGCCTGCCTCCCCAGAGCGCTGCTCACAGCCCCACGAAGGAAGGCCTCACTCTGCAGTGCCCTGAACGGAAGGGGTGGCTAGAGGGGGGCCTGCAGGTACTTGGTCTGCGTGAAGCACACAGGTGCCAGCGGGGACCTCCCTGCACCTGCAGATCTGCGACCCTGCCCTAGACCCTGGTTGCACAGCCTGTTAAGCTGATGCTCTCTCCCGAGACTTCGAGGAGTTTCCAGAGGGCAGTCTGAGTCCCCACGAGTACCTCGAACTCAGATATCTGCTGAATTCGCTCAGTTTATGGATATGTCTCCTGTCCTACGTGGGCTGTCCCACTTGTGTGGTTTCCACTATGATGTGGGATTTCTTTTTTTGTTTTGTTTTGTTTTGTTTTTAATAATAAATTTATTTTTTATTGGTGTTCAATTTGCCAACATACAGAATAACACCCAGTGCTCATCCCATCAAGTGCCCCCATCAGTGCCCGTCAGCCAGTCACCCCCGCCCGCTGCCCACCTCCCCTTCCACCAACCCTAGTTCATTTCCCAGAGTTAGGAGTCTTCCATGTTCTGTCTCCCTTCCTGATATTTCCTACCCATTTCTTCTCCGATGCGGGATTTCAAGTCCTGCCTTCAAATTCTCCCCCAAGACCCCTCCAACGAGGCCTTCACATCTGCGTCAGATGTGACCAGTGACCCAGCTGTGAGCAGGTGGGAAAACACATTTTTGGGGACCTGGTGGAGCAGGTGGGAAAACACATTTGGGGCACCTGGTGATAGGTAGGGGAAGTTAAGACATCTAAAAGCAAGATAACCCACCCCCCAAAATGGGATCAAATTGGCATAAATGATTTTTAAAACATTTCAACAGGCTGCTGAGGTGTAATTAGCACACAATACACTACACATATTCAAAGTGTTCCGTTGGTTAAGTTTTGAAAGCATCACCACAGTGAGGACAGCAAACAAGCACCCCCCCTGGTGTTTCCTCCTCCCTGAGCCCCAGGCAACCACTGATCTGCTTCCTGTCGCTGAGGATTGGTTTGCATTTCCTAGAGTTTTATAGAAATGGAATCATGTAGTCTGCCCTCTCCCAGTCAGAGAGATTTTATATCCCAGAAAAGCAGCTTCGTGTTGAATATTTGACATATATACTCTTAAAACATGCTCTGGCCACTCCACACCACTGGGCTGCTGTCTTTTCCGCTGCCCCTGAATTTTAATGCAGAGCTGTTCAGCGTCTTTTTGTTTCCTTGACTTCTGTTAATCCATATCCTTAGAGACTTATCAAGGTAATTTCCTGAACAAAAGAGACTTCCCTCCCTAAGATCAATTCCAGTACCAGCTGTTAGGATATATTTTTCTGGCCTCTTATGCCTAGAGTGTGAGTGTGTGCACGTGTTTGTGAGTGTGTATGTGACTATGCACTGTGTGTGACAGCGTGTGTGTGCACATTTGGGAGGAGAAGCGTGGGTAGGGCAGAGGGGGCTAGTTCTTTTTTTTAAGACGGCTCCACACTCACCATGGAGCCCAACGCGGGGCTTGAACTCACCACCCTCAGATCAAGACCAGAGCTGAGATCAAGACACTTAACCAACTTAACCAACTGAGGCACCCAGGTGCCCCAGGGCTACTTTTTTTCTTTTCTTTTCTTTTCTTTTCTTTTCTTTTCTTTTCTTTTCTTTTCTTTTCTTTTCTTTTCTTCTCTTCTCTTCTCTTCTCTTCTCTTTTCTTTCTTTTTTCTTTTCTTTTCTTTTCTTTTCTTTTCTTTCTTCTTTTCTTTTTTCTTTTCTTTTTTTCTTTTCTTTTCTTTCTTTTCTTTTTTTCTTTCCTTTCCTTTCCTTTCCTTTCCTTTCCTTTCCTTTCCTTTCCTTTCCTTTCCTTTCCTTTCCTTTCCTTTCCTCTTTCCTTTCCTTTCCTCTTTCCTTTCCTTTCCTTCCTTCCTTTCTCTTTTCTTTCTTTTCTTTTTTCTTTTCTTTTCTTTTCCTTCCTTTTCTTTTCTTTCTTTTTTCTTTTCTTTTCTTTCTTTTTTAAACACTGATGCCTTCCTTTACTGGACACTAGGGTGAAGGGTTTCATACCTGACTGAATTCAGTCTTCACCGCAAATATGTGACATAGGGATAAGAATTTGCTTTGATGAGAAAGCAGGAAGCTAAATAAATTGAGATCCTAAGAGGCTAAATAAATTGTCCACAGACAAAAGCAAAGCCAAGCCCCGAGTCTCTTGGACTTAAGGCTTGGGGCTCATTCCTCTGCACGGGGCACAAGGGATGAGGAGGTTGCCTCCATGCCGTCAGAAGCTGGGTGGGGACAGCTGCTTGGAGGGCTGTGCTGAGACAGATGGCGCAGCTGCGACCAGGCTCCGTGACAAGACTGGCACAATCAATTAGTGATGTCTGCAGGGGTGTGGATGTGGAGGGGGTGTCTGCACGTCGTTGCCTGGCTTTATACCAAGCTTCTCTCGTCCTTCCTGTAATGCAAAATTGAGTGACTCTTTGGCAACAAGAGGTTCACAGCCCTGATGTCTGGAGGAGCACCCCCGGGTGTCCCAGTTGGTTGGTCCTGTCTGATCACCTCTCTCCAGCGTAGTTCCTTTCCTGCCTGTGGTCCTCCCCTTGGAGTCGCCGTCCAGAGGCTTCTGCTGTGAGAGTTGTTCTCATATTGTCTCCAGCTCATCCTCTGTTGGAACCTGGGCCCCCCAAGACCACCATCTTGCTCATTCCCAAGCACCAGAATTCCCTGTCCAGGCAGCCAGGACTCGGGCTCCCCTTTCATCCCATGTTTGATTTCTTCTTTCAGCTCCACTGCTGGTCCAACGCCACCACCTCTCATCTGGACAGCAGCAGGTGCCTCTGCTCTGGCCTCCGGACAGCCCATTCTCCCCAAGGCAGCAGAAAGGATCCTTCTAAGATGTGTGTGGGATCATGGCACTTGCCCCATGGTGGCCCCTTAGTGGCTTCCATCCTGCTAAGTTTAGACTCTTAACTCCTCCCCGTGGAAGCCTCCAAGGGATCCTTCTCCCCTGCTCTCTCAGTTTGTGCTGTTTCCTCCACTCGGGCAGCATCAACCCACCCTGCGAGGCATGAACACACCACACTCAAGTTTGCCTCTGACCTTTGCACCTGCTTAAATATTACCTCCTTCAGGCAGGCTTCCCTGACCACCTCCCTCAGTCACGCACCTGCAGTAATGACTGCTTATCCCCACTTCCTTCAGAGCACTTAGCACAAGATTCTAATATGCCTGGTCACAAGCTCCATGGGAGCAGGGGGGTGTCTATCGTTCTTCATTCCCCCCTCTAGAACAGTCTAGAACAATGCCAGGCACACAGCACCAGATACTTATAGAAAAAAATAAATCCAAAGCACTTTTTATGATCATACATTTTATTATAAGACTCCTCCAGTTGTTTATGAAACTGGAGGGGAATAGTAACAATAAATAGGAAAGGCATGAATGTCTGGGTGACCTCAGGGAGGCCATGTCACCAGCTTGGATTTCAGTGTCCTCACTTGCAGAAAAGGCCTGAGGCTTGTCCTCACACCCCCACGGGGCCAAGTGGGCCGGTGACAAGGGTAGGAAGCACTGTCCCCAGGGCTGGATCACCATTAGGCTTCTCAGCAATTTGCCTGGGCTCGAGCTGTGCTTGGTCTCAGGAGATGCAGCTTTGGGCCTGGGATGCACCTCTGTCTTTCCCTGCCCGGGGCCAAACCTAAGACTGGCCTGGCCTCTCCCCAGTCCCAGCTTCAGTCTCAACCTCTCTCTCTCTCTCCTGGCCCCCTCCACACCTCCTCCCAATTCCCAGGTCTACTTCCTTCATGCCCAAGAAGCCCTTCCTGGGAGCCTCTGAGCCCCCAGATCAAAGATGCTCGGTGCCAGCACATCACACATTGCTGGAGGAAGAGGGGTGTGGGGAAGACCTAGGGGAAGAGTCACCCCCTCCCAGGGTTTGAGGAAGGGTGTTCTGGACCCTCTGGATTCTGCACGACCCCCCACCCCCACCCCCAGAGCAGCTCGGTGGAGGCATGTTCCTTCTTCTGCTGGAGCCACCTCTGGGCACCCCCTGCACCGACCTGCACCCTTCCCATGCCCATCACCTCCTTTCTCCTCCATCTGCAAGAGGAGATGGAGTTTACATCACAGGTAGAGGCCCCTCAGGGAAACTGCAGACAGCACTGGGTTCGGGAAGACAGTGAAAGGGCTGGGGATGGCTGGCTTCTGGAGACATTCTCAGATGACCCCATCTTTGAGCAGTGGCTGCTTGGTGTGGGAGGGGCCTCCAGAAAGTCCTCGGGGAGGCAGTCTGGCTCAGGAAGCACAGCCCTCCTTTCACTCCTGCTGACGGAGTCTGAGGAGTGGCCCTGCCTCCCTCCAGGCCTTGGTTTGTCTGCCCGAGTATTGGGCTGATGCAGCCTGAGTCTAAGAGGTGATGAACATTAGGGACGTGGCTTCTGGTGGTGGGTGGGGCGACCTCAGGCCAGTCATTACCCTCTGTCTGCTGGAAAATGAGGGCTTAGAACTACAGGTCTCGGGATGATGTTTGCTCTAAGAGACACCACCCTCATCCAGGGCTAAGGTGCAATGGACTGCTCCTTGTTTCGTGCAGGTGAGCTGCCCTTTGCGCAGAATCCCTGGCTTCTAGGCCTCTGAGTTTTCAGCAGGCCGGGCCCACTCCAGCTTGGTAGCAACCTCATCGTCAGCGTCTGCTATTCTTTGTCACAAGACTACCGCTTGCTAGCTGTTTCCGTGCCTTGCCTCGCTCCGCTATGCAGTAGATAACACTTGCTTTTCGGAGGATGAAATGGAGATCCTGAGACTCGAATCAAGTTGGGAGCGATCAAGCCAGGACTTTCCCTACTGCCAGGGCCCCGCTCAGCCTACAATGCCAAGCCACGCGTATGCGTGGCCCCTCCGGCCTCCTGCCAGTGAGTGGGACTGCATAAACACCCACCGCGGTGAGCAGAAGACCCAGGGGGTTGCCCTTCCCTGGACACCTTGGCAATCAGAGCCAAGTGACAAGATGGGTGACAAGATGCCCCCCCCAAGACCACCCTTAGGGCTTCAGCTAGAAAGTGGAGAAGCCAGGGCAGAGAGGCTATATCCTCTTCAGGGCAGGCACCTCCCTTTGCCTCTCCCAGGACATCTGGCTGAGGACCCAGTGTTTGCAGAGATACTGGTGCTGGGATGGAAAATGTTATCAGGGAACGGAGTTCCTGCCAGCCGTGGTGTGTTCCTTGGAAGAGCAAAGGGCTAGCGAGACGAGCATGATCCAGAGACAGCCGCAGGGATGGGCCCGAGCGAGAATAAACAACACGCTGGTTGGTGCAGGGAAAGCAAAGAAACCGGGACGAGTAAATAAGGAGACAGATGCTGAGCACGGTGCCAGGGGAATGAGCATGCAGCGGGGCGCCGGGGCCAGGGAAGCCTGCTTGCACACGATGGAGGTATTTGATGGAAGAGGGCAGGTAGGAAAGGCAGAGGGGGCGGAGACGAGCTTTCTAATGCTTTCTCTCTGCTTTGAGACGATGGATGATGAGGTCTCTGAAGCTGGTTGGTACCATTTTTTTCCCCCTGGAGCTTCCAGCTCCTCATTCTGAAGAGCCTGAGAGCCAGAAATAGCCCGTGATCCCCTTGCAAGCAGAGATGGGGTCTCCGGGCATCCAGCTGTCCCCTACTCCCACACCAGGAGGCTCATCACACCACAGACACACACTGTCAATACTTAAAGGCAGAGGGTTAAAGAAGGTAAAATAACAAATCAGGAGATAATAAACCAGTCAGATGGTTTCTTTCTAAGACAGCTTTACAAATAAGACTATGATATACCAACCTAAAAATAAGCCTTCTTTATCTGCCCCCCCTGGAGAGGGAGAGGTGGTCAAGGCAGTGATGTGGGCTTCGTCTGTCTGCCTGGTGTGGAGTCTATGAAAACCTAAGAGCATGCCAGGGTGTGGGCCTGAGTGCCAGACCATTTTGCAGTCTTCGGGCCTGGTATTGTGCTGGGTGACAAGATGTCCCCCAAGACCACCCTTAGGGCTCCAGCTAGAAAGTGGAAAAGCCAAGGGGGCAGAAGGCTATATCCTCCTCAGGATGGTTCTGGAGTTCTTGAGAGGGAGGTGCCACCTCTCCAGGAATGGGAATCCACGTGCCATCAGCTGTAGGTCTTGAGAAGACACATCCATCTGATAGCCCTGCTGGTTCATTTGTATCCATTTGGTGTCCTCCTTGGATGCTGGGATTTATCTTCATTAAGGAGGGAGAGAGACATTTTCTGATGAGGTCTGAGAGACTGCTTCACCTTCCTCCTGTCTCACCCCAAAGTTGGGGCAGCAGGCAGGGTGTTTTTCCAGAGATCTCAAGGAGAGATGGGTTCTTGTCCCTCTGTAAGGAGAAGGAAGTGTCTCTGGACAAAGGGAGACCTGGGCAGAGGGTCTCTGGCTTTGTGCACACCTCTGGGCTTTTCCTACATTCAGGGGAAGAAACCAAACACTATCCATCCCTCAGCCTGAGGGCTCTCCGTGTAAGAGGCTCTGAACACATTATTGCCCTTTGTTCTGAGAAGAACGGATGTATTAGTTATCTATTGCTGTGCAATAAATCACTCTAAAACTTAGTGACTTAAAATGACACTAATCATTTATTATCTCTCCCAGTGTCTGGTGCTCAGGAGCAGCTTGCTTGGGTGGTTCAGGGCCTCTCATGAGGTTGCAGTTGGGATGCTCCTGGGGCTGCAGTCATTTGAAGGTTGGACTGGGGCTGGGGACCACTGCTAAGGTGGCCTCTCACTGGCCGGCGAGTTGCTTCCTCTCATGCAGGCTCTCTATGGGGCTACTGAGTATCCTTCTAGCATGGTGGTTGCTTCCCACAATCCAAGAGACCAAGGCAGAAGTTCTGGCCCTTTCATGACCTCACCTTGAAAGTCCCACACCGTCATTCCCACTGTGTTCCACTGGACACATGGTGCAGGCATGCTTCTGTGTCGGAGGGGACTATACCAGGGCCTAATTCCAAGTGTATCAGCAGAGCCATCTTGGAATCTGGGCATCACAGCAAGGATGAGAACATGCTTAGGGTAGGGATGGCATCAGGATGAAGGCTTCTTCCAAGACTGGGAGCCTAGAGAACAGAGGTGATGTAAAGAGCACTGACCTCAGAGTCAGAAAGATCTGGGATTGAATCCCAACTGAGTCACCTGCTAGCTGTGTGACTTTGAGCAAATAACCTTGCCCCCTTGGCCTCAGCTTCCTTATCCTTCCTCAACTAAAGAGAGTGAGTATCCTGCCTCCTACTCTGCCCTGATTAGGGTGGGTGACACGTAGTCAGGCTTAGGAAAAGATCGTTTCTTCCTTCCCATGTCCTGTCCTCCCAATGCCATGGCGAACCCCGCAAGCATTCTGGCCACCCACCATCCATCTCCTGGGGGCCACTGACCAGGACAAGCTCCTGGAGCTCCACACACAAGAGTCTGAGGGCTGAGATCAGAGGAGATACATCTTCTGTCTCTCCTGGTCTGGTTGAAATCCCCCAAGATTGTTCGTTGACCCCAAATTCTGCCTCCTTTGCCTGCCAGGTGAACCCTTGCCTGAGGTGATCACGAGCCCACTCTCCATAATGCTGCACTTGTTAATGCCTAGAATGCTAATGCCAGCCCGAAACAGCTGCTTATATAGCACTGGGAAGAAGCTACTGGGCAGCCAGCCTCAAGTGGGGTACTGAGGGGAGGGCAGGAACTGTAGAAGGAGGTGGGCCGACTCCAGGCCCCAAGGTCCTGAGCTTGTGCCAGGCAGCAGGCATGAGGGAAGTCGGCGGCTTTGACTTCAGGGACTCTGGGCCTGAGTCCTTCTCATCCCTTCCCTTTAGCTCATCCACTTGGCCCTCCATGGCCAAGGTCCCGGGGAAGTGGCTAGGTGCTCAGCGTTGACGGTGTGCTGTCTTTGGCTCCAGGGCCCAGCCAGAGACAGTGTCACCCCCTTCCTAGGAGGAGAGAACTGGTTAGTTTCTGGAGCACCTCTGTATGAGGGCACCTTGGTGTGTGCCCAGACCCTGGCTCCAGACTCAGCTAAGTCCCCAGGATCTGCACCTATCCCTCAGCAAACTTAGCACCTGCTGGAACTGCTGCCACTTCCGGACCTACCTCCCTGGGCGGGTATTTGCAATGACCCAAAAGACTCCATTTCATTCTACTCAGCATACTTCTCTTGAGCACCTGCTAGGGGAGCGAGACTCAGCTTGTTCCCACAGTGCCAGGTAAGCGAAGAGCTACCATTTTGAAACAAAGAATTATAGGAGCCCAGTGGAGAGAAGACTTAACTGCCTCGAGATGGGGACTGCCAGGGATGGCCTCTGAGAAGATAAGATTTGAGTTGGGCGTTGAAGGATGAGTTGGATTTTTCCAGGTGAAAAATAGAGTGAGAGGTGGGCAAGAGGAAGAACGGATGGGGAGCACAGCATAAGCAAAGGCCCGGTGGTGGAAGGGAATTCTAAGTAGCCAGTGTGATGTGTCTGGAGTGTAAAGTTTCTGGTTCTGAGAGAAGCGGCTGGGAATGCAGGTCAGAGTGAAGTTGTGAAGCTCTTCGCTGCCAGCTACGCATCACATCCTTTGTGCCTGGGTCCAGGGGAGCTACGGGGGGTTTCTAAGCAGAGGAGGGCAGCATGACCCAAGCGCTACTTTAGAACAACCAACATCAAGGGGGCCCAGCTCTGCTTTCTTCGCTGCCCCTCCTGTCACTATTCACCTGCTCCCGGCCACCACCCAAACCCAGCGCATCAGAGAAAGAGGGGCCGACAGAGCTGTACTACCAAGTTAATACAAAACCCCCGGCGCCAGGGCCATGCCAGCCCAGGAGGGAGGCAGTCGTAACAGGAGAGGAAATTACAGATAAGAGAGGAGAAATGGCCACAGCAAGATGAAGGGAAGGCAGCAGCCGGCGGAAAACAAACCAAGGTGTCAAGACAGAATCAATAACCATCACCGCGAAGAGAAGAAGATGGGATTCATTACAGAGAGGGTAAAACAGACATTACCCAGCCTGCCCACGCGGCTCGCTGCACAAGTGGAAGAACTTTCGACTGGGCAAGTGCTGACGGTGGAAATACTTGACAACACAGCAGCATTGGAGGGAGCGGGGGAGACAGAGGGGAGCTCAGAAGGAGACCCACGGAGGGTCTGGAAGACACAGCCGGGCACGCGGGGGACCACGGGTCAGTTTGGTGGATGTGCACAGGGATGAATTTGTGCCCCGGTCCTTGGGCCAGGGGTGCAGAGGGACAGGGAGCTGGGGACACACCTGAAACTGCCGAAGTGAAAGCAAACGGGGGAGACAAAGGTGCTCAGAACAACACAGAGCAGGTGCGCAAAGGCCCCTTGGAGGACAACCCACATCTTCTTGGGACGAGGGGCTGAGAGCTGACCACGTTCGCATCCGCCACCTTATCTTGTGCAAGGAGACTAGGAATCTGACCTCTGGGGTGGAAACATATGCAAAGGAGAGGAGGGTCTGTGTCTCAGGCCAGGGCTAGGGTCCTCCTCCCTGTTCCTCCTGGAGCCAGGCAAGGTGGAGCCTTCCCTGCGCCACTCCCCCCACCCCCACCCCCGCCCCCAACAGATGCATAAGGAAAAGCCGAGTCTTCAGGTCACCAGATCTGTAAAGGTGGAGCTGGTGCTGAGTCCCAGGGGGGATGGATCCCAGGGCAGCATCCTCTACAATTGGACCAGGCAGAGGGGCAGGGTTGGAGTCGGGGGCTAGGCGGGCCCTGGGGTGGGGAAGGGGCTGAGTGCCAGAGCCAGCTGCAGGAGCTCGGCCAGGCGAGGGGCAACCTTCCGGCCAGTGATCACAGGCATGACTGCTATGGATACAGCACCCGAGATGGAGGAGCTGGTCCCCTGACTGGCAGGCAGGACGATGAAAGGGGCAGCAGGCAGCCTCAGGGTGGCCTGGCGGGGGCAGCAGCATCCCAGCCCTAGGGAGGAGTTGTGAGACTAACCTAGCAGAGGCCCAGACCTGGAGAGACCAGGGTATCAGGAAGCCTAACAAGACAGGGCCTGGAATACCAGACCGCACGTTATCTGTCCCAGAGCCCTGCAGACCAGCGCTGGTGCCACACTGGTGCAACCGGAGCATCAGGCCAGCACCATGAAGACCTCTCAGTCCCATAGCCGAATCCAGGCCTGGGGCAGAGCCTTCACATGGGAGGAAGGGAAGGGTGTGTCGTGAGAAATCTCAGCCTCAGGAAAAGGAGACTGCAGAGGCCAGGACCCCAGAAGGTCCAGGGACCCAAGGCCGCACCGTCAAGCCTGCCTGCATCGTCTCCACCCCGGGTTGCTAAGACTGGATGCTTGAGAGCTTACAGAACTATGCACAGGGTAGCTGTGGGCAGGGGTGTCAGCATGCTAGAGGACCAAGGACCCAAGAGGGGTCCCCCTAGGCATCCTGCACACAAAAGGCAGGGTGATACGGCTTGCCCGGAGGGTGCTGGCAGCTGCTCTTGGCGGTGATGTTTAAGGAGTGTACCTGTCAGGGCCAATCTGGAGACTGAGTGGGATGTGGGAGCTGTGAGAGTGGCCAGGCCCCAGCGCACTCACGCCACGTGGGGAGAAGGCCCTCAGCCTCCTGTTCCCGCTTAGACGCTGCTCTAGACACCAGCGAGAACCAGGAGCACCAGCAGTTACTACGGTGTACGGACTCCGTGCTGCTCCCACGCTCAGCGCTGCGCGCGCCTTATCTCGTTGCCACACAACCAATATCGTGCCCATCATCAGAGAAGTGATGGAAGTGGCCCAGGGTCACACAGCCTTAAGGTGATAGAACCAGGATACGAATCCAGACTGTGTGGCTCCAGAACTCAAACCCTTACCCCCACGACGTTGTCTTCGTCCAAGGGCAATCCCTAAGCTCTTCAGATGTCTCCGTCTCAGAGACGTCTGCAGATGGCCCTCTGAGCTGGCCCTCGTCCTACCAACACCAGGCAACCCCAAATCTTCAGGCTTCTTGGTGTCGGTCTCCAGGTCTGCCCCACTCCTGAGATTTCCCCATTTCTTGGAAGGAGGGTTCTGGGGCCAAAGGTATGAGGACCAGCTAGTTTCTGGGACCCTGCTCCATCTCTCCCCCCTGCATCCCACCTCTCCATCCCTCCCACAGTGGGTCCCTTCATCCCTCCTGTCTTTGTCTGTCCCCCCACGTCCCAGCTCTCCTTCCTTTCTGCTGACCTTTCTATTTGTCTCTGTGTCCCTCACAGCATGTGCACCCCCCTCTCTGTCATTGCCTCCTCTGTCCTAGCCTGTGTCTTGCCTCTGTCTCCCTATATTCTTTTTTGTGCTTTCCGCATGCCTGGATTTGCCTCCACCCCCTCTGTCTGTCATGCTCATACACCTGGCAGCAAAGCCCTGGCCATTTAGGGCGATGTGCTTGAGAGATCTCCTGCATGCAGGTATATCCCATGGGCTCTCCCTCATGCCCATGACCAGCTTCCTATCCTTGCCTGGTGTAGGAACAGCCCAGCCTGGGCTTAGCAGAGGACCTCTCCCGAGGGTGAGGGGCTTTGATCGCGGGGAGTCAGCACGGAGACAGCATCCTTGGCCTTTGGGGAAAGAGTGATGGGCTGGGGAGGAACAGAGGGTGGTTTGGTTGAAAGCACACAGGTATCAACAAAAAATCTGATTCAAACAATGAACTGGTAAGATAAAGTGACTACTGCTCTCCCAGAGCTTGGGGTGCTACGGATGTGCCCCGTCCTGCCCCATAATAAAGGATGCTCAAGCCCCCACCCTGGGCCTGCCTTGACAGCTCCAGACAAGCTCCTCCCCGGGGGCCCCAGGCCTAATGACTGTTTGCAGGGGCAGAGCCAGACTTGCTGGCACCTCAGGACCTCTGAACTGGCCCTTCACCTGCCTGGGCCACTCCTTCCTCAGAAGTTTGCATGGCCTGCTCCCTCACACCCCAGAAGGATTTTGCTGGGATGTCACCTTGTCAGCTGGGCCTTCTCTGAAAACCCATGTTTCGTTCCGGTAGTCTCTACCCTCCTGCCTGCGTGGAACCCTTTCCTACCTCTCCAACTTACTGCCTCCCCAGAACCTTCAGGAGAGAGCCCAGTACGGAGTGGGTACTCAATAAATATTTGTTAAATAAACGGGTACTCTGTATACCTGGGTCAGAAAATATTGCTGTACCATGGGGAAGGTTTGGCAATCTTTATGCATTTTTAAACAGTTTTGTCTATTTTTTTTCAGAATCTGAGTTATTTCCTTTGGTGTTTTTTTTTTTTAATTTCTAATTCACATTCACCCTGTTCTTGTTACTCCGTACTGTTTAGATAATATAAATGGTCATAAAAAGTTAGAAATAACCCAAATACCCAATGAGAGAGATTAGTCAGAAACCTATCTAGTGTTATAACACAGAATATATGATAAGACTCTATTTTTGTAAACTAAATCTGTAGATATAGAGATATTTATCTCTCATTATTTGGCAAAACGTTTTCTCAGAAACACGAGGTTGGTTATTAATAGCTGCCAGATGAAAAGGGGACTCTAGAGTCAAAGAGTTTAGGGAACAACAAAGTTAAACAGATTTCTTAGCTGGGGATCTCTCCAGAGCTTTAAATTCACTTATGATGAATATCACAATGAATATTCATTACAACCAATATTACAAGCTCCAAGAAGAAAATAGAATATGTAATACTTTTCAAACTTTGACCAGGTTTGTTGTTGCTGTTAACATTCTTGTTTTACAGCACAGAGGGACTGAAATTCTAGAACTTTCTTTGGGAGGACATGAAATGTACACCAACACCCAGACACATGCAGAAAAGAATCCAAGGTGTGTATACCAAGATGTTCTCCATGGCTTGCTTTTTAATTTTTGCAGTATTTTTCTAATTTTTAATCTTGAAAATTAGTTAGACATGGACGTTTCCAATCAACAGCCCATATTTTTTATGACCCACCCATCATCTTGACTCAATAGGCATCTCTGGAGCCCAATCAGGTGGGTGGATGGAAGAAGGGGCTTGGAAGGGGGGGCCAGAGAGACTAGGTGTGGACAGGTGGGTAAGAGGGCGGGAGGGACAGCGAGATGGGAAGAGTGTGAGGAGAGAGCAGGTTGGAGCAGGGAGGAGAGAGGACTCCGAGAGGTGGTGGAGTAAACAGGAGGAGAGGAGGGAGGAATGGAGAGGAGGGAGGAATGCACAACCCTCGACATTCCCGGGAGTGTTGTCAGGTGCCGAGTGTGGGTGCGGGGATGGTGCGCAGGCCACTTGCCCTCAGTGAGACCAGGGCAGGACCAGAGATGGGTAACAAACCACGTGCAGAGAGGGGCCCCGAGAGGCAGCTGTCAGCACAGCCCCACAGGCAGGGCCCCTGAGAATGGTGGCAGTGCCCACCCGAGCTGCCCTTTCTCCTAGGGAACAGAAGCGGGGTCCCCGAACTCCTGGCCAGGGTCTCCGGGGAGGGACTCCAAGACAGCCATCTCGATCAAGCTGGGTGGGGGTGGGAAGGACTGGGCCACTTGTCTCAAAGCTGCACATGCAACGTGCACACTGTTTTTTAGAGACTGTTTGTTATAAATGGACAAAAATAGATTTTTTTTTTTTAGAATCGCTCTTATTCACATGCTTTACGTAAGATTGAGAAATGTCAATTGCCAACACCAGAGAACACATATTATTATGATGATTTGGAAACCGGAGGATATTATACTGGGGTTAAAGCTGCCCCCAGCCCCAGCCCCCGGGGCACAACTTGTGTCAGGAATTGGTACGGTCACGTCCACAGTCACTGGCCCCTGGAGTGGGGCAGAGCCCCCTCCAGCCTGCTGATCCCTGGATCTGCACAACTTAGTGCAGCCTGCACCCCGCCCCCCAACTCCCCAGGCTCTCCCTGGCCGGAATTATAGTTACTAGGTCGCATTTCTGATGGGAGGACCTATCCCCCCACTCCATTCATATTTCAGGTTTCGGATGGAGCACTCTGGGGTGCAAGTGTGAAGGGAGAGGAGGACAGCCTGTGCCTGCTCTAAGGACCCAAACTTATTGTCCGAAAAGGGGAGCAGTACTGGGCACTGGAGCTGCTCCAGCTCCACCCATATCTCTGGCAGGAGCTCCATTCCAGGATCTTCCTGACCTCTTGGATTTTTAGAGCCTGGCAGGAAAGGCAGTCAAGTCGATAAATGTAAATGTGATGGGTACCAGTGGGGTCCCAGGAAGGGAGGTATGATGGTGGGAGCAGGTGAGAGCGGAGGGACGGGGCCAGAGCATGGGCATGGAGGAGGCTCTGTGGCCATGGAGAGCCCTGAGGGTGAGCCAGGCAGGGCCTAGGGCTGGGGAGCCTGGGAGTGGCTGGAAGGAAAGGGGAGAGTGTGTGAATGCGTGCATGTAGGTGCATTGCGTGTGTATGTATGCATGCATGCATGTGCATATATGCATATGCATGTGTGTACATGTGCATGTGAGTCTGTGTGTGTGTGTATCCTCCATCCACCCACCACCTGCAGCACTCACTAGGGTCCAGCCTCCAGAACCAGATCCCTCACTTGGGATCCTGACTGAATCTTCCCTCGATTCAACCTCCGCCAAGTTCCTCTACCCTCCCCTCCTCTACCCTCCCCTCCCCTCCTTCCTCTGCAAAACAACAGTAATGGCACCTACCTGGCAGGGTCATCAGGATTCAGCAAGGTCGTACAGGTAAAGCACTGAGACTAGTTCTGACACATGACAGTTCTCAGCACATGTTCAGAGTAATACTATCAGTGACATTATTTTATCTGTCAGGAAGAGAACATGACTTGCTCCATGAAAGCAAAGCTTGAGATACAGACTCCCCCTGCCAAGGCCCCACTCTTCCCTGCTTTGGGCGGGTTTTCAGCTTCGCGTACCCCCTAGACATCAGAAGGGACCGAGGAAGCAACCCGGTGCTCCAGGGAATGACCTGGGAGGGCGGGGGGCTAAGGCGCAGCACCCACCTCCCCATCCCATCTGGAGAAGCCCCGCAAGCAACCTGTGACAGATGGCAGTGCTTTGAGTGACTACTTCAATTTTAACTCTTTTCGATAATCCAGCGCCAGAAAGCCACATACTTTAAAACTGTCCCTGGATCATAGATCAGCCCAAAGAGACCAAGTCCAGTTCAGTTAATAACCTCTGGAAACCCCATCAATCACTGGGGGCGGCCCCTCCTTAGTGCTCTCCATATTGACTCCTGGCAGAGATGAATGGACCACCTCTTGGCGGCCCCTCTTGGGCATTTGCAGCTCGCCTTCCTGTAGCCGCGAGTTGGAGTTTTCTGAGCTGAGCCCAGGGTGGCAATAGGAGCAGTGGAGCGACTGTCTCTTAGAGGAAGTTGGCCCCTTCCCCAAGACTGTTCTCAGGGGATCCCTCCTGACCTCTCAGGGGCTAGGCCTCTGCCTGTCAGGCCTCTGCCTGTCACCCCCAGTGACTGGTGGTGGCCCAGACGGCCTCAGTCTCTCCTGCAGGAAGCCCCTGAGAGTCTGCTCAGCAGGAAGTGACCGCACAGGGGAGAACCAGGGTTGGGGAAACATGGCATGCTCCCCATTGGGTGGGAATCCCCATCTGCAGACAACAGAGCTCAGGACTGTTCTGTTCGGCAGAAGCTGGGCCCTTCTCCAGAAGCTGTCTGGCCAGGGATGCTCCCCCCTGATGGAGACCTGAGACGTATGGGCTCCTCCTTCCTGCCATCTTTCATACTCAGCCCTGCTGCCACTTGAGGACCCGTCCACACACTTGCCTCTGAAATTGCCACCCCACTGCCCTCTTGTCAGTCCTCCCAC
This sequence comes from Vulpes lagopus, assembly GCF_018345385.1. Taxonomy (NCBI): domain Eukaryota; kingdom Metazoa; phylum Chordata; class Mammalia; order Carnivora; family Canidae; genus Vulpes; species Vulpes lagopus. The sequence continues at coordinate 40,336,311 of NC_054833.1, read as the reverse complement.
ACACCCTGCCAGAAGTCTGTTGGAAGTTTAGACACCACCGTGAGCCCATCCCTCCTGTGGACAAAGCACGTTTCCCATGTCTCCCCACTTCCTAGGGAATAGGGTACAAGCTTCTTAGCCTGGTGTTCAGGCCCAACCAGACTCTGTTAGTTGGCCCAATATTTATTCCTTGGCCTGAACACTTGGCTCAGATCAGATAAGTCATTCCTCCCTCGCCCACCACCATCTTGTAGGACTCAGGATTCACCCCTAACACTCATGAAGCCTCCTCTCTGCCCTCTCCACCTATCCAATCCTACCCACTCCGCAGATCCCAGTTCAAGCTTTACCTCCTCCATGAATTCCTCCTTGACCACTCCAGTCCCCACTTCTGGCACTCTGGTGGCATGCGCTGGGCCTGACACAGCCTTGGGCAGCTTGGTACTGTCGCTCATGCCGCACAGAGTCCTTATCTTGGCATCTTTTCCCCCAGATCTATCTGGTATCTCCCAGGCTTCACAGCAGCCTCCTCTGGGACCCACTGACTATTCAGAGGGTGATAGAACCAGATGGAAAGCCCTGGAGGCAGGACCTGTATTGTCTTTTCACCCGCAAGTTCTCAGTGCCTAGCACCAAACATATCACATAGTGGACAAAAGTCATGGCTCAATTAGATTGCCTTGAACTTCATCTTTACCTCTTCACTGGCACATGTGTCTTCTGCCTTACACTGCAAATTATATACTCACTCGTGTTCTGTAACCTACTCAGCATGTGGCTTCCCCAGAAATATCAGCAAGGGGCCTTGCTGTAAATGCCAAACACTTGGATGAAGCCCTGGATGAAGTCTCCCATGGGCATCCTTGGAAATTCTCTTTGATCCATGGTAACCTAGATGCATGGGCGAGGTGCCCTGTTTAGGGGACTGAGGTGCCATCGAGGCTTGGTTAAACAGCCCTCCTGTCCCAGTACACATCTTCTTCCTCCATTCATCTGTCAATGGACACTTCGGTTGCCTCCACACTCTGGCTATTGTGAATAGCCAAGCCAACCTATTGCTGGGATTGAACACTATTTTCTTCTTTAAAAAATGTAGAAAATCTCATCATGTATGACAACATGGATGAAACCTGAGGACATTATGTTAAGTGAAATAAGCCAGTCACAGAAGGACATATACTGTGTCATTTCACGTATATGAAGTATCTACAGAAGTCAAACTCATAGAAGCAGAAAGAATGGTGGCTGCCAGGGGCTGGGAGGAGGTGGGAATGGGGACTCGCTGGTCCAAGTGTATAAAGTTTCAGTTCTGTGAGATGAAACGTTCTAAAGATCTGCTGTGACCATTGTGCTAATAGTGAACAAGAATGTACTATATAGTGGGATCCTTGAGTGGCTCAATAGTTGAGCGTCTGCCTTGGGCCCAGGGTGTGATCCTGGGGTCCCAGGATGGAGTCCCACATCGGGCTCCCCGCAGGGAGCCTGCGTCTCCCTCTGCCTGTGTCTCTGCCTCTCTCTCTGTGTCTCTTATGAAGAAATAAAATCTTAAAAAAAAAGTGCTATATATACTTAAAATTTTAAGGGGGTAAATCTCATATTGTGTGGTTCTTTTTCCCACAATTAAAAAAAGAAGAAGAAAAATATTCAGAGGAGTTAAAACAGTAAATGTGTTAAAAGCAAAACGAAACCAAACCAACCGGCCCCTCAGCCCCGTGCCGCACGGTGCCCGTCCTGTGCCAGCGCTCTTCCTTCCCGGCTCTTCCTGCCCAGGACCAGCTGCAGACTGGCAGCTCTGTGTTCTGCAAAGAGCTCTGAGCTTAGAGTTGCAAGATTTGGGTTTCTTGACTCTGCTCCTTATTAACTGTGTGATGTGTGCAAAATATTTAAACTCCTTTCACTGAGTTTCCTTATCTTTGAAAACGGGGAGCATAGAAATACCAGTCCTGGCTACCTCACACTGTTTCTGTGAGAATCTAATGAGCTCATGTTTGAGAAAGCGCATGGTAAATAATAAAGCATTATACAGGTTGCTATTATCATTCCAGTGAAGTTTCTAGGCAGATGGAGGCTGGGGGTCAGAAGCTGTAGCTCCTCTTTCTGTTCACTCATTTGAATTAGGAGCAGTCAAGAATCCTATAGAAAATGACCCCAGAGCCTGAGCTGCCTGAGGGGCTGTGCTCCAGTTGGGACTGGATTCAGCTACCAGTAACCCAAACAACAGTGGCCCCTATGAGGTAGGAGTTTATTTTTCTCTCACATGAAAATCTGGAGGCGGCCAGGGAATGTCGGGGATGGAAACTTTGGTCCATATATCCCTCAGGACCCCTTGGTCCTCCCGCCTTGCTCCTCTGCCCCCCTGCAGGGCAGCCTTTGTCTCCTACTCGAGATGGCCACCATCACAGCCACGTTCCAGGTGACTCCATGGATGGGACAAAAGGGGCAAAAGGCATACACGGCAGCTATAATGTAGGGAAGGTTCTTGGAAGCTGCCTGACGATCCTATTGGTGTGGGGGAGAACTTAGACACACGGTCACACTTGGCTGTGAAGGAGGCCGGGTTAGGTAGTCTTCACTCTGGGTGGTGCACGCCCAGGAAAATTCTACTGCCTTGGAATGAGAGGAAAATGAATGTTGGAAGGAAAACCAGCGTCTTTGCTGTGGGGTGGAGGGGCAGGGATGGGAAGGGGAAGAGAGGTTGGCCAAAATCCATGTTTTCCTGTTGGACTCAAAAGCCTTTTTTATTACCGTATTTCTTTGCGCCAAAGACCTGAAGAGAAGGTAACAGTGTGGACACTGCTACTGCTACTTACCCCTTCCGGTTGTTCTCTCCATTCCCATGGACCAAGTGCCACTGGGATGTCCCAAATTTCAGGACCCATGATTTAGAAATGTGCCTCAGAATGTGCCTTAGAAATAAATGGCTGACTTATTTTTTTCTGATAAAGTAGGAAGCAGGCTAGGTGATAAATGTGGTCTGGGACTCCTATCTCTAGCTGTCCGTCTGTCTATCTGTATAGTATGACAGACAGACTAGCATGCGAGGCTGCCTTAGCACCAAGTCATGAGCCGTGAAACAACTGCTTAGAAAGTAGTGGTCCCAAGCATGTCACATACGCGATTGTGTCCATTTCACAGAAGAAGAAACCGAGGCACTGAGAGATCAAATAATGTGTCCCAAACCACACAGCTTGTTAGTAACTCAGCCAGGTGTGGACTAGGTGTCTTGTTTTTAGAACTTCTGTTCTTACCACTACACTGGACGCTTCCCCCATCCATGGGCCTGTGTATCTGTCTTGTCAAGGCAGACAGGGCTCCCCTGACCTCCCCTCTGCCTCTCTGGAAGGCCCCAAACCGGCCTTTTTCCTGAATCAGGAGATTGTTTCTCACAACCTGCATTCTTCGCCATTCTTCTTAAATATCACTTCCTCCAGAGAGGCTCCCTTTAATAACCTACTTGGTCTGGTCCTATCAACCCTCCTTCATCCCGCTCAGCGCTATCGCTCTGTCCAGCAGCTGCTGGCTGGGCCCTGGTTCATGGGGCTCTGTCGTAGGCGGCCTGTGTACCTCTCATGTGTTCCTGTCCTGTCTTCCAACCTTGATGGGAGTCAGTGGGCTATAGTCACAGGGTGGGATCTGGGGCCTCTTCCCTCTGCCCTACGCATACCCCTCCTCTACTTCGTGAATCTGGACCCCTCCCTCCAGCCCGGGACTATACTCCTCTACCATCCCCTTTCCATGTATAGCCCACCTCAGCATCCTCTCTGGCCCCTTCCCTGAGCCCATAAAGATGTCCAAGTCATGGGATAAACAAAACTCCTGACCAGCAGGATTCCTTTCTGGTTGCTACTCTTCCTCCTTTCCTTTCTCAGCCAAGTTCCTTGAAAGAATAGTCTATATTTGATGCTTCTTTTTTCTTATCTCCTCTATCTCTTCAACCAACCCTAGCCTGTCTGCTGCCTTTGCATGCCATTGACCTTGTCTGGCCAGGGCTACATATGACTTCATATTACATATCGATGGACCCTTCTCAGCCTTTATCTTTCCATTACGCTCCCTGGCATTTGATGCTGTTAATTAACTGCTCCCTCCTTCTGAAAACTTTATCTGGACAGATTAGATTTGGGAAGTCTTCACCCAACCGACGATGTGACGCAGATACTTGGATTGGCAAACCTGGAGTTCGGGGAAGACCTGGGGCTGGATGTGTCACTCCCTGCTAAAAGCCTCTCGTGGCTCCCCTTTGTCCTAAGGCCAGAGTCTACCCTGGGAGAGGCAGGAAGAAGGGCCCTCTCCGTCTAGGCTAGGGAAGTTGGACATGTCAGGGGATCAAGCCAAGCCTGGGGCCAGGTAGGAAGCAGAGCCCAAACCCAAAGGAAAGAGGTTTAAATAGGTTATCATCACCCAAAGGACCAAGAGCAAGCGTGACATTAATCCCTATCTGTCCAGTGGTTCTCAGCTTGGCTTTTAGTACTTCTGGGAAATCTTTGCCACCTCTCTGAGTAGTTCATCTCTCTGTGACAAGTCTCTACAGCACCAGGCAGGCAGCTCCCATTCATAGCACTTCTCCTAATTGACATTTGATATTTACTTTCATGTTTGTGATTTAAAAAAAATCACACGGATATCACATTTGGTATTTGTGATTTACATTCATACATTTGATTGTTAGATCAGTGTTTGCCTCTTAGACTAAAAACCACATGAGGTGGGGATCCCTGGGTGGCTCAGCAGTTTAGCGCCTGCCTTTGGCCCAGGGCGCAATCCTGGAGTCCCAGGATCGAGTCCCACATCGGGCTCCTGGCATGGAGCCTGCTTCTCTCTCCTCCTGTGTGTCTCTGCCTCTCTCTCTCTGTCTATCTCTATCATAAATAAATAAATAAATAAATCTTAAAAAATAAAAAATAAAAAAATAAAAGAAAATAAATAAAAACCACACGAGGACAAGGATGACTGCTATCTCGCGTTCTGCTGTGATGAGAGAGTGGAGGGATCGATGAGGGTCCAGAGGAATCCCAGAGGCAGAGGAAGAAGAGCACAGAGAGGTAGTGGTGGGGGGCAATTGCCTGGAACATACATTGGCTAAGACTGTGTTTTGCCGGTTAGCTGAGGTGGGGCACATGGGTGGGGCCGGGGTGTGCTGATACATGTAGGATCTTTCTTGGCCTGGCTCCTTCCTGCCCTGGAGCCTCACCTCTCCCAACCTCTTTCTCCATCTCTGCTTCCATTTTTCTAATTCCAAGACCCTGCTTGTAGCTCCCATATATTTGCAGTTTCATATCCTGAATATTTCTTTACCTCTGCTCTTTCCTCTTAATCTTCTCTTCTTACCTATGGCAAATTATTATTTGTCTTCCAAAACGAAACTCAGGCGTCTCCTTCTCCAGACAGGGTTTCAGAACCTCCCAGACTTTCACAGTATCCGGGGTCACTGTGTAAATTAACTGGCAGCTCTATGAAGGCAAAAGCCCTGTCCCAGACTCCACTATCCCCCTAGCACTTAGCACATAGTAGGTGCTTAATAGTGAGCGAAGATGTGAGTGAACGAATGGCAACGTAACCCAGATTTTTGAAAACAATATAGAATTCAAACAGTCTCTCTCATCGCTCCTTACATGTATTCATAGTTATCACACTGTAGGTCCTGATTTTTCTCCTGAAAATTGTGGTTGCTGTAAAAATCACACAGTATTTCCCAAGCTAAGGTCTTTGGACCCCCAGGGAAAGGCATAATAAAAGGTTCTGAGAGCTTCTGTCAATGTCTCAAATAGCCCAACAGAAATCATACTGTTATCTGTACTCGGGCCGCAAGGCTTACCTAAAACATCGGCTTTCTCTGCTTTTAACGGGGATTGTGTCAACCCTGCGCTAACGGTGGTTATCTAATGCTCCTTGGGAGCTGTGATTGGCTGGGGATGACATCATAGGAGTCCCTGGGGTCTGTGGAAGGAAAAACAATAAAAGAGATCCTGGAAAGTGAAAAGGTTGGAACCACCGCTGGGAGCATGGGGCTCAGGGCTCAGAATTAGGAGACTTGAGAGCAGGCCATGCCTCTGGCCCAACAAGCCACCCATCTTCTCTGGGGCCCCCCGTCTCCCCATCTGGAAAGTGGGAACACTCATATCTGCCTCGAAGGTCAAATAAGGACAAAGTTGCCTCCCAGAGGGCGAAGTGCTAGTGGAGAGCTGGGTCATGCCCAGCCTAGGAGGTCCTTGGGAGGTACAGGCCGAGGGGGAAGGAGAAGGGCTTCCTTGAAGTTGGAGCAAGCGGTACAGAGAGGGGTGGGGTGGGTGTCATGCTGGGTAGGGGTCCAGCAGGTGTCAGGTTGTAAAGGTGAGTGAAAGCACGCTAAGGACTATACCGTCCTTCATGGAAAAATCCGAAAAATCCGAAATCGGTGTTGGCCCTCAATTATAGTGGACGATGTGGATCCCAGTGCTTCCCTCAATGCTTCTCAGGGAGTAATTTGGACTCAGAACCCACTCCCACCCCCTTCGCACAGTGTGGATTTCGGCCTAAGGCTCTGAGAGGTTTCGATTCAGCTGTGGCTCCCAACACGTGGAGTCCCTGAGTGCCAGGTCCTGGGAGCATGAGCGGTTCCTGCATCGCTGGGATGCTCAGATGCTGAGCATGGCACCAGAGGGACAGGGGCCCTCGGCGGGAGGTGCGACTGTGTCCCGGCTGAGCTCTTCTGTCCAGAAGAGGGCAGGGGCAACACTAGGTGCTGCACCCCTACCCACCTCCACCTCACCTGCCCCCCAGGTGTCTTCTGAAAACCCATCATTCCTGGATGCCAATGAAAATGCTGCTTTCTGGAGGAAATTCTTTCTTCCCCGAGTCCCACCCAACTCGGGATGAATTCATTCTTTCTCTGCGCTCCTTTAACACCTTTCAGACACCTCTACTCACTACTTATTTCGCTCTGGCAAGTGCTTGGATGATTGCCTTTCTTGCCCATCTCCTCCCCAGACGGAGCAGGATTGCGCCTCCCCTGCACTTGTACCTCCAGCCCTGAATGCTGAGCCCGGCAGCCAGGGCAGGGACCCCGTAAGTGGTGTTGACCATGGAGAAAAGGTCTCTGGTGGCCAAATCTGAAGCCCGATTTGATCCTAGCCCGGTAGCACCCTGTGTGCACCGAGTACCTCTCTCCTAAGGCCCGCTCTTCCTTCGTGTTTTCTCAGCATCGGCAGTGAGAGAAGTTGAAGCAGTGCCCAGAGGTTCTCCTTGGAGAAGGTTTCCATGAAAACGTCAAAAGAGATCTCTAGTGAGGACAACACAGAGGTCATCCCAGGGAAATTAATGTACTACCACGAAAATTTCCCAAAAAGGTGATGATGTCAGAGCTACCCTTTGGCCCCATTTGGTACCTGGAAGATTCTTGGAGACACAAAATCCTTCTGGATGTGCCCCTCCTACTCTCTGAGCCCACTTCCTACCAGGAGCCCCCAGATTGCTCCCCCTCTCCACCTAGCTTGGAGGGAAGCCTGCAGAGACCTAGCTGGCTCCTTTGCAGGGGTAGGATGGAGAGTGGAAGGAGAGCGTCTGCTGGTGGCCTTGGCAGGTCGGGACCCGCCTCGGGACTGTCCGATGGTGACGGTGCCACACTCATCTTTAGGGACAAGGGAGCACCTGAGAGCTGCTTTTCCTCCCATGGCCCCTCCAAGTCACTGTGCTGGAAAAACGCTTGCCTCTGTCACCAGGCTGCACCTGTAAATAAATCGGAAGATAAAAGAGGCCTTTCTGCTTTTCAAACTGTGACAGGCGCGTCCTGGTAAATTGCCTTCATGCTTTTTTAATAGAAGTAAAAAGGTTTGGGTGGATTGCGTCGCCTAATACAGAAGCACTTTTCTCTCATTTGAGCGGCCGTAGATGGGATAATGAACACATTTTTATCTCTGTCTCTAAACAGAATGCAAAGGACCCAGAGTTAGACAAACTTTCCTTCATGGCATTTCGAGGAAAAAGCTGGGAGTGCGTGGAAACCTCTTGGTGACAAACCCTACAGGAACTGGGAGCTGAAGTTTAGGGATTTGTTTCCCCAAATAGTAGACAGCCTTTTCTCGGGCTGGAAGTGTGTTGGCTCCCTCGATGTAGAGACCCACTTGTTTGTTTGAACCTCAGCTTATTTGTTTATAAGATAGAAGTAAGCTTCCTGATTTCTAGATTTGTTGGGAAGACATGGGCCCGGTTCAGCCCCACAGAGGATGTTCAACTAGCACCAGTTAAAGCCCATCCTGGGTTTGTATCAGGATGTCCACACCGCCCCAGCACATGTTCCTACCAAGAAGCAGCCATTCAAGGGCACCCTCTCCATAAGGAAGAAGGCTGGGTGAATGGTCTAGAGGCCTCCCAGGTGCCACCCATGCAGTCTGGCCACTGGGGACCCTTCCACATCCCTACAGCCCTTCCTAGGGACGTGAACTTTCCAGCAGCTCTCTCCATCAACCCCTCCCTCTGGGCCATTGTTTGCATCTCCCATACTGCTGTGCTACTCTTTACCTAGACATTGGTCTTTCCTCCAAAAGTGGGAGAAGTAAAACAAGACTTGTGCTGTGGATGCCCTTGTCCTCAGCGCCCAGTGTAGTCCTTGACATGTAGCTTGTCAGGGACCGATTGCTGGTGTCCCCCAAACTCATGTTGGAGCCCTGACTGTAGATGTGATGGTATTTGGAGGGGAGGATTTCGGGAGATAATAGGGCTAGTTGAGGTCATGAGGGTGGACCCCATGTGGGATTCTCTCCCTCCCCTGTCATGGGAGCACAGAGCAAGATGGCAGCTGCCTACAAGCCAGAGAAGACACCTCAGCATGAAACTATCTTGCTGACACCTTCATCTTGGACTTCTTGGCCTTCAGAACCATGAGAAATTTCTGTTGTTCAAGGTCTTCAGTGTATGGTGTTTTGTTAGGGCGGCCTAAGTGCTCTTGGAGTGTTTGTGGGTGAATGAATGAGTGGCCCCAGGAAGTTGAAGCCTTCGTACACTTGAGGAGAGCGGTAAAGCCAACTAGGAAGCAAGATGTGGCTGAGGCTCCAAAGCTGAGAAGTATGTCTGTCCCTGTGCCCACCCCAGCACTCAGGGTAAGGGTTTGAACAACTGGTTATATGACCCTTAGCTTCCCATCCATCCATAAAAACAGGATGCAGAGAGATCACGAGACTGCTGGGAGGCTCTCTGTGGAGTGTGCTGTCCTGAGGCTGCGTCCCACCTCCCCATGGGAGACGGAAGTGGGCCTCCCCTCTCCCACCTACCCAAAGACGGGGACATGAAGAGAGCCACTCAAGAGCTTGGCTAAGGCTTGAAAAGATCTAAAGGTGAGAGGCTGCGGCTGGCCCAAGGCTGCAGATGCTGGGCAGAGACCTCATAGTGGCGACATAGTGGCCTCAGTCCTCTTAGCGTCTGGCAGGTCACAGAGAGAGCCCACTTCCTCTGGGCTGCTGTCGGCCTTGCAGACAGATGCTGGAAACCTGGAAGACTCCATGCCTATGCCAGAGGCGGGACTGTGCCTTGGCTACAGGACTGGAGGAGGAGATGGGGATCCTAGGCCTCCACTAGAGGAGGTGTCACCACATCAAGGGAATCACAGGTGAGAGAATACACAGGAGCCCCTGACAAGAGAAAGACTTGGCATTTGGAATCAGCCGTGTCCAGAGGGCATGGATGCCATACTACCGTCCTACAAGTCAAATAAGACCTTCCCTGGCCTCCTCCCTCTCCCACGGCCCCATCTCCACCCTATCTGACCTTGTTGGGGTGGGGAGGGGCAGGTCCCAACAACAGACACGAGTGGGAGAAGAGTGGAGTGAGAACATAGTGATAAAACTGGCTACCCCTGGGCCCCTTCCGCAGGTTTCCAACTTGAGCAGGGCAAGTGGCGGAGGAGAGTTTCAGATAGGATACAAACTGGATGTTCTGTTGTTCAGAACAACCTGGCCTCTCTCTCTCTCTCTCTCTCTTTTTTTTTTTTCCTCTTAACTGAGAGTCACTCCAGAAGCTATGAGTTTTTTCTAAGAGGTCCTGCAGTGGTCAGGGAACAATGTGCTTGAGGGAGCTGCAGCCCAATGACAGAATTAAGTCGCTTTCTGCTTATGCCCAAGCAAATTCAGCAACCCCGGTGGGGATTATTCTACGTACTGCCTGTGTGCTGGGGGGAAGCCCAGGAACCCACCGCCCTGAGAGGCAGATGTGAGGGAGAACTCGCATGGAGGCGTGCGCGAAGCCTTCCGGCCTGCGAGCACCTAGCGGTCCGCCGATCTGGACCTACCTAACAGTTCAGCAAGAGAGGGAAGGGGGCCTTCAAGATTTGCTTCCTAATCAAGACACAGCACATTTTTAACCTCATTAGAAGATAAGTCAGGCACCAGGGGAGTTTAGAGGGAGCGAGGGCACATTCATTTAGGCTATTTCCTTACATGATTCTTTGCCTGGGGTTGCCTCCCAGCGTGAAGTGGGTCCACAGAAGGGCAGAGGAAGAACGGCTGGGAGATTAGTCTCTGAGTCGTGCCTTTATTGTTTTATTTATTTTTTAAATTCTCAGTGTTCATTTCGATTTTTATGTTCAATGCTCATCGTTTCCGGGCAAACCAGACACATGGTTATCTTTTCCATATATGTATGGAAAGACCCCCCACTCAGTCAAAACTCAAAAGAAATTATCTTTGAATTAACCATAGTTTCCAGGTTATACGTATGGATCGTCTCTTAAATTTGCTCCAGAAATTGAGAATTTGCAGTATGCATTTACTGGATCAGTTTAACCCTTTCCAGGCCACCCCTTCCTTTAATTCTTTCCTGTGGTGAGGACACTCTGGGGTAGGGGGAGGAAAATAAACACACAGAGGGCCCTGGCAACAGGCTGGCTGGGCAGTGAAATGGAAATGTGTTTACAAGGTGAGGAAAAAAAAAAACGATTTTGGGCAGTGAAGTTGGCAAAAGGAGATAAAGGGGATTTGGTTAGAAGCGAGAGTTAAATGATAGTAAAGGTCTAGAGAAGCTGTGATCAATAAATATAAAGTTCAACCTCATTGCTTTTTTTGCAACTGAGAAGGGCTGAGCCCCTCCTGCCTCCTGCCACCAAGCCTCCGGCTGCAGACTGCGCTGGTGGATTCGGTTGATGAGGCCCTCGGACTCTGAACTTGAAATTCACGGAGTCTGGGCAGAGCTCTCGCTGAGGCAAAGAAGAGCAGACACTGCGATCCTGCCTTCCTGGCTGGGGTGCGTGCAGGCTGGGTACCTCTGCCGTGTTCTGGGGCTGCCCCGAACCAGCCCAGGGCTTCCTATGGGGGACACTATCCAGAGAATCCTAAGTTCCACGCTGTTTTTAACACAGGACAGTTTAGCCCAGTTTGTTGTCAGTATAAGATTCAGAGTCCCTACCCACTGGCTTTAGGAGTCACGAGTATATGCTTTGGAGAAAAATGAAGCGAAGGATTCTCAGAAATGATCTTCAGCCTATGAGAGTCAACCAAGGCCAGATGCCTACCCATGTCCCACCACTTGATGAGTCCAAGGTCGTATATGCAGGGATAAAAGTATTGGTCTCTGTCTAGACCACCAAGGCAGGATTGGAACCTGGGTGCATGGCTGCCTAGGGGACCCCATGGGTGCTCTTTGGGAGTCCCTGTGAGCCTCTTATTGGGAAAATTGAGCATTTTAGCGTTTTACTGAAGTTTGCCATTTTCTTTTGACCCTCAAAGAGGCTTGGGCTTCCCCAAAAGGAGAAAACCACTGGCCTATCAAGTTCTATATGATCTATGAAGATACTCTGTTACATACAACTATATAGACCAGCAGAGCTATGAATGTTGAGGAAGTGAGAAGCAGGAGGGAGTTTTGTTATATTACTTCTTAAAAGTAGGGGAGGATGCTTCAGGGAGGCTTTCCTTCCAACCACCTGTCTGTCTATCCATCCATCCTCCATCACTGAGTGTCTAATATGTGCCAACACTGCCATTAAGTGTAGAGGTTTAGACACAAATGGCACAATACAGTGGGGGAGATAGATACATTCCATGAAACGAAATACTGTGAAGAAAGTTCTAGAATTGATGCCTTTTGTGGTACAAGTTGAAGTACATGGTGGGGAAGAAGAAGAGGGGCTCTGGTGGGCTTCATAGAGACTAGGATGCTTGAGCCAGGTCTGCAAGGATAAGGAAAGGTGATAGAATCTTTTTTCTTGGGTGTCTTTTTAATATTTTATTTATTTAATCATGAGAGACACGGAGAGAGGGGCAGGATCCCTCCCAGGACCCCAGGATGGCGCCTTGAGCCAAAGGCAGACACTCAAACACTGAGCCACCCAGGCGCCCCTTCTTGGGTGTCTTTAAAGTAAAGGTACTATCCTGGCCAAAGGCCGGAGCCAGAAAAGCAAGACTTTACAAAAGCTGACTGTGCAGGGAGGCCTGGGGATGTGTGCATGCTTGTTTGCACACACTGTTGGCTGTGTGCTTTGTGTGCCTCTTGGGGTGCAGGCAGGGGAGGAGGGATAGAGATGGAGCAAACGGAGGGGCTCTGTGCTCAGTATCCTCCGGCCTGCTGTTTTGCTCAGTCCCAGGCAGAGACAGAGAAGAGCGTGGGGCTCACTGGTGATTGACGTGGCTTTTGGAGGAGAGAGACAGGCTAATAAATGGAGCGCGGAACAGCGGGAGACCATCTGGGCAGGACATTGCTGCCTGTCTCCATCCTCAGCTGCATCTTGAGAGACAAGGGACGGTGACCAGGCTGGCCAAGAGATTGGGAGAGGCCAGAGTGATTTTTCTCTGTCTCCCTCTCTGTCCGCCCTCCCAGCAGGACCAGGAGTGGAGGAGGGGACCTCCAGCTGGGGTGCTCCTCCCCTAGGAGCAGGTGTGAATTGAAGGCGTGGATCCAAGGAGGAGTGGGGGGCAAAGTGTCACTAAACATCTGCTCTTTTTGGTTTGGTTTGGAACACCTTCACAGCTGGCTTCTAGGAAGCCCACCCCATGCTAATAAAAGATGAGAGGGGAAAGACCACCTCAGCTCCTAGCTGACTTGGAGCCATGAGAACTGCGGGCTGCCTGGAGGCGGAGGTGGGACAGTCTTAGCAGCTTGCCATCAGGTGTGTGGATGAGGACAGGAGAGACAAAGACTTATTCACAGACTAACCGGGGAGCCCCCACCCCCTACCCCTTAGGGTCCAGCTCTGGAGAGGAGAGCACAGAAAGAGGCTGAGAAGGCAGGGGGAGGGAATTGAGACCCAGCTCAGCTCCTCCTGCCAATGGAGGTGAGACAACGAGTCAGGTGTTTACATTAATTAGCCCTCTTTCCAGACGGAAACACTGAGGCACAGAGAGTGCTTGGACTTCAGTTGCATTAGCTAGCACGGAGTGCAGGCGCAATTCAGATCTAGAAGCCTTCTGGCTGCAAAGCCCATGTGCTTTGCAACCAAAACCTGCCCGACCCTTTGGAGCTTCTGGGAATTCACAGCTTTCCCCAGGCTCCCCAGGAGAGAGGAGCTGGAAACCTGTCCTTCCCGCATCTGAGGGGGAGAGCAAGAGTGGGCGAGGCAGGATGTGCACATAGCAAGCCCTCAGCAAAGGCCGGGAGGAACAACCAAAGGCTCACATTTCTTTTTAATTATGCAGTGAGGGGCACCTGGGGGGCTCGGAGGTTGAGCATCTGCCTTCGGCTCAGGTCGTGATCCTGGCGTCCTGGGATCGAGTCCCCCATCGGGCTCCCCGGCAGGGAGCCTGCTTCTCCCTCTGCCTGTGTCTCTGCCTCTCTCTCTGTGTCTCTCATGAATAAATAAATAAAATCTTTTTTAAAAAATTATGCAGTGATATATGTAGTTACATTAAAAAATCTATGCAGTACGGATATAGCCTAAACGCCCCCTCCCTCCCCCCACCCTCTCCCAAGTCTTCCCTAGTGGCAGCTGGGGGATTGGTGTGCATCCTTACAGCCCGTCACCTGTCTGTTTTACACATACACATGCACAAAAAGAAACATGCTGGGTCTTTGTTTTTTTATGTAAGTGGTAAATGTGGTATTATGGCTTACAATTCATTTTTTCACCTTTTTCCTTAACCATATGACTTGGAGAAATTTCAATTTCACTACCTATAGAACTACCTTATTTTTTAACAGCTAAATAATATGACATTTTATATTTATGTGTATATGTATATACTTTACATATATGTATAGATATTGATGTGTATATTGCTTGACTTATATGCGGACATTTGGGGCATGTGTTTTTCCACTGTTAAAAACAACATAACAACAGAGCAGCCTGGGTGACTCGGCAGTTTAGCGCCGCCTGCAGCCCAGGGCCTGATCCTGGGGTCCCAGGATCAAGTCCATATCAGGCTCCCTGCATAGAGCCTGCTTCCCCCTCTGCCTGTGTCTCTGCCCCGCCCCCTCTCTCTGTCTCTCATGAATAAATAAGTAAAATCTTTAAAAAAAAAACCCACAACATAACAACAACAACAACAAAGAAACAATCTAACAAAGGACATCTTTGTCCATGCTTTTCCATACACATAATTGAGGAATTCTCTAGAGGATACACCCAGAAGTAAAATTCCTGATAGAAAGGGAAATGCACATTTAATTTGAATGAATGTTCTGCCAATTTACACTCCCAACAGCAGTGTTTCAGACTTCCCATTTCCCCACACTCTCTTGAACACTAGATATTATTAATATTATACTTTTTTGCCAAAATAAAATATTTCATTTGACTTGATTCGGATGTCCCTTATTTATAATAAACATTTTTCATGTGTTCACTGCTTATTTATCTTTCCTTTCCTATGAATTACTTGTTCCTATTTTTTACTTATTCTTATCATTTTTGTGGAAACTCTTTATACATCCTGGATATTAATTCACATCTGTTATGCATGTTTCACGTATTTCTCCCAGCCTGTCAATTGCCTTTTAACTTTGTTTATAGGTTTTTTTTGTCAGACAGAAACAATTAGTTTTGACACAGTCGATTTATCAATTTTTTCTTTTATGGTTTTGTTTTTATTGTATCTTCCCTAAGAAGGTCTTTGCTACCCCAAGGTCATATTTTTTTCTAATTTTCTTCTAATAGGTGTATTGCGTTCCCCCTTGCTTATGAAGCCTGGTCAACTTGAAATTTATTATTTTGTTATGGTGGAAAGTGGGCTCTAACTACTTTTTCCAAATTGATAGCTTCCGTTATTAGTGGCTCACCTATTGCTTATTTCCACTTTCCATAGATTTTCATTTAGGCATTCACCCCATTCCCATCTATCCCTTGGGCTTTGGGGCTGAGTAATCCCATACATCTTGCCAAAACACCAGAGCATGGCGTTGCATTGGTCATGATGATTAGTTCAGGATCAGCAATATGACCAGATTAAGGTGAGGGGAAGTTCATCGAGTGCACCTGGGTGACATACTGTGCTCACTTCTAAAAGATAGCACTTGGAGAGGGGATAAACTGCAATAACACCCTTTCTTCCTTTGGACACCATGGGGGCTACTATGTCTCCTTGGCTACCATGAGAGAAGCCAACCTGAGGGTGAGGACACCTGCAGAGATGGGCATGGCTATGAATGAAGCCTGGAGAATGGACTCAGCACCACTGGGTTGAGCCATCCTTGAAGCCTTGCTACCACCGTATCTACCCCTGGCCCTTTGGAGGTATGCAAGCAGTATATCTCCTTATGATTCAAAACTAATTGAGTCAAGATCTGTGTTAAGAGCGACAGGCAGCCACTTGATACAACAAACAGTTGCTTCAGTGCTACCCGTGACCTGTCAGTCCACCCCCAATCATTAGTTAGAAATGCTATCATGTCATCATAGACACCTGTATGGGCGCATTCTCCAGCTGACATCTTGTCATTCTCAGGACTGTGGCTGATGTAATTATAATATATTTCCCACTGGTACAGTAGATCCCTCTTGCTCATACTCTTTTTCAAAAGTGCCTGGCTATTCTGGTTCTTCTCTCGAATGAAATTCAAGAGAATCTCATTGAATGGAATTGAAATTAAGTCGATTAAGTTCTATAGAATTCAGTTGGGATTTTGATGGGAAGTGGATTTGAATTTGGGGAGGATTGTCACCTACACAATGTTGAGCCTCCCCAGCCAGGAGCATCAGATGTCTCTCCATTTCTGTAGATCCTCTTCAGTGACCCTCAGCAGAGTTTTATAGTTTTTCCATAAAAGCCTTGTTCATATCTCACTGGATTCATTCCGTGGGACTTTAGAGGCATTTGTTGTTGCTGTTGTTAGTTTGGGGTTTCTATTTTGCATATCTGTTTTTTTAAGTGGTGGCATGGAGGGAAGCTTTGGGTTTTGGCCGTTGTTTTGATACTCAACCATCGTGCCGTAATCTTATTATTTAACAGTGTGTCATTTCATTCTTTTGAATTTCCTAGGTAGATAATCATATTCTCTGAAAATAACATTTTCCTCATTCATCCTTCTTTTATTTGTTCTCCATCCTTCTTTTTCTTCCCTTGACGCAACCTCCAGAATCTTGTTTGAACAAAACGGGCATCCGTGTATTGTTTCCAGGCAGAATGGAGATGCTTCTAATGTTTTTTTGGAAGTTCTGGAATTAAGGAAGTTTAATTTTCTTCCTGTATTGCTGGGATTTCTTTTTTAAGTGAGGAAAATAGAATTTTATCAAGTGCTTTTTTGGTGTGTATTGAGACAACCACATAGAATTTTCCTTTATCATGCAGTGAATTATATTAACACATTTTATGATTTTGAATCAGCCTATATTAGTAAGATAAACCCAAATTGTTTATGAGGTATAATTCTTCACTCATTGCTCAATTTGATTTGCTAATATTTTATTTTGGATTGGGGCAGCAATATACACAAGTGAGATGAGTCCTTAGTTTTTCTTTGGTTGTTGTACCCTCCCTATCTGGTTCTAATACCTCCTGGACACTGCTTCTCAGTCCCTTTGATGGACTCTAACCTGGCATGCTCTAGGGCTCAGGCTTTGATCTGCCTCCACTCTCCCTCCACACCTGCTCCCAGGTGATCTCCCCCAGACCTGTGGCTTTAGTACCATCTATATGCTGGCAGCTCCCAGATGTATAACTTCGGCCCAGTCTTTCCCATTTCCAGACTCCTATAACTAGCACCCATATCCACTGAACACGTCCAGAGCGGAATCTCTAATTTCCCCTCTCAAAGATGCTCCTCCCACAACCCTTCTCAACCGCAAATGGCAACACCATTCCCTGGTTGCTCAGGCCAAAAACTTTGGAATCAATCTTAACTTCTCTTTGTCTTTCATACCTCACATCCCATCTATCAACAAACCTTTTGGTTTTACCAGGATCTGACTGCTCCTCATTGCCTCCAGCCAGCCCAAACTGCCATCTCATCTGCATCATTGCGATAGCTTCTAACTGGTCTCCCAGCTTCCATTCTTGCCCTCCTTCATTCTGTGACACAGCATGGTGTTCCCCAAACCCTCCATCCCGGTCACTCTTCTATCCACGTCAGCCTCCATGTTTTGTCTCCACCACGCCCAGCATGCTTCAGCCCCAGGGCTTTTGCACCTGCTGCATCTTCTCCCTGGATCACCATCTGTCTTTCTTCCTTACTTCCTTCTGGCCTCTGTTCAAATGATTCCTTATCCTGAGGACTTCCGCAACCACCTTTCCAACACCTCACTTCCTCACTCCCTGCATGCCTCATACTGCTTATTTTTGCCCTGTGGCACTTACCTCCATTTGACATACCATGTATTCATTTGTTTGTTCATTGTCTGTCTCCTCCAAATCGGATGTCATCTCCATGAAGGCAGAGGCTTGCCTGTTTTGTTTGCTGCTGTATCCCCAGCACCAGCATTATTCCTGCGCATAATGGGTTGTCTCATAAACATTTGTTGAAGTAGAGAATGATTTTTCTTTTGCATTTGTGGATTGACTTTAATGCCAGAGAATTCTACACGTATATCTCACTTTTATCCTTGAAAAATATTTGCAATGGAAACGGGGACAGAATCATAGAATCATGCTTTTCTTTTCTTTTCTTTTCTTTTTTTTTTCTCCACAGATGTGAAAGCTGAAGCCCAGAGAGCCTAAGGGATTTCTCAAGGTCAAGAGCCAGTTGATGGTCGTGTTGGGGTTGAATCTGTACCTCGTGTAGACCTGAGGGACTCCCAGAGTATCAGGAGCTGGGGAGCTGTCGGGAGCTGGAAGCATGGATCAGGTGAGATGAGAAGACTCTGTGATCTGTCCTCCCTCACCTGCTGTCCTACTTTCCTAGAGATAAGACATTAGACAAGCCATTAGAGAGAGCATGGGTGTAGGCTCTGGCTTCGTAATCAGTTGTTGACTCTGGGCGCTTGTAAATGAGGATGTTCCTATCTTGTGTGTGCTGACCACCTGCTGTTGGCCTCTCCGGGCCCCTCTCCACCCTTCTTCACCCTGCTTGGGCCCACCCCACCCCACCCCTAGGCTTGCCCACTTGCACAGAATCAATGAGCTTCCTTGCTCTCCAGTCCCTGATTGCTCTCTGGCGGGTGGCATCTGTACAATATTGGAGGATAGGAGAACAGTAAGGTCAAGGACTTATTCCCCAAATGCCTACCTTGCAGGATCCCCACATAAGGGCTGTGTCCCTCGACCCATGGCCACAGCTCCTACCACTACCCGAAAACTACTCTCTCCCAGTGCCCAGTAACTATTCCCTCTGTTGTCCCTTCAGGTCCAGGGGAGGTGAGGGACCCTGCAGGATCCTTGGTTAGTTTCCTTAACCTGCCTGCACCTCTGTCAGCAGTTGTCAACTCTCTTCATAGTATGGAGGTTGACTGTGTCACTGCCCCCTTGGGGTCCCCAACTGTCATTACAGCTCCAAGGACTCCACGAGGTAACCTAAGAGCCAGAGACAGCCCTTGACACAATGCAGAGGCTCTCCAAATGATAGTCCCTCCTCTTCTCTTCTGGGAGAGCCAAAAAGGATTGCTGACAGGCAGGACAAGGGAGACGAGGCCACAGTGGGGAGACCTGGGCTCTGTAGTGCAGCGTAGGCACCACGGAAGAGACATGACCAATCCCAGGGCAGCGCGAGTGATGCTCTTGTCCCCTCTTCCTCCTTACCTGTGTCCTGCAGTTGGGAAAACTCTGTAGTTGGTCTCAGGGCTGGAGGTGCATGTTGACGGAGGCAGGTGGGGGGACAGGGGAGGGTGGAGGTAACTTCTAGCAACCTGCTCTTTTGCCATCTTATAGCAATTTACAGCTCCTCAGTCCCACTGGCCTTCCCCTAGGCCACCCCCGGGCTGAGACACAGCTGCCCGTCCCCACCCCACCCTGCCCAGAGCAGTAGCCTGGCAGCCTCTGTCCATGCCCCAGCCTGGCAGCGGGAGACAGGGCTGTCAGATTGCATCACATCAGTGCTTGCGCTGGAACTCCAGCTGGGCCAAGTGACCTTGTAGGTTTTGAGGAACATGGGAGGCGGAGAAGGAGATAAATAGCCTGGTTGGATTTATAGCATCTTTCCAGGCAGGGAGAGGTGGGAGCCAGCCCTCCCTTGAACACCAGCCACCCCACCCACCCAATCTTGCAATCACTCTTTGTCATCTCTACCTTCAGGGGTCTTGCAGCAGGTGGGAGTCAGGCTAGACTTCAGGGTGACCATTCTGATTCTAAAGGCGACAAAGCACTCGTTAACAAGGAAAGGAGAGATTTCTTGTTCAGGGTAAAGAAGGCTCAACTCCTCTTGGAGCCCGCATTTTCCCATGAGTGCCTGAATTACCACAATCTACTTCTGCCAAGCACTTTGGTGTTTTAAATGCAGGATCTCCCTTGAGCTTCACAACACCCCCACAAGGCAGGAATGTTTAGCTGTATTTACTACAGTGGAGGAACCAGAAGCCCAGAGAAAGCTAAATGAACTGTCCAAGAGGCAGAGGGGAGACTCAAATCCAACTTGGCTGACTCCATAACCAGATGAAGACTTTCCCTGCAGGTTATTTTCAGTGATGAGATCATTCATTTGCCCTTTTCTCCCTCCTCCCTCCAGCTCACTGATGGTGGGTAGCATGGAAACCAAAGCTAAGTCAAGATTTTGGTCTAATCTCATCTAGGTCACCTTCCTGGAAGAGGTGATAGGAAGGAGGTACCATTGAGAATAATGCTCTCTGTAGATGGGGGATCTTGAAAAGGAACGGCCATTCTGAATCTCGAAGGGCTGCCCCAGAGAGGCCACTGATCATCCTGAAGGATGACCCTTCCCCACCTCGCCTCTCCCCTGGCACAGGCATCATTTTCCTTCCCCCACCTCTTTGGTGTCTTGGCAGCAGAAGGGACTTCAGTTAGACTTTGGGAAGGATTTCCCTATTCTTCCATTGAGAACTGTCTTATACAGTTGTATATCCACCCAGGGAGATCATGGTGTGGATCCCGTTGCTGTTTCTTGCCATTGTGCTTGGGTTCAGCCAGTTGTACTCCTTTTGTCTTTTGTTTTTGCTTTTTTATTCCTCCCCTAGTTGTCTACAAGCTTCCCTGATGCAGAGCAATCACCTCATGGAGCATGGCCCCGAAGCTGAGGGGTGGAGTGGAAGCTGTGTTTGGGGGTGACGGTGACATAATCTTGAAAAAGCTCCATCTGTCATCTCTGGCCTTTTACTGTTATAACAGCACTTATGGTCCTAGCCAACTGCTGAGGAATCTGTCTGTGGTTTAATTAGCCTATAACTCCAGCCTCCCCCACCATGCAAGAATGCAATAAACAGCTTCCATCCTCTTAGTGGTGCTGGGCAGCCACAGCAGGGGCAGCCACATGAGGCCTTGGGGCCAGTGAGGTCTTTGAGGGCAAATGAAGGACTCAGGGACCTGCGGGGAATGACTCTTGACTGGTGCCTCCCCTCCCGGCTTGGGCCACAGGAGACCAGTTGGTGTGCTCAGAGGAAACAACAATGACAATACAACAATCCCTCAGATCTACAGAGTTTTCCATTCAGCAAGAGCTTTCTCGGATGCTTTCTCATCAGGTACCCCTCTGGACTTCAGTTTCTTCTTCTCTGAAATAAGGGCATTGGACTCAATGATTCCCGAAGAATTTTCCCCATCCAGGCTGTTCGTTGGTTCCATTATCCTAACAAAACCCCAGGGACAAGACTGGTACTGGTGTCCATTAGCCTCATTTTATAGTTGAGAATACTGAGGAGCAGAGAAGGGAAGTGATTTGCCCTAAGTCACTCAGAGAACCCTGCCAGGGCCAGGCCTGGCATGTGGTGAGGTGGGGAGAGGAAGGAGACACACCTTGACTTCTCAGGAAAGGAGAAAGGAGGCAGAGGTGTGCTTAGAGGCTGTTCCTGGGCCTGCCCTACCGCCCTGCAGGGGAGGGTGGCTGGTGAGCTCTGGGTGGTGCCCGGTGCTGTATCCCTACGGCCTAGAACAGTGCCTGGCATGTGGGAGATGCTCCAAAAATGCTGGTCAGTGAACACATGAGCAGATGGGCCCGGCCCCCATGATCTCAGGGCCCCCAATCACAACGCCCCGTGGTGCTGGTGTGGGGCCCAGACACGGAGCCATGTGTGTACTGTCAGTAGAAGATGCTGGACCACAGAGGGTTCCGGGATCAGATAAAACTCTCGCACTTCTCTGGCTGCATGGGAGCACCCCCTGACTTCCTGCTTGCTTCCCTCACTTCACCCAGTCCCCTCAGAGCATGTGATGGATGCTCTGCCAGGGAGGAAGGGTTCGATCTGGGTTTCCAATCTCCTCTGGATGCACCACCGCCAAAATACAATACACAATTACGGGGACACGATACATCAGTGATCACTGAGGGAAAGAAACCCCATTTAGGCAGCAGAACTAAGGGCTGGTATCTAAACTTATGACTAGAGTCAGCTCAGAGCCCCTCTGGTTCTGCTGCAGGAAGCCAGCAGTCGCCCACGGTGACAACTCAGCGCCCCTTCTCCAACCCCAGCCACGTCCTGGGCCCCACTCCCCTCCTACCCCAGTCCCTCCTTCCAGACCTCAGAGCCCCAGCTCTTTCCCTTCTGCTCTGACGGGGCTGCCACCACTCTGTGCCCCGGGCTTCCCTGTCATCCAGCCCGGCTGTTGCAGGCGCTCAATCTTCCCAATTGCCTCTCTTTGCTGCCTCCAAAGCCAGAACGAAAACCCCCCTCCTTCCAGGAGATCGTCTGCTGGGCCATTTGGAGAACAGATTGGAGGTGACCAAGATCCTACAAGACAAGAGGCAATTGTGCGGCACATGCACGCACCCAACGGCCACGGTTTCTGGCTCCTACCTGCCACCACTGGCTTCTGGCTCTGCCACCAGAGACTTGAAATCACAACCAGGGGAGCCCAGGTGATAAAAACTAGTGCCCACTCCAGAGCCCACCTGTCTCAGAAGCTGAGCGGCTTCTGGGAGGCCTCCTGCCTCGGCCACACCTGCCCCAGTGGGGGTACACCCAGGATCAGTCCAACAGAGCAGTTCCTCCCTTCAACATCCCCTCCTCTTAGGAGCTTTGAAACCTGGGGTTCATGCTCAGGATGTGTGAACCCTTGAAACCGCACCACAAGTTGGGTACGTGTGTATGTCTGTACTTCTTCGGAAAGAGTTTTCATAGCCTTCATCAGTTCCCCCATCCCTTTAGAATAAAAACTCTGCCTGTGCCCTATCTGAAGGTGAGCATGAGGGCAGAGTTACCTTAAATCGAGTAGGAGTTTTGAAGTTTATTTTATGGCCTTGAGTCTTGAGTTACATTTTCTTGGCATGTGGATGGGTCCTCTTTTTCTGGTTTGATAAGCACGTTGGTCACTTAGGTGCATGCATAGAAGTAACCTCCCCCAGAGCTGGGGTCACAATTCAGCCCTAGAACAATGAGGACATGGGTTAAACAGCATCAAAGTGGAACCCAAGCCCCATCATGGCCCATCTGGCCCGAGTTCCCAGCATGCATGGGAACCATGGTTATCAGCATGGTTATCAACCAGACTGGACACCCACCGGGGACGACCGCCAGGTCATATGAACCCAGGTCAGGGTTCCTTGGAGCACACCCTCTTTCCCCAAGCCTGTGGGCTTTCGGGGAGACCTAGCTGAGCCCCACTGCTAGCCAGCCCGTGAGAACCCCAGGCAAATCTGCTCATTTGTTTATGATAAGGCCCTTCAGCTTCTGGATTTTTCAGGAAGGCAGTGCTGAGCTCACTTGTCTCGCTGAGAAAACAGAAAGGCCTGTAGACCAAGAAGCATCCTCGAGGTCTGTTGATAAATACCACAGCTTTTCAGCCTGCTGAGACTGTATGATCTTTGTTGAATCACCTAATCTACTCGGCTAATTATGCCCATTTTCTCTTCTCGAGCTCTCTCTCACTCTCCCTTCCTCGTCACAATGTGGCACTTCAGAAACTCTCTCGGAGGAATTTCAAGGAGCCGGCTGGGTCTCTGTGGAGTACACCGCATTATCTCATTACCGTCCTGCCTGGTGATCGGATTCCGTTAGCTGACTCTCTTTATTAGCAGGCAAAGGCAAACTTATGAAATACCTTTAAACCTGGATTTCCTTAACAATATATCATTGGGGAACTGACAGCCCTCGCTCGCTTCCCTCTGCCAGAAAGAATTAAGATTGTTCCCAATTTAATCTCTCTTCCGCATCGGAGGCGGATATTTGTTGTTTTAGCAGTAAACTTGTAGTAGAGGTTCTGGGGGAGGAGGCTTCGGGTTGTCGCAGAATAGCTTTGATAGGTGTCCCATGTCCCTCTATGCGGACGGAGCTGACCCTGTCTTCGAGGAGCCTGGACAGAGGTCCCCGGTTCCAGCCGGGATGGAAATGGTCACTGTCTTTGTAGTTCCAGGGACAGGTGTTGGCGTGGCAGCCAGGCTGTCATGGACACTGCTCACTGTAATGCCATCTAGTTCCTTGGCCTTCTGGCTTCCTGAGAACAGAGTCACCTGGCTGGCTCTTGATGGGGTTCAGCGCTGCCCTGGCTAGATACCCAGGGGTATGGTGCAGGGGTTGGGTGCCCTGCTCGGATCCCCTTGGCTGGCCCCGTGCACTCACTCCCCCAGCTGAATGTCAGTGGCTAAAGCTCACAGCTGCCCCCTTCTTTAGAGAATTAGCCTTAGACGAATAGGAGCCACCTGACCCCAGAGGGTAGCAACACCCTGCCCTAGTCACCTTGCTTGAAGCCATCAACTTCTGACTGACTCAGGAGCACAGAGGACCAGCCCCCCCTTCCCCCCTCCCTCCGCCACCTCCCCACCTCAAGGTGAGTCTGATTTTTCGGTACAACCCACACTCCTGGGCCCCAGGGGAACCAGGCTGAAGCTGATCTCAGCCCAGACCTCATTCCCTCATCTGCTTCTCTTCTGCTTCCCCAGTAACTCACATTCCCTGGGTTCAGCCTCTAGGAAATGGTTGCCTTTGGGCTGCTTGGGTTTCCGGGCTCTGCTGGGCCTCCTCTGGAATCACTTGGTGTGCGTGGCAAGGAGTCCCCCCCACGGACAGTCAAGGCTGGCAGGACCATGCAGTCAAGCCATGAGCAGTCACTGAGGCCCCACATTCACTGCCTGAGCACCCTCTGGCCTCAAGGGACAGGCGTGGCTGAGTGCATGGACCCATACTGCCTGCCTGGCAGGGGCTGCCTAGGATGCTCTTCCCCCCTCCCCACCTGCTAGCCGAGCACATAAGCCGCCCTGGGAGTTGCTCTGAACCATGGCCTCTTAGATCTGCGTGGCCCCACCAGAGCCGTGGAACCTGACCAGGGTGAACACTGCCAAGCACATCGCATCCCTCCAGGCGCTCTGCATGGAGATGTGCAAGGCTGCAGAGGAGAGGAGGGGAGAACTGTGTTGGAAAATCCTATTATCTAGCCAGGCCCCCATTGACAGCCCATGCATGAAACCCACTTACAAAGTGTTGAGTCAAAGCCTCACGGACCGCCTGTTCTCACGGGAGCCCGCCCATCACCCTGCCCACCGCCTCCGCACGCAGGATGCCAGGCCGCCCGCTGTCCGTGCTGGTTTGCTCTAGAGCTGTCAGTGCCCTGGGCCGGCCAGCCCCCTGGCTCCTGCTAATGTCGGGAGAATTTATTACAGCGACAGAAGAGAAACACTTTGAGGAAAGCATGATGGTTTTCTGATCGCCACTTTGCTGATGGCTTGAGTGCACCCAAGCGAGATTCTTGGAACTGTGAGGGTTTTTTGAAGGTCCTACTATCTGTCCATCTTCCGGCACCAGATGCAGGCAATGCCACAGAGGCTGGGGTGGCACTTGTAATCAGGGGGCAAGGCACTTAACCTCCCTGAGCCTTGGCTTCCTTCTCTGGAAAAGGGAATGCCCTTTCCAGCTAAGGTCAAGTGCCCATATTAAGTGCCCAGTGCATAGTAGGTCCTCAGATACACTTTTATTATTATTTTTCACCTCAGCCAAAACAGTTCATACAATGGGCCAGGGAAGGAGAGGCTACTGCTTTTCTTTGTAGACTACTTTGATAGCTTTTTTTTTTTTCAAAGATTTTATTTATTTATTCATGAGAGACACAGAGAGAGGCAGAGACACAGGCAGAGGGAGAAGCGGGCTTCGTGTTGGGGAACCCGATGTGGGACTCGATCCCAGGACCCCGGGATCACGACCTGAGCCAAAGGCAGACACTCAGCCGCTGAGCCACCCAGGAGTCCCTGGTAGGTCTTACAGTGTAACAGTCAAGAAGCTCATTTACTTAGCCACAGTACCTCCTGATAGAAATTATTCTGGTCTCAAAAGAGACGACTACTACTCCTTCCAGCTAACTCCAGTATAGGCCTGACGGCATGCTAGGCACTGTTCTAAGTGTTCTGCTCACATTAAACTGCTCCAGCCTCACCATGACGCTATATGCTGGGTCCTGTTATTATCCTATTTTACAGAAGGAGAAAATGAGGAACAGCTATTGCCCAGAGTCAGAGCTATTAGTGAAAATGGAATAAGAAGATGTAGGAAAATCTTACAGGGAGACACTCTAAGATGCTCATGGTAAATTCGTTTAGCTGATTCATGAGGTTTCCCTTTTTTGTGGGTTCAGGGTGGGAGAGTCTCTGCTCTGCTTCACCTTGAGAAGTGGACCCGCTGTCCCCTCAATACACTGCTTTGAGTGTATTTGATTAGATTGGCACAGAAATCGGGCCACCTCATCTTTGACACTTACTCCTTCCTAAAATGTCCTGGTGAAGAAGTGGGGAGGAGCTCAGGGAGAAGGGCTGGGCCAGGCCTGTAAACCTCATCTCCCTGCTCCAAACTGGGGCTCTGATCACTAGGCCATATTTTGCCCACCAGTCAACAAGGCTCCTCTTCCCCAGTCTCCCACTCTGGGGGTCCTGCTTCCCAGCGGGGTGTATCCATCCCCCAGGGAGAGGGGCTCTAGTGCCTTCCCAAGGCAATAAGAGTGTGTCTCTGATCTCAGCACTGAGGATTCTGGAGCTGACACAGAGGAACACATTGATGAAACAGGCAGGCTCTTGATGCAAGGCAAAGCCAGAGCCTCAAATTCTCCATTTGTGAAATGGGCATGAGAAAATAATAGTACTATTAGGGGACTGGGAGGACTTAATGTGTAAAATGCAGTATCTGGCACATAGGTTAAATAAAGCTTGGCTATTACAGTGGCCAGACTCAAGATTACAAACTGCCTTGGCTCCGCTGTTCGGGTCATCCAATTTATCCATAGGAAAGTTCACTTTTTTGTTTAAAACAGCCTTAAAATTCAGTGCCTCGAAATCAGTGTGAGGCTTTTCTCTCCCGGCTTGGTGTCCAACTCCATGCCAAGCAAGAGAGGAGAGGGGAAGGGAGGAGGGATCTGGAGTGAGTGGGTAGGCCTGGGTACAGACAGGGGAGATGTCCTTGGAGCTAAGATGTTTAGCGGTCTCCAGGTGAGTCTGTGGAGACCAGAGCTTGTTAGAAGCCTTTGCCAGCTGGCAGCAAGCCAGGCCCCATTACCTAACTAGGCCATCTCTGATGGGGCTTCCGGGGGGGCGGCACTGCCCCGTCTGAGTGAATGGCATCCTCTAGATGCAGGTATGCTGCTCTGGCCCTAGATTGCGGTTTGCAGACCGTGGGTGCAGGACCCCCTCCTGGTCCTCCCGCCTCCCGCAGCCACCTGGGATGGCCCAGGAGTGGAGAGCCCTCGGAGACTGAAGAAGGAACATGACTGCTGGCACGTTCCCAGCACCGTGACACTGCTCCGCAATCCACGGAACCGGAGCTAGCCTGGAACACAGAGGGGGCGCCTGGGTGGCTCAGTCGGTTGGGCATCTGCCTTTGGCTCTCGCCATCAGCCACAGTCCTGGGACAGAGTCCCGCATCGGGCTCCCTGCTCAGCGGGGAGCTGCTTCTCCCTCTCCTTCTGCTGTTTCTCACTCACTGACTCTCTAGTAAATAAATAAATCTAAAAAAAAAAAAAATAGAAGGACCGCATCACTGGGGGATAACAGCTTCTAACAAAGGGGATGCTGCATCCCTTCTGTGACCAGGGGAGATTCCCATCAGCCTCTCAGCCTGGTGGTCTGCCCCCAGAGCTGGGCACCAGCCTCTCTTCTCTGTCCCAAGGGCACTTGGAATGGTCCCCCGACTCCATCAGAAGGCTGGCACAGACCTGGGAGACCTCGTGAAAGGTTGCTGACCTGGACGGACACCGTGGGCCTCTTTATAAGGCCTCTTTATAAGCCAGGCAGGCCCGGGGAACTCCCGGGGACCACCGAGGGTCATCTGACCCACATGAAATGTCGATCTGCTTTGAAAGGAGTTTTTCAGCCACGCAGACAAAAAGGCATTTGTGCCTGTGGCAAGCAGGTAGCTGAAAACGAAGGCCTCCACGGATGGCTAGCACGACTCCTGCCGCTCCTGGCCTTGGCTTTGAGGAATGAGAAAAAGCAGGGGACAAGCCACTGGAGACTCATCCTCCCTTGGAGAGTGCTGTGGCTCTTGCTGAGCTGAATTCAGAGCCAGCAGGTCAGAAAGAGCTTCAGAGTTTCTCTCTACCCGAGCAGGGCCCTTGGGTGCCTTCATGCTCTCACGGGCCAGCCACCACCTATGACACTGGTTGGAATTTAAAAAATACTGGGGGCTTTAAAAAATACTGATGCCTGGTCCCCGCCCAGAAATTCTCATTTTAATTAGAATGAGGTGGGGCCTGGGTACTGACTTTTTTTTTTTTTTTAAGATTTTATTTATTCATGAGAGACTCACAGAGAGAGGCAGAGACATAGGCAGAGGGAGAAGCAGGTTCCCTGTGGGGAGCCCCATGCGGGACTTGATCCCAGAACCCCGGGATCATGACCTGAGTCAAAGGCAGATGCTCCACCACTGAGCCACCCAGGCATCCCAGAACACTGAGATTTTTTAAAAGCTCCCTGGCCACATTTAATGTATAGCCAAGTCTGAGAACCACTGGGGTCTACACACACATAAAGACAGCGAGGGTTCTGGATTCTGGCTTTGTAACAGAGTAGTTATCTCATCTCAGAGGTTGTCCTCAACTTCCCCAAATAGTGTCAGGATACCTTACTTAACAAGGATGTATTTTTTTATGAGATTATTTTGGAGGATATTGAAAAATTAAGCCAAGAAGGAATGCCTTTCATTAATAACAGAGAATTAATTTATAATAATTAAGTATATAATTAACTGTACTCAACAGACAACCTCTGTGGATTGTTGATGTCTCCAGACGGTGAGGTTAATGTTGGGAGACAGGTGGTCTGAAGCAAATCACAAGTGCACATCCTTGAGGCTTTGAAAAAACAAGAGAGTTTTATTTGTATTTATTTCTTTTTTGAAAGAGAGAATATGAGTGGGGGTGCAGAGGGAGAGGGAGAGAAAGTCAAGCAGACTCTCTGCTGAGCTCAGAGCCCAGGGGCTCCATCTCATGACCCTGAGATCATGACCTGAGCCGAAATCAAGAGTCAGATACTCAACTGACTGAGCCACCCACACGCCCCCAAACAAGAGGGTTTAAAAAAAATCTATTTACTTTGAAAAAATTATGGATTCACATTATATAACCACATACAATATAAAAACTAGGAAATTCACTTTGGTGAAATCCACAGACCTTATTAAAATCACAGACTTTTTGTTGACCTTCAATTCTTCCATTCTTCAATTCTGACCATCCATTCCTTCAAAAGACTTTTATCAAGGCCTGGGCATAGTTTTATCAAAGTGTGGTCTGTGGATCACCTGTATCGGATTCACTTGAGAAACTCATGGGAAATGCAAATTCCCAGGCCCCCAGGCTCAGACCTACTGAATCAGATAGCACAGGATTGGAACTGGAAAGTTAACACTTTTAGTAAGTTTCCCAGGTAGTTCTGAGGGTCACAAAAGTTGGAAGGCCTCTAAGCTGCTCTCTGGTGGGCACTGAGCTTAGTACAGAAGATATACTTAGGAAAGACTAGTGATTGCCCTACTGGGTAGAGGAGACAGGTACTAACAGCAGTGACAGGGGCTGAAATAGAGCCATGGAATATAGCCATGTGTTGTAAGAGCATAGGGGAAATAGCTCTGGGTAGGGGGTGGTGGATGGGCAGGAGCTATGTAGATCAGGCATATTTAAGTTGGGTTTTGACGGATGAATAGGAGTTCAAGAGTTGGTCAAGATTGTAAAATCACAACAATAACTTTGGCATATTGTCTCCCTTTGCCTTGAAGCTCATTCTCTGCAATGTGAGCTCCTTCATAGCAGGGTGGTGTGGTATCCACCTGTGTCTCCCCGATGCCTGGTACACTGAAGGTGCTCCATAAATGTTTGGTGAATCAAAGCATGAAAGCTCTGGCTGGCTAGATAAACAAAGGGCAGGAGGATGGTGGGTGACCAAGTGGACGGGTAGATGAATAGCTGGGGGGTGGCTGGGTCCTTGCATGAGCAGCGAGAGTAAGGGTCCTTTCCGGCAGCTGGAAAGAGCTGTTTTCTGGCCTGAAATGCTCAGTGGTTCTGTCCCCTAGAGCCCTCAGGGGAAGAGCCGGAAACCATGTGAGAAGATGCAGCGGGGCTGTGTGCAGAACAGGCTCATCCTGTACAGTTAAGCCCGGCACACCCCCAGAACCCATGGAGACAGCTGGCTTTGAGTTTGAGCTAAGTGGCCTTCACCCTGGGGAAAAAAATAAAAAAGACATTTACCCTGAAAGCACTCTTCTGCTCCTTAATAAGTATATTAATTTTAAATGCCAGAGGCAGACTCGTAAACTCTTTCTTGGAGGATTATGGCCACAGCCCCGCTTGCAGGGAGATTGCTGAGCCGGCCACTCCCGCTCCCATTAGCAGAGAGAGTGGGAATCGCTGTTTTACAGACAGCCTTGCAAAGGTCATTCCTGCCATGTGTTGGACGTGGAAGGAGCAGACGAGCTCTGCTGGCTCTTTATCTCCTTTGCTGGTCTTCCTAGGCCTGGGGAGTTGTGAAGGAGTGCCTCTGGGTTCCAGCACTGGATCAGAAGATGCTGGGAGGCGGAAGAGGAGCTCTCTGTTCTGAGGAACCCAAAGCATGGAGCTTCTAGAAGATGCAAACGTCCTGCTCTTGTCTGCAGTGCCACTGGATCAGATGCCTGGGGGGTGGGCACCCTGACACTGCTTGTCTGCCATGCTTCTCAAGTAAATCACAGGCCCGCTGGAGTTTGAGCTCTTTGCTGTGGGGAGACTGTCTCACCAAGGCTGTGTCTATACAGCCCCAGAGGCAGCTGAGTTTTCCAGCAAAGGATGCAGGTTACAAAACCAGCACCCCTCAAGCTTTTCTTTTTTAAAAGATTGTATTTATTTATTCATGAGAGACACACAGAGAGAGGCAGAACAGGCAGAGGGAGAAGCAGACTCCCTGTGGGGAACCCAATGTGGGACTCGATCCTGCGACTCGATCCTGGGACTCCAGGATCATACCCTGGGCCAAAGGCAAGCGCCCAACAGCTGAGCCACCGGGGCATCCCCCCCTCAAGCTTTCTGAGACTCCGTTTATCCATCGATAAAATGGGAGTAATGCTCCCAACCTCAGAGTGTTGCGTGCATATTAGGGGGAAGTTCTGCGCAGAGCGCCACTGCAGAGAGGCCCCGAGTGTGAGTGGAGACTGGGCCAGGTACTGAAAAGTACCACTGGTTCCAGTGCTGGGGACTGGACCTGCAAGACGCAGTGTGAGTTTCAAGAAATGTATGCAGTGCCCCCAGCTGCCCTGAATTTTTTTTTTTTTTTTGCTAGCTGGGTTCTCTTTACGGATTCTGTTCTGTAGGTGATCTATTCCCGCTTGACCCCAAGCCACCCAGTCGACATTTTTCAATTAAGCGTTTCATTAAGCGTGTTGTTTTACTTAATGATCTCGTGTGCTTGGTCTAGGAGGGCCCTGGTGCCTGACCAGTAAAGAATGTAGGAAGCTTTGTTGCGATGTGCAAAGCCCAGGTGCTTCTCTGATGAGGTTCCTGCAGGGAAAGAGAAAGAAAGAAGGAAGGTTTCAACAGTTATTCCAGTGAAAAGTGTATTAACCATCAAAAGAGTCTGTGTTGCTAACTTTTTGAGACAGGTTTATTGCATAACATATTGGGGAATGTTATCAGGATGGTTTATTTGCTTCATTCTTGTGCCAATCCCATCGCTGAGTGGAGGACACTTGTCAAAGGAACGCACCAGAATGCTTTCTCAGCATGGAGAGGCCCATGGGGTTGGATGCCCTGTAATTCATTACCTTCTTTTTTTTTCCCCTGAGGAAATCTGAACACAGAGAGCTTGAAGCTGTGTGTGTGTTGGGGGGGGGGGGGGGTGGCGGGGAGACTTCTGATTTATTCTGGGACATATAGACATTTAGACTCAATGGGGCCAAGAGGATTGGGCAGGTGACAAAGAGAGACTGTACTTAATTCCCATCGATGAAATGCCCAGCTCAGTAGAATCTCATATTTTAGAGAATTGCAGAGCTATTTGGCAATAATAAAGTCACAATTTCAGAAGCGATTCACAGACTTGGATGAACATGAGGCATGCTTTTAGGTTTCGGGGTCATCCTTTGGGGTCCAACGTCAGGACATTCTGATGTGTCACAGCTTGTCACCAGGACTCCACAGTATCTCCAGAACCGTGGACTCACTGTGAGGTGCTGAGGCCCATCTCTGCACAATGGCAAGTTCTAGGAAAGCATCTTCGTAAACCTAGAGGCAGAAATGAACGCATTCCACCATTCTTCTAAGAGTTTCAGGCATTAAAAAACAATATTCTCAGCGGCTTGATCAAAACTGATCGATGACCCGCACCAGGCCTATAACTGAGCACTTCGATAGGAATAAAATTAATTAAATGGGGTGTGCGTTTTTTCACCCTTCAACATTTGTATTGCTGCTAAAAATCCATACTTTTAAATATACTTCATTGTTATTCATTAAAACTGCGTGCAATCTGTACTTACAGCGCTTCAATCACATAGGCTGTAACCGAAAAAAACTGGGCATCTCGGGCTAATGTGCCTCCAGCAAGCAGATTGCTGTGTTCCCCAAACTGAGCAGCATTCAGCTTGAAGAGACAGAGCAGTCATAAGGCTGGGCTGAGCTGGCTCTTTCATAAACCTGGCAAAACATGATCAACGGACCCCAGAGGACTCACTGTTAAACTGGGTCTGCAATAAAGTGGCGGGCGTAAATCAGTGCCAGGGATTTAGAGAGGTCGCTTTCATATCCCGTGATGGGCCATCATTCCCCTCCTTGCAGCTCCTGCTCCCTCCCTGGCCTGCGGCTGCCCCTGGGTCCCCAGCCCTCTGCAGGACTCTCAGTACATTATTGTCCCTTAGCCCTTGCTTTGGGCCCTCCCATCCCACGTCCCCAGGTCCTCATTATTCTCCAGGTCTGGCCCCTGTCCTAGCAGGTGCCCCTCTCTCCTGGCCAGCCTCCTCTAGCCTGTGCTGGCTTCTTCCGTACTCTCCTCTGAGTCACTTCCAGGATATTCGCTGTCTGGGGGAACGTATCCTTTGATGCTCTTGGTTTTTCTAGGATTCTGTCAAAGATGAGATAGAGGGATCAAATACATGTGGTCACAATCAGAAGAGAAGCTCACAGGCAACGTGTGCCCCAGAGAAGCAAAGCCTAGAATGATCCATCTCAGGCAATGGATTAATATCCACACTTGCTCTGGGCCTCGTGTCCGAGAGGGAGAGCATTCCTGCTGCACTGCGCTTGGTGGTTCAGCGGATGCACGCCCAGTGACAGCCAGGCAGGAAGCCCGACCCAGAGATCTGGGGCTGTAGCCAAAGAGTTGCTAGCATTACAAAGAATCGCTTTGATGTTTCCTATTTTGCCTTTACAATTCATTAAAATGATACACGTGTCTCCAGAATATCTTCGTGGAATGTAATCCTTTCCTCTAAAATTTTTGGGTAAAATTTTATGCTCTGGGAAAAGATGCACCTCCCACCCTATCACCCTGTAGGCCCAGGGTCAGGGCTCCCTGTTTGAGAAACATAGACGTTCATTATCACAATTAATCTTCACCAGTAATTGAGTCGTGCCCATGAGGTGAGTGAGAGAACGGAGACTCGTGAACATCAAATGACTTTTTTGAGGTCATCCAGGGCTTGGATTAAAAATGTAGTCCCAAATCCCTATGCCTACCCATTCCCATTCAACTGAAGTACTTTGCTCTCCTGTCTGGCGAGCTGCCCTTGTCACTTGAAGAAGCAGCCTCAAACCTCGAAGCTGCTCAGGACATCCAGTTTTCAGAGTGTGGAGCGTGACCCCCACCCTCGCCTCTACCCCAAACCTCCCTGTTCCACATGTCCCTACAGCTACAGTGACAGCACACAGCTGGCTTGTCACTTAAGAGCAGCAGCTGGAAGTTCAGAGGGAACGGAGCCTCAGTACCTCCCCATCCATATAATTGGATTGTGGATTCAGCTGTTGCCTCCAGGAATGACAATTGTCAGAGACACAGGGGGCTGGGTAAGTGGGGTGGCCTTAGCAGAGAGGGGCTGTCTGGAAGCCCTGGGGGCCCCCCTGTGGAGGCTCCACCAGTCCCTGGCAGCCTGGACCAAAGCCCAGGCTCCTGCAGGCGGGAGCCAGGTCACGGCTGGGGCCCTTTCTCCTTCGGACATTAGCCGGGGCAGGGCCGGCTCGGAGGGTGAGGCAGGTGGTGGGCACAGTGGAGGCCATAGCCGGGGACCCCGTAGGACTGACTCCCTGGCCGCGGTCTGACATCAGGCAGCAAGGAGGGAAGCAGGGCCAGCTCTGGGACTCCCTGCTCATTCCCAGCCTCCAGGGCAGCAGCCTCCGTCACCTCCATCAAAGTCTTGATGAGGTTCAGGAGGACCATCTGATGATGTCGACTCCTGGCCATCCTATGATGGATCCCCCGCCCCCGAGGATGCAGTCCAGATAGATGCCTCCTACTGACTTCCACTGCAGCTCACTGCCCGCCCCTCCTCTCCTTCCTGACCCTTGGCCCACCCCAAACCTGCACTCTCATGTCGTCCTTGTCAGTACTGGTACCTGCTTCTGCCCAGAACAGTGTCCCTACTGGGACTGCCTGGCTAAGCCCCAATTGTCAGGCAAGATTCAGGTTGAGAACTGCCTCTCCCAGGAAGGCCCCTGTGACCATCCCAGCCTGGGCCAGGCAGTTGGGCGCACCCACAACTTTCACCCCATATCACAGCCATTAGCTCCACTCCTCTGTCTCTAGCGCTGGACTTTGAGCTCCTCAAGACCTCTTTTTCTCCAGTGCTGTGTGGGAGGTGCTGAGTAAATAGTTTTTGGGTAAATAAACTTACTGGCACATGGGACTTGGCCAACAAGGAATGGTGGGAGGGTGCCAACAATAGCCGTAATGGCTGCCATTTATTGACTGCGATTGCGTGCCAAGCACTGTGATGGGCAGGTGACACACACCAGCATATTAAAGCCTCAGCACAGCCCTGTGGTTTGTCATTCCCATTTTCCAAGTGGGGAAATGGAGCCTTAGTTTGTTGAGGTCACAAGGCAAGGGGGCTGAAAAGCCAAGATTTCATCGGAGGCCTGTCGGTTGGAAAAGTCTATGCTTTAGGCCAGCAGGGAACTTAGGCGAGTGCCCAGTGGCCCTGGACTTCCCGTACCACAGCCTGCAGCAGGGGCTTGACTTGTACAACCAGTGAAGGCCTGGGACCCCAGGAGGCTCTCGAGCATCCTCCCTGGGGAGTTGCCCC
Source organism: Vulpes lagopus (assembly GCF_018345385.1). NCBI lineage: Eukaryota > Metazoa > Chordata > Mammalia > Carnivora > Canidae > Vulpes > Vulpes lagopus. The sequence continues at coordinate 40,301,234 of NC_054833.1, read as the reverse complement.
AGCAGCAGTGTCTCTGTGACTGAATTGCCCAGTGTCCTCTGCTCCCTTTCGTAGCTTGTGTCCCCACAAGCCCCCAGCCCCACCCCACCTTGCTGCAAGAGAGGAAGAATAAGTGTGGATATTATATGATCCGTGATGGTTTGGGTGACAAGGAGTCAATGTGTCCCTGGGTGGACTCATTGTGGCCTGAGCAATGCTGGGCCTTGTCCGTGGGGCACTGACGTCGATGAATGAGTCTTTCCAAGTCAGAAGCCACTTCTCCCAAAGAGTGTGGTGGCCGGCACCGATCCACAGCCCTGCCTGCAAGGCTGTGCCAGCCGGGCTGGATGCCACCTGAAGCAGGCCTCAGAGGAGCAGAGGAGGGAGGGGACACAATGGGCCTTGTCGCTGTGTCCCTAAAGTCAAATTACAATGCTTCCTCCACGTTGGGCATCCCTGGCCTCTCTGTGTCTTTTCTGCTCCTAACCACAGCCTCTAAGGGGGCCCCTCAGCCAGCAAACCTGAGCCAGCCCTTAATCATCTGTTCCAACAGTGGGGCTGCTGTGTGGCCTGGAGAGTCTAAAATGCCGATCATCCAAACTCCCTACCACGTCTTCTTTGCACTGCGGTTACTCGGTTTTCAGTTCATGTCTGGACACTGGCCACCTTGGTGTTGACAAAGCTCAGAACGTAGCCACTCTTTGCAGAAGATGACAGCTGCCATCTCTGCTCCCAGACCTCCCACTCCTGCTTTGCAGTCTATACTGGGGTGCGGCCGCCTCAGGGGTAGTGGAGAGGAAGACAATGTGCCATGGGTTGTTAGTTGACAAATGGACTTTCACTATTGCTTCATTGAGGCTCCAAACTGAGGACAGTGGGTGACAAGTTCCTGCACGTTGTGGAGACAAAGGCATGTGCTGGATATTTCCCCGATGTATCCCTGGAGCGCAATTCTTCTCTCCCCTGGTCCTGCCAGGCTGACTTCTACAGGCAGCATCAACTGGCCTCCTTTGACTTGGGGTTTGAGGCTGAACCCAGCCAATGGGAGCAGGAGATTTGAGGGCAGAAGGAGAGAGGTCATGGTATTTGTTCCTCTGGTTCCTCTCTGCTTGGTCATGCTTTGTTTGAGAGTGGCTGGATCCTTCTAGTAAAGTCTGTGACACCTGTGTGACAGCCCTAGATCTTCTAAGGTTCCAAAAGCATCTCCCTCCCATTGTCTATTACACTCAAGATGTTTCTCAATCCCCTGTAGTTCCCTGAACTCTACCCACATCTTTACAAACAATCTCTTCAATTCTCTTCAGTTGCCCCTCTGAGCATGCCATCTGTTTCCCGCCATGACCTGGCCCAGTAGACATAATGCCAGACATAGCCACAGACTTACCAAGAGAGGGGGAAAACAGGCTCTGTAGGCCCATCCCATGAGCCACCTTCCTTGCAGAAAGAATAAGGTCTGAGACTGGGAATTTTGGAAGGGAGCTGGTACTGTGAATTTCCCTTCCTCTGTCTATCCCAAGCCAAGAAAAGGAAGCTTCCAGAAAATCACACGTAGAAAAAAATTTTGTCTACTAGCAGGAAGAGTGGCACTCACCCACCCTTGCTGGATGCTTACACTGTAGAAACTCAGAAATCTGGTTCTAATTCTCCTGGAGTGGAGCTCAGAAAATGACCTGGGAGCTACCTGGGTGCACAGAGTTTGGAGGTACAAGGTTACGTCCTGAAGGCCAGATGGATCATTGCATGTTGGTCTGGCTTGAGCTGTCCTGAAAGGTGCTACAAAGAACATTGGCTGGAGGAGACCAGGCAGGCTGTGTGGGTACACCCCTGAGTTGCAGGTGATGGGGAGTCATGAGAGATCAGTGGGGAGCCCACCGCTCCTGTCTTGTTTGCCAGAGAATAGCTCAAAGAATGCACAAAATCCACCCATAAGAGACCAAGCTTGCATTTGGGCATCAGCCAGATCATTCAGGAGCCAGAGAGCCAACAACAGCTCAAACCAAGTAAAAAGATTGTGTTGTCCCTGTTTTGACTGTGGAGGAGCCAGAGGCAGCACAGTCAAGGAGGAGGAAGAGAAGGGCCAGGAGGAAGAGTAAGCAGCAAGCTGCTTCCTCAAGCCGAGGTCTCAAGCCTGGTACAGGTGAGGCAGGGGAAAGTGGGAAGAACTTAGAACTTTCGACTGGGTAGGAGACTGCAGTTTTTATTTGGGTTGCAGTGGATTTTTTTTAATGAGTAAAAATAGACTGTTAACACGGACATTGAAAAGTTATAGGATCATACGGTAGTTCAATTTTTAATTTTTGGAGGAACCGTAAATTCTTCCATAGGAATACTACTTTCCATAGTAGCTATAGCATTTGCCACATACAGTGTACAAAGGTTGCCTTTTGTCCACATCCTCACCCAATAGGTATGAGGTGATACCTTGTGGTTTTGGTTTGTTTTTCCTTGATGATGAGTGATGTTGACCATTTTTACATATACCTACTGGCCATTTGTATGTCTTCTTTGGAAAAATGTCTATTCAGATTCTTTGTTACCTTTTTAATTGGATTATTTGCTTTTTTTTTTTTTTTGCTATTGAGTTGTATAAGTTTGTTATATATCTTGGATATTGCCTTTTCTATATAGTTTGTGACTGTCTCCTCCCATTCCATATGTTGCCTTTTCATTGATTGTTTCCTTTGCTGTGCTGCTTAATGGGGATATATCTGAAGGAAGTAAAATACATCTGAAAGAATTAAAATCAGTATCTTAAAGAGATATCTGTACACCCATGTTCACTGCGGCACTAAGCTATGGAAGCAACCTACATGTCCTTCAGTGGATGGGGCACCTGGGTGACTCAGTTGGCTGAGTGTCCCACTCTTGATGTTCCTCAGGTCTTGATCTTAGGGTCGTGAGCTCAAGCCTCATATTGGGCTCCACAGTGGGCATGGAGTCTACTTTTTAAAAATGTCCTTCAGTGGATGAATGGAAAAGAAAATGTGAGATATTCATATATATAATATATATCATGGAATATTACTCAGGCATGAGAAAGAAGAAAATTCTACCATTTGTGACAAAATGGATGAATCTGGAAGGCATTATGCTAAATAAAGTAAGCCAGAAAGAGAAAGGAAAATATTGTACGGTATCATTTATATATGGAATCTTAAAAAAAAAAAAAAAAGCGGAGTTCCTAGAAACAGAGAATAGAATGGTGGTTGCTAGGGGCCGGCGGGGAGGAAGACATGGGGTGTTATAGGTCAAAGGGTACAAATTTTCAGTTATAAGAAGAATAAGTGTGGAGGATATAATGTATAGCATGTGACTGTAGCTAATAACATGATATTAAATCCTTGGAATTTGCTGAGAGTAGATCTTAGTATTCTTACCACACATGCACCTACATACACGCAAAGAGTTAATTATGTTAACTATGGGAGGTGATGGATGTGTTAATTATCTTGATATTGGCAATCATTCTATGTGTATGTACACCAAATCTTCACATTGTGTACTTTAAATATGTACAATTATATTTGTCACAAGAAACAAAAAAGAAAATTTCTAGAATCTGCTTCTGTGGTGTGGGTGGGTGTGCAGGGAGAGAGGACATCTGAGAGGACAGGTCTGAATGCAACAGAGAGGGGGAAAGGCTATGTCCTGATTTTCCCACCCAGCCCAGTCATTCAACAAATTGTCTTTAAGGTCATTGAAGTCTTTGGGATTCTGCAGGACTGCAGACTAAATAAAAATAGGAAGGTAGTTATCCAACACAGGACTGAAACAAGTAGAGCAGGTGGTGATGTTAATACAAAGTTGAAGGGAGAGTGACAGGTCACTACCTGTACCCTAGGTCACACCTGAGGACAAAATGCAGGTGGAATCTGCATTCATCTCCATGGCTCTTACAACTTGTACTGGGCTGGTGCTATGCTGGGCATTATTGGGGGATGTGTGTGCCTGGGACAGAGAGGCAGATGTGAATGCCATCCTGGCTTGTAGGAGCTCATGGTCCGGTGGGATATTTCATTAATCTGGTCCTTTATTATTCTATAATTATTCCCTTTGTTTTATCCAAAGTAGTCAACTCCTGAGAACAGAAGCCACAGCAGACACTCAGTGACACATTTCCTGCACATCTACCATAGGCCAAGCTCTGTACTGGCCACCTGGGAAACCAAAATGTCCTAAGTCACATGACTCTTAGCCCATGCTGGGCTCATGGCAGACATGCAATCAAAACTTCAATTTACCTGCATAGATATGAAGGATAGCAAGCAAACCCCTCTAGGCAGAGGTATGCAGGGTCTCTTCCAGGTGAGTCCCTGGTTTGCTCTGGTCTGGCTTCATGCACCTTCCTTGATATCTATTTTCCAAGTATTGCTCAAATTCCTATTCTATACTAGGTATAGGAGAATGTAGCCATGAAGAAGACCCAATCTGTGCCTTCAAAGAACCTGAAATGCAGCAAGAGATGATAAGTAAGCCCTAAGAGCAATCACACATGCGAGGCACCATGTAGAAAGTTGGGCTGCAGGGGAGCATGGAGAGGACAGGGATGGGTTGGACTGGGTCCAGGGAGGCCGGGAGAGGCTTCACATTGAGACAACCCTTAAGCTGAAAAAGTGAAGGAAGGGCAGAGCATTCCAGGCCGAAAGAGCAGCTCAGGGAAATCCCAGAATGCACTTGAGAAACAGTGGGTGCCGGGAGCTAGGCCAGGGGTACCCCTGGAGCAGTAGGCAAGGCTCACGTGGGGCTTGTCTTGCAGCCCATGCTAAGGGGTTTGGATGTCCCTCTTAGGAAACTCCCTGGAAGTTTTAATTTAGGGAGGCACTGGCATCAAATTTGCATGTTAGAAAGAGATCATCTCACGGCCCAGTGGAGCATGGGAGTCAATGAGGGCAGAAAGTAGGAAAACTGGTCAGGAAGCTTGAAGCTGTGGTAACAATCCCATCGAGATGTAGGATGTAGAGGTGAGGCCCGGGGCCAGAACTTTCAGGACAAAGAATTGACCAGAACTGGGGCACCTGGGTGCCTCAGTTGGTTGGATGTCAACTTTCTGCTCAGGTCATGATCCTGGGGTCCTGGGATGGAGCCCTGCAATTCGGGCTCCCCACTCAGTAGAGAGTGGGGATCTGCTTTTCCCTTCCTCTCTGCCCTTCTCCCCACTGTGCTCTGTCTCTATCTCTCAAATAAATAAATAAGATCTTAAAAAAAAAAAAAAAAGAATTATCCAGAACTAACAAAAGAGTTAGGAGAAATGGAGAAGAGGCCAAATGGTTTGGCAGAGAGTTCGGGGAAGCCTCATTCCAGCTGGTTCTGATCTGTCCACCCTCCTGGCCAGTCATCGACCCCCGGGAAGGCTAGGACCCCGCCTCTGTGCTCAGAGTCAGCCGGGCCAAGCCCCGGCCTGGGGCCCAGGCCTGGCGTCTGGGGCCCACGCAAGCACCCTACAGGAAGGCTGCCTGGCCCGGCTCCGTCTCCAGGCCTAGAGGCTACCGCAGCGTTCCACAAAATTACATTTTCCTCTTTGAAGGCAGCCTTTGCAAACAGAGCATTACTTAATCGAGAAGATATTTAGATCTGTGTATCTCTTGTAAGGTACACGGCTCCCCATGGTGACATCTTAATGGCCAGGGGCATGGAGAGGAAGGTAAATAATCTTTACCTTTGCTGCAGCCTGGGAATTCTCTTCGTTTGTCAGATATGATTAGCTGTTACCCTTCTGGTCTCTGCTTGTTATTCAGGTCCCCGCTTGTCACAGTCACACCCCTTTGGATGCTCACGCCTTGCTTTCTCTCCAGCTCTCTCTCCCTCTGGTGGCACCCTGACTGGCTAGTAATTTATGTATGACAATATGAGACTAATTCGGTTATTATGTCAAAGGGAAATTGAATCTAGGGTTTTAGTGCCGCATCTGGGAGAAATCTTCAAATGAATCTGGAGTGGAGAAAAAAGCCTCTGAGTTCGATTCATCCGCTTGTCACCCTGTCGGCAAGATTAAGTCATTATAGAGGGCTAAGCCAGGGCCAGAAATGCGAAAGAAGAGGAAGGAGATAAAGGGAAAGCAAGCGGAGGGGGTAAGGGAGCCTGAGAGCAGGGAAGGGAGGAGAGGAGGCCGAGGCTGGGCCTGGGCCTGGGGCTGCTGGAGCCGAGCCTAGAGGCATCGGGCCTGGGAGGAGGAGGGCTTCCTGCCTCTCTGGGGACTCCCTTATTTACCCACAAAGGCGGTCCTAGCTGTGTGAGAGCCAGGGGACAGATGGACAGGGAGGAGGTTCAGTGGGAGGGCATTTATGCAAACATTAGCTTGTCTCTGCTCTCGGGTGTCTTAAACATTGTCTGAGTTAAAATCTGCCTCTCCTGCCTTCCGGGATTAGAGCGCTGTGCTCCGGGAGGCAAAGCAGGATGGGAGCATTTCTCTTAGGGAGCACCTGAGCTCAGGTGAGGGAGCAGGGGTTCCCCGGCCTCCGCACAGTGGCGGGGTCCAGGGGCCGAGGAGCAGGTGTATGCCACGGGCTCGCACGTCTGGGGACCGGGTGCTTGCTCTCAGTCTGGCGAGACGAGGGGAGGTGGATGGGGTGGGTGCCCGGGGGCCTGGGTTGGGATAGCGGGGGAGGAGGATGTCACAATGTGCCTGTGACTTGAATATAAAGGGATCTGATTCTCAGGGATTATGAGGATGTTTTATAAGGTTGTTCTGCTCTCCGAGACAGATACTCAAACCCTGCTTACCTTGGTCCAGTTGTTAATTAAATTTATTTTCTCTGCCATGAACTATTGTCTACTCTTGACCTTGTGGAAATGTTTAGGTTCACGCTCACTGGTGGGTAGGTTTCCTTTCTCTCTCCCATCCTGTGGCTTCTCCACTCTGGGTGAACTTGGGTCTCTAAGTAGGTCCTTCTAGTTGCTGGCCCCTCCTTCCCCACAGGAGAGTCATGGGGGATTTGGCGAAGGGAGCCACCTTCCCACCAAGAACTTGAGTCGCCATGTTGGTTTCCATGTTGAGTCGTGGAGATTTCGGTGCCCAGATTTGAGTGTCTCCCTAAACTTCAGATTCTGATTCTCATAAACCTGGACCACCTACTCACATGGGGAAACTGAATCCCATGGATACCATGACGACAGATCTCCCCCTCACACCCCTAAAGGCATCATTCTTGCCTCTTAGACTGTCCTGGCCAGGATTCCCCTGGCCCCAGAAAAGGACTCCAGAAGGTCCTCTTGACCATGCAGCTGCCTGCAGGCAGGATTTCAGGGAGATGACTAGGCCAGAAATGAATCGAGGCTCAATCCTACACTCATCCTTCTCTACCAGCCCTCTTCTTTCCATTTTCCTGGCCTATCCATAGAAAAAACAAATTTTCCCCCAAGAAAAAGGAAGAAGCTCAAATTAAAAAAGAAAGAAAGAATTCAAAATAACCCTCAGTTCTTAACTCACGTCAATTTGACTGTTTCTTCCACCACCCACACATCGGCTTCGACCAGACACCCACCTACCAGTACTTATGCAAAAGATATTGGCAGCTTGCTACTAACCCGAGAAACGTCTCAGCTCTCAGGGTGGCTTCGTTACCATCCCTCTCTCGGGCCTTTGTGTGTCGGGGGGCCTTTTTCCATTCTAATGAGGGTCCTGGTGCCCTCAGAAGGACCCTGGGCTGCTGCAATCTTGCATCCTCACCTCCTGAGCAAGCAAGATGTGTACGCATCTGTCCCATCTCCGACACCCACCACCACGCTGTTTAATACCAAGCTTCTGTTCATTGGCCGTGTGATCTCAGGGATGGTTATTTATTAACAGATAATTCAGAGCCCTGGACGAGTTCATCACTACAACCCGAGGATCTGAGAGAGGCCAAGGAACAGATGGGTGTTGCTGAGCATCAGAGGCAGGGTCTGTCTGAGTTCCGGGCCGACACTACCTTGATAATGGTGGAGAACAAAACCCTTATAATCCTCGGAGGGAAGCTGTCTCCATCCGTACGAAAGCGAGCTGTCTGTGTGGCAGGCCTGCCCAGCGCCATGGAGGGGCAGGTGTCTCCTTAAATTCATGGACATCCCAGGAGCCCTCAAGTCCACATTCCCGTTGAGCCGACTGTTCTGAGAAGGGCAAGTTCTAGGGAAGAGCAGGCTTGTTGCAACCACAACACTCTGTGACCAGTCTGATGGGTCCTGGCAAGGGCTTGTCATTAGGGGGCATTTAGTTCCTTCTGCTTTTGGGCCCAACTACAGATAAAATAGCCTGATAAACTAGTTGGGGGAAAGGAGCTCTCTTCCTTCTAGAGTCTTCTGGGGAAAGAGATGACACGGCTCCCTACCATCATGCACAATGCTGGCAGGCCCACTCCTGAAATCCTCCCCAAAGTCTCATGCTGCAGATTTAGCCAGAAGAACCAGATGGTCAGAGTAGTCTGAGTAGACAGGTAGGGGGTGGCAATGCCCAGCCAAGGGACCTCCTGCTGACTCCCCCCCGCCACCCCTGCCTCCCACCCCGCCTGCTCACTAGCTCTGCTCCCAGAATGTCCCTGATAGGAGACCGAAACCAACACCCAAGCCACCTGTCAGTGTAGACACTCCTGAGTCCATGCAGGTCCTTGGAGAGTTCTTTCAGGCCACAGGGCAAGAGGGCCAAACATGGCATTTCTGTAGAGCCTAGAAGAACACACACATGTCCTTCCCACTGTTGCTGGGATGAGGCCACCAGTCTCAAGGACCAGTCAGGGCTGGTGAACCAGTAGGACCAGTGGGAGATAGAGTTCTAGGAGCAGAGCCCAAGCTGGGCAGCAAAAGCTAAAGAAACAAAACGAGAGGCACCGGGAAGAGACCCGGTAGAGAGACTATGGGTCTGTAATAAGCACTGGACTCCAGGGTTGCTGGCTGTGGGACACAATTCTAGGACAGAACCTCGGACCCAAGACCTCTGCACCCTCCCTGCCGGCTTTTGGAGGCTGGGTTGAGGCTGGCAGGTGACGGTGGGCCTGCAGGTGAAAGCAAGGACTTTCAGCAGAGGGAGAAGGGGCTCGGAGGGGGTAGCGAGGAGCCACACAGGCGGTTTCTGAGGAGGACCAGGGCCCAGCCGAAGAAAACCCCAAATAAACCAAGGCTGGATTTAGGGATGAACTGGTTTACATCTTCTTAGTGGCTCATTCTCTCTAGCTTTACTTTCCTTAGGAATGTATTTAATTTTTAATTTTATGAGTAATACATGAATACATTCTTGTAAAAATTCAAAGAATACAGGTGAAGCAAAAAGTCCTCATTACCTTCCTTGCTTCTTCCCCCCTCCTTGAAAGAAATCCCCATTTTTTAGGTCACCCTTTAGATAGGTGGGTAAGGCAGGTAGATAATCGAGACAAGGAGACAGATAAGTGGGTGTTTATGTGGCTTGCCTTTTTCACTTGACCATTTCCTTGCTGGCATTTCCATGCCAGTGAAGAGGCCCACTCCATTCACTTCACTGTTGCGGCGTGTTCCATCAGTAAGTGGTGCCAACATTTAACTGGAAACTTGTTGATGGATATTTGCTTTGCTGCTGTTGTCCTCTTATTGTTTACAATAAGCATCCTTTTACATGGCTATGGTGGAGTTTAAGATGGGTTTAGGAGTGACCAGTGGGGACAGGAGGCCTTCCAGTTGCTTGGGGGTGGGGCAGGGGATGTGGGGAAACCAGGCTGGGATTGAAACAGGCCCCTGAGCACTCTCCAGACCACTCCTATGCCTTGGCCACCTTCTCAGAGAGGCTGCTCCCAATGGGGCCTGGGTGGCTCATGGGGTTGGGTCCCATTGCTGTCCCTCAGTGGCCACCTGGAGACTCAGACTATAGCTGATGCAAGTGACCACGTTCCACCACGACTGTCTTGTAAGACACCTGTCAACCTGTAGCCCAGCCTGCTCTGGGTGGGTTAGAGCTCGAGCCGGACCCGGGCAGGAGAGCCCGAAAATCATCCTCTCACTGCACTGATTTCCGACAGCCTGGCTCTTTCTCAGGGAGGATCCCAAACTGTATTCCTGCAGCAGCCCCAGCTGAGGGACAGGTGCTATTTTGAGCTGTTTTCAGGAGTTGGTTAATGCAGGGATGAGTGGGAAGGAAGGTACAAGGAGGGGCCTCTCTGGATGCAGGGCTGACGTCACAGGTGAGTTTACAGAGACGTGGTTTCCTGTGTGGTTTCGGAACAGTTTCTCCCCTGGTCATGTGTCTCTGGGACAGTCGGGGAGGAGGTGACTTCTTTGTTCTCAAACCTCTCATGCAGACTCGGGTCACCTTGACTTTTGGTCTTGGTGTGCCATCTTAACCAAAGGCAGGTGAAAGATACAGGCAGCTGGCCTGGGGGGCCCAGAGGAGAGCAGTGAAGGGCAGGGTGTCTCCTCGTTTGAGTGCTATGAAAAGAAATCTGCTGCAATCTCTCTTCTTTCTCCTGCACCACGCCCCCATCTACTTGCCGATTAATGGACCACCTCCTAGATCTCGTCTTTCTCCTGCCCCCTCCCCCATCTACTTGCCGATTAATGGACCACCTTCTATCGCCAAGGCCTAGGGCAAGATGCTGTCCATGCTGCTGGCTGACCTAAGAGAGGGCGGTCACAGTACCTGGTAAGAGCAAGGGCTCTAGAGTCCAGCATCAACTGAGTTTATATCTTGCCTCAAAATCTTGATACCTTACCTCTCTGTGCCTTGATTTTTCCATCTGAAAGATGGGTGCAATTATTAACATACTTCTCTCCAGAGGGCTATGGTCCAGGCTTGGTGAGAGGGAGCAAATATATCAGTGAGCACAGTGCCTGGCAGATGGCAAATGCATAAGCTGACAGTCAGGATGGCTGTTTATTACATTGTGTTGTAATGCTCTCTTTAGCTTTCTGTTTCTTCCACCAGATTTTGAGTCCTTTCCAGAGATCAGAGTCATCTTCCTTGTCTCCTTAACACAGGTCCTCAAAATAGGTTTAAGGAAAGGAAGTGCAGTAGGGGAAACATGGCTTCACTTTCTCCCACTGAGGGTCTATTTCCCTGCTCCCGATATGGGCGGGCCATGTGACCTGCTTTGACCAGTAGAATCCAGCAGAAGTGATGCCACCTGACCTCCAAGCCAGACCTTACTTGCAGCTTCTACGCCTTGGCTCTTGCCGCCCTGTGGCTATCGTGTAAGGAAGCTTCCTTGAGGGTGTGAAGCAGGTGGGGACAGAGGCCAGGCCACCATCCCAACCATCCTTGCCATTTTGCTCACCTCCAGGCATGTGAGCGAGGTATCTGAAAGAAGCCTGGCCCCCAGCCACGCCTCTGATGGCAGCCTCAAAGGTGAGCCCCAGTGAGACCAGCAGAAGCCCAGCTCAAACCGCAGAATCATAAGCAAATAGATGGTTGCCATTTTAAGCCACTGAGTACCGGGATGGTGTATTTATTTATTTATTTATCTATCTATTTATTTATTTATTTATTTTAATGTAGCAATAGATAAATGATACAGGAAACTTGAGGCAAAGCCTTCCTAGAGTTTATAAGCAATGAGAGGAAAAACTAGGTAGGCATAGTCAGAATGGACCACAGAATTTCAGAAGGTAGAGTTGCCCAGGGTCAGGGAAAACAGTGTGGGTCCCGTGGGCAGAGGCTGTACAAGGGAACATGGTTCCAGAGAGCTGAGAGGCTCCCCAATACTGAGTTGGGACCCTGTGGTCACTAATGAGGCTGATGGGGAAAAGGAAGGCAGTGTGTATGCAACACCCCGGTGCAGGAGGAGCTCTGGTGAGCTCAGGCTGTGAGTGGGTGGGGCATGTCCAAGACTGAGGGCGGTAGGGAGGGAGGAGGGTCCACATCCCAGGAAACCAAGAGCCATGGGAAGGGTACCAGCGACACCACAGTCCCAGGTGGGCTGGGAACACCAGGGACAGTGGGTACATTAAAGATTTTTGAAGCCCATCACAAGTGAACGAGCCCCATTCTTTAGGGAGGATATTATAACATTGAGAGAGGCCCAAGTGAAACAACATTCCCACCCTGCTTGTTTCCTACCTAGGAAAACATTCAGCGCCCCAGTTGCAGGAGGCATTATAGAGGCAACGGGCCCCTGGAGCAGTGAGTGGCGCCCCCACACTCCTTCCGGGGAACTGCACTCAACCTCTCAGCCTCCAGCCACCATAGTTTTGGACTGTGTGCACATCGGTGCATCATCTCGATTTCTTTTGTGCATCCGTTAGTGAGACATGTCCTAAGGTATGAGAAAAGCCTAAGAGAGGTTATTTTTTGGGTCTGGGAACACCTACACACTTTTCTACATCAATGGATGGTAACGGCTTCTTTGCTTTGCACCACTTTGACTTACAAAAGTTTTCATAGGATTGCTGCTTTCCAATAGGAGTGGTAACCTGTATTTTGCTTGGGATTTTTATTCCCGGGCCAATGTGTGTTTCATCCCAGTGCTCGGGAAAAGGTTCACAGCAGGATGGACACATCATCATCCTTTCGGGGTGGTCGATCTACTACCATCAGAATGCACCTGGACACTCTCATTGAGAGCAGATTCCTGCCTACGGACTTCTCTCACCCAGCCTCAATCATCAGTTTCTAAGGTTGGGGACTGGTGACATCTATTTATTTGGCCAACACATACATACCACTTACTGGTACTGTTCTAAACGATTTATATACATACCTCTACTTTAATCATCATAACGATTCCACGTGGGAGATCCTCTTGTTACTTCTATTTTAGAGATAAGAAAGCGGAGGCCTGGAGAGACTGAGTCACGGAAAGTGACAGAGCCCAGATTTGAGCATGGGCAATCTGGCTCCTGAATCCACCATGCTGTGAATCACCATGCCATGCAACCACTTGTAGATTTTAAACACTCTCCATAGGTATCCCCCCTGCACACTTACATTTGCAAACCACTGCTCTAAAGGATCCTGGGACTAGAAGAGGCAAATGGTACCCCCATTTACTTTAGAAAGGGAGATGGGGGAAGATCTTAGAGACTGTCATCCTTGGTAAAACTCTAGCATTGGTTTTTAAATAATAGATGGTTTATTTGGACACTAAGGGAAATGGTGAACACCAGGAACCAACATGGGCTTGTGAAGCAGGGCCAAGCCAAAATCATCTCATTTATTTCTCAAGAGCATGGCTGGACTAGAGGATCGGAATGTAGTGAACATATTCTGACATCCATTCCACCCCCAGATGACTGGTTCAGTTTGAGCAGACCTAAAAGTACTGAGCCAAGGAGACACAAAGACAGACTTGCTCAGAGCTTTGGAGAAGAGAATCCAGTTTGTCTCTTCCTGGATAGGAGCAAAGTGTGTGCTCCAATTACTCTGGCCGCCACCTTTTGAGTGTGAGGGTAATCGAACTTAAGAAGCTAATGCTGTGTGTCTCTTCCATAAACGGTGTTGGGAAAACTGGACAGTAGCATGCAAAAGAATGAAACTGGACCATGTTCTTACACCATACACCAAAAATAACTCTGAATGGATTAAAGACCTAAACATGAGACTTGAAATCATAGAAAATCCTAGAAGATAACACAGGCAAATAACCACTTTGGCATCATCTGTAGCAACTTCTTTCTAGATATGTCTCCTTGAGGCAAGGGAACCAAAAGCAAAAATAAGCTTATCAAAGCTTACTTTCACTATATCAAAGTGAACAGCTTCTGCACAGCAAAGGAAACAATCAACAAAACTAAAAGATAACCTACTGAATGGGAGAAGATATTTGTAAATGACATATCTGATAATGGATTAGTAACCAAAATATATAGAGAACATATAAGAGTCAACACCTCAAAACCAAATGATCCAATTAGAAAATGGGCAGAAGCCATGAATAGCCATTTTCCAAAAAAAGACAAGCAGATGGCCAATAGACACATGAGAAGGTGCTCAACATCATTCATCATCAGGGAAACATAAATCAAAACTACAAGGAGACTGTCAGGTTGGCTAAAAGCAAAAACACAAGAAACAACAGGTGTTGGCAAGGATGTGGAGAAAAAGAAACCCTCTCGCACTGTTGGTGGGAATGCAAACTGGTGCAGCCACTCTGGAAAACAGTATGGAGGTTCCTCAAAAAGTTAAAAATAGAACAACCCTATGATCCAGCAGTCGCACTACTAGGTATTTATCCAAAGTATACAAAAATACCAATTTGAAGGGATACATGCACCCCTATGTTTATAGCAGCAGTATCTGCAATAGCCAACTTACAGAAGCAGCTCAAGGGCCTATCAATTAATGAATGGATCAAGAAGATGTGGTATGTACGTATATGTCTAACTGATGGTTATCAGAAAGGAGTGGGGTGGAGGGGGGGTGAATTAAGAAATGGAGATTAAGGAGTGCACTTGTCGTGATGAGCACCAGGTGATATATGGACGTGCTGAAACTTAATGAGACTAATATTACACTGTATGTTAATTAGCTGGAATTTAAATTAAAACAAACAAAACCAAAACAAGCAAAAAAAAAAAAAAAAGATAAAGCTGTGGACAGCAAATAAGATGGATAGAATCTGAGCCTCTGGGAGACGTCATCAAGCTACTGAACCAACCAGTCCCAAAGCTGCATCCATCTCTGGGCTTATGGTTACGTAAGACCAACAGTCTCCATGCTGTTTAAACCGATTTGATTTAGGGGTTTCTATAACCTGCAGGGGAAAAAATATCCTAACTGATATAAGAGGAACGAATGCCTTACACACGAAACACTTCAATTTTAGAAAGTTATTGACCACAGTTTTCATCCTTATGGCAAAATGAAGAAACAAGGGCTAAACGATATCATCAAGAAGATTCACAACCAGGAGATCTAAAGTTGACCAGAGGCCAGGTATAACAAGGCAGGTGGTACATTTAAAGACAGCCAGGTGCACACTCAGAAAGGCTGTGTATCTGTGCCTTTAAAAGGAGCCCCCCGCATCTTCTGGAATTCATTTGGACATTGCCTAAAATGACTCATTTGCGTCTGCAGATTCCTAAGCTTGGTGCATGCCTCAGACTCTAACTTTGGTGCATGCTCCCCTGAGCTCTTGACGTTTCCAGACCTGATGCCACGACCCGGCACCCTTGCCTCCTGGACAGGTGTGATTTTTTGGCATTTCTCCCCTTGCCCTCACCCTTTTCTCCCAGATTGGAATTGACTTTTTGTCCTCTACTTTTCCCAAAGTGACCCCTGACATGCCTCTAGTCTTAGTCCAAATACAAAGCTGTAACTGGCATTTGACATTGGAACTGGAGTTATGCTTCACAGATGAATGTCACCGGGTAGGCAGTCGCTAGTAAATGGTACGAGACACAGACCTTGAATCTCGGCCCGGCTTAGACCAACCACTCGGCATAGAAACTCAGTTTACCCAGTTTGCAAACACCTCCAAGCTGCAAAGCTAAAGTATCACCTGACAAACTCTACTTCAAAACGATCTTAAACATAGCTGGAATAATAAGTTGAAAGCGTTTTTTTTGTTTGTTTTGTTTTTTAAAAATCTCAACTACAGAAGTAGCTTGTAGTAGTTTTTGTGAAGTCAAATGAGCTAACTAAAGTCAAATAAAAACCCGCAGTTTGTTTAAAACTGTCAATGATGTGATGTTGTTGCCCAAAAGGCCAGTCGCATTTTAGGGATGCACCCTCCAAGTAAGGTGTCCCGATGATGGAGGTGATATGCCACTGAAAACAGAATTCTTTTAGGGGTCTGTTTTTGGAAAAGGGCATCCAGAGTGCATCAAAGGACAGATAAGGAGGAGGTGCAGCGGGGCAGGAGGGAGCCTCTGCAAAGCTCCAGCTCAGGTCTGGGGTCAGTTACAGGAAAGCAGAGTTTGGTTCATCCTGAGCAACAATTTCCTACACAATATAACTTAAAGCAAGTTGTTAGTGTGACCCTGACAGGGCAAAGACTATGGAGTCACACGGCCCTAGGTTCAAATCCCAGCTCTGCGCCACGGACAAGCCAGTTTTTATGAGGCTTGGTCTAAGCTCCCATTAGATGGCGATAAGAATGCCTACCTCGCTGGCTCATCGGCCGCAGCCCACCTCGCGTGTTTAGCATAGCACCAGCACACACAGCACTCGATACACGGTAGTTCTTCTTAATCACAACAGTCAGATGGGGTTCCAAGTCGGGTAATAGGTTCTCCATCACTGCGGTGTTAAGCAGAGGCTATATGTCAACACGTCAGAATGTTAGAGAGGATTTTTATGTTCTAGGTTGGAGGTTGAAATAGCTGATTTGTAAGGCCCCTTTGAACTATAATTCTGTGATTTTAAGTCATTATGAGAGCCCCGACTTCTGGTCGGGTCAGGGACAGTAATCTATTAGTGGGATGGAAATCCACTGGTGGCCCCAGGGTAGAGAAGTTTCACTGTGTGAATTACTGTTCAAATATGTCATGTGTGTGCCCATGCATATCCGTGCGGGTGTGCAGATACGCAGTATCCGTGCACATAGGAGCATTTGTACACACGGGAGCATGTGTTTGCGTGTTTGCATGGAACCGAGCACTGCCCCAGATGACACCCACGTATGGCATGTGAAAGCACCCTCCCTGATGGCATAATAAAAGTAGATTCCACTGTGACCCGGGCGCATGTCCATCTCAGCTCCTCTGCCAAACCTACTCGCAGGAGACGTATCGCTCTTTTGATTTCTGGGATGTTTGTACTTGCAGGGGAAGCTTATCAATAAGGGCTGTAGCACCATCGATTCTTTCCGACCACTGAGGGTCAGCCCTGGGAGCTGGGATCTGATAGCTTGGGGTTGGTACCCTGGGCTATCCCTTCCGAAAACCGTCTTCAAGCACCTGGGCTTTGGTTTCGGCCTCATTGATTCCCTCTCTAGACTTTTTAGACTTTCCCTTCAGCCCTATTGATTCCCTCTCTAGACTTTTCTCCCTTTAAAAAGCTTTTCCTGATCCCATCTGAGGCACCCTATACAATCTGCTATCTTAGCTCCTCCTTCCTGGAGGAAAACCTTTTGATAGACAAGTCATTGCTGGTGGTTAGTGCCCGAGGAGACCCACCTTTACCCATGGGGTCACTCGCTCACTGAGTACCAGTGCGCGTCGGGACTGTGCCTACTACCACCAGCAGCATAAGGGCTTACCACTCACCAGGAAAGTCAGAGGTAAACAACCCCATAAGCAAAAAACTGTTTCAGCCACAGCTCAGAGGCCAGGTTAGGGAATAGGGAGGAAGAAGGCAATCCCACCTCCCCTAGGAGTTCCAAGCAGCTCTGCCTCTGTGAGAATGAAGGTAGGAGTGCTGGTCCTGGAGTAACTCGAGTGTGGCCAAAATACCTCGGAAAAGAAAGTGTTCCTGGGATACTGCCCATGCTCCCATGTGGGTAAGTGTCCGACAAAAACTGAATGGTTTGCAGAAAGTTTCTGCAATCTTCTCTCAGGCGATATCTCATAGCCCCAAATTAGCACTGTCGCCATTTTGCAGACTTGAGGCCCAAGGCTCAGGATGGTGGTGTGACCTGCCCATCACCAGGTAGGATGAGCCAGGACTTCACACCAAGTCCTTGAATTCCACATCCCATGTGCTTTCCAGCACATCTGCTGTCTCCAGGAAGCTGCCAGGGGATGGGCCCTGGCTGTGGCTGGTGCACCCCGTGCTGTGGGATTTCTCTCTTCCACCAGCCCCTGTCTAGGCTCTCTCACATATGGCTGGTAACTGGCTTGAGGGCCCTTGGGTGGTATTTCGCTTGGCCACATCTTGTGCTGTTGGCACCAGGCACTACCTCTGGGAAACTACTTCAGCTTCACCTATTCACTGGCTTCCTGTCCCAGCTCCTGTTGCAGCTGGGTTCCCTTTGGAATGCCACCTGGAGGAGTAGGGACCACTGGGCAGGCGGGCCATGCAGCAGGGTGGCCGCTCCCCACAGCAAGCGGAGGGGCTGAGTGCATGTGGACAAGCCTAGGAAGCCTCTCTCTGTTTCTGCATAATCTGGCCCTGCCGCCATGGGGTCCTTTATAGACTCTCTCCTGAGTTATTCCCTATTTATTGTTGTTATTACTATTGATCCAGCCTCTAAATAGCGGAGACCCCAAGGCTCAATTGAAACCACTAGTCACATCGATAATTCCCTTATTTGTAATATTGTCACTTCTGAGACTCTTTGGATGCCTCTCGATATCCTGGAGAGGTGAAGGAACTGGAGAAGACGATTTCTCTGCGGGAAACTGAGGCACAGAACAGGCCCCAGTCTTCTGATGCTTGGCTTCCTTGCTCAACAACTGGTAGTCTGTCTCCCCTCCTGCTATGGGCTGTTCTGAGCTGGGTTGAGATTCTCAGCTCCATCAAAGATTCCCCAGTGCCCCCCATGAGGGTGAGGTGCCCTTAACAGCGTGTAGGTCCTCTGTACCTGTCTCTATCCCCCCAGGCCCTGGAGGCCCTCAGCCCTGCCTCCCCACCTTGTGCTCCAGCCTCAAAGGGGCTATAGCGAAGAGCTTTCCTGTTTTCCTCCACCCCAGCCCCCCAGATATTGAGAGCTGCTTTGTGAAAGGCACAAGAATCTTTTTTGTAAATAGGGTGGGGGGGGATGTTGGGGGTGGATGTAACATCACAGATGCTTGCCTTTTCCATTCTGAGAATATTGGCAGGAGAAGAGGAGTTAAGGTGGTACGTGGGTACCCGAGTTTCCTTATATGCACAGAACAATGTGTCTTCCGGTGGGGGCATGATAACCTCTTTCGGCAGCCAGTGGGGAGCGGTTCTCTTCCCCGGGGTCCACGGGCTGGCAAACAGTGGTGCCACCCCACCCTCCTGTTGGGAGGTTGAAGCTGCTGGCGCATGTGGGTGATGCTCAGGCCCGGTTATTCAGCTCCTGAGGTGTCTCTAGTAGCAGCAGGCACGACAGCCTCCGTGGAGGTCAACCACCACCAAGTACGTGCCTCTTCTCTAACGTACTACTTCGCTCTTCCTTGGCCCTGTTTGTTGGGGGCTCTCGGGGTGTCTGTGCCCCTTTCCAGCTGCGATGCCCTTCCCCGCACCCCCGTTCCAACCTCAGGCCACGGGGACCTCACCTGTTGGCAGAAGCCAGCATGAGTCAAGCCCCCCATTTGCAATCTTCCAGGCTCATAAAACTTGCCACTCGGTGCAAGATGGGGTGGTTCATCCCCTATTTCATCTCTGGGGGAGCACAGGCACCGATGCTGCTGATGGATGGGAAGTTTAGAAAACGAAGTCTTGGAAATCGATAGAAGAATATACAAGCTATGTATCATGTGAGCGCCTCTTGTCTGCTCTGCAGTAAATCAAAAGTAATGAATGGCAGGCTTCTGCAACCCAGGACCCCTGCCTCTCCCTGAGGGGGGGTTGGCTGCGGGGTTGGGTTTTCATAGTCTGAGCACATATTTTCTACTTCAATAGGCCTAAAAATAAGGGCTTTTACTGATTTTTTTCCCCTTTTATTATCTCTGCCCCCACCTCAGGCCCTTTCCTCTGTAATTTCCACTGTGCAGGCGCTCGGCGTCCCTCGTAGAGGAGCGATGTATTGCAAGATAAGCGGCCTCGGTGGCTCCGCGAACGGACGGCTCATCCCCAGGGCTGTGTTACTCCAATATTAGCAACCTCTGATCCTGCTGCAGTCGGGACACCTCAGCGTCTCCAAGATGATTATCTCTCAGCATCCTCAGACACGAGGATGAGGGCAGCACTGGGCGAAGGAGCCACTTCGAGGAGATGCTCGAGGGGCTGGAGGAAAGGGGGGGCAGCTGGAGGGCCCGAGACCCTACCTGGCCTGAGACACCTGCGGGCCAGGTGGGGTCCAGGCCTCTGGCTCGCCATCGGCAGTTCCCTCCCTCCACACACCAGCCTCCCTCTGCTTCTTCTTTGAACGTGCCCTTCCCTCTTTTGCTAGCTGAACCCCCTCTCTGTGGCTTCTTCCTGCAGCGCCCCCCCCACCCGACCTTGACACATAGGGGGTTGTTCTCTGTCCTCCATCCTGGGGGCCGAAAAGGGTCCCCCTGGCTCCTCGAGGCTCAGCTCTCTGCCAAAATCCATCCCTCCTCCTGAGAAACACCCGGATCTGAATCTTGGGCCAAAGAATCTACCACTTTGAATTTATGATCCCTCAACTCAAGTGGGTGTTGGCTGATGGCTGGCACCATTCATCATTTCTCTGGTCCATTCATTCTCCCATTCACCCTTCCTCTCTCCTTAAACCTCCAGCACCCCCCCCCCCCGCCCCCACCTGCGTCTTCATCTCCACTCTGGACTCTGGTATGTGGAATAACCTTGCTCTCTACTCACGGGAGAAGTGGGAAGGGATTGAAGACAACCACATACTCTCCCGCCTACAACTGCCCTCCCACCACCGCTGTTTTCATTTTTTTTTAAATTTTTTTATTTTTCCCACTGCTGTTTTCAAATTCCGGGCCTCACTCCTCTGTGCCATGGATGGACTGTTCCTGCCCTTGGCCATGTGGCCAGCCCCCCGTCCAGCTTGTGCTCCAGCCCCCACTGCCCCCACCACAAGTTCATCACCTGAGCACCTGTCCCTGCCCTACCCTACCCTACATGGCTAGCTTCTCACTCGCTCCAGGGCCACTCCTATCAGCCTGCAAACCTGCTGTTATTTCTCCCACACGGAAAGAAAAGAACAAAAAAGAAAAGAGGAGAGGCACTCTGTGCCCAGCTTCCTCCTCCAGCTGACAGCTACACTCCTTGAAAGAGCTGTCCACCTTCACGCCTCTGATTCTTTTCCTCGGTGCTCCTTTAAGCATTCAGAGGCTCGTCCTGCCAGCCTGCTCGTCAAGGCCACTCTTACCTTCCAGAAAGCTGCATTCACCCGCGAGCTCCCAATCCCCACTCTACTTGACCCATCAGCAGTGTCTGGCAGTATTGATCACTCCCTGCTTGTTCAAATACTCTCTTCACAAGAGTCCAGAACCCCACACACTCCTGGTTTTCCTCTTTCATCGCTGGCTCCCCCATCTCCTCTGCTGGCTTCCCTTCATCTTGACATTGGAGGCGCCCAGCATTCAGCCCATGTGCCGCTTCCTTTTTTCCTCTCTGCACACACAGCCTCTTGGTAATCTCATCCAGATACACGGCTTAAAATTGCCTTTATATGCAATCTATATGGTGGCAACTCTATATTTATGTCTCCTCTGAACTCTGAAGCTCACCCTCGACAGGTCGGCCTAAGCCCATCGGTGACTCTTGCTGCCTGAAGGATAAAACCCCAAAGCCTGAATGGGGCATAAAGGCTCCTATAGGCTTTGCCCCACTCCCTATATTTCCCATCCTTAATTCCTGGTCTGGCTGTGCCCTGTGCTTTGTGACACTCTGATTCTGTGGACACGCCACACTGTCACTCACTTGGGCCTTTACACACTGTTGTGCCCATCCAGAGCCCCAACGATGCTCCTTCTCCTCCTTTGCTTGTCCAATTCCTACTCCTACTGGGGTGCTGTTCCTGCCAAGCCCTCCAGGGTGAGGGTAGATGTCCCTCCTAATGCACACAGCATCCCAGACTCTGGACTCTGGTGATGTGGAAACAAACAAAAGCGCACCCCCATCAGGCTAACCCTCTTCAATTACTTCTCTGTGATCCACTGCTGAACACAATCCTAACCCAAACGCACCCCCAGCCCTGGCTGTGTTCCTGGCACCTGGGAGACATGATGGTGTGGTGTGGGACCAGAAGGATCCACCATTCTCCAAACCCACACTGTGCTGTCTGGCCTTTGCCTGGACTGTCCTCCTCTCAGCCCCTCTTTTACCCCCATTTTCAACTATTGGAAAGAAGTTTGTTTTTCACATCCCAGCAGGAATGGCTTCTCTCTCTCTCTCTCTCTCTCTTTTTTTTTTTAAGATTTATTTATTCATGAGAGACACACAGAGAGAGAGAGAGAGGCAGAGACATAGGCAGAGGGAGGAGCAGGCTCCCAGTAGGGAGCCCAATGTGAGACTCGATCCCAGGACCCTAGAATCATGACCTGAGCCAAAGGCAGACGCTCAACCACTGAGCCACCCAGGTGCCCCAGGAATGCCTTCTCTTTAAGTTTGTGCTGATCCCCTCCATCCTCTGTGCTCCCAGATTTATTAATGTTTATCACCCACCTGCTGGTTCAACCCCTATGATGGGCATCGTGGCTACTCATGGCTGATTCTGAACTTAGAAGGCTCTAAGGAGTGAGTGGTTATGTTTATTTACCCCCTACGTCCCCCACCCCATACTGAGCCGAAACCCCTGCCTTGCACATCACACATCATCCAAGTGTTCTTTGGATCATGGGTGTGGCCGTTCAGTGACTCAACCCACCTTCTCAGGGAAATCCTTCCTGACCACGGCACCCACTTCCCGCATGGCTTTTTCAGTGACTAGTTTCTGTTGCCTAGAAATACACTTTTTAAAGCCCAAGTTTGGCAGGAAGCACATCCAATTCTATGTCTGTTCTCTTTTCCCCATTCCCCAGGTATTTACTGCCAGTGTTTCCTAGGTGGTGGGGGATAAAGCGTGCTCAGACTGAGGCCGAAGCTGATGATTGCTGCTGATGGTGTGGGCACAGAGCCTACCCCCCTCTCTGTCTGAAGGCCTTCCAGACCCATCAGATGGTTTTCAGAGCCTTGATTCCGCAGACCCCATGCAGAGATTCTAGAAGCACTCTGGGGCCTGGCTTCTATTTCTCAAAGCAGACTTCCTATAGCTCATGCCGGTTCTTGGTGGCACAGTTTGTTTCGACCCACCACATGCCTCCAATTTGTCCTCGGGTCTATCTTCTCTCCACTGCTTCCTCTGGGGCCCTACTTTTCTCAGAGGATTCTAGGTATGAGGGAGCTTCCCACTGGGGGGTAGAGGGGGTGGATTAATTCTAAGAATCTCTCTAGGGGCCTCCCTGAAAGTATAATTTAAGACAAACTGAAACCCCCAGAACCTCATCTTTTAGAGCCCAGAGGCAGGAGAGTGTCCCCAGGAGCAGAAGTGTTTAGCCAATGAATCTAAGGAAGAATCTGTGCCCTCAGTTCTTGGAAATATAAACCCATAGACTGATTGAGCAGAGGATGTAAGAGATCATTTGGTTCTGGTGTCCAAAATCAGGTGTCACAGGGACCAGAAAGGGGATGTGAATGAGAAAATGCAGGGTTCTGATGATAAATGACAGCTGACACCCGCCTTCAGTGTTGGAGATTGTCTTTGCCTGGCTTCCCCCAGAAAGCAGAGCCTGAGGCAAAGGCTTCTGTGGCATGATTTTATCAGGGAGTGTGAGCATGAGCAGCAAGGCGAGCGAGGCAGGGAGGGATGGAGAGATGATATGAAAGTGTGTTATCAAGCTGGTCACCACCATGGGTAACTCATTGCTCAATCTTGAAGAACCACCCCCAAGGACCTGCAAAAACTGTCTGTCCAGGACGAGAAAAAGGAAGATTTAGCCACCAATTCCAACAGCCTGTTTGTTAAAGGTTGGCCCCACTGAGCACTAACTGCCCTTCCCTTCTGGACCATAATCCATGAGTGCCTGAACATACCCCTTGGCATCCCATGTCATGGCGTCAGCAGTGCCAGAGGTGAGGTGAGAGGGGTGCAGCGGGAAGCACAGACAGGAGGCAGGCCCTCTAGGCTAACACCCGCATGGTATCTGTTGAGTCCATGCAGAGATGCTCACCACTGCAGCAGGAAGAGAGATGGATCAGGCCAAAAACATTTGAGTTAGTGCTTAAGAGATGTAGGTATAGGCTACTCCGGGCCGGGCTCATCTTCCATCATATCTGGCGCTCAAAATACAAAACAAGGCCTCCTTCTTTTGCCTGCAGGGAATTTCCCCTGTTTCTGAAGAGGGAGCATAAGCACAATCAGTCACAGAGTCTCCCTCAAGATGGTGTCCAGATACAATCTGTCAGAGACTAAGGCGAGATTAGTGAAACAAACAACAGTCCTCACTGCTAACGTTTGGTCCTGAGGGTGTCATGGAGAGTCACCATCCTCTTTCTCCATTTTCCATCCTAGATTTGCCTCACTCTTGGCCAGCACCTTGGCTGGTCTGGGTTGCTTGCCTAGGGGCTGCTGGCCTTTCATTCCTGAGGAGTCGGGGCTCCTAATGGCCTTGTCCCTGTTCAGGTATGGCTGTCACTATGGAAACACCAAGAGATGCTCCCAAGTATCAAGGTACTTGACGTAACTTCAAGTTTAGTAATATCCTTACTTTGTCCTCTGGCAGAAGCATTCATCACCAGGAACCAGGAGGCACAGATTTCTCAAGTGGGTCACTAGGAGTCATGGTGAGAGGACCAATTATACTTCTACCCATCGATTCCCAGTTCTGTGCATTCTAGCTATTGGGGACCCAACACCATATATGGGTCATTCTTTCAGCACATATACTGTTTTCCTAGAGGACAGTACCCCAAGCCTCAGGGTATTGTCCCTAACCTGGTACCTAAGCTTAATAGGACATTTTACTATTCTTTTAGGCTGCCTGCTTCAGGGTGACTAGCACATGATAAGACCATGAATCCCATGACTGTGAGCCCATTGGTGACACTTCCCTGGGTGACTTGGATTTCTTAGTCTGGGGCAACGTTGTATGAGATATTGGGTATTTTGTACATGTTCAGATGCTGATACGAGTGGAGGTTGGGCAGACAGGGAAGGCAGACCTAGGTCCAGACTAGTATCTGGCAAGGATGAACTGCTACCCCTTCCAAGGTTGAAGGAAGCTGGTGCAATCAACCTGCCAACAAGTGACTAGTGTCCTTAAAGAATGGCGCCATATTGAGGGCTCTGTGTCAGTCTTTACTGCTTGCTGACGGTTTGCATATCCAGCTGTAGCAGTTGCAAGTTGGCCCACGCATGGCCTCTATTCCTGCCACCATTATCAGTCTGTACCTGCTCCTGGATGACTGACCAGAGAGGCTGGCTGACATCTCCAGGATGACTCATCCTTTCTACGATTGGTGAGAATCAACCATAGATGCTTCTGGTGGCACAAAGACGGCATATTTGTGCCCATCACCATCGGTCCAGCCATACACTCTTTCTCAAGGCTACTTTGTCCCTGATATTTCAATATTATTCTTTCTAACCCTCTGACTCAGCAACCAGGCCACTTGCCACCACCCAGGAGTCCATGTGTATTCAAACTTCAGAAGTATATTCATACTTCCATATTTCCCTCTATAAGGAGCGGACAACCAAGCATACTTAGTACTTGTGGCTCTGCCCAAGGATAGGATTTATCCTTTATAGGTATCCTTTATACCTATATGATCTTCATATCATAACCACTGATCTTCAGGGCCATCTTCTGTTCCTGCCAACCTGATGTGCTAGACAATTTGCTGTCCAGGTCCCAGTTCTTTCTCTCCCTGTTGGTTGGTTGTTTGGAACTGCTGCAGGAGTCCATAGGTGTGAGTTGGGGGAGAGGTGTTGGCACAATAAAGGTCATTGACATGGGAATCTGCTTATTTGTTCACTTATTTGTGCCTTTGGGTCCTGTGTGGGCCTCTTCCTGAATATACCATTCCCACCATACAAGGGACTATGTCTGCTTGACGCCATGACTTAGTGGACCCGGTAAGGAGCCGGCTCCTGATGAGAAGCATGAATCTCACAATCACTTGTTGTTGGGTTATTGGGTCTCTACTAGGACCCAGGAACAAACCAAAATGAGCTTCTGAAAGCATGGCCACATTCCAGAACCCCAGGGGGCGTGTGCACTGCAATTCCCCTTCCAGGGTTTTGCTGAAGACTCCTCACAGCCTCCCTCTGTATCACATATACCTGCAGCGCCCTCCGGTCTGCTGGGACATACAATCCCAGAGCTGGGGCGGCTTGCACCAGAGGCAGAACCCCTCGCAGAGCCCTCTTTTGTTTGACAACCCCCCCCCCCCAAACTGGTAGCTTTTCAAGTCACCCAACAAATGGCTCAGGGCACTATTATTCCCAAATGTGCTGTATGCTGCCTCAAAAGTCTGAAGAGGCCCACTAAGCACTATGCCTCTTTCTCAGTTGCAGGAGGTATGCAATGCAACCCTTTGTCTTTTACCTTAGAGAGGAAGTTCTCGAATATTCCAGACTCCGAGAGATCAGCCATGTGGCAGATCCCCGGATTTTTGTCTGGTCATCTCCCACTTGTGGTTAATGGGGGACTCCCCAGGTACAATCTGAATGAGGACATCATTGCAGTGAGGCGGTGTGCTGTTCTGCAGAATTCAAGATGATTGGGGTCCCTTGGACCACATTGTGACCACATTGTGACCACACTGGGAGAGAACCAGAGTCAGCATAGCCCCGGGGGAGACAACAAATGCATCCCAACTGCTTATGATCCTCCCTATGGATGCGGAAATAGGCATTTGCTTGATCAATAGTCTCAATGCCAGGGGCTATTTGACCTCTCCAGGAAAATGACCACATCTGGCATGGAAGCTGCAGTCAGGGTTGCCACCTGGTTAGGTTTATGCTTGTCCACAGCCGTTCCCCATGATCAATTTGGTTTTAGCAGGGCCAGAATGGGGAGCCGAACGAGGATGTGATGGGGAGCACCAGTTCTATATCCTCTAAGTTTTTAATGGTGGCACTAATCTCTGCAATTTCTCCCACAATGTGGCAATAATTCTTTTGATTTACTATCTTGGCTGGAACTGAGCTGGAGGGTAGTTTCAGAGCCTCCCACTTGGCCCATCCTACCGTAATGGCCCTTCATTCACATTTGTGGAACCAAATGTGAAGCTTCTGCCAGCATCTTAGTGTATCTATCCCAACTATACACTCAGGAACCAGGGAAATAACCACAGGGTTGGCTCATGGATGCACTAAAAGGCAGACTTGGCCCAAAGTCCCTTTGCCACCTTTGCTCCAGAAGCCCCCACACTAACTGGAAGCCCACAATGGCAGGCAGGTCAAGTCCCTTGTCAGCGTTGGCTCAGATCCAGTACCCAACGGTCCCTAGAAATGTGGGTAACATTGCCCTTCTCTCCATGCACAGTCATTCTAGCAAATGGCTGTGGGTCCTTTGGGAAGAGATTGGAGGAGTATTTATCATATGAACTTATGGTGGTCTTGGATGGTCCTTCCTTAAAAAGGACTCTCTTCCCTTTCTATCAGTGGACCCTGGGTCTGGCCTTAGATCTGGAAACCAAGGGAGGGTCTGATGTCATCCTTCTGCTTTACCATTTCTTGATATTTTAAAATATTACGTAAGTAACACCCTGCCCACTGTCCCTTTTTCTCACATCATGGCTAATTAGCCACCACCAAGTATTCCTGCAGGTCAAGGCACCCTGGTTACTACTCTAGCCTTGCTGCCCATTTTGTCTCTGATACTGCAGTGTCCCTACCTGGCCTCTGCCCTTCCCAAATGCCCATTAGAAACGGGGAGCCCAGTTTCACCATCAGCTCCAGTTGGGGTGTTCCCCCCTGCCCCAGCCCCACCAGGGCATCCCTTATTGTTTTTTTGGGGGGGTGTTTCTTCTGGGCACTCCTGGAGTTTCCAGGGCTGCCATTAACAAAATACCAGAACCAAGTTTAAAACAACAGAAATTTATTCTCTCACAATTCTGGAAGCCAGAAGTCTGAAATCAAGGTGTTGGCAGGCTCCCTCCAAAGGCCCTAAGGGAGGATCCTTCCTTGCCACTTCCAGTTCTCTGGACTGTGGCCACATAACTCCAGTCTCTGTCTCTGCTTCTCTGTGTGTCTGCTCCTCTCCTTATAAGGACACCAGTTACATTAGAACTCACCCTAAGAACCTCCTTGTAACTTGATTGCATCTCCAAAGACCCTATTTCCATACAAGATCACGCTCACAGGTCCTGGGAGTTACGAATTCAACATATTTTTTTTGAGGACATAGTCAACCCTAACAACAGTTAGCCCAACAGTTTCCAGGTCCTACATAGAAAATCCATTCTAGAATTCTCTCTGAGCCTCCTGACCCCTTCTTCAATGCTATGCCAAAAAGTTCTGATATCTCGACTCAATTTCTGTAGCCCATTGTTATGGCCAAGCTCTAAGAGGCCATCCCATCATACTGTGAGGACCAGCTCCTGACCTGACACTAGATCTTGAGTCTAGGGTGAGTGCTCCCATCCTAGAGTCTCCCCTGGGC
The DNA here is from genome assembly GCF_018345385.1 of Vulpes lagopus. Lineage (NCBI taxonomy): Eukaryota > Metazoa > Chordata > Mammalia > Carnivora > Canidae > Vulpes > Vulpes lagopus. Next base: position 40,273,235 of record NC_054833.1, on the reverse strand, counting down.
GGCTTCCCCTCCTCCACCACCGCCCTCTACCCAACAAGGTCAAGCCCACATCCACCTGTGCTCATCCAGTCCCGGCAGCTAGTGCTAGTCAGGACCTGCCATCATTCAGCATATAAGCTAGTTCCTCTGGTGCAGGACTTTCCAGCTCAGGCTCTTTTAATAACTAACCCTGCTTGTTGGCCTGGAGGCAACATATGATGACAGGGCAGATTTTGAGGGAAACAAGAATTATCTTGAGAGGGAGGCCCCTGTCTCAGGTGAAGTCCTTACATGCTCTCCAGGCCAGGGGAGGCTTCTCCCTCTGTCAGGGGGAAGGTGAATCCATTTGCCAGCCTGAAGCAGCCAGGGCCCTGGAAATTCTAGATTCTCAGGCTCATCCATATATTCCCATCCTGGGTTTCAGGGTTCTGTGCTTGAGTTAGCAAGAGCCTACCCTCTTTTTTTTCTCCAAGGCTTTCAAAATGCAGTTGACAAAAGGTTTTGTGCTACAATCACTACTATTACTATTGCTCCAATATTATTCAGATACCATGGCCCCAGTGTATCCCAATGCCTTACCTTCCACCTGCACGGTCTACCTAGGATTCCATAGAAGAGAGCTTTACTGAGTGATGCCTCTGCATGCCAGGGGTTTCCACCCAGCTAATCACCAAGCGATGGGGTTCTTAATGCCAGACCTCAGTGAGTAACCCAACTCCAAAACCTGACCTTGAGGGGCAGCCGTCTAGGGCCACTCCTGATACCGAGGTCTTGGCTTGGGTTTCCGGAAAGCAGAGCCCGAAGCAACAGCCCAGGCACTAGCTGCTTCTTTATTAGGGAGTGCAATCTCAAGAAGGAAGAGGAGGCAGGGAGGGGAGAGCCACTAGAAGGACACATTACTGAGCTGGCTGCTGCCAAGTGCAACTGATTGCTCAATCTTGCAAGACCATTTCGAGAAGCTGTATGTCTCAGGAGCTTCTGTGGTGAGGGAGAAAAGGAAGAATTTTCCACTAGCTCCCATTTTCCATTGATCAAAGTTTTGCCTCACTGAGCATGAACTCCGCAGCACTTTTAGGTTGCACAAGTATGGGTGCCAAGAGGGGTTCTGCAGGGTCCTCAGCTTGACGGGAAAGGGAAGCGCAGGGGCATAAGGCTAGGGGCCAGTGCACACAGGGCAGGTACCAAACAAGGGCCTGCTTATTGCACCTGCATGAAGGCAGGTGGAGCCCACCTAGGGCTGGGAGCAGCAAAGGCTTTGAGACTGGAGATGGGCGGGGCCGAGAGAGTGGAAGGTGGTGCCAAATCCGGGCTCAGGGAGGGATTAGGGATCCCTGGGGCAGATGGCACTGTGGACAAGGTTTGCCTCCCAAGGGAAGCAGCTGTATTTAGCCCCAGCTGACTGTAAGATCTTCCGAATGTTTTTCAAGGAAGCTAGCAAGCTGGCTGAGTTTTCTTTCAAAGTTGACCATGGAGTCAGATTTAAAGCAAGATGTGCGCCAACACTGTGCAGGTCCAAGAAAACACGTCTGATTATTGCCCCTGGGGGGTGGGGAGGTCTGCTGGTTTGCCATTTCCTGTTCTCTCATCTTGTGAAACCGCAGCCACGAGGGGATGGAGGAGATCTGGGCCTGGTGCTGGGCCTCCTGCTCCCAGACCAGCATTCTTTACTTCTGCAAGGTGCCCTCTTAGCGCTCAGGACCCCTAGCCTCTAGAAGGATCCCTCATCTGCCCTGAGCTGCCTAAGGGGCCTTTCCCCCCAACACACACACCCTCCTCCCTGGGCCCTAACTGCACAGGGGTGTAGGATCTTTTGGCTGCAAAGTGATTTCACCCCCTGCCCCGCCCCTCACTGTGACAGCCCCTTGGCCTCACGTTGGCTCCCGGGACCCACGACCCCAGGACTCTCAGCCTTGTTGGCCTGGCTAATGAGATAGAGCCCGTGGCTTCCCACCACACCGCCAACCTGAGAGCCGGGACCCATCAATCCTGCTTCCCCATTGCTGAGGACGCCCCGAGTGACGGATGAAGGGCTCTGGCCATGAATCATCTCCTTACCTTTCCCCATCTCCCGGCCAGCCTCACCGAGCTGGGAAGATGAATGTCTGCAGAATCTCACCTGCTCTCCTGAATAATTTCCCTTTAAAAGAGGCCACTTATCAGTAATTCATTACTCGCCTTTGTTAGCATAAACAAGGCCTGGGAGGTGGGGAGCGGGCGGGTGCTGCCCCTCCTCCCCCCAGCCCTGCCAGCTGGCCTCCTCGGGCCTCCTCCGCGTGGGCCTCCGGGGCCCTGTCATGTGCGTGGGCCTCCAGCCTCTGCTCTACCTTCCTACTGAGGGGAAAGCAGAGTCAGGGTCTTAAGGAGAGCTGTTCCAGCTGGTGGTACCCACTGTGGCAGATGGCATACAGCTGTTTCTGGTGACATCTGGATGAGCACAATCAGCTCCAATGGACAATTTCTTTTAATCTTGAATTAAATGTCACAGGCTGCCTCTTCCTTTTATGGCCCATATTCACCCCTGTCTGTGTTGTCTGTAGCCACAGCATAAGATATTCTAGGCCGGGGACCACTTCTTTACAAGGTAACCTTGTCCCTCCGCAGCCTCTGTTTGTCGGCAGGAGCGCGAGGAAGTACCTGGGACAGTAGGAGTGACCCCGGGAAGGATGAACATCCAGCCACAAGGGAGGTCAGTCCGGGCTGGGCCTGCTCCCCTGGGGACCCTCTTGGGGGGGTGGGTACCTGGAGCTGGTGGTGGTTTGTGCAGTAGGTGCCTATCAGAGGTGCTATTCCAGGGGTGCCCCAAGTGAGGGGAGACAATTGGCAGGAACCAGGGCAGGCCCAGACAGGTAGGTAGGGCCCCACCCCTTACTCCACGCAGAAGCAAAAGCGGAGACAACAAGAGGACCTCAGATTTCAGCTCAGTTCGTCCCCCTGTTAGGGACTGTGGCTAACTTTTTTATGCCACTAGCAGGGGACCAGGAAGCAGAGATGTTTCTTGGGACCTCATCCCTCAGACCCAACTCCAACTCCCCCACAACCCTGCCCTGCCCCGCCCGGCATCTCATACCTGGCAGCGCCTGTCACAACCCACAATGACACCGGCCATTCAAGGACACTATTTTTATAGCTCTCACCTACTCCATCCATTCTCCAGCAGCTGCAGGGCATCTTGAAGTCATGAATCTGATCATGCCACCCCCTCGATTAAAAACCTTCAATGGCTTCTAGTCACTACCTTCAGGATCAAGCCCAAAATCCTGAACATGGCCTGCCATGTGCCCTGGCCTCTGCCTGCCTTGACTCTCTTCCTCTTCCTTCATTTCCTCCTCCTCCTTGCTCATGCCACACAGGTCTTCTTGCAGCTGCTAGGGAGCCTTTTGCTTCTACCAACCCCAGGACATTTGCACTTACTAGTCCCTCAGCCTAGAATGGACTTCCACTAAGGTAACCCCTATTTATCTTTTAGGTCTTAGCGTAAGTGCCAGGGCCCCAGGACGCCTTCCTTTCTGTCCCAGACTAGACTAGACGTGCCTTCTTCTCCTGCAGCTTCTCGACATCTCCCTTTAGTCAGTGCACCTAAAAATGGTTTGCTTATCCATTCTCCCCACCAGACCACATGTCCACAGGACGAGGGACTATGTCCTGTTCCTGCTCCTTCCCCAGCCGTGAGTATGGAGTTGGCCACAGAAGGGCCCCTTGTAGAATGAATGAATGGAAGAGGGAGCGAGGGAGCGCACACGCATCAGAGAATCGAACCCCAGGTCTGACAGTTATCTTCATGGCAGTGTCCCTGCAGACCCACCTCTCCCAGGCTCTGCCGGCACCAGCCTCTGGCCCTTCCTCCACCATCAGAGATGTCTGCCCGCTGTTCAGACTCCCTCGGCCATAGCCATGTCTCCTTGTCCTTTCTGGTTCCTGGAAGTGCAAGGTCCTGGCTCTTACTTCAAGCCCACCTCCTCTCTGGTTTCAAGATGAAATGGCTTTTTAAGGCCAAGGACCCCAGCCCCACTGGCCTCTTCCTCTGGGGGGATGTCAGGCTGCAGCCTCCCCACCGCACCCAGCTGTGTCTCCTCCTCCCTCTGGGCTCTGAGGCTGCCAAGGTTGGCTGGCTGGCTCCCCACCCCCCCACCGCCCCCACCTGCCTCAGGGTAGGGCCAGAGCTCACACTGCCCATCATCTGGCTTTTTAGATTCCACTCTGGGGTCAGAGTTCATCTCAGACAACACTGGCATAGATTAAACAATACAGCACATTTGCAATTCAATCGCCACTCCATCCTTTTGTCTGGGCTGACCTGAACTGAGTTCCAGCTCCAGCATGATTTTAGGGAGGCTGGAGGATGTTTGCCACAGGATGGTGGTGTAATGACTGGTATCCTTGCTGCCAGTGGCGGGTGCTAATAGCCTTTCTCTGGGAACTCGGAGAGTGGTGCCGTGACATCATTTGCATAGATTTGCATATCCTAGGCGGACTTCTCTCCTGGGATCTGCAGCCTTGGGCTGGGCAGCCAAGCTGGCCAACAGGCTGGTGTCCTTTGGCAGGCAGACTGAAGGCCCCCACCCCGGCCATTCTTGCCATGGACTCTGCTTCTACACCCTCTGTGCCCCTCTCAGGCCACTCAGCTGGTGGCTCTACCTCTGACTCATCAATAGTCCCTCTGCCCATGCCCCTCCCTGCTGTCCCCTGTCCCACCCTGAGTGGAAAGGGCTTGGTAATCCAGCATTGGTTGGTTCATGTGCTATTCCACAGACTTCCTGAGGCTTTCCTTTGTGCCAAGTGCTGTGCTAGGGACGGGGGATATAAAGAAGGGGCCATCCTGAGACGCTAGCTCCCTTCTTCACCACGCCTGGGGGTCTGCAGCCTGCAGCTGGGTTCTTCCCATTGTCCTTACTATGCCATTCCTCACACTAGACCTGAAGTCTCAGCATTTGGCTTTGCAATAGCTCCACTTTAGCAATGTCACCATCCCAGCCTCTCAGGGGTCCCCAGTCCACCCACTGGCACTGGAACCTGAGACCTCTCCCAGGAGGACAGGGGCCCTTCCTTTTGGGAGGTCACACCCAAATATGCCTCCTGGAACTGGCCCCTGCCCTTCCTTGGGAGCAGAAAGGGGTTACTGACTCCCCAGGGGCAGGTTGGGGTCTTTATAACAGTTTTCCTCTCTTGACTTCTGATCCCAAAATGTGGAAGGCAGACAGGGCAGCGAGGAGGAAAACTGACAGGGTTAGCAATGGGAGAACCAAGTTCCAGAATGGACTCTGTCCCAGGGGACTCTTGGGAGACCCTGGTCATGGCCCAGCTTTTCTGAGCAGGGTTGTCATTTGGCCAATCCCTCTTGGGGACACCAGACAACAGTTCAAAGGCTTCAACGGGCAATAGGAGCTTCCCTTTTGCAGGCCTACAGAGGTAGAGATTTGTCAACATCTTTCCTCCTGGTGCTTTCTCCTCCCCTGATCCCTGTTTCTGTGGGAGACCCCTGTGGCTACCATTTCCCTAGGCTGTAAGCCTGACTCCTTTTAGGACACTGCCCTCCCTTATATGGTGGCCCATGTCCAGAGCGTCACTACGTCCTGTCCTGTCCCACTGTCTCTGCTACCTTTAAGCTAAGGTGGGAATGATCTTTTACTGGAACCACTAATGCAGCCTTTGGTCTCCCCGCCCTTTGATCCCACAGCCAGGTTAAATTTCCTAAAACAAAATCACGTCGGCACCTTTTCATTCAAACGCTTTCACTGCTTCCCTAAAGCCCACAGAATAAGGTTACTTTCCACCCTTGGGCCATAGGTTTGTATTTGCTTTTTTTTTTTTTTTTTTTTTTGCAATACCTAGCGCAGTGCCAACTACACAGAATAGTAATGACGGCTAACAATTTGGTATAATTACTATGTGCCAAATACTATTTTAAGTGTCTTATAGATATCATCTCTTGTAATCTATTCAGCAACCTGAGAGGTAGCTACTAATTATTACATTTGTACAAATGAGTCAGCTCAGGCCCCAAATGATTAGAGAACTTGCCCAAAGTCCCACAGCCAGTAGGTGATAGAGTTGGGACTTGAAGCCTGTGGTCTGATCCCAGAGACCCTGCTTTCAGCCATGATGCAGGATGCATGACCGACCATACCCAGAGATGTGCAGTTAACATTTGTCTTGTGAATCCACACATGCATTTATGAATCAGTAAGTGAAAAAAAAATGAGTGAAGGAATGAATGAAGTTACTCCACCTGTAGGTCAGCAGACAAATGTTCTTTTTTTTTTTTTAAGATTTTATTTATTTATTCATGAGAGACAGACAGACAGAGAGAGAGAGAGAGAGAGAGAGAGAGAGGCAGAGACTCAGGCAGAGGGAGAAGCAGGCTCCATGCAGGGACCCCGACGTGGGACTCGATCTCGGGTCTCTAGGATCACGCCCTGGGCTGAAGGAGGCATTAAACCACTGAGCCACTGTGGCTGCCCCAAGTGTTCTAAAATAATCTTGTTCTGTCCCCTTCTGAGCAGAGATAGTATAGCATCATGGTTAGGGACATGGGCTATGGAGTCAGACCCTGGGCTTGAATCCTGACACCACCATGTATTGGCTGCGTCAGATGGGGCAAACTATTTAAGCTCTGCAAGACTCCATTGCACATCTGAAAATGGGAATGACGAGAGCATTTACTGTGAATGAGATGAAATTAGGTGTCTCTAGCATGTCACCTGGTACTTGGTACACCGTAGGACCTCAATACTTGGTCACCAATATTCCCATGGGAAATTGTCCCTAGCGCACACTGCTCCTGTGGACAGTCTGGGTGGGAAGTCTGAAAGGTATAAAAAGTGATTTTTCTCTGTTGGCTAGAGGCAGCAGGTAGGATGGGTGATGAGGAGGACACCCAGAGGCAGAGAAGGGCCGTAGGAAGAGGGTGACCCCAGTAAGATTCAGGACAGGGCCTTGGCTGGGAAGGAAGGTGGATAAAGAGAGAGGAAGCACCATTCAGTACACACCTCACACAAAGAAGATTCTGCAAAGCCTCTCTCCTGTCCTTCTCCTGGTTAATATGAAATACAGCAAGCATTGATGAAGTCATTTTTTAAACCATAAAGCACTGCAAACATATTTGTAATATTTTGCTTCTGTGCCATGGGTAGTGTTTGCGTTTTTCTTTTTCTGCTGCTGCTGCTTCTTCTTTCTTTTTTTTTTTTTTTTCTTCCAGATTCTCTGCTGTTTAGCAAACCCAAACTGTCTTCTCCAAAATGTAATTCTTTCAATGGACACACTTAAGAATGTTATGCTCTGGTCAAATCCTTAATGGCTATTTTTTTCTATTGATGACTCCTCGTTTCAGTGAGTCACTGCCAAGAATTGACTGGAGGCCAGAATTGACTCTAATGTTAAGTCTAAGACAAACATCCCAGCTTCAATCCTCTCCCTCCCAGGTGGTCAGCTGCCTGGGAACCAGGATTGAGTCCTTCCCATCTTTTATCTTGAGAGCCCCATGCCATGTCTGGCCCAGCTCAGACCCTCAAGGAAAGCCTGGGGGATTCTGGTTCTGGAGCTCTGTTACTCACTGTGTGGACTTGGGGAAATTATTTCATGTCTTTGTGGTTCAGTGTTATCATCCGTAAAATGGGAATAATCTTAGTAACCTATTTTATAGGGTTATTGTGATTGCTCCCTCTCTCCCTCCTTCCAGTCTCTCTCTCTCTCTCTCTCTCTCTCATCCATTGGACCCAAACAGTTGCTCTCATATTCAAAATCCCATGTGTTCCTATAGCATGCTGCTGTCCACAGGGCCTCTCAAGTATATTATCTCATTTATTCTGAAGTAAGGGAATAAAGGATTCTCTCAGATGAGGCTACTAAATCCAAGTATGTGGCCAAGACCATATGGTTAGTAGTTAGCAGGTGCAGGACTCAAACCAGGTTTTCTTACACCAAATCTCGATTCCTTTGGGTTAAAAGAAGCCGGGCAGTAGTTCCAACATAAATGACATTTACTCAACCCGATTCTAATACAGCTCTCAGATAGCCTGTCATTTCACATGGGGAGAAATCCGTCAAAATGGATGTTTGACATTGAGGGAAGCAAACAACCAGTGGAAAGGCTGAATTTTCCCTTTTTCCCCCAGGGGATTTTGGGGAACAGGGCTCTAGGGAGAGCTTATGAGGCCAGGGCTCAGTTTGATGTCCAGCAGGAAAGAGCTGCTAGTGTGCCTGCAGGTGACCTCTGTGAATCGGCTGCCTCTACGTGCTGGGTTCCCCAGGATGAAGCAGTGAAGGAAGGGGACACTCACTGAGGGACTTCCCTCAGACAGGTATCTATCCACGTGGGAGCACCTCTCACCATCCCACTTCTCACTTTCCTAAGAAGGTAAGATGGTGAGTGCTCTGGTTTCCATTTTTAAGATGGATAAACTGAGGCTTGGGTTGGTCAAGGTCACCCAGCTAGTAGGTAATGAGCACACCACCAGCTGGGTGCACGCTTTCTTTTCTGCAGTAGAAAGGAACCCATCCTGGCTGTTTCTGGGCTTGAGAAGGGGCTTCATGGATGCCAGATGTCTCCAGTCACCAAGCGAGTCTGTGAAGGGTTGGGCAAGGAAGCTAGGTACGCGGCCTCCCGGCCCCATGCCACCTCTTCGACCTCCCTGGAGGGTTTTCCGCATCGAAGAGGGAGCACAGGCTACAAGACCCAGGTAGTCCCGGAATCCCAGCTCTACCTCAGAAGGGAAAGTTGCCGCCTGCTGAGAAAGAGCGAGGCTCCTGAGAGGAGTGAGCTTCTGGGGCGGCTGCGAAAAGTCTGGTGACAATATTTGTGTCTAAAAATACAGCAGCCGAGAACCAGCTAATTACAGCCTCTGGAGTCATTCATAACTTGGCGTTTCCCTGTTAAACCCAATCTCTCACACGGCTCCTCCACAGCAGCAGCCCCTAAGGAGGCCACCTGTTGGTGGAAACCCAGTCAAGAGGGCCCAGGATTGGCCTCAGTCCATCTGTCCTTCTGCCCCAGGAGCCCAGCCTGGTACCTGGTACGTAGCTGGCACCTGCTGATGAAGTGCAAGAGAGCCGGGAGTTTCTCAGGTCAGCTGAACACCCTCCACACACACATGCACACACAGCTGCCCTTGGCCACTTACCTGTCAGGAGTCTATCCCGACCTGCTGGGACCCTCCAAAGGTCAGTGGTCTGGGTGGAACCTCATGACAGATGAACTCCGCAGAGATGCTTGGGGCTCAGGCAGTGTGGTGCTGGAGGGCCCCTCTCCTGGGGCTGACGCAGGGTCCTGGGCTCTGTGGGGCTGGCACATGGGCTAAGCAAGCATCGGGACCCTACACCTCCCTGCTCTGGACCCCCTCTCTCCCAGGGCCTCTCAGATGATTTGAGCCTCTTCTATCAAGAGGCAAACAATGACTCAGTTGCAGAAAGGACCAAATGACCTGAGATGAGACCAGGCACAGTCCCACTGTGCCTCATTCCTGCCTGAACACTCACAGTGGACACAGGTGACAGCAGAAATGGGAGAACAAGTCCCATGTGAGAAGATGCCCTCACCCCTCCCAGAGAAGGGGTGTGTGTGTGTGTGTGTGTGTGTGTGTGTGTGTGTGTGTTTAATCAGGGAAGCATTTGAAAGTACAAGACCTAACATTTGGAGGGTATGTTTCACTTGACTTGCTGTCACATACATAGTGCTCTGTGGTTCCCATATTAATTAGATGAAGCGGTATCTATGATTATGTCCACTATATAGATAATTAAAAGGAGAGGTAGAGATGCTAAGTCATTTCCCCAAGGTTACCCAAGTAACAAGTAGCCTTGAACTCAGGGCTCAGCCTCACCTCCGGGAGTCTTCCTGCTGAGCCCTCAGGCCCATCTCCTACACCCCATGCCCACCTCTGAAGCTTGGATAGCCGGCCTGTGGGGGCCCCAGCTTGCAGAGCACACCACGCTCACTGCTCCCTCCACACAGCACCAAATGCAACCTAAATCCAGCGCCACCTCCCCCTGTTTGGCTCCTGAAATACATTATAATCTCACTGGGAAGCTGGATCCATTAGCCTTTGACCTAGAAGAATAAGCCAGAGCCTAAGAGAAAGCAGGCAACGAGAAAACAGGCAAGGAGGGAAGGATGGCAAGATAGGTCCAGGGTGAGGCTACCTGCTTGTTGGCCAGCGCCCCTGCTGGGCCTGAGCCAGGTCAGCTGGGGCTCGGAGGGGCCAGGAGAGCGAGAGGCCCGGTCCCTGGCTGGGAGAGGCCGGGCTGTGGGCGAGACCCCACCACGCACCGGTCAGCAGCCCTGTGCCCTGAGAGCAGTGCCCCAGAAACAGGTGCACCTCACCTTCTTGCTGGTCAGCACGGGGCGGGGTTGAGCACCTTGACCTTGTGCAAAGGGGCAGCTGGACCATGACGCAGGGTGCTGCACCAGGAATGAGGCAGAAGCATCCGTCCCCAGGGGCCTCTGGCAGGTCCTCCTCAGTAATAGACTCCTCTTGATTCCTCCCGGCTGGGCCGCTGCCTCCCCAGGTCCACTCTCCCCCGTTCTCCAGACAAGCCGTTGTTTATAGGAATGAGAGGCCTGCGCAGATCCCTCATATCTGCCAATCTGATTGGCTATGAGATTTAGTAATCATTCAGGAGCTGGGGAAGAGGGGAATACCAAGGGTGTACAGTTGCCCAGAGCCAGGGCGCCTGAGCAGGGCGAGAGGGAGCCCTGGAACCCTCGGGAGCTGGCTGGAGCCCTGGGGCAGCGGGGCACAGTGTGGCCTCAGCACTTACTTGCTGTGCAAACTTTGGCAAAATGCGAACCTCTCTGAGCCTCAGTTTCCTTATCTGCAACTCTAGGCTGATGAGGTTTAAGCACAAGGCCGCAGGAAGACTAGGGGAGTCAGTAAAGGAGAATCTCACTTGTGCCTGGCCCGTGTGAACTACTCCACACATGATTATTATCACGCCCCTTCCCTTTCCAGATCCATCTCCATGTCTGTAAAACAGAGCTAAGCAGGCTCTTGGTTTGGCTCACTCTACATTCCACCGACTTTTGCAGAGACGCTCCTACACGTTGCACTCACAGTTGTGATAATGGAGACAGACAGGTTCTCTGATCTCACTGAGCTTCCTGCCTTTATGAGTTTTCTGGAAGAAAGTTGCTAAGAAGCTAATAAGGATGCTTGCCATCTGATGTGATGGTTGTCCTGCACAGGTTGTGACCCTGTGACTCTTCGGGGGGAAGGGAGGGGTCCCAGAAACAGGACAGCATTCCAAAGACAGTGTGGAGCTTTTCCCCCTCCAGGGGCACGACTCTAGCACCATCTTATCCCAGCTGGTCCCTTAGGCCCAGGGCCCGAGGTCCCAGCGTCACCATATCCCCTAATGCACCGCTGCCGGCATCAGCCAGAGGATGCTTCTGCACGGACACGCACACACATACACCTTCTAGTAGCATCGAAACCGGTCACTCTTAACCTTGCTGCACATTAGTGGTCCCGACCCATGGCAGACGCCCGGCCACACCCAAATCAACTAAGTCAGAGTGTGTGGGAGTGGGACCCAGCTCTCAGAATTATTTTCAGGGGCACCTGGGTGGCTCAGTCCATTAAGCGTCTGACACTTGATTTCTGCTCAGGTCGTGATCTCAGGGTCCTGGAACTGAACCCCACATCAGGCTCCACGCTCAGTGCGGCAGAGTCTGCTTGAGATTCTCTCTCTCCCTCTGCCTCTGCCCCTTTCCCCCGTTCTCTAAAATAAATAAATAAAGCTTTTTATTTTTTAAAAGAATGATTTCCAGCATCTTAGTGGAGACCCAATGCTCTAAGCAGTTGTGCCTGTGAAGGACTTGGGCGTTGGACCTCTGCTCCTCATCATTCTTTTGATACAGCTGAACAGCCTCAGTTTCCCTGATCGGCCTAGAGACGACTAATACCTCTCTCCTCAGGCTACAGTGAAGGTGATACCAGACCTTGTGCGGGTGCTCTGGGGTGGCCTGCAGGGTGAGCGGTCTCGGCCCTGTGACCCTCCCGGCAAAGGCTGCCTTTGGAAAGGCAGCGGGCACGAACATTTCCTTGGGGGCTCAGCACTGAGTGCACCCAGGGCTTGTGCTGCCCCAGCGGGTGCTGGGAGGGTCACCTTAGTGAATGTCCCATGCAGAGTTCCTCTCTGACTCATCAGCACAGTGGGACAGTGGTCCTGAGGCTGAACTGTCAGCCCCAGGTGTCCCCTCCTCCACCCCCTCGCCTGGTCCTCTCTCCCCTCCTCCACCAAGCCCTAATCCCACTATCTCTAGATGCTGCATTTCCAGCACCTTCTGCCCAAGAAACATTTGTCGCTGGCAGGTGTCAGAGCCTGAAAGGGGCTTGTATTAATCATAGTGCGATACACTCTGCGGAGAGCGCAGCCAAGGTCCTTTGAAGAGCCCTGGAGGGGAGGAGCTGGGGAGGCAGGACCCATCCGCCATGCCACCGCCAGCCACTGGCCACCGGCCGGGCCCACCAGACCAGCGCATGGAGCCTGTCTGTGGCCTCAGGCCTGGGCTGGCACCACGAGGGCTGCAGACGCAGTATAGAGCAGTCCCTGACCTCACCTCCTTTATAACCTATATCGAGAGTGACGCACACCAGGCTTGAAAATGCTTGCAAAGCAACATGCAGACAAGTGCAAAGTAGTGAATCAGGGTTGAGGAAGTGGTGAGGAGGAAACGATTCAGGTGAGAAGCAGATCTGGGGGGTGGGAGGGTGGGGTAGGAAGAGCCCTAGATATGGAGTATCAGAGGAGCTATGCCCTGCTAGTGGGGAGAGAAGGAGGGTGGGATTTGCAGATAGTGAAGGAATTATTGTTTCATGAACCTTGGGTTTAATTTTGTGGGATGTGTGTGAGTGGGTGTGTGCGCGCCCGCATGCATGTGGGTGCACTAGGCCCTGATACAAAATGTATTTCTTACTACAACTTGTGGTCTAATAAGTGTACGTCGCCGGGAATCGAAGCTCTGGGTTTGGGATGAGCACAGTCACCGACTTTGGTCCATGTGACGTGGACGGAAAGCCCTTCACCTTTCAGCACCTCCCTTCCCTGCCAGAAAAATGTGAATGCCCCTCCCTGCCCCACTCTTTACCTTCCCGGGTCGGCTGTGAGGCTGAAATAATGTATACGTGGAAGTGCTTGGTAAATTTTAATTCCGACTAGGAAGATGCCATTCTCGTTAGGTGACGTCACTCAGAAACCTATTCGGAAGAGGTGGAGAGAGGGCTGGATTCTGAAGGAGATGGTGATGTTGACCAGGACAGCCCATCCTCGGACGGTGCTCACTAGGTGCCCGGCACTGTGCCGTGAAGGGCCAGAATGTGATCGGCGGGCAAGGAGGGGGCCGGGGCACTAGGACCAAGCCAGGTGACCCGAAAGCCTGGGTGCTGGGCCAGCAGCACAGGGTGAGTCACAGCCAACAGAAATGCCAAGGTTGGGTGCCAGGTGCCCCTCTGCACAAGGACGGCTAAAGTCCCCAGCAGAGGTGTGCTGAAACAGGCCCATGGGGTTCCCTTCCTGCAGGAGAGACAAGAGTCGCAGCCTGACTCAAGCATGGCAGCCTGACTCCGCAAGCAGAGAAGGAACCGTTAGCTGTGAATCCTCTTTGAGCCAGAGTCCGCGTCCAGGAGGTCCAGCCTCTCCTGTCCTCAGAAAAACCGGACACATCGCTCTGAACAGACAGGTGCACCTGCATCCGGGGAGACACTCTTCTCCTGGCCAGAGGCCCGTGCCCACCTCGGATGAGCCTATGAAGGAGAAACCCGGGCCCCAGTGGGAAGGTTGTGATCAAAGAGCCATTGAAGACTTGCTGCAGGAAATTGGAGCTGCCAATCTCCTAACAATTGGGGTATTTTTCTACACTATGCATCTCACGAACGTATGGTAAGTGCTTGGGCATCACAAAGGTCCTATAAGTGCTCTGTATTACAAGTCAAATCCTGTTACCGCAAGTACCATTGCAATGAAACTTTCTGTATGACAAAAGCAATTTCCATGTCCTAGTCGATGGCCCACTTATTTCAAACAATATTCAATATGCCGACAGTGATAGTTCCCTTCTCTGAGCACTCGGCTTGCTGATTGTCCATTCTGCTCACTTGTAATGCATGCGTGTACCAGCTTGAACCATTCACCGTCGTTGGGTGCTTATTATTCTTGTCTGCCCCTCTGGGTGAAGAAGTCCTCAAGGACGGAGCAGGTCCTGCCCTGGGGACCAGGCTGTGTGTGGATGTGGAGACTGCTAGGCCTTCGTTGGTTCCTGACCATGTGTTTCCTGCTCATCCACTACAAGCGTTACACCAGCTATGAGATGACCGTACTGGTAAGGTGCAGGTCCTGATCTCAGGGGGCTCCCAGGCTAGCAGGGGGAGCAGACAACTAATTCAGGATGAGAAGCCTCTCCTATAACAGGGCTCAGAGCAGAAATACAAGGAAGTGTCACCTAATGCAGGTCAAAGGGATCCAGGAAGACTTCCTGGAGGAGGTGACACCTAAAATACACCTTGACAGATGAGCAGGCAGTGGTGGAGGTGGAGGGTCAGGGCAGTGGAGGGAGCTGGATTAGAACTCAAGGGTTGCATCAACACCACAATAACAGCTCACTTGTATTAAATTCTTGCCATTTCCAGCCTTGAAATACAGGCTATAAAGACTCTATTTTTATTTAAGCCTCACATCGACCTGACTATCCCCGTTCTATAGGTGAGGAAACTGAGGCTTTAAGAGGTTAAATAATTGGCCTAAGTAATTTGCACAATCTGAGTATTAGCTGTCGTTATTATTATTATCATAATAATCACTGTCAGTGTTCTCTCCCAGCCTAAATTCACCTCTTTTGGTAAATTAGGTTTCTGATTAACGTCACCTACTGAGAAGGTCCCAGTGCTAGTTGAGGGGAGGCTTTGAACCCAGTACTTAAGGCTGAGGAGGTGAGATCAAGAACAGTCAAGAAAGGGCCAACCTGGAGGGGTGGGCGGGCTGGTGGTGAGGTGGGCGGGATTGGCCGTGAGTAGCAACCACCCAAGGGATCCAGGTGGGGAAGGCGGAGCAAGCCTGGGGCTTTACAAAGTGTCCTCTGGGTTTACTATGACGAAGGTATTTCAGGGGCGCAACCAGAAGCAGGGAGACAGGTTAGGAGCTGTTTTCTCATCTAAACAAGAGATACGGGCCGCCTGCATTCAGGCCTCATAGGCATCAAGAAGAGGGAGCATTTCAGGAGGAGGGCCCGTGACGCCCCAGCCACCAGGACTGGTGAGAAGAAGGCAGCGTGGACCAGGGAGGAGACCCAATGACAGAGGTTGGCCCTGGAGGCGGGGAGGGCATCTGGAGGGCCCACTGTCCATGCCCAAGGGCACAGGAGAGGCAGAAGGGGCTCCGGTGGCATGGTGGGCATTTGGGTGGCAGGTCATGCTCACAGCCAAGGGGCAGTGGCCTCTGGTTCTGCAGGAGCAGCCCCTTCCCCTGCCCCCAGCCCTTGGCGAGGGCAACGGTACACACCAGATACAGCCAGGCAGGCTAGTTTCCCAAATAGTCGGGGGTCAGAGGGTTAAGGCCAGAAAAGAAAGACAACTGGATCACCATGGACAGGTTGGGGTAGGAAGTGTTAGGGCTGCAACTCCAGGGTTTCAGGGGTGCCTGGCATGCCCCAGAGATAATGACAGGGCTTCCCTCGTGGTGCACCCACGGCAGCTGCCACCCTTCCTGAGGACCAGGGCACCAGGGACTCCAGCTGGCTGGGCCGACGGGGGCAGCATCTTTGTCCTGCCCAGCCCAGAGGTGGGGGCATGGTGGGCACTGGGCAGATGCAGGCCAGACCCACAGTCTAGCATCATGTTCCAATTCGCATCCCCCATCCCCAACTTTTGAAGTCTGTGGTGTTGACACTGTGTAGACTTTGGAAATCCTAGAAGGAGACAAAGCGCTCAAGGGGATGATTCTAAAATAGGTAGTGATGCTCCCCAGCCAATATTTTGTGTGTTGTGGGGAGAGAAATATATCCAGAGATAGTGACATCAGAACGCTACAGGAAAGCTCTAGAGAATTTAGTGCCGCTGCGTCTCTGCTCCCACTCATTAGGAGAGAGCAGCGGTGTTTTAAATTCTTTAAAGTGGCTCTTCAGTCAAGGAGGAGTTTATAAAAATAATTTCTGCAGCAGAAAGGACAGCGGGTGACAGGCAGCAGCTGGGCGAGGGGTTGAGAGGGCCGGGGAGGGAAGCCAAGGAGGCCGGGAGGCAGTTGCTGGTGGGTAAACAGGGCAAAGCCCTTCATCCCAGGGTGGAGCAGAGCAGGTTCCATCACAGGCAGCGGTGCCAGGGGCAGGGAGAGGCTCGGCGGGCTGTGGCTGGGCTGACAGCTGGAGGGTCCCCACCTCTGGCCTCCCAAGACCTATTGGGGCTGGCCTCAGGTTGGTCACTCCTTGTCCATACAGACCCTTTCCAAGTGGTGGGGCCTGGAGAGCCCCCTAGGCAGACGCAGCTCTGCCCCAGGATGCAGGCAGGGCACAGCTGGATCTTAGCCCCTCGGCCAGGTGCCCTGGTGCCTTCTCTCCAGGGGAGAGAAGGGGCTGCATTCATCCTGCTGATGCATCGGGAAAGAGAGCCTGCAAGCCAAACTGGAAATCCTAGCAACCCAAGAGGAATGAAGGCATTAAAAAAAAAAAAAAAAAAAGTACATTTTAAGATAAAGGAAGCAGAGAAGGTTCCTGATTAGCCAAGGCAACAATGGGGCAGGGGGCACGGGGCAGGGGGCAGGGGGTGGGGAAGGCCACAGCGGTCCCTTCCTTCCCCAGCTAGAGCAGGCTGCCAGTGGTCAGGTGCTTTGCTAGCCGTAGCCTCACTAAATCCTGGCAGAAGGAATGCTATAGAAGAGGGAAGCACGACTCGGGGGGTCTCATAATTTCCCAAGTTCTTTCAAGAAATGGGACTCGACTTCAGGTCACCTGACCTCAAACCCAACCATTGTCTTAGGCAGCCTGTGCAGTGTGGCAGGTTGCAAAGACGGCCACCAAGGTGTCTCCCCTCACTGTACGCGCCTGTCTCCTCTCCATTAGGAGGCCAGATTTCTTTCCCTTTCCCCTTGACCGAGGCTGGCCCTGTAACTTGGCTTTGGCCAACGGAATGCCACAGAAGTGACATGGTGCCGGGCCTAGGCCTAAAATCTGGCTGCCATGTAGAGATGCACGGGCCGGGCTGGTGGCTGCCGACAGATCACAGGGCTCAGTGGGGCACAGGGACGGGAGAAGCCGGGCAGCCCTGCAGCCACCCATGTGCCAGACTCGGCAGTGAAACCATCTTCAATGCTCCAGACCCGACCAACTGCAGCCTCAGGAGCGAGCAACCTGGACACCTGGAGTAAGGAAGAGCTGCCCAGCGGAGCCCAGCTGCCCCTGGAATCCTGGAAAATGAGAAGTCATTGATGTTTCTTACACTGCGCCATATAACTGAGACACCCAATTAGCGCCTCACTCTCCCCGTGGGGTGCTGGTATTGGAAGGGTGCCCGGGCTGCCTTCCTGGCTCTGATAATTGAATGACACCAACCAGGAATGATCTATAGCGACTTGACTACCATTCGTCTTGTCCTTGTTTATCTAGAGAGACCCTGCCCTGTATCTAGGACCACGTCTCCTTTGCTCTTCTTCCTTTATGTCCTAACACCCACCTTGGGCTGGGAACCCCACAAGCTCTGCTTTCTCTCCAGATGTTGGGACAATTCTCCACACAGAAAAGTGCTCGGTTGTGAGGTGGGCCCCTTCATGCGCCCATCTACCTGGCTGACCATTAGGGTAAGCGCCCAGATCAGACTCCGCCGACCATCCACTGGAAGGGGCTGTCTTATTTAGTGCCTCTAGTGGGTGACTTATTTCAGCAGGATGATTCAACTTCAGTCTGTATTTTTGCTGCTAGCCGGGAGAGCTTGGTCCAGCTGAGGAGGGCAGGCTTTTCGGCTCTTGCTGCATAGTCTTTGCTCTGTGGAAGTCGTCACAGGCAATTCAGAGGTTCTGGAATATGGCCCCACTCCCACCCAGCATCCCCTACCTGGAGGTACCTTGTTATATGTGCTGTGCCCCAGCTAATAATGTGTTGTCACATAAATTAATTATAAAATGACTAATGTCAGTTTCCCTTTCATCGGGGAAGGCAGAAGGCCTGGGGACCTGGAGAGGGAATAGGAGAACTGTAAATGGAGCCACATCTTTTCCTTGGAGAGATAACTCCGCAGGATCTGGGCACTCCCAGCATTTCTCCACCTCCAGCCGCCTCTGTGAGCCTCTGCAGGGAGATTTTTCTGAATAATGGAACATTTTCCTGTTTTAATCAGATGCAATTTTGCAAGCAGTTTTTATGATTTAGCAAGTCCATTAAAACTGGCATTTGTTCTGCTCTGACACTCGGAAGGGGCTCCACAGAGCATAAACATTGGAAATTACTTGTAGGGAAAGACAATATTAAAATTCCCCAGCCTGGGCCTGTTGTCTGAGAAATTCTGTTATCAAGCATCATGCCAGCTACCATCAGAGGCGCTTGAGATAGATGCTGCATCCTCTTTACGCACTAGCTGGGGGCGCTGGAGCTCAGGCAGCAATAAAGATGGGATGTTGTTATCTTTCAGCACTTTTGGGCATCAGGAGGCAAGTGGGTTTTAAAGGGAACTCACTGGAAGGGCAGGTCACAAAGTGCAAAACCTCAAGGAAGAGGGTGGGTGAGCACAGGCTTAAGGGCAAGCCCGGAAATTGCTTTCCTGCCCACAGTGAATGAGAGGGTGTGTTGGCACGTAATTAAGAAGGTCAGTTTATCAATTTCACTTGCAGTCAGTTCTCAATTATCCGTGTACCGACAGATGACCGGGGTCAAGTGAAAACTCTAATGAAACTCTCCTATCACTCTCCCTGCTTCCCTTCAGCCCTTCTCCCCCACGTCTTCGGGGGAGCATTTCTGTTCTTCCAATCAAAGGAAAAGCAATAGCAGAAAGGTAAAGCCTGGCAGATCAAACTACGTAAAAATAAGAATTTATGCAAAAACCAAACACTCTGAAAAAAAAACAAAGAGCGCCAGGCCAGCACAACAATAATTGATGTCATCAACCCACTACAGTACACTATTGAAAAAAAATTTTTTTAATTTAAAAATAAGACTACGGGTGCCTGCATGGCTCAGTGGGTTAAGCATCAGCTCAGGTTGCCATCCCAGGGTCCCGGAATCGAGCCCCAGGTTGGGCTCCCGGCTTGGTGGGGAGTCTGCTGCTCCCTCTGTCCCTCCTGCTCCTGCTCTCCTCTCTCTTACTCTCTTTCAATAATTTTTTAAAAATATTTTATTTATTTATTCATGAGAGACACAGAGAGAGAGAGGCAGAGACACAGGCAGAGGGAGAAGCAGGCTCCATGCAGGGAGCCCGATGTGGGATTCGATCCTAGGTCTCCAGGATCACGCCCTGGGCTGAAGGCGGCACCAAACCGCTGAGCCACTGGGGCTGCCCCTCTTACTCCCTTTTAAATAAATAAATAAAATCTTTGAAAAAAAAAGAACTTAAAAATATTGAAAACAATACTAAAGAAAAATATCTGCTTCCAGTCTTCAGGCCAAGTGTTAATGTTTTAATATAAATAATTGATATGTAAATTAAAGGAACATTCTAGGGCAGCCCGGGTGGCTAAGCGGTTGAGTGCCGCCTTCAGCCCAGGATGTGATCCTGGAGTCCCAGGATCAAGTCCCGCATCAGGCTCCCTGCGTGGAGCCTGCTTCTTCCTCTGCCTGTGTCTCTGCCTCTCTCTCTGTGTGTCTCATGAATAAATAAATTAAATCTTTAAAAAAATAAATAAATAAAGGAACATTCTAGCAGTCAAGATGGCATAGGGATGGGGTAAGGAGAATAAACACAAAACAGGTAGAGGATGTGAATGGCAATACAAAGATTTTTTTTTAATGAACATATGTTAGAAAGTGCAAGCTCACTTGTAATTAAAGAAATGTGATGATAAGATATAATTTGGACTTCCAGCTAACCATGGAGGATTGAGCATGTGTTTATTTCCTCTGCCTTCCAAATCCCCACTGCAATGAAAATAAAGAATAAAAGAAAGACATAAACTCACAAGAACCCACAGAATGGGAGTGGGGGTGGGGGTGGGGGGAGGTGGTGGAGGAAGCCAAACACTAATAAGGATCTGCAGGAGGATGGACAGAAGCCTAGGGGTTCACCACAGAGCACCAAAGCTCTGGAACTGGAAAGCCCTGAGGCTCAGGATCTGGCCAGAAAAGACTCAGAGGCAGATCAGAGGCTCCATGAGCTGGAGAGAAGGATATAGGGGTGGGTTGTGGTAGGATTTAGGGCTCAGGAAGCAGGGGCAGGACCCTTGTTCAGCAGTGGGATGGCCTAGAGAACTAGATGCATACCCAGGACAAAGACTTAGAGAGGCAAATAGCCCAACTGACTTTTAAGAAAATAAGAAAATTCACCCTGGAGCCAGACATAAGAAACGTGGAGCAGGAGGCACTTGAATGGACACAGCAGCAATTGTGTGACTTTGCCAGCTTCAGTGACCCAAGGATGTGGAGTTAGTGCTTATGTGAGGCCTAACAACTAGGCTTTGGGCCTTCTCAGAAGGAGCGTTAGAACTGAGGTCCCTGCATGGAGCCTTGACTCTCAAATGGTTACACTCCCACCAAAGAATGGGATGGAAAAGTCTACCATTGGTGGGGAAGGATGACAAGGAAGTTTGTTACAGCAAGAGTAGAGTAGAGGTCTCCCCTGGTAATTTATAATCTGGGACTAATTCCTCATGTGGATTTGGTCTTTGACTGTATGCTAGCCTCATGCCTAGAGATAAACAAGCTGATAATTTTATATTAAAAAGGGCCCTGGGTTGGGGAGATAGATTTGGGCCTCCTAACATAAGCAAACACAAGATGTCCTTGAAAGAAAATTTTCTCATCTGGAGTTGCTTAGGATCCTGGAGATGGAACGCTGGGAGAGATGAGTTTACAACACAAGTTAAAAACCCAGGAAGAGTTTAGTGGTGGAAGGAAGAAATGGAAAAGTGTTTGCCACAGTGGAGACCAGAATGGGAATGTTTGGCATGTCTCACAGAAGTTAAAGGAGGGCAGGGTAGGGATGTGGGGGAAGATGGTGATGGAGAGTTTGCCGGAATTTGTGAAGAATCCCAAGTAGGATAGATGAAACCAAATGCACATCAAGAAACATTACTGTGAAATTTCAGAGCACTAAAGGCAAAAAAGATCTTTGAAATCAGCAGAGATAAAAGACACAGATTATCCAAAAGAACATTTGTATTGAAAATAGTGGAATATTTGTCCAGAAAATACTGGAAGAATATATCTAAAGTTTGGAGAGAAAATAACTGTCAACCTTGAATTTTATACAAGCCAAGTCATTTTTTTCAAGAGTGAGGGTGAAGTAAAGATACTCTCAGATATGAAATGACTGAGAGTCTTTAACTGCAGAACTTTTTTGAAAGTACTGCTATGGAATAAATGCACAAAAGCAAGCACAGCAAAACCATCTTAAAAATCATGGTACAGGGCAGCCAGGGTGGCTCAGCGATTTAGCGCCGCCTTCAGCCCAGGGCCTGGTCTTGGAGACTGGGATTGAGTCCTGCATCGGGCTCCCTGCGTGGAGCCTGCTTCTCCCTCTGCCTGTGTCTCTGCCTCTCTCTGTCTCTGTATCTCTAATAAATAAATAAAATCTTTAAAAAAAAATGAGTTCTGAGATCCTTGTTTTATTTCAGAGGAAAACAGACACCGATTAACTTTGGATTTTATGTTACATATAGATATGAAAAATTTAAGAGCATACGCTTTTTTTTAAGATTTTTATTTTTATTTTTTTAAGGTTTTATTTATTTATTTATTCATGAGAGACACACACAGAGAGAGAGGCAGAGACACAGGCAGAGGGAGAAGCAGGCTCCATGCAGGGAGCCCGATGTGGGACTCGATCCCAGGACTCCAGGATCACGCCCTGGGCCAAAGGCAGGTGCTAAACCGCTGAGCCACCCAGGGATCCACTTTTTTAAAGATTTTTAAAATGTTTAAGTCATCTCTACACCGAGCGTGGGGCTCAAACTCACAACCCCAAGATCAAGAGTCACATGCTCTACCGAATGAACTCCAAGGGTACACACTTAAAATTCAAAATAGAATGTGTAACTTCCAAAACCATGGGCAGAATTAAAAGGATACATTTTTAGAAGCCCCAGCTGCTGTCATTCCAAAAGGAGGGAAGAAAGAATATTTTCTGAAAATGCCTACAACAGTATTTTTAATTCCACATGTTCTTCTAGAACATCGCCAATCCCACCAAGACGTAATGTATTCCTCCCCTTGAACCTGGGCAGGACCTTGTTATTACCTTGATAAACAGAATGTGGTGGAACTAATGCTCCATGATTTCTGAGGCTTCAGCATAAAAGGCAACATGCCTTCCCCTTGGTGCTCTCTCTCAAGATTCTTGGCCTTGGAACTTGGCCACCACTACAGTGAGGAACTCCCAGCCATACAGACAGGCTGGGTGTAGTTTCTCTGGATTGACAGTCTCAGCCAAGGTCTCAGCAGACAGCTCGCATCAGCAGCCCACGGGGCAAGTCCTGAGACAAGTCCCACCTTTAGGTGTTCCAGATGAGGCCCCAAATATGGTAGAGCTGTGTCCTGTCCAGTTTCTGACCCCCAGAATCTAGGAGCATCATAAATGTTTGCTTTATACTACTAAGTGTTGGAAAAATCTGTTACACAGACATAGCAACAGTGTAAATAAAAAAGCACAAAATAAGATGGCAGCATTAAATCTAATATATAAATAATCACAAAGAATGTAAACTGATGAAACTCACTTGTTAAAATAAAGATTGTCAGGTTGGGTTTTTAAAAAAGTTTTGTGTTGAAAAGTTGAACAAACAAACAAAAAACTTGGAAAAGATGTACCGGTCATAGACCAATCCCAAGGCATGGGAGTATTTCACTGTACATTAATGTAGCTTTTATTATTAAGAATAAGGATGGACAAAATAAAAGAATAAAGATGGACACACACAAAAGAATAGAAATGGACACTATATAACATTACTAGGATCCATTTGCCATGAATATATAGAAATTCTAAATTTGTGTGAAGCTACTAATATAGCTTTAAAGTATATAAAGCCAAGATTGACACAATTCTAAGGAGAAATTACGTATCTAAAGTCATAATGACCATTGTAACACAGCTCACAGCAATTGATAAACTAAGTAGATAAAAATGAGTTAAGGATTAAAGGTCTGAAAAAATATAACCAAGACTGAGCTGTACTTAACAATTGGAGGGTGCACCTCCTTTTCAAGTGCACTTAGACATCTACAAAAATAGACCATGTATGGGGTCCTATAACAAGTCACAACACTAAGGACCTAATATCATAAAGGCTGTGTGCTTGATCCAGAGTGTAATTAAGCTATCAATACATTTTAAAATCTTTTTAGAATATTCCATACAGTTATAAAAAAAATTTTTTAGTAGGCCCCATGCTGGGCTTAAATGTGGGACTTAAATTCATGACCCTTGGGGATCCCTGGGTGGCTTAGCGGTTTAGCGCCTGCTTTCAGCCCAGGGCATGATCCTGGAGTCCCAGGATCCAGCCACATCAGGCTCCCTGCATGGAGCCTGCTTCTCCCTCTGCCTGTGTCTCTCATGAATAAATAAATAAAATCTTAAATAAATAAATAAATAAATAAATAAATTCATGACCCCGAGATCAAGACCTGAGCTGCGATCAAGAAGTTGGATGCCTAACTGACTGGTCCACCCAGGTGCCCCCAGTTATACATTTTAAAACACATTTTAAAATAACTTGTGGGCCAAAGACAACATAAAAAGGGAAATGAGAAGGCATTTAGACCTAAAAGAGGAAAAAAATACAAAACATCAAAATATGAGGGATGCATGGGGAGTAAATAGCCTCAAATGCTTTGGTCATAAAGGAAAGATTAAGCAGTTAATGAGCTAAGAGTTCAACTCAAAATGTTGGAAAAGGAAGACAGAGTAAACCCCAAAAAAGTACAAAGAAGATAAAGGCAGAAAATAATGAAATAGAAAATGTTAGAAGTCAATAAAACCAGAACCCGGTCCTTTGAAAAGACCAACCAAACAGACCAACTTCTGGCAGGATTGATGGTGGGACAGAGGGAATGCATACAAACAAAGGTGGAAAAGGAGATGTAACTCCAAATATAGCAGAGAATTTAAAAATCATAAGTTTCATATGAATATCTTGTTTCAAATAATTAAGTACTCTAAGAACCCTGGATAAAATGTATTTTCTAGGGAAAAAAAAAACTTGCTAAAACTTACTCAGAAGAAAATTAAAAAGTAGAATAAGCCTGTAGTCATTGAAGACATTTGATAAGTAACTAAACATTTACTTATATCAACAACCTTAGCCATGACTAACAAAACATCATTCTCAAGTGATTTCACAGGGAGCGTCTACCATGGATTCAAGAGACAGAGAATCCCAGTCCTATACAAAATGTTCCAAATCAGTGCTTCTCAAACTTAAATGTGCAATCAAATCACCTGAGTATTGTTCAAATGAAGATTCCTAGCCAGTGGGCCAAGGGCGGGACCTAAGATTCCACATTTCTAAAAAGCTCCCCGTTACACAGGTATAAAGGCTTCTAGAAATCACTGAGATAAAGATAAGCCAATAGAAAATTGGGCAAAAGCTATGTACAGACATACCTCAGAGATATTGCAGGTTCAGTTCCAGACCACCGCAACCAAGCACACATGATGATAACATGGGCAATGAATTTTTTGGTTTCCCAGGGCCTATAAAAGTTATGTTTACACTATGCCATGTTAAGTGTGCAATACCATTATGCCTAAAAAAGCAACATAATACATTAATTTAAAAATACTTTATTGCTAAAAAACGCAAACCATCATCTGAGCTTTTAGCGAGTCATAATTTTTTGTGCTGGTGGAGGGTCCTGCCTTGGTGTTAATGGCTGCCAACTCCTCAGGGTGGCGGTTGCTTACGGGTGGGGTGGCTGTGGCAATTTCTTAAAATAAGACAACAACGAAGTCTACTACTTTGATTGACTCTTCCTTTCACAAACCATTTCTCTGTGGCATGTGAAGATGTAAAATGCTAGCATTTTACCCACAGTAGGACTTCCTTCAAAATTGGAGTCAATTCTCTCAAAACTGCCACTGCCTTATCAACTAAGTTAATGTAATATTCTAAATACTTTGTTGTCACTTCAACTATCTTCACACCATCTTCTGTAGGAGTAGATTCCATCTCAAGAAACCACTTTCTTTGTTCATCTAGATGAAGCAACCCCTCATCCGTTCAAGTTTTTATCATGAGATGGCAACAATACAGTCCCATCTTCAGGTGTGTCTTCTGATTCCAGTTCTCTTGCTGTTTCTACTGCATCTGCAGGTACTTCTTCCACTGAAGTCTTGGACTCCGTAATGTCTATATGAGGGTTGCAATCAAATTTTTCCCAACTCCTGTTAGTGTTGGTATATTGACCTTCTCCTGTGAATCATGAATGTTCTTAATGACATTTAGAATGGTGAATCCTCTCCAGAGGTTTCCAATTGACGTTGCCCAGATCCATAGAAGAATCACTATCTATGGTGGTAATAACCTTATGAAATGTATTTCTTGAATAATAAGACTTAAAGGCAAAATGACTCCTTGGTCACGGGCAGCAGAGCAGCTGCTGTGTTGGCAGGCACGGAAACAACATTCATCTCATACCTCCTCATCAGACCTCTGTGCAATGTCAATGCACAGTAATATTTTTAAGTAAATTTTCTGAGCCCAACAATGGGCTTAAAATATTCAGTAAACCACGTTGTAGACAGCTGTGCTGCCATCCAGGTTTTGTTGTTCCATTTACAGAGCTCAAGCAGAGAGGATTTAGCATAATTCTTAAGGGCCCTAGGATTGTGGAATGGTAAGTGAGCACTGGCTTCAAGTTAAAGTCACCAGCTGCATGAGCCCCAAATGAGAGTCAGACTGAGCTTTGAAGCTTTGAAGCCAGGCACTGATTTCTCTCTAGCTGTGAAAGCCCTAAATGGGATCTTTGTCCAGGCTGTTCAGTCAACACCAAAATATCTGTTGTTCACTGACTATCTTAGCTAGATCTTCTGGATAACTTGCTGCAGCTTCTTATGGAGATGGCTTCTTTCCTTAAATGCATGAACCCACCTCTGTTAGGTCCATGCTTTTCTTTCTTTCTTTCTTTCTTTCTTTCTTTCTTTCTTTCTTTCTTTCTTTCTTTCTTCATTCATTCATGAGAGACACACAGAGAGAGAGAGGCATAGACACAGGCAGAGGGAGAAACAGGCCCCATGCAGGGAGCCCGAAATGGAACTCAGTCCCAGGACTCCAGGATCATACCCTGGGCCAAAGGCAGACGCTCAACTGCTGAGCCACCCAGGAGCCTCTTCGTGCTTTTCTTCTGCAGCTTCCCCACCTCTCTCAGTCTTCACAGAATTGAAGAGAGTCAGGGCTTTGCTCTGGATTAGACTTTGGCTTAAAGGAATGTTGGGGCTAGTTTGCTCTTCTATCCAGATCACTCAAACTTTCTCTACATCAGCAATAAAGCTGGTTTGTTGTTGCTGTTTTATCATTCTTGTGTTCACTGTAATAGCGCTTTTAATTTCCTTCAAGAACTTCTCCTTTGCACTCACAACTTGGCTAACTGGTTCAAGAGATGTAGCTTTCAGTCTGTCTTGGCTTTGGACATGCCTTCCCAGCTAAGCTTACTCATTTCTAGCTTTTGATTTAAAGTGACAGATGTGCAACCCTTCCTTTTCCTTGAACATTTAGAGGCCACTGTAGGGTCATTATTTGGCCTAATTTCAATATTGCTATATCTCAGGGAATGGGGAGGCCAGAGGTCAGGGAGAGAGATGATGCCTGGGTTAATGGTGTAATCAGAGCACACACACATTTATCAATTAAGGTTGTTGTCTTATGTTGGTGTGGTTCATAGCATCCCCAAACAATTACAATCGTAATATCAAAGATCACTGATCATAGACCATTATCACCAATACAATAATGATGAAAAAGTTTGAAATACTGTGAGAATTGCCAAAATGTAGCACCGAGACACTAAGCAAGCAAATACTCTTGGAAAAGCAGTGCGATAGACTTGCTCAGCACAAGATTGCCACAAACCTTCAATTTGTGAAAAGTGCAATATCTGCAAAGCATAATAAAATGAGGTATGCCTGTGCATTGAGTCCACAGAAGAGGAAGCTTGAATGCCAATAAAAAGATGCCCAATTTGATTGTTATAAGCAAATGCAAACTAAGTGTAAGATACTGTTTCACACTAACCAGATTAGCAGATCTGGTTTGCTAAAAATATGAACTACTAGGAAATATGTGGAATAAGAAAACCCTCCATTGCTGCTGATGGGTGGGAGGATAAGTTGGTATATTTACTTTGGAGAACAATTTGCCAACATGTGTGCAGTTGAAGAACTGTATATGCTATGACACAGCATATGTGTCCAGAGAAATTTTTGCATATATGCTCAGGAAGAAAAGCATGAGAATGTTCAGACTAGCACTGTATATAAGAGTGAGAAATTGGAAACAATTTAAATTTCCATTAGCAGGAGAATAATTGAATAACTAAAAACTATACAGCAGAAAAGCTGCATGTTGGACCTCAAAAAATGTTGAAAGAAGTAATTTGAAGATTCTTAGGCATACGTTGATACCTTTATATAAATACAACACATTTACTATAATAGCATGTATTGTATATCACACATATGTAGCAAATTATAAAAATACGCATGGGAATGAAAAATATCAAAGTCAGCAATGGTTGCAACTAGGGAGGCAGGGAAATAGGATGGGGTAAGGGTATAATGCCAACTGAATCTATCATATTTTTTTTAAAGTTATGAAGCAAATATACATAATGTTATGAATGATTTAACAAAACTGAAGTGATAGGTACGTGACTATTTTCACATTACCCTCATACTTGCTTGTATGTTTATAATAATTTATAATAATAGTAATAATACATAACAAAGAGAATGAGAGAGAGCATAGCAAATGAGAGATATCTTTAAATGTCTTAAAGGCAACAGGTGGTGAAATGGTCACTGATAAAGCTAGGAAAAGAGGGATCTGCTACAGATAATGTAGCCAACCTGCCCAGAGAAACAGATTTTGATCTCAGATGTAAGGGACAATAGAGAATGAGAATGATATTTGGAACTAACTCAAGGAAGCTGATTGAATATCCACATACCAAATAGTAGCTGCCCATCCCTGCACTGTATAAGTTTCTGGAAATCATATTTCCACCCTCTAGACCAAAAAAAAAGTTCCTTCTAAAAATAAATTGAATAACCCTAAAATGAAAGTCCTGCTTTATTGTGATACTTTGGTGTCTCCCAGTAAAATGACTGGTTCATTGCCCAATCATCCCAAGATGAAGTCCATTAGTCAGCCGGGCCTGCCCATGAACACAAAGCTCCTAAGTGGCTTTTGATTTTCTTATTCTTATAGCTGAAAAGATATCCAAGAATCCCAAAGACTTGAGACTTAAATAGAGAAATAAATAACAACAAAAAAAACAAACCCCAGCAGAAGATAATTCAGGCAACAGAAGATAATTTTTAAAAACACTAAAAAGACTGATTAGATCCTTAGGGAAATTAAAAAGATATTGTATACATGTAACAAGAACAGGATGCTATGAAACATGAGTAATTAAAACACAAAAGACCTCTTGAAAATTTATTTTTATATATATTTAAGATTTCATAAATTTTAGAAATTTCATAGAAAGTTAAGAAGAGGGCAGCCCCGATGGTGCAGCGGTTTAGTGCCGCCTGCAGCCCAGGGTGTGATCCTGGAGACCCAGGATCGAGTCCCACATCGGGCTCCTTGCGTGGAGCCTGCTTCTCCTTCTGCCTGTGTCTCTGCCTCTGTGTGTGTGTGTGTGTGTGTCTCATGAATAAATAAATAAAATCTTTAAAAAAAAACCTTTCCTGTTCCTCAGTTTAAAAAAAAAAAAAGGAAAGAAAGAAAGTTAAGAAGATAAGGTCAAGGAAATCTTCCTGAAGAAGAACCAAAAGAAATAGAAAACAGGAGGGGGGGAAAAGACATAGAAGAGCAATTGAGACAGTCCATCATCTGGTTAAGAGGATCTGAGACAGGAAACAAACAAACAAAAAAAAAAATAGAGGGAAGGAAAATTTCACAACAATGCTATATAAGAATTTCCCTGAATTGGAGAGGATAATTTGGATTCAGTGGTTCTATGGGGCACTCAAGAATGAAAATTGAGAATGCTAAGATTACAAAAAGATGGAGTGTTAGCTCAGTTGTACAGGGGGAGGAGATGGTGATGGGTCATTTGCAGAGAACTAGCATCAGACTGGCATCACAATTTTCATCTGTTACATCAGGCTGAAGAAGGCACTTAAGCAAGTCCTCAATAAT
The DNA here is from genome assembly GCF_018345385.1 of Vulpes lagopus. Lineage (NCBI taxonomy): Eukaryota > Metazoa > Chordata > Mammalia > Carnivora > Canidae > Vulpes > Vulpes lagopus. Next base: position 40,243,778 of record NC_054833.1, on the reverse strand, counting down.
CTGAACAGGAATAACTTTTAACCCCAGAAACCTAGAATTCTATACCTAATCGAGCATAACAGCAAAGCACATATAATTTGGCACATGGGACTCAGATAATTTATCTTTCATGTGCCCTTTCTTAGGGATTTAGTTGGGAGTGTGCTGAAAAATGGAATAAATCAAGAGAGAGGAAGGTCCGGATTGAGGAAAACACTGGATCTAACCCACAATATCAGTAGGAGGCAATCTCAAGACTGTTGGCTGTCCTGGTCATCCAAAGAGCAACCAGTCCAGATTGCAACAGGAGGACTGAGGTGTCCAGGAACAGGTTTTCAAGAAAAACAAGAGAGGCTCATGGAATATCTGATGTGAGGAAACACTGGAGAAAATAAATTAATTAATTAAATACATGAGGAATTCTATAAAGACAAATCATGCAAGACAAAAAGAAAGGAACTGGAAACTCTAGGGCAAATAAAAAGTTATACAAAAAGGATGTGCAACTAATTTGATGAGGCAGTAAACAGTATTTCTGTAAGCAAAGTAATAATTGTTTATTGATTTTTACCAAAAATAGTAATAGTGGAAGGATGAAGGAAGGAGGGGGTAAAATAATTAAACACTCAACCATCATCACAGGGAATCAATAAATAGCATGTAAAGTACATAAATCAAGACATATCAGTAAAAACATAATATTTAGAGATACAAAAGTAATTACCAGAATAAATCAATTGAAAAGATAAAAAATGGTAGTCCCTGGGGAACAGGACTGAAATTGTTGACAAAGTTGGAAGCAGGGACTGTTGTAGTTCATAATAAGCTTTTTAGTACTTTGGCTTTTAGATCATTTGTCCTGGGTTTTTTGTTTTGTTTTGTTTTGTTTTTAAGATTTTATTTTTAAGTCATCTTTATACCCAATGGGGCTCAAACTCACAACCCGGAGACCAAGAGTCACCTGCTCCACCAACTCAAGCCCCTCATTTGTCCTGTGTTGATTTTTAAAGCTGTTCTTCAACTTCTCTGGGCCCCTGAGTGGTTCAGTGGTTGCGCGTCTACCTTTGACTCAGGTCATGATCCTGGGTTCCGGGGATGGAGTCCCACATTGCATTCCCGGCAGGGAGCATGCTTCTCCCTCTGCCTGTGTCTCTGCCTCTCTCTGTGTGTCTCTCATGAATAAATAAAATTAAATAAATAAATAAATAAATAAATAAATAAGTAAGTAAATAAATAGAAAAGCAGCTTCTTTCAGGCCCTGGCCAGCTCTGAATTATTCCAGACCAAGAGACTACATTCAATTCTGTACATACAGGGCAGCCATGGGAGGTTTGGGGAGGTAGGAGGGAAGGATCACATCTAGACCTTGGTACAGCAAAGTCTCTCTCGAAATGGGACTTCCAGGGCTGAACACACCGCTCCCAGCATCAACATGGACAGCGTACAAACCTACCAGATCCTCGGGGCTATAGCAAAGCAACAGCACTGACTTTTTTTTAAAAATCTGATCTTTCATCCTTCAAATGTAATCAAAACCATATTCAGGAGAAAATGTAAAATTTTCTGGACTTTGCCTACTCTTTTTTTTTTTTTTTTTTTTTTTTGTGGTCTGCTATTGATTCCTTCTGAGATAGTGGGTCGTGGGTACACCGTTCCACTTTTTAATGCTTCAAGGCCCTAACGTTGCAGTTCAAGCCTGGGTCTGGATGAGTTTAGACCATCTTTACCTCTGCAGCCCTATATTCCATCAACAAAGCCTGAGATTGTATTGATCTTATTCACAGCCACACCTATTCTACGGCTCAAGTTGAGCTTTGAATCAGCTAAAACCTCATGTTTGTCTCCTCCTTTCCCCCTTCCATGAACTGCTATCAAGTCATAGTATCACCATTCCTTTTTTTTTTTTTTGGAATTCCTTTTTTAACTCAAGTACGGGATTATACATGCTGCTGTAAAAATTATTCCTTGGTTTCTGTCCCATATTATAATGTGCTCAGATGGTTTAAAATTTGACTCTAGCCTCCACACCCCCAACTTTAGGTCACCTCTAAATCAGATACACCTGCTTTCTTCACTCCAAATCATTAATAAACATGTTGAACAGGATTGAGTCCGGAAGAGTCCTGGGGCCTATGCCTAAGACTGACCTGTCAGTCGAGGATGGCTAATAGGTGGCATGTCTGTTCTGCTGGCTGATGGCTGCTTGGAGCCCTACACCAAGGATTCCAGAACTCCATCTGGATTCAGGGGAAAAGAGTGATGTAGCTGCTTAGCGATGCCGGCCTTGGGGAGAGCACGGTGGTGCACGTGTCACGGATCACCATCCCTGCTCCAGAACAGCATCGCATCCACTAAAGTGTGTGATTTGCATTTGTTGTTCAATCTCCCTGAAGTCCACCTTTACAAAGTCCTGTCTCCCAGCCCACATTTCTCTGCCTTGTTCATAAGGACAAGAGAGGCTTTGTCAATAACACTGCAGAATCGATGCACATTATGTCTGTAACATTCTCCTTATCTACCCATCCAGTAACTTCATCCAAGAGGAAAATGAGGGGAGTCGGGGAGGCTTCATTCTTGGTGAACCAGAGGCAGAGTTACTAATGATCACCACTCTATTTTTTAAAATTGGGTGCAACATCTTCAGATGGCCTGTCTCCCGGATTATTTTCCCAGCCCCTGGGAATTCTCCAGATTTTTAAACAATGGCTCTGACATCCTATTAGTACATTTGCAGCACCAGAGAAGTAAGTCACTTGCACCTACAGATATGAACACTGAAAACAGTCAATTCCCTTACTACCTTTGTATCTATCATTTACCATTTGTGTCACTGTTGTATTCATTATAAAAATAATGCATGTCTCTTATAGACAACCTGGATGCTATGGAAAGTTGGGAGGAAGGAAAATCACCCACCATCTCAACTTCTTTTCCCTTGGGTTAATTCTTGAGAGTTTGCTTTTGTGTCATTTTATATAGCTGTGACCATAATGTATGGACGACTTTGTATTTTGAGTTTTCACAGAACACTATATCTTCTGAATTTTTCGAGTCGGTATTAATTTTTAATCAGCATAACTTTTAATACCTGCATAATATTCCATCTAGGGGATGTGCCGTGGTTTATTTAATCATGCCACTGCTGCTACTGACCACTGAGGCTGTTTCTATCATTTTCCTACTTAAAATGCCCATGATTTTATGTATTCATTATTAATAAATGTGGATTATGTGCCAGGCACTCTGTGAGATGCTGGAGATGAAGAGATGAGCAGGCCCCAGTGAGTAAACATGGAATGACCATGGAAGCAGGCCATGTGAAGAGGATTGGGGGTGCGGTGGGCCTAAACCCTCCCCATCGACAAGCTGGGGGAGCCTTCCTAGTAGAGGGAGTTGCGTGCAGATGCTTTCCAGCTTCTTGTGCCCTGGCAAGGAGTTAAGATGCAAACCCAAACAAGCTGCTGAAGGACTTCACACATGGTCAGAAGCCCTAAATGTGACTTCTAGCTCTGCTCCTGCAAGCCGAGTGCCCTTAGGTGAATCATGTATTTCCTGAGTCTCATTTTATTTTTCTGGAAATTAAGGATACTGATTTATCTGCTACCTGCTTCCAACGTTGGGGCGAGAATCAAAGGAAGGTAATCAATATGAGTTTTGTCAACTAGAAAGCACCATAAAAAATGTGAAGCGCTGTAGGAGAGGCTGGATAAATCCTTGTGGAGTTGAATTCAATTCTCTCTCAGAAACCTGGCTGCCAGTGGGGGTGGGGGTGGGGGGGCGGAGAGGACAGGGTGCAGGTGGCAGTGTCTGCTCCTCCTGGTCACCTTTACAACAGTGATGGGAAGTTAGAGGAAGCATGGTCAACGTGAAGCAGTGGGTCAGAGGAGCTGCTTTCCAGACGAAACTTCTAGGCACAGTCCCTGCCCCAAATCTCCTCTTCCAGGTGTCAGAGCCCAACTCTACCCGTGGCCTCTTGCTTTCCTTCTGGCACCAGGGTATAGACTGAGAGCATGGTTATTTCAAAGGCTGGCCTTCCTCCCCAACCCTTTCTACTCCAGTTAATTCTCACCGGAAGGTATTTGAGCCCTTCTGGTCTTCTCCAGTCCCCACTGTGTAGCAATTTACATGGGAAGCTTGGAATGACATCTCGGGGGAGCCAGTTTTCTCTCTGTCCCAATGGATCATATATAATACATACATTCATGCACACACGTGCACACACATACACCATGGAAACTTTCTGAAAAGTATTTATCATTTCATAGGGCCATTTGTAAGCATTATCTCATTTGATTCTTACCAACACTGCAAGAACAAAATAATGGGCTATTATCCCAATTTCACATAGGAGGAAGCTGTCAAACAAAATTTGCAAGGAGGCTGCAAGGCAAACAAAATTTATTTGGGGCCTTTGAAATTGCAATCTGGGGAGACTCAGGTTTGGGAGAAAACCCCAAATCGTGCTCTGCTGAGGGGTCGGGGAAGCAGAGGGTTTTGAAAGGCAAAAAGAGAAATGCCAGGAAAGCTTACCTAGATCGTTTTGCAGAATGACGATGAGCTGAAAGAGTCTATTATCTGTTGAATTTGCAGCCTGCTGTCTTAGGCTGCAAGAGGAAAGATATTGTGGTTTGGCAACGAGCTCTATTTGAAGTTCATGTTCTGAGCAGGAGTGGACATGAATAAGCAAGCCCTACTCCCCTCACGGCTTCCCGGCTCCATTTGAGATGGACTCTCCTGACAGGAGGGATCCTACTTGAGGCTTTTCCTTTCCTTGAGGCTCCGAGAATTGAGATACTTTGCCCAAAATACAGACGGTAAAAATAAGCAGAAGTCAGTCTTCTGATGGGGTGCCTCGGACTTTTCTTTGCACCCCACCAGGCCACATCTGAGCAGGCAAGACTCAAAAGAGGTGGCCTCCAGCTGGGATAAAAGGATGAAGGGAGGTGAACCTTAGCCCCAGTCAGCAACCTTCTCCCAGCACCCCCCTTCTCCCATTTCTCTGGCCATTCCCCCGTGGGACGAGGGATCAGAACTGATATCCTAAGTATGAAAATCTGCCCGTGGAAGCCCGGGAAGGCTTGCAGTGACCCCAGACACCCAGAAGGGCCAGCTACCTCCTTCCTTCACAATTGGACTTTGCACAGCCCTACAAGCCAGCAGATGAAAGGGGGACCTTGGGATAGTTGGTGTGTTGCAAAAGCATGACGGACTCCAAACTGTCTTAGCAAGATCAAACCCCAAGGCTAAGGCTATGTAGGTAATTCCATCCTGAGGAATGTCTCTGGTTCCTTTGTTCTGGTTTTCACTTTTTTTTTTTTTTTTTTGTATATTTTTGTATTGGAGTTCGATTTGCCAACATATAGTATAATGCCCAGTGCTCACCCCATCAAGTGCCCCCCTCAGTGCCCATCACCCAGTCACTCCATCCCCCCGCCCACATCCTCTTCCACTACCCCTTGTTCGTTTCCCAGAGTTAGGAGTCTCTCATGTTCTGTCTCCCTCTCTGATATTTCCCACTCATTTTCTCTCCTTTCCCTTCTAATTTGAGGCAACAGGATAAATAAGCAAACAAAAGTATTCATGCAAGTCTCCAAATCTTAGGGAAGGAGAAGCCCTGGGCTCTGACATTCTCTACATTCTTGTCCCTAAGCTCTTTCAAAGCTACGACTATCATTGAGGAGACTTGGGCTGAACCTACCAGAAGGGCCAGATTGTGTTTGTCCATTACAAAGCCATCCCTTTGGGGTCGGAATTCTGGACAGAGGTACCTCTGCCCAAACTCTCTGCTCTGATTGTCTCAATGGACAGAAATACGAGGTCTGAGGCCCATTGGGTCTCTCTCCCCTCCACACAGGTACCTTGGGGAGGGCACCGGGATAGACCAAAAGCCCTGGTGTCCCATCCAGGGCCTCACATCTGAATGCCCTCTTTGCCCTCATCAAGTTGTAGGGCATTAAAAAGTTATTCCAACCCCACCCCATGCTTCAGCATTTGTAAAGAAAACAATCCCTGGTCAATTATTGGATCCATCTTTTAGGGGTAATATTTGTGTGTTGTCATAGGGCTTAGCTGTGGGGAATGCCTCTAAGAAGGTGGCATCTTGCCACAAAAAAAAAATGCTATCAGAGAAAGAGAGGATCTCCCCCCCACCCCAAGAAACCTGCATTTGTGAAGGAGACATGGATGCATCCACAGCCCTGGATATTGAGGATAGTAAATGTTTTATCTGAGCTTTGCTGGTTGATGGTCACTAAAATGGTGTCTGTCCTGTGGAGGAAAATCCAGAGATACACAACTATTTTTAACTCTTTGAGGAAACTCCATACAGTTTTCCAGAAAATGTAGAGAAGGTGACAAAACATGAGAGACTCCTAACTCTGGGAAATGAACAAGGGGTACTGGAAGGCGAGGTGGGGGGGAGATGAGGTGACTGGGTGACAGACACTGAGGGGACAGTTGATGGGATGAGCACTGGGTGTTACAGTATATGTTGGCAAATTGAACTCCAATAAAAAAATAAAAAATATTTTTATATATAAATATATTTTTTAAATATATATATATATATATATATATATATATATATATATATATATAAAAGGGGGAAAAAAGAAACCAGTGGGGAGAGGATGCAACATTTAAGCCCTGGAGGGCCAGTCAGAGCTGGAACCAGATGGCCTAGCTGTATCCCAGTCTCCCCTTTAGTGATTCCCTAGCTTCTTGTAAAGTATGTTTTGAACCAAGTTCCAACTTGGTCTCCCCCATGCCAGGGGGGAAGAAAGGAGAGCATTCCATCCCTCCCCCGAGGCTGAATGTGACTAGAAAAGAGGCTAGGGTTAGCTGGAGCCAGAATGGAAGATCCCAAAGAAAGAAGCCTTTGAGACACAGAGACAAGACACATGGGTCATGTACCCCCACTGCATCAGGAAAATCCCACCAGTAGCCACTTTGGAAATTCTTATTTATTTATTCATGAGAGACACAGAGAGAAGCAGAGACACAGGCAGTGGGAGAAGCAGGCTCCATGCAAGGAGTCCGATGCAGAACTCGATCCCAGGACCCTGGGACCATGATCTGAGCCAAAGGCAGATGCTCAACCACTGTGCCACTCAGGCATCCTACCACTTTGGAAATTCTTGATCATATCTTTATTAAAGAAAGATGGCATTTGTTTAGCATCTGTTTAACACACTGGTTAAACGTTCATTTAGAAGGATTTTCCCCTTGAGTAAAGGGACAAGGGCAGGCAGGGGGCCCAGGAGTACGCGATCACTCCCGGTCGATACACTGGTTTTCAAGCTTTTATGTTAGCAACGGAAACCTCTCCTCTTACCAAAATCTTCTGTGGGATGTCAGTATTGGAAACTGATCAAAGCGGAAATGTTCTGGTTGAAGAGGGACACGAGGAAAATTCTTTCCCATTTGGACCCTTTCAGGTTCTCCTTCATCACAAATCATCCCTGAGGCTCTTCCCAGAATCCTAGAGGTCCATGACAAGCATTTGAGAAGCATTAATTTTATCCAAACTCCCCATTCATAGATGATGAATCCTAAATCCAGGGAAGTGAGGTGACCTGCCCAGGCTGGTTAGTGTACAAGTGGGACGCCAGCCCAAGGGTTCCAAGGTAGAGCTTCCCAAATGGTGGGCCACACTGCACTGATGAGCTGCTAGTAGGTCTCAAAGCTCTGAGACTGACAGGGGCTGTTGGAGTGCCCTTGCCAAGGTGCTCTGGAAAATAGCAGGAGTGGGGCAGGTGTCCTAGGGTCCTCCTCAGCAGTGACCCTGAGCAATCCTTCACAGTCTGCTATACCATGATGTACTAAGCCTGGCCCAAGAGATGCTGCTCTACCTGGATGTGTACTGGAATTGCCAGCTCAGGACAGGCCACTGCTCTATAGTTGCCGGCAGTATTTTGGGTTGGAGCACCCAGGTGCATAGCAGAGACCCTAAGGTGCTGTCAGGGCTGGGGACAGGGAGGGTGAGCGGGGCTGCTGGTAGATGCACGTCCACGTAGTGTATCTTCACGATACTCTTCAACTCTGTATCTTCACAAATATCAAATGCTTCTAAACATTTACAGCTCCTGTGCCCCTTTAGTGGCACCCAAGCAAAGCTGCAGGGCGACCCCCCTGACAATGCACACACATTTCCTCAAAATCAGAGCTTCAGCATTATTTTAAATACCTGATATGAAAACACTCCGTAGCATTCAAATCCATTAGCATCATCACAAGATAGTTTAACGTTACATTTGTCAATGAAAGAAAAGGAAGAGCTCTCCGAGAGGCTTTAAATATAATTCCAACGGCCGTAAAATTTTGAATGTGCTGCCGACTTTTGCACGTGAAGTTTCTTGTCAATGAAGATTATCAAGAATTTGAAGAGATCTGTATTGAAAACCTGGAACAGGAATTACCTGGAGGCATTTCAAACAGAAAACCCGATATAATGGTTATGTTCGTAGAAACAATATTAAGTTACCATCTAAAAATTGGAAAACGTTTTTTAAATTTCCAAAGTCTAAAATCTCGGCAAATTTAAATTTTTAATATCACCCTTGATGTTTTTTATTTTTATTCACTCCTTCTACAAATATGATTGGAGAGCCAAGTAATATTCTAACTCTGGGGAACATATCCCTGAACAAACAGACAAAGACCTCTGTCCTTTGGAGTTTGTATTTTAGTGGAGAGAGGCAAAGAATAAGTAATAATATAATATAGCAAGTGAGGTGATGAGTACTAAGGAAAAAATCTAGCTGCATACAAGAGATAGAGAAGATAAGGCGGTCAGGGCAGGCCTTATTGAGAAGGTGACATTGGAGCAAAGATTTGCAAGACGTGGGGAAGTAAGCCACATAGACATCTAAGGGGCAAGGATTGGGGCAGAGGAAAGACCAGGTGCAAAGGCCCTGAGGCAGAGCAAGTTTGGCGTGTTCAAACAACAGCAAGGAGGCTTCTGCGGCTGGAGAGCAGTGAGCGTAAGAGAGCAATTGAAGATGAGATTGGAGAGGTGACGGAGGAGAGATTATAAGGGGCCTTGTGGGACATTTTAAGAATGTCCTTCTTCACTCCGAGTGAACTGGGGAGACATCTGGGGCTTGTAGCAGTGAAGTGACACTTTCCAAGGATCACTCTGGCCATTGTATTTGAGAAAAGGCTGCAGGCGTGGAGATCTGAGGAGGCGGACTAGTTAGGAGGCTATTGTAAGAATTCAGAGGACAAGTGACAATGGTTTAGAACAAAATGAGAGCAGGGAAAGTGGCTAGTTTATGAACACACTCTAAAGGTAGAGGCCAGAGGATTTTCTGGATGTACCGCGTGTGCACACATAATACAGACACGCATACAAGGTGTTGAGCCTGTAGAATATGAAAGAACAGGTCGCAGGTGACTCCACAGGGTTTAGCCTGAGCAGTTAGAAGAATAAACAAGACCATTAACGGAGCTGGGGGAGACAGCAGATACAGCAAGCTGGTGGTGACGGTGGGGAGGCCAGGTGCTCAGATGGAGATACGCCATTTTTGAGATGTCTATTATACTTCGAAGTGGAGACGTCCAGCAGGTGGTTGGCTATCAAAGCTTGGAGTTCAGGGAGATTTTATTTTATTTATATCATCATAGTATAATGTAAGGAAAATATAATGAGCTTTCCCCTACCAAGCCATGCATCTCTGCCACCTCTCTCCCTCCCTCCCTCCCTTTCTCCCTCCCTCCTCACCACCCTGGCTTTCTCAATTGCCTCAAGTTCACCCCAGCGTGCCATCAAGTATTTTCATTCTCTATGGAAAGGCTTGGAAAGCATGTTCCCAACAGCATGGGCTCCTAGGCATCCAGGAGCCCTGAGTTCTAATTTTGCTTTGTGTGTAGAATGGATCATCAGCTTTGGGCATTGCCATGGAGGAACCCTTATTTCTGGCGGCATCTATTCAGATTGGCCAGAGTCAGTGTCCCACCAGCTGTTAGATATTTTGAACTTTACCACCCTGGTGGCGGTAGAGAAAGCGCATGATTTGGAACCAGGAGGACATGGTTTTGTGCTTGCTCGACCTTTTACCTGCCTTGTGGTGGCTGGGACCACTGGTCTGGGTTACTCATTCACTAGGTGTTGGCAGCTCTGTTCTAGAACCCCCTTTCTGTATTCGGGAGCCCATCAGGTGATTCTAGGTAGGAGTTGGGATCCACTAAAGGGGCCCTGACCCCTGGCAGCATGACCTACTAACCCTCACATGATACCACTTGGCACTTGGGATTTTAAGATAAGGATATAAAGGCATGGAACTGATTTGAAATGCATTTTGGCAGTAGCCAAAGTGCAGTGGCCCCCAAACGACTCCTCTTGGTGTGGTCTTGACCCTCACTCCGCCATGTTGGCTCATGCATGTATTCTAAGCTTCCCACACAATCTGTAGGCTATCAGCATCTTCCTCTCCAATTTTCTTCTCTAAGTTAGCCAGAGTCCGTTTTTATTGCTTGCCATGAACTCCGACGTGCTGACCTAGGGCAGGCTGCTTACCTCCTCTGGGTCTCACACAGGCTCTTGTTCTCAGTTCTCTCTACACGGAGATATTATCTATCACACAAAATGCAATGAGACAATAACTTCAAGCACCTAGCACAGCACTTGGCAACCAGTAGCTACTCCAACACCAGTATTTCCCTATAATAGAACTCTCTCCCCCTTGGCTGCCCTTGGCTCCTTCATCTTGGAAGTGGAGATGACAGAGAATGCAAATTCGTCTCATTCTCTTAAATCTCTGAAGAGGACAGCAGACTGGTTCACAGGGTCACAAGACACGGGTCTGCTTAAAAGGCTAGAGAATTGGGAACAGTGCAAAATGAGGGCAGTAACGGGCTTGCTGGTGTCAGGAGGAGTCTCATTAGCTAGTCCATAACTCAGCAGATCATAGCAGATATGCCCCTGGTTCCGGAGTGTTCTGCAGTGCGGGGGATGCGGCCTCATCCATCAGCCCGCCGAGCAGAAACGCAGACAGGAGCCACCGCAGTGACGCCTGAGTCAGCCTGGGAGCAGTTAGTTGTGGGACGGAGGCTGAGGCAGAGTGAGGTGTCGGTTCCACCAGCACCTGGCGTTTCTAAGGCTGTGTTAGCAGGGGGCTGTCAATCTCTGGGCAGAAAAACAAGAGACAGAAAGAAGAAACAATCGAGAATCAGACTGCATCGAGAGAGGAGCGAGAGGCTGGAGGACTATTTTAAGTAATGTTTGATAAATTACCTGCCTGTCCTGGCTGCCCCAGAAAGAAGATGCTGTGAAGTTGATGTTTGCATTTGACAACTCACTGAAACACAGGCCACAGGGACAAGACGGCGCAGGGCCGTAGGAGGAAGCCGTGTGCTGAGTAGGCCCTCAGGTGGGGGGGTCATGTCCATCGGTTACAGGTGCACACTTGACCCCACGTGCAGTGCTGCATGCACACACACATACACAAATGTCTATATGCACAGGGAAGGCGATAGCCACGCTCGTTCTCAAGCACAGGCACACGTAAAGTACACACGTTAAGTCCACGCTGTACTCCACGTGTTACCCGTGAGGCCCTCCCCACCAGGTCAAGGACAGTCGCAAAAGGCGTTCATTGGTGGTTAGGGTGCTCTTTCCAGGTAGGCAAGAAAAGATGCCCAACCAGGAGGAGGCACCTTAATTGTTGGGGAGGAGAGACGGTGGCATTGCAATTTTCCAGAAATTAGCTGCTCCCTCCTGCATTTTCTCTGGATCTTTGTGCTGCCCTAGGGAACCCCACCAAAGCCTCTTAACAAGGACAATTAATTTAATTAACACCCTCCTGTGAAAGTGGTAAGAATGCTGTAGCAAGGAAGCTTCTAAACAGGGTATGTAGGTCTGAATGGACACACAGCTTCTGCCCTCACCCGCATTTCCTGACATCTAGCCCATCCTCCCTGCTTCCCCCAACAGAACCATCTAGGCACAGGTTGAGCACATCGGATTCTCCATCTGTAAAATGGGGATCATATTACTGACTTTTGTCTGCCTCTCAGGGCTGTTATGAAATTAAGATGAGATTATGTCCATAGAGGTGTTTTGCATTTAGTCAGGTATCCTGGGGAACACACAGACTGGCTGTTAAGAGAAGCTACATGTTGTTGTGCAAATGTGGAAGACCCTGGTTGGAGTCCTCCTCTTTCTTATGACTTAAACCGAATGCTTTTAGCTCTTTCCCTCAGTTTTCTTGACACCCACCCTAATCTACCCTGGTGTCATGAGGATCCAATGAGATTACACATGTAAAAGTGCTTTATAACAGTACATGCGAGCCAAACTCGACTGTTAAGCTGGTAATGGGACCTGGAACACCTGGCCTTTGCCTGGGTGGGGTCGGAACTAACTCAGTCATGGGCTAATAGCCAGGGTACTCACCATCTAAGATTATAGGGGTGCCTGCTGCCCAATGAAAGCCATGCCCTTCCAGTGGAATATTCTAGAAGCTCCTGACCTCCTGGAAGGACCTCAGGAAAGCTATAACAACCCCTTTCTGGACCTCATGACCAGAAAGGAAGCAGGTTGGATGTTTCTTCTAGAAATGTTACCAATGCCATGGACTTTGCAACAAATCCAGTCTTCATCTTTCCTTCCTTTCCTGTATGCCTGAGGATTCCCTACAAATAAGGTCCAGAAGACTCTGGACATTCTTGAGGAGTGTAAATCCTAATGCCTCTTGTGTCTCCGAATGTCCAAATGTACAAGGCCATGTGGTTCTTCCATTCCCTCATCTGTAACACAAAGACAGCATTGACCTCTTAGGGAAGTTGTGAAAATTCATCAAGAAAGGCCTCACCAGACAGACACAAAGCAAGGTTTCCACTTGGTTCCCCAGGACCTCAGAGCTGGGTTTTCCTGAGCCTTGTCCCGAGCAGAGGAGCAGGCCAGTACAGAGGCTATAGCCAACATGTGGCCGGGTGGGCTGGGAGGAAGGGAAGAATGTACTGAATTGTTCCAACCTTCCCAGAGCTGTGGTAGCCAGATGTGTGGCCTGGCCAGAGCTGCCTCCTGCTCTCTTCTCCCGGCCCTGCCTCTACGATGCCTCTGATAGCTGGGGCCAAGGGGAGAAGACTCTCAAGTCAACAGGAGACAGCAGGAATGCTACGTCTCATCTCTCACCCACGTGCTTTCTTGCTCTTGAGGGAAGATGGTCCAAGCATTTGTTCTTTCCTAAATGCTTATTGGGATCAATGAGCAAGCAGGCCCAGAGGGGAGCCATGTAATGGGAACATTGTCTTCCAAGTTCCAAGCTCTCCCCCGGGATTCCAGAAGGCCAACCGTGGCTGGCTGCCCAGTGAGAGCCCTACACAGATTTCTGCAGTATTGTCAGGATTTTCACCATAGGTACCAACTTGCTCCTCATCTGGTGGACACATAAATCTCCGGTCTGCCCGGGAAGGAATGTGCTGTAGTGGGAAGAACACGGGTCTTGGAGCGGGAATCCTAGGACCTAGTGCACCCCGGCCACTAATTCACTGTGAGTGATTCCTCATCTGTACAGTGGGATGAATAGCACCTGCTGCGCTTGCTCCGTGGGCTCAAATGAAACAGAATGCAAAAGCACTTTGAACGAGGGAAGAAAAGATTTATGCGTTGAACACCTGCTCTGTGCCAGGTACTTTACCTGTGTCTCCCCTACTTACTGATCACTTTGACATATGTCATCTCTTCAGTCCCCTCGGCAGCCTGATAGGTAGCTGTTCTCGTCTCCACTTTATAGATGAGGGACTGAGCCTTGGGGAGATTACATAATGGGCTCCAGGTCTCAGAGCCAGGAAATGGTGACACTACAGTGTCCTCAGCATCCACACCACCTGGGAGCTGGTAAGGAATGCAGAATCTCAGGCACTAGGGCAGATCTATGGATCAAGTTCTGAGTTTTAACAAGGTCCCCAGCTACCTGCTTTCTACCGTGTTGGGTTTTTTTTTTTTTTTCAAGTTTTCAAATGCAAGCCCCAAAGAAGATGCTACAGTAGTGTAATAATAGCATAATGACCTTTGGGGCAAACTCTCCCTCCAGAAGGGGTTTCTGAAAAAACTTGACTCTCATTTCTTGGAATCAGATCTTACTTTCCATGGCAATTTGTCAGGAAGTCAGAAGCCACAGGCCCAACCAGGTTGCTGGAGCAACCTGGACAGTCATTTCCAGCCCCACCCGGAGCCTGGGGCCACTTCTTCCTGGAAGCGAGGCAGAAAAAATGCTGCTTCAATGGTTCTGGAACTTGCTTCCCCGAGGAATTTCTAGCTGGGAAGGCAGCCTTTGAAGCATTTTTCCTCCCAATTTAATGCTGCCGGCCTCCCACCGGGTGGTGATTGGCTGCATGGCCCATGTTGCCGGTGCCCTGCTAAGTGACTTGATCTCAGCGCTGGCACTCGGAGAAGCAGTCCCAGATGCAGCTGTCCTGGACTCCTGTGCCCCTCTCATGGGAGCTTTCCAGTCATTTACCTCTGCCACAGACTCCCAGCCAAAATTAACAGAGTCTCCCAGGGGCCCTCAAAGCTCTGCACCCACTCAAACACTCAGACACACTGGTATTCGACAGCCAGCCAGCGGGGATCAGACCCTGGCTCATCCTCCCCTCTCACACTGTCTTCCAGGCCAGGGCTGGGCTGCTCCCAGAAAGAATCCAGCCTGGCCTGGGGTGACAAGCCTTCCCTCTGCTGCTTGGTGCAGGTGGCACGGGCAGCACAGAGGGACAACAGCCAGAGCACCAGAGACGCCAAGCCTCACCTAGGAGGTTGGGGCACCTAAGCCTCCTCCCCAAGGAGCTAGGCCAGGTAGGTTAATCCAGGCGGTGAGTGGAGACCGTGTAGCCCAGTGCTCAAGTGGCCAAGCATTGGAATTGGACACGAGGGTTCACATGCAAGTGTTCAGCAGTTAACCTCTCCAAGCCTGTTCCTCTATCTGTAAATGGGAAATAATAATGCTTAATAATATACCTGCCTCACCTAATGAGGATTTTGTGAGATCATGAATGTTAAGAATTTAGCAGATGCTTGACAAATAGTAAGACCTTAATAAGTTGGACTGTCTATTAGTCAGTGAGTGGGCTTGTCCCTGCTGCAGAACATACATAAAAAAGAAACTCAAAAATGAAGAAAAAGCTTATACACAGCAGCGAACGAACATAGTTGTTTTTTTCAGAATGCCTGTTGTGAGACCCTACTGTGCTCGGGGCATTGGAGAGATGACGTGGCACAGGATGTGGCCCCGCTGCCTCGGGAGCTCACAGAGGGGACTGGCCTGGTGGTTTACAAGCTTAGAGTACAGGGTGATAAGTGGTGCCCTGGGGGGCATTTGGCCTAGCCTGGTGACTGGAAAAGGGCTCCTGGGGGAAGGGATACCAGAACTGTCTCAGAAGATAAGGTAATAAAGCTAGGAAGGAGCGATGGGACAAGGAGGAGAAGTGTCCCAGGGAGGAGGTAGAGAGCAAACACCGAGGCACGGGAGGGTTAGAGCACTTGGCACCCCAGCCCAGGATGGGGTGGGGGCCCAGGACAGGGCCAGACTGTGAGGGACCTGGCACTTAGGCCCAGGAGTTAGGGCTTTATCCAGAGTGCCTGGTGCATAGTAGGTAGCTGACAAATATTTACTGTCGCCGAAGAAAAGATAATGCTAAGCCTCTGAAGGATTTTAAGCCAGGGAGTCACATGGGAAGTTATCAATTCAGAAAGCTCTCTCTGGGTGGCAGGGAGAGAGGCTGGCTGGGAGGAGACCAACGCCTAAGACCAGGACGGAGCTGACAGGGTGGGTGCAGATGCGTTGGGAGCAGGGTGCCGCCCTGGGTGATGGGCACATGGGGTGGGAGGATCCTGTACAGAGGAATGGCCTGGTGGGATGGATGGGGTCAGACAAGACAGTTCTAGAACACAGTCGTGGAGACACAGAAGGCCAATAACTCAGTAAAGAAGAGAAAGCCAATAGCTATGGGTCTGGGGGAAGAGAAGGGGATGGGAGGAGAGGGGGATGTGTGGGGGGTGAGGAGTAGGCAGGTGGGAAAGACAGGTTTGTTCACCCAGAATGTCCAGAAGAGGACCACTGAAGGAGATGAAAACCAGATGCCCTTGTGTCTGGCTCTGCGGCGTCAGCTTCCCTGCCTTTCCTGACAATCCTTCACGCGTCGAGTATTTACCCTGGGCCAGGCTCTGGGCAGGGACGGGGCAAGCGAAGAGGAAACATCTCGGTCCTGGTTCACCAGGCCCTCCCAGGGCAGGAATGTTGATAGAGCAGCATCCCAATTCTTATCAGGGCTACAGAAGAGTCTCGGAGCTTGTGGCCCGTCCCGCGACAGCGTTTGGGGCAAAGAAGCACCCGGAAACTCTGTGTTTTGCTGATAAACATGGCAAGGCTTTCACTATGGTGTTCCACCACCCTGGAGGAAAGCCTCCCCCCCCACCCCCAAGGAGCAAACTGTGCTGGGAAAATTCTCCCTCGGGTCACCAAATGGTTAGACATGCGTCAAGGTGAGGACGGAGAAGGTTATGATGGGGGGCGGTGGGCACAGGCCATAAATGCTCTACACAGGTAGAGAAAGCACACCTTGGGTTTGAACCCAGGTTCATCTCAACATCAGAAGTCCCAGACACTACCTGGTTGCTGGCTTTCACTACAGCTCTTCACGGAATTTTGTAAAGAGGGTCTACAGGTGCATATGATGACGCCTCCCCTCGGCACGCAGAGTCCTGTGCGACAACAGAGTCCCCAAGCTCATGCTCTTCCTCGCCAGCCTCACTCTGGCTGGGGGGTCCCCCTCCCTTGTTCCCCTGTGCCCAGTTCCTTTCCCTCTGCTATGGAGGAGGGCGGCGGGGTGTGTGGGACCCCCAGGACAGCCCAGCTGTTGTTTTAAGATCCATTTATTTTAATAAAAGTTAAATCTCCCCCACTGCATTTCCATCCGCAGGCCATCAATATTTCAGGACTATTGCTCATCCCAGGGCGGCAGAGATGGCCCCCTCCGTGTCTGAGCGTGGCTTCCAGTTAAAAGTTCACCACAGAAAATTTGATGCCTAATAAATTGGAGCCTTCCCTGCTTTAAATCATTTTGAAACCACGATTGCCACGCAAAATATAATTATTACAAACTGGTCATTTGTAACAGAGAAATCTCATTAAAATGATTCTGTGCTGGAAAGGCAGGTGGGAGGGGAGGAAAGAGGCGGCGGCTGCAGCAGGCGGAGGGGACTGAAGGAGCAGGAGAAGGCCAAGGAAGGCTTGGAAGGGCTGGGGGATGCTTTTAATTACAGATTGATTATTTCTGGTGATTGAGCATGGAATATAATCAGCTCAATATTTCGAGACCAAAGCAGAAAGGGTGGGGACAGGCAAGATGACAAGGACCGAGGGGTCTCGATCTCTTTTCTGAGTCGAGCAGCCAGCCAAGGGGTGGGCTGCAGGGGGCCAGAGGGGCACAGAGTGGCGCCAGGCCTCCCCCCTCAGACTCCCGGCCAGCCCCTGGCCCAGGGAGGTAGCTGCAGCGTTTGCAAGGGGCTGTGGAGCTACTTGCTTCATCCAGGGTAGAGAGGGACTGCGACGTTGTGGGACCTGTGGCCAGTTATCAGGAAACAGGATGCAGGATTTGAAATCAAAGTGTTCGCATCCCGGCTCTGACCCTTGGGAGCCAGAACCTGGGGGGATCGATTGACTCGAAGTCCCCCAGCCTCCGTTTCCCAGTGACTGAAATGGGCAGAGTCCTGCCTCCGGTGTCGCAGGGTCGTGCTAAGGATCACCGAAGACGAGGCTGATGACTTCACCTGGCATAGAACACACCCTGCAAAGTCCGTCCAATCTAAATTTCCTGACCAAGACTGAGATACGGAAAGAAGCTGCCAGAATGTAATTTCTTTCCGGAGAGAATGTTAAGAACAAGGCAGGCACTTCTCTCCCAGGCTAGGTGTGGGGAGTCCCAGGTGGTCCTTCTCCGAGGTATGGGGGAGGGAAGTCTAGTCTCACCGGGAACCACCCAATGTGGTGGCTGCAGGGTCACTGCTCCAGAACCAGTCCTGGGCTCCGGTGTGTTGATGGGGTTGGGGGCTTCCTCACTTTGCCTGCTGCCCCTGGGATTGTTTACCCCTCTTCCATGGCCTCTCTGGGAACCTCCCCTAGAGGTGCTGGTGGCGGGGGAAAGCCACAGGCCCATCTCTGCTCTCCTGGGAGGCAGCCAAGGAAACCCACCTGGAAGAAGGGCAAGAAAAGCCAGGGCAGCTCCCTGTCCTGGCCCTCAGCACCCTGCCTCCTTCCTCATCCCGGTGCCTCTGCCCCCTCAGCCCAGCCTCTGCGGTGAGGTTCACGACAGCCTACGATCCCCCTTGTTTCCCAGACTTCACCCCCTCACCTCCAGCCTCAGGCCTTAGGGATCTGAAGTACTCCTTGCTCCCTCCTGGCTCTGAGGAACCCTCCTGGGGACGAGTTCCAGGCTCCTGCATCAGGGCAGGAACTGGAAAGAATACAGGTGGTGTCTTAGTCCTCAGGCCACTACAACAAAAGACCACAGACATTCATTTCTCACAGTCTCACAGTCACAGTCACACAGGCTGAGAAGTCTAAGATTACGATGCCAGCAACTTTGGTTTCTTGGCCAGGGCTCTCTCTCTGGCTGACAGAGAACCACCTTCTTGCTGTGTCCGCACATTGTGGATGTAGAGACAGAGCTCTGGTCTCTCTTCCTCTTCTAATAAGGGCACTGATCTCATGATGGGGGCTCCACCTTCATGGCCTCACGTAAACTGAATCACCTCCTGTAGGCCCCACCACCCAACACCATCAAATGGGGGATCAGGGCCTCCACATAGAAATCTGGAGGAGGACAGACATTCATCCCATAACAGGTGGTCTTGGACCTGGCAGGTCCTGGGCAGGTGAACCCCAGCCCCAGGGGACGCTTGCCTTCACATCTCCAGGCCTTGACACAGACAATCCCCTTGCGAGGTGGGACCCCCACCCCCAGGCCTCGGCGAGCCTACAGAACATGGGCAGGCAGCATGCAGGCATGCATGTGAGCACAGGTGGGCACACACCTGCACCTGCCCTGTAGCCTCCAGAAGCCCCCTGAGGGCAGGACCACGGTTTCTCTATACTCCCCATCCCTAACCCGCACTCTGCCTACACATGGCAAGATCAACCCACCAGGAACAAAGATCTTCCCAGATATCCTAGGACCAGACTTGCCCCGGCGTCCTGGGTCTGAGCACCATTTCTAGCCGAGGGGCCCTGAGTAGGTCCCTTAACCTCTCTGGGGCTTGGCTTCCACTTCTCTAAATTGGAGATGATAGTAACAGCTGTTCTGCTTACATAGGAAGGACAGAGGATAGGCGAGGTGGTGTTCATCCGATTGCCTTCATCACGCACCTTACTACTGACTGGCCCAGGGTCATGGGGGAAGCTGAGGAGGAAGAGGCCATGAGGCCATCCTCCTGATTGGAGCCCCTCGGTCCTCCCTGAGGACTGGAGGAGGAGGTGTCCAGCTGATGCTTACCCCAAGGGTCTCCACCTGCTGTGTGCCTTCTGCGGGCACGTCCCCGTGATAGGCTGGTCAGCCCAGGCTCCTGTAGGCTGGACGGGTTCAGCCAAGAGCCCGCACACGGAGGCAGGTGCGCACAGAGGGACACCGGTGTGCATGTTGGCGGGACCGTGGGTGACTATGTGGGCAGAGGGGCCTCCATGTCTCCAAAATAGCTCTGCGGCACAGCGGTGGCCAGGACACACCAGTATGTGCGGCCGGGGTGGGCGGCCGCCTGAGGGTTGCCAGGGAAACCATGGCTGCAGGAGCCCCCAGCCACTGCCTCCTTGCCATGGAGACAGCGAGCCGGAGGCAGCAAGGGTAACGGAACAGGTGGCCCCTGCCATGGGCTCTGAGAAACCACAGCAGCTCCCACACCTATCGCCAGGGGAGGGGGTGGCCTTGGGATCAATTTTCCGATTACAAAACCATGTTCAAATGTCAATTCTTTCTCTCCTGCTCGTGGGCTTCCTCCCTCTCCATCTCGTCGGTTTATCCCTGTGCTCTCTCCCGTTCCTGGCTTGCGTTTCATGTCAGCACGACGCTGATCTTAGAAGAATGAAATTTGGCAGCAATCGAGTGCCTAATATGACCTCATCCTGTCTGGTGTTTTCGGGGAAGGATGCCTCCTGAAAGGCGGGGGCGGCATGGGGGCTGGGGTGCACAGGGTGACAGGCTGGGGAACCACGCGGGGAGC
This sequence comes from Vulpes lagopus, assembly GCF_018345385.1. Lineage (NCBI taxonomy): Eukaryota > Metazoa > Chordata > Mammalia > Carnivora > Canidae > Vulpes > Vulpes lagopus. Next base: position 40,223,590 of record NC_054833.1, on the reverse strand, counting down.
CTGTGGGCCCTCTAGATTTGAATGGGCCGCCTGCCCACACAGGGGTTGGGGGCCTGGGGCTTTTTTCCTCAGTCAGATCCCTGGAGCCCAGCGTTTTTCCATCTCTAAAGAAGACCATGAGCTTGGGCCAACTCTGGCAGTTTCCAGAGAACTTCTCTTATAGCAACAGCACATGGGATCCCTTCCAGGCTTTCTGGTTTAAAACTGGGCTAGGAGGGCTCTGTTGAGGTCACCCCATCCAGCCCTGGTCTCCCCAGCGGTGTCCAGGACACATGGCTGCCCCTTTTAGGGCCACCGGCCCTCTCTCACTACAATGCAAGCCCCCATCTGGGGGTCTGGGCTCACCAGAGATGGAGAGAGGTGCCCAGCATCTCCTCAAAATGAGCACCCAGGCCTGCATGGGAACAGGGACCCTTCCTGCTTCTCCCCATCCCTGCCCTTTACATCGGGGTTTTCTCATTTTCCCATTAACTTCGTTAGTCAAGCAACGTTAAATTTTGTTTATGTTTATCATGACTCATTGGCTATTTCTCCAGGGAAGCCGACAGTGGAGAGCTAGGACTCCTAGAAGTCACCAACCTACAGGAAGCAGTTCCCCTCATCAGCTCCTTCATCAGCTCCTCATCAGGTCCTGACCTCTCAGCTGCCACCACGCCCAGCCCCCCCCCCCCCCCCCCCCCCCGCCCATCTCAGTGCAGCCTCAGTTGGGTTCTGCACCACACTAGCATCCGCATCCTTTCCCCCTCCTGTTCTGGGTACCAGGTTATTGGCCTGCACACCCTGCCCACTGGCCCCACTCCACCCACCCTGGCCATCTGTCCATCTGTTGGGCTTGCTGACTTGTCTCTGCCTGTTTGATGTTCAAGCCGTCAGCTGTGACAATCATATCTGATCATTAATAATGCAATAATGGAACAGTGACTGGAGAGACACTTGGATAATCAGCTAGCACAGGCTCATTAGTGGCACAGAACAATCACAGCGATGTAATAACAGATCCCAGGAAATTTCAATTAAACCTGGAACTTTGTTAGGGTTTCATTTTATTTTCAGCACGACGAAGGACAGCGTAATTGCAATCAACTAAAGCCAATGCAAATCTCCAAAAGAGACCCCTTCCCCTGGGTCTGCTAGGGAATTAAGTCTCACTCTTCCTTAGCTCCTGCCCATCTTCATTCTGAGCCATTTAATGAACTCCTTCTCTGCCCCGAAGAATGTTCCAACTTCTGTCCCTAGCTTCTCTTAACGACAGGATCATTCTGGCTTCTGGCTGTAGCGATAAAGATGATGATGCTAGGAATTAGCACTCATTGAGTGCTCAACATATGCCTGGCGTCATGCTAAGGCCCTTTACGTGGATTATCTCATTTAAAACTCACTACAGCGTATTGAGAGGTACTGATTGATATTGTCACCATTTTACCTATGAGGTCACTGAGACTCAAACTTAAGAAACACTTTCTGGGTAGCACATCTCGTACATATTAGTGGTGTGGCCAGATGTCCAAGCCAGATCTGCACAGGTCCAAAGCCCACCATATCCCTGTTCATTTCTTTTCTCTCTCTCACTCCATTAGGTATTGGAGAGACTAGAAAATTTGGAAGAAGGATGGGGTAACCCAAGTACTGTACTGCCCAACCATCTCTTGTGGGGTCCTGGGTCTCCAGTCTAGGGTGGGCGGCTGGGGAGATTTTTAAAGAGCGGTTTCCATGAATGCTGCCTATGTCAAACCACCCAATCAGAATGTCTGGCCATGGCGCCCACACATCCATATTTTTCCAAAGCTCCTTAGGTCATCCTATAGTCCACTGTTCTTAAAACCTCACTCAGTACTTCTCCACCTGGCTGGTGGGGACAAGCATCTGGGCTGCTGGCCCAGCCCTGCATCCCATGGATCTGAGAGGGAAGGTGAGTCAGAACAAGGCTCCTTCTGAGAAGGCGTGTGATGACTCCCCTTCTATGACTTCGACTCTGGCTTCCATTTCCTCCTCCCCGACAGGACGGGTTGGACCGGGCGGTCCCTAAAATGCTTGCTAGCTCTGGCAGCCTGCAGAGGTTTCCTAGAATAGGCAACGCCTTATCTGAAGTTCACGAATTGCCATGGGCTTGCAGAGGAGATAATTCAGGGCCAGGAGTACCTTTCCAACACCCCTTAAGTCATTGTTTCTCTACAGTCAAGCCTCATTATTTTCAGACTTGCCCTTAAATTGATTCACTTTTACTTAAGTGTTTTTAAAACTAAATTTTACATCATTATTATATATGGAAAGCCATGTCCCCTGCCACAAATCGAAGGTAACCATAAAAATTTTTACCATTTAATTAATCTGCATCACCAAGGGTGTGCGCAGTAATACTCCGTCTAACTCCGTTCTGCAAGCGTGATCCTGATGGCTAACCACCTCTGGGCGGACTGCAGACCCACTCCTTTCACTCCTACAGAAAAGAACCCTGCGGGAGGGTCTAAGTCTTGAAGGAGGTAATCGGCTTTTTGTCCTACTGTTGGGGAGTCTTGTCCTTCCAGCGAGACTCAGTTCTAAATCTGCAGCCTTGCCCTTTTCTGAACCTCAGGTTTGACACCTGCAAAATAGGTGTCAGGAGACACAAGGTGCAACTCATGGGCTTCGTGGTGGTGGGAGCTTGCTTGCTCCTCCTCTCTCAGCTCTGATGGTCACAGGGGCAGAGGTAGGATGGACTATTGGAGAGAAAGAGAAGACAGATGATTGTGTGGTGAGTGGAGGCACTTTTGAAAAGTCCTTGAACCTCAAAGTAGCAACCTTCCAAACTCACATGAGACACCTTAGCAGCCACAACTGGGTGGCTATAGAGACCACTTAGACCCATCTGGGGCCCTTTTTCTCACTGCACATTTGTTACAGATTTGCACTCACTGGAAGAACGGTGACCCAGCCCTGCTGACCTAGAGCTCCATTCCAGCCACGGGGCAGATACGTGAACAAAGGTGCACACCGCACTGTACTAGGTGCCACCCCCAGGGGGCTGATCTCAGGGAAGGACAGGAGTCATTCAGCACGTTCCCTCCACAAACTTGCCTCGCAGCCCTCCACTCCACCTGCCCTGCCCAGAATGTGAGCCCTTGGTCTTGTGTATTTGGGGTCCACTTGTGAGTGGTAGCTTGCCTAGAGGTTAAGAGCACAGGCTTTGGGGCTGGCTCAATTTAGGATTTGTGTCACTCATGGTAAAGTATTAACCTTTTCAAAGCTTCAGCTTCTTTATCTGCAAAACAGGGACGCTATAAAGATTATGTGATATGATGTCAGCGAATTGCTCAGCAGAGAGCTCGACACAGCCTTCCAGAAACATTACCTGTAGTTATTATTGTAGCTTCTAATAGAGATTCCAGTTTTGGAAGGGGACAGAACTGGATTCAAAGGCTGGATCCATTGCTTGCTGTCCATATAGCTTTGAGCCTTGAGTTCTCATCCATAAAGAGGAGCAGTGATGGTGGCTTCTCAGGCAAGGCTACAAATGCAAGGTCCCTAGTGCTGCCCACCTCCTTCTGCTGCCTTGAGCCAAGTAGAGGCCACGTGTCCAGCCAGCACAGGACAAGTCTAGATGAAAGGCTCAAGGTTCACTTGTATGTCCCCCCCACTCCCATCGACTCTGCCCCAACCCAGCCCAAAGTGGCCCTTCACAGGTGCTGTTGGGCTCCATGTCACCGAAAGGACAGACCCAGCTTCCACTGCCAGATCAAGGCCGGCCACCCAGCGTGGACAACACTGTGGCCACCGGCCACGACAAAGACTGTGCGTAGTCCAGAGAGGACGGGGCAGCTGCCCTGGGTCAGGTCAAGGGGCAGGGCTGTAGGAAGGAGAGGGAAGGGGAAGGAAAGAGAAAAATATTCCCCCCTCTTCTCCCTCTCTCAATCCCCCATTCCCTCCCCACTCATTTCAACCCTCAGAAGTTCCTCGAAACCCTTCAAGGCGAAGCGGTGGCAGAGGAGGGCCCGGAACTCCTTGTAGAAGACATGTGTTTAAATTCTGTTTCTGTCTTTGCCAGGTGAACTTGGATGTCCCTCCTCAGAGTCGAGGAGGGAAGAGCTCTCCTCCAACAGTTACTGTGAGCAGTAAACGAGACATTTTCAGAGACGCGGCTTCTGTTCTTCCCCCCTTTCTCCTCCTTGGAAGCCACAGCTTTTCAGAAGCCACAAGATCTTCACTTCCTCTTCCTTCCCACCTCTGAGCCCCTCTCTGTCTCCCAAGCCAGGACACCCTCACCACCACCCACTTGGTGATCCAGAAGCCATATTTTCAGGTGTCATGACCTCCTGAAACATTAGGACATGGACAGTGGAGGCCCCTTTCTCAACAACTGGAGAAGATCCCTGCCCCACAAACACTTCCACCAGAGGGCATGAACGAAGACAGGATACCTCGGAAGGGCACACTGCGCTGCCCAGTGCTCCTGAGCCAGGAGATGCCCTCTACTGACCCCACTGGAGCCCACATCTCTCTCACCTGGCATGTCTGGCCAGAAGCCACAAGCCCTCAGTTTACCCTGTGGCATCCCACACTCCGTACAAACAAGAGCCGGTGTGCGGCAAAAAATCCTCCAGCAATTACCTGTAGAAACAGGGTGGAGAGTGTTGGGGACAGGAAGAGGAATTTATTTATTTGTTCTCTGTGCTTTGAGTTCGTTTTTAAATTGTCCTTCTGTAGATGAAGGCATCTCTCCAGCAGCTCAGCCCAGATCACGGCAGCTAATCTGCATCCGGCAGATCAAAATAGCCTCCAAACCAGATGGAGACCCAGAGCGCACCAGGAAAGCAGAACCGGTTCTAGTGCTGAAAGTGGGGATTTAAATAGAGTCACGTGAAGCCTTTTTGGGATTTTTCTGGGACGAGTGGGGGTAAGGAAAGGAGACTGGGATTGCCGAGACCAGGAAGAGGCAGGGAGGAGGGAGGCAGAAGTTAAGGAAGGAAAGTGAGAATTCATGCTGGCACTTTCCCTATAGATTTTCGGACCTCTGCCAGGAGGTCAAGGTGTCCGTGTGTCTGCAATGCTCAGACAGGAGCAAAGGAGGTGGAGGTTTTGCATGTTCCCCAGACACAGCACGGTGCTAGAGAAGGCACGGCTCTGGAGCCAGACCTGCTTACATCCTACCCATGCACCCTTGAGCTTCAGCTTCCTGGTCTGTAAATTGGGATTATGAAGTTTATCTTTTAGGATTTTGACAAGGCTTAAGATAAGGAATGGGTATCTACGTCTCCCCAAAACTCATATGTTGACCTAACTCCCAAGGTGATGATGTTAGAGGCAGGGCCTTTGGGAGGCAGTTAGGTCTTGGGGGTGGGGCCCTTGGGAATAGGATTAGTGTTTTTATCAGAGACCCCAGAGAGCTCCCTAGCCCCTCCCACCACATAAGGACACACCGAGAAGGCTTCCTGGTGTCTATAAACTAGGAAGTGGGCTCTCACCAGACATGGAATCTGCCGGCACCTTGATTTTGCATTTCCCAGCTTCCAGAACTGTGAGAAAAAACTGTGGTTGAAGCCATCTGATCTAATCCAGGATTCCAATCCCGGAATCCACCTTAGGGAAGGGCGTGTAGGGGGACAGGATAGAACTTTGCCTGGTAGAAGAGGAGAGCTTCCATTTGGGTCCTCAGGGCCTCTTCTGGAGCCAGCCTACCCCCTCCCGGGAGCTCTGGGGTACGCTCAGGCTGACCTACGGATGCTCACTTCCAGATCCGGGATCCACTAGAGGGAAGGGGCCATGTCTGCTTTGCTCACTGCTGTACCCCAGGGCCAAGCATAGGGCCTGGTACACAGCAGGCACTGGGTAAGCACGGGCTGAGATGAGGTAGTGAGAGATTCCAGAAGAGGAGGAGAGCAGACTCTGACCATAGCCAACAACAAAACTTTGGAACAAGGCAAATGACTCTTCGAGTACCTTGTAGGAACTTCCCCAAACGCTCCCATCTGGGGGCTGCCCCAGCCCAGCCCCGACCCCAGGTCTATCTGAATCCCTGGCTTGGAGTCACTCAGAAATGAACACAAGCCCCCCTGCCCTGTCTCAGGCTGTCTCCTCTGTGCTGATAGGATCACCTGCTCTGGGGGCCTGTGCTCCTCCTGGAATGGGAGCTCCTTGGGGGAGGGATAGACTTGGGAAGCCCCAGTCCTGGGTACCCGCACAAGGCCCCGCACAAGGCCTGGCAGGTCTCTGGTGGGAAGGCAGGCAGGGAAATGGGGGGGGGGGGGCACGGTCCTGGAGGTGTGGGCCGTCTGGGGCCTCCCTTTCCTGCCCCTCTACCTGCCCCAGCCCCTGGCCGGAGGCCTGGCCCTGCCCCCGACAGCAGGCGGCCCTCGCGCCCCAGCCTAGCCTCCACTCACGTGTCCGCCCCGTGGCCAGTCCCCGGGGGGCTGCCAGGACTTGATGGACTGCCGAGCTGCTGAGGCTGCCTTTGTTCCCAGTGGTTGCGCACAGGAAATCGATCCCGTTAATGGAGAAAATCTGGGTCGTGATGCGGAGATTGGGGATGGGCCCGGTGGCCCCGAGAGTGCTCACCTGCTGCGGCTGGAACCCTGCGGGGAAGCTGGGAGAGTGGGGGCGCAGGCTCCCGGAGAGCCGGGGTCGGGAGGCGCAGCGATGGCCCAGAAGGCACAGAGATGCTGGAGGGGGGGGCGACGCTGAGGCGGGGCAGCTCCAGGTGTGCTGGGGTAGGTGGGGGGTTGGCGGGCGGCGGGCGGCCCAGGAAGGGCTGCCCAGGGCACGCTGGTGGCCTTGGCACAGGAGCGCCGGGTGCTGGTGGGACGTGGCTCCCATGGACTCCCCGGTGCTGAGCAGCCGGTGGGAAGCCTGAACCCGGAGTCGCAGTGGCAGGTGTGATGGGATCACCTGAGCACCGCCAGGCTGGCCGCCCCCCAGCAGGACCCACCACGCGGCCCCGCGTGGCTCCCCCTCCCGGGCCTGCGGGCCGCTCCCCTTGCCCGCTGTGAGCGCTGTGGTCCTGCTGTCCCTGTGGAAGGCCCCCGCCCACGGGAAAGGCCCAGAGCACAGACTCAGTCAGTGTTTGCATCCCCACCAACTGGCTCTGTTTTGCCGGCACCGGCACCGTGTTCCACGTCCTGCTCCCTCTACCCTGGCTCCCGGCCCTGGGGTGATGGTGACGAGGCCTGCAAATCGCTCTGCGTTCCCACTTTACACCTAGCGGCAGCCTGTCACCTAAGCCAGCCTCCTTCCCACCTGGCCATCTGGCAGGGGCCCTGTGGGTTCCGGGGTCCCCCACAGCTCCGGGCTCCCGGGGGGCCAGCACAACACAGGCTTCTCAGCACTCCAGTACCCCCCACGGGTCTCCTGGGTCCCAGGTCAGACCCAGAGAGCACGTCTGGGAGGGAGCCTGTCGTTGGTGCAGAGACACCAAGGGCCTGCACAGGAGGCCCGGCCTGGCCCTGTACCTGCTCTGGGCCCTAACTTTGTACACGTCACCGCTCCTCCAGATCCGGGGCTTCCTCACTTATGAGGTATAGGGTGGTAGCCCCTGCCCTGCTACCTCCTCACAGGACTCTGTGGAACCCACAAGGGGGGAAACAGGTGTGCAAATACTGCATAAAGTGCTGGGTATATGCAATTACTAATGCCGTGTGTACACACTTTGTATCTAATCACATGACACAGGAGCTCCTTCCCAGGGACAAGGATGACTCTGAACACTCTGTGAGACGCTCCGTCTGACCCTGACGGCATTTATGGGCCAGGGTAGGTGGCAGGACAGGGTCAGAGCGAAGTTATGAGAGGAAACATCACAAACAGACACAGAAATGCATGAAACTGCTCTGTGCCCTCCTCCCCACCGGTCCCTAAGGATGGAGTTTCGTGATCCCAACTTAGAAAAAGGGGTGCTCTTCCCGAGTGAGCCCCCAGGACTACAGGCACCCAGGGCCTTGGTTGGAGGTTGGTAGGAGGTGTGCTTGGTGTCCCGGCCCTGTCAGTCCAGGGAGGCAGCGGGTTGCAAGGAAAGAGCTCCTGTGCTAGACGGGGAACAGGGTCCCTCTGCCCCTCACCTGGTCCTCAGACCCCCTCAGACAAGAGGGCTGACTTCCTTAGGCTCGGCGGGTACCCTCCCCCTACCTCCACCCCCAGCATCCCAGAGGAGAGCACCTCGGTAGAGCCCCACCTGGCGCTTTGCAGACTGGCCAGTTCTCACACCTGGGAGGGGCATGAGCGCTCAGTGCCCAGGGAACCAGTCTGGGTGTGGGAGAGATGCCACAATGGGAGTGTTTCCTCCCATTACAGGGCAGCTCAGGGGAGGGGGGAGCTTGCTAACAGCAGGAACCACTGCCCCCCTGTGAGAGCAGGGGAGGAGGCAGGTGTTCTGAAGCTTGCAGCCAGTGAGCTGTTCTCAGAGGGGGCAGGGCAGGGGTCTGGCATTGTTGGTTGTTGTTGGGGAAGGACGCCAGCCAGGGGGTTCATGCCAATGGGACTTACCAGAGGCAAGTCTCGGCAGGGCTTTTTGCTCAGTAGGGTAGAAAAACAGCCTCAGCCTCACCCCCAGCTCTGACCCGGCATAAACCTCCCCTGGGGTTCCTAGCCAAGGCCTGCCACACCTTCTAGGGACCTGGGTCCAGGGCCAAGCAATGGTGAGGGAGCAGCAGCTCTCCATGGCACACTCACATCAGACGTGCCCTCCGTGGCCAAGGTGGCCTCCATGGCCTCCACCCTGCCTCATCTCTGGGCTTCTGAGCTCCATGACCGTGCCCACAGCCACAGAATCTGCTTTGCCACTCAGCAGTGAGATGGCAGTAAGGTTTCTGAAGATGTTGTTTTCCTATTTTTTAACCACAGGAATCAGGATGGGCCCGCGGTGAAAGTGAGGATGTTGACCCTGGAATCAGAGCCACACGAGAGCTGGAAGGATCTTTAGATCATGCATTGCACATCCCTGATTTCATGGACCAGAGGGGCACATATGCCCAAGTATGCACAGCTGGTAGGGACAGAGCCCATCCCAGAGGAGGTCCAACCTGCCCCCAGTCTCCTTACCACGTGGGGTGCCTCTTCCCGCCCGTCCCTCAGAGTCCCGAGATGGGCTCTCAAGGGCCGGGTGGCCAGAGCCTAAGAGGGGCTCCGTCCGATGCTCATGGAAACATGCCTCTCAAAGGAGTGGAGGAGCCCCTTGGGGACAGGTGACAGTGGCAAGACCAGAAGAGAAGCCAGTTGGAACCACCACAGCTCTGACCGAGGCCACCCAAGTGATGGATTCTCCTGTGAGTTGTCATGACACAGAGGAAGCACTGGCCGTGAGTCAGGAGACCGAATCTGCTACTTGCAGCTTTGTGACTTCGTAGTCACAAGTAATGGAATCTCTCCAAGCCTCCGTGCTCATCTGGAAAATGGGCGCGCTCCACCTCCTTCACGGATGCATTGAGAGGGTAGAAATGCACCCACATTTAGAATGTGCAGCAAAGTGCGTGGTTCACAGTAGGCACCCAACCGTGCTGGCTGTTTCTCCTTACACACCCCCCTTTCCCTCTGTGGACTTGGTTTCCTGAGCTGTGAAAGGTAGAAGGGAATTAAAATGGTTTCTATAGTATCTATGACTGCCATCTCCAAGCCCCAAGTCATTTTTAAAATCTTCTAGTGACTCGCTGGAGCTGGCGTGCACGTTCTGCAGCGCAGCCCTCTGCTGTATTGCACACACAAAGACACACCAGGCGCTCTGACTCTGTCACAAAATGGAATTTCAATCCTGGTTTACACGTGCCCCATGAATATAGCATTCATAGGTTTTCAAGAACAGTTCTGATTTATACTCGTTCGTCATCCGAACTGTGACATTTTTAGAATGAAAGTGTTGCCAGGACAACAGGTATAAACCAGGGATGCCCTGAGAATCCTAGAAATACCCATCAGAGCCTCAACCCTCGGGGTCAAAGAGCCTACCCTGCGCCCCTGTCTGGGATGCTCGTGACTCTGGGTCTCTGCTCGAAGAAGGTCTCCCGACCGTGTCGACACGTCTGTCTTTCTTCTCTCTTCACAATTACCTGCTGCCCTATCATCAGCCACTTGCCTCTCACACTAACCACAAGCAGCTTAGCCATGGGAATCCTGTCCCTGACATGGCCTGGCGTGTAGTATGTGCTCAATAAATGTGGATGGTAAGGAAAAAACGCATGAATGCCCCAGTGAGGAGAGAGTAACCAGACGGAGAGTAGGGGGTTAACGCAGCTCCTGCTGGAAGCTGGAAGAAGTCAGCTTAGCAATAAAGAAGAGAGCTATTGTTTCCTACCAGGCAAGCCAGAGCAGGCCTCTTCTGTGCTCTCCCCTCTATCCCCTACGCACACACCTCTGTGCATGGCACCTGGTGGTTGGCCCGTGAGCTGACATCTTCGTGCCTGCAGGTGCAGGCCTAGAGGACAGCCAGTGCTTTGTTGAAAGGCTCTGGGAGTTGGAAAGTCTCAGCACCCAGAAGAACCCGGAGGGGACTGCACCCTCCCTCCCCAGACATGGCCCGCTCCAACCGTGGCATCCAGAGTGAGTCCCCCGTGCACTCCAGCAGGCTGCCTGGGTGCTGTCACTTGTCACTTGACAATGGAGAAGGATGTTTCTCTATTTTCCAGCTCAGATGAGCTTTCGAAGACGCTATCTGGCTGTGATATAAATCCATTGAGAAAGCCCTGGAGGGAGCCCCTTGCAAAGCCCTAAATTGGACACTAAAAACAGATAAAAGCCAATGGTTTAAAGGCTTTGTGTGAGCTCCATTTGGGGGAAGGAATGAAAACAGGGATTTAGTTTGTCCTCGCTTACCAACACACTTCAGGCAGGTGTGGCCTGAGACTTTTAAATCCTCCATGTCCCTGTTGCATGGATCTGAGTGGCCAATGAGCCGACGCTGGAGTGGAGTCCTGAAGCTAAGACAGCTTCAAGGGCCTGCTCCCCTCGCCTCTCTCCACCACTGCTGCCCATACCCCTGCTGGGATGGCCAAGCGCAGGGCTCAGCCCTTGAATGAATGAATGCATGAATCCCAACCCTGCCCCAGCCCAAGAGCTGCCCAGGGTTGACCCAGGTCCAGGTACACAGCATTTCCTTAGAGTGAACCAGTCAAGTCCACACCTGCCACTTCTGCAACCTGGGGCCCTGGCTTCCCTAGGCCCAGTCAGAGGACAGGCATGTTAAGTAACAAGATGTTGCAGCCTGCCTGGACATCATCTTCTCGTACACTTCTGTCTTTCTTGGCTGCCTGCAGCCAACGAACCTGGAATGTGGGAAGGAGGAAAGGCCAAAATGAAAATTCCCAGTGGGTTTTGGCCCACCACACAGCACACAGTACAAGCTGGAGTGACCAGGGCACATGTAATCCTGCAGCCCTTCTTTGGGGTAATGGAAGTGTAGCTCTTCCAGTCAAAAGCATAGGCCATCACTTTTGCGAAATATTGCCATGGGAGGAAGAGGAACATTGCTAATCTTTAACTCAGTGGTTCTCAACCTACACATTAGAATGCTCCCCAGGATGCATTTTAAAATCGCAATATCGGGGCCATACCCCAGACCCTTGAAATCAGAACATCTGGGGGTAAGACTCAAGCATCAACAGTTTCAAAGCTTCCGGATGATTTCAAGCCACAACCAAAGTGGGAAACCACTGTTCTAATTGGCTAGACCTATTAATGACCGTGTGGAGGCTGGGGTCAGTGCTTCTGTATTTCTCAAGGCTCTTTCCACTCCTGCCTTCACCCTCACCCTTTAATTCAGACCTGAAGTGGAGGGAGAAGGGCTGGAGAGATGCCAAGTGATGGAGGTTAAAAATGCCACTATTTCTTTCCCTCAGGCACAGTGAACCTGACCTCGGTATGGTCTGCATTAGGATTTGCAGAATGCGGAAAGAGTCCACTGGTCTGGTATCATGTTAGAGATAGAAGGAATGTTGGAAATCATATAGGCCAACCATCCCCTCAGTTTTAGAGGCAAAGACACGGAGGAGAGTGGGGATGTGGCCTACTAGGGTCCCTGAGCACTTGTGTGAGTCCTGGGCTCTATCCTTTGGGTGATGACACCGATCTCGGGACTTCTGGTTCCATGCAGCTTCCAGCTCTGCCACTGAATGGTGGGGGCCTGGGACAGAAAAACCTTTTGGCTTCTGGTAACCTCTCTGTGAATACAGTCCCCAAGACAGAGAGGAAAAGAAGAGTCGTCATAGCGCCACGTTCAGCAGACGTATTCCTGAAACTTGGCCCCACCGTTTAGAGGCTGCATGACCTTGAAGCCACTCTTAGCCTCTCTGAGCTTCTGTTCTACTCATCTATAAGATGAGGAACCTATAACCTATATATCACAGAGCTGTTAGGTAAAGGTTAAATGAGATAATACATCTAAAGTATCTGAGCTATTCTAAGAGTTTAGCAAAAGCTACTTTCTACCCTTCCCTTCCCTCCTCCCGGTCCTTTCTTAGAATCAAGATGATGAGTCCTCCAGGCAGGATCGCTGCTCTCAGCCCCTGGAAGCTGTGCTGACCTAGGCCAGTGTGGGATGTATGTCTCAAACACCCGTAGAAGGGTTCCCTCTTTGGCCAAGGAAACCCCTTGCATATACAGAAAGGGTAGGTCAGCTTTCTTCAAGCTTCATAGGACTGTTCCCAGGAGGTCAAGCCTCTGACCAGAAGTTTTCAGAGTTTCTGGTTGGCTCCTCCAGCCCCAGACGGGGCATCCTTTACAGCCATCGACCTAAGTGACCTAGAACTAAATGAGATAATTAACTGATTTGTCAACAAGTGCCAATTGTTGAGTGCTCGCTGGGGGTCAGGGATAAAGGAATGACAAGACAGGCATAATTACGGGCTCTCATGGAGCTTCCAGATAGATAATATGTTAGACAACCAATTTCACTTTGAGGGGTACATGCTATGATGGGGGAAAGACATGGAGCTTTGGGAACACTAATGAGGAGAACTCACCCAGGCTAGGAGGAGGCCAGGAAAACTTCCTGGAGGAGGTGGCCACCATGCTAAGAACTAAAGGATAAGTAAGAAATATCCAGGAGAACTTCTAGGGGGATGAATCCTGTTCTAGGAAAGAGGAAGAACGTGAGGAGGGGTGAAGGAGGGGTGAAGATCATAGGTTCTAGACAGAACCTTATGCCTTTGAAGATCTGGTGGATTGTTGAGAGACAAGCATGCAAAAGCCAGCTAACCCCAGACCTTTCAGTGCAGTGATCCTCCAACCTGAGTACGTGGTAGTCACCCAGGAGGCTGGGTAAGCCCAGATTACTGCCCCGCCCCCATCCGGGGATTTCTGATTCAGTAGGTCTGGGGAGGGGCCTGTGAATTTGCCTTTCTCCCAAGCTCCCAGGTGACCCCCATTGGCTGGTGCCAGCCCCGCTGTGCTAGGCAAAGGGAGGACCTCAAGAGGAAGGAGAACAAGAAATAGTCAGAGGTGGCCTCCAGAGATCCCGCCTGGCTGCAGTGCACAGACTGAAAGCTATGGAGTGAGTGGGTGCCTGCGGGCAGGGGACCCCAGCATCCCCTGCCTCTCCCCACGGCAACCAGGAGTACACTCAGCTCAGACAGCTTTCTGCTCGAGCCAGAGAGGGAGCACTCTGCTCAAAGACAAATTTCCATAAGCCCCTTGCATTTCGGCAGGTCTCAACGATTAACTGGCTTTGCTCTGATTGTCTTTTTGAGAATGCTTGTTCAGTGAGCAGCTTTGGGAGATGGAGACAGTGTGTCTCTGGAGCAAAGGAAAGGTTAGCTTCATGTCCAGGATGATAGAGATTATGTGTCCTGGGGCAAAGGTCAGACGGCTTATGTCCCGTTATAAAAGATTCAGGTTCCCTGAGCTCAGGCTTCCTTCTGGTAGAGCAGCCCACTGCCCGTGCAGGCGTCACCTGGCCCTCTTCCGGTCACCCTGTAGGAACTGGGGAGCCGTGCCTGCTGACGCTCTGGCTACCGCTATGGCTAACGACCTCTGTCCCTCACCAGGAAGTCTCCTGTCTTCTGCCAGCATCCAGGGAGCTGTGGCGGGCTAACTCACCAGCTTGTGAGTATGGTAAAATCCCAGACCCTGCCCAGCTCTCAACACTCCCCCACCCCATGGCACCCCTCTGCCTCAGGAGAGTGGCCTTTCCTGGCAGCCTTCCTCACCCCCACACTCCCACATAAAACTGCACTAGCCCAGCCTCCAATTCACATTCTGGTATATCCACGTGTCACAGACTCCTCTCCAGGACTCGATAGCAGTGTTTTCTGCATTGACCCTCCACGTGCAGGTGGGTTTCCTCTTGAAGACTTCCATCCTCCAGGAATCTAGCACTTCGGGGCAGCAATGACATTTTCTTTTCTTTTATCTTTTTAAAAGATTTTATTGATTTATTTGAGAGACAGACAGAGAGAGTGTGAGAGCATGAGCAAGTGGGAGGTGCAGAGGGGGAGGGAGAAGCAGGCTCCACGCTGAGTGGAGAGCCTGACGTGGGCCTCAATCCCAGGACCCTGAGATCACTGCCTGAGCTGAAGGCAGATGCTTAACCGACTGAGCCACCCTGGCGCCCCAGTTAATGGCATTTTCACAGTCCCACAGGTGTTAGGCTTTTACAGATCCTAGGTATTTGTACATCCACCACTGTATCTGACTTTCCCAACAAACCTGACATGTGGAGGGGGGGGGTTGCTGATTCAGGCCCATTCTACGGATAGGGAAGCAGATGCCTGGACATTGAGACTCATCATTATTAGCAGGACAGGACCAGCTCCAAATCCCCTGCTCTTTTTCACAACCCCACAGTTGTTGGTGTTTTCATGTTTTAATGTCAACCTGAGCCAGGCATGATTAGGTAGGTAAGGTCTGATGGCAGTTAAAAAAAAAAAAAAATTCTACAAAGCCAAAGAGAGATGGTTCAGGAATTACATTAGCATTAATAATCAAGAGCTGACTGCCTGTACATTTAAACATTTCCAGACCTAGCTTTTACTCAAGACTGGGAACAAGAGCATGGGCCCCATCACATGCCCTTACACAAGGATGTGGTTGTAGGTAAGGGGGGGGGGGGTCCTTTTTAACAGTCCAGGAGAGGGACTGTGCTTCCCAGGTGGTGGTGGGGTTCGGAGGGGGGCAGGCTGCAGGCTCACTGCAGGCCGTGTGGCTTGTTTTTGAATTGTAGATTGCCTGGTGTGATTGGAAAGTCAGAAGTGTAGCCAGGCCCCCTGCAGACCTATTTATGTAGAACTGGTCTCCTCTTTGAGGCTGAATAAACATCAGAGACTGCCCAGCCTATTGTCAAAGCAGGTGCCAACTTCAAACCAAAGCTGAACATTTGGGGAGCGCTGGAAGCCTGGCCGGGTCCCTACTCCCACCCACCCCCCTCCCCGGTGTGCTCAGGATTTCCTTCTCTGGCTTCCGTCTGCAACCAGCCACATGAAACTTTTAGCACCTGCCTCCTCCTCGGCTCCTGTTCCGTCCTTCTCCTCCACCACTTCCGTTTCATCTCTAAATGATCTAATATTAATGTTCTCGTCATTACAGTGTTCAGAGGAAAAGAACAGGTTTTGTCCACAGAGAGAGGGAGTTGAGAAATTAATATAATATTTGTTCAGGATTGATTTCAAGCTGTAATCCCTGCTGCCAGAGAGACCCATCTGTTTAAAACTATCAGACACTAATTACCCAGAGCTCAAACACAATAGCAGGATTGAGGAGCGATGTCCTGATACTCCCACACACACTTGCAATTTAGCATTGTTATTTATTAAGGGGAAAAAAATCTCTTAGTGAAGACGGATCCCCCATCCACTTGACTGGCAGAGGTTCCCAGGGGACCGAGCCCAGTAAGGAAGAAGCCCGAGGAATTTCTTGATCAAAGACTGCCTGGAATTGCATTCATCCAGCTATAAAGGCCAAATCCATTCCAAACTCTCGTCCTGTTGCCTCTCCACCCCAGTTGGACTCTCCAGCGAACAGAGTCTTTAGTGAGAGTTAATAAAGATAACCATCATATTCCGGGTAAACCAGGGTTGAAGCTGCGGATTGATCTTTGAGCGTGTATCTTTCCTCCTGTGGAATAATCGGGTGCCAAGCCCCACAAAGTCTGTTTCTACCACTTCACTCACATCTGACCCTGTTCCTTTATTTTCAAGTAACACCCAAGTTCTTGGACAGTATTCCGAGTCATAGGTGCCCAACTCCTGTCTCTATCTCCCTCTGATCTATGTTAGGCTCCATTGCTACCTGAGTCAGAGGACAGTGATGGGAGAGCGGGAAGAGGGAGAAGAGGGGAGAGAAGATGGAGAAGAAGAGGAGGAGGTCAGAGAAAGATGGGGAGGATGAAGGGGAGGAGGCAGTAGAAGAGGAGGAGGAGGATGGAGAAGAGGAGGGAGAGGAGGAGGGAGAGAAGTGAGAGGAGGAGAAAGATGACAAGAGGGAGGAGAAGAAAGATGGGGAAGAGAAGCAGGAGGAAGGGTAAGAAAGAGAGAGAGAAGGACAGGGTGGATGGAGAGGAGAAGAAGATGGAGAAGAGGGTGGGGGGAGGACAGAGAGGAAGCAAAGGAGGATAGGGAGGAGGAGGAGAGGATGGAGAAGAGGAGGGAGAGAAGAGAGAGGAGGAGGGAGAGGACAAGGAGGAGGAGAGGAGGATGGGACAAGAAGCAGGAGAAAGGGAAAGAAAGAAGGAGAGGGAGGAGGGGGAGGAGGGAGATGATGGAAGGAGGAGAGGGGAAGGGGAGAAGAGCAGAGGAGGAAGAAGAGGAGGAGGACAGAAGCAGAAAATTGGTAGTAACGTAGCTAATTAAGTCATTCACCTGTTCAAAAACCCTCATGGCCCCCCTGGGCCACCAAATAATTGGATATTTAACACCCTCCAAGCTCTGGCCTCAAGGCATTTCCAGCTCTCCTTCTTCCTACTCTTTTCCTTCTGTGAATATATAATATGAGATGGACCGTTCCAGTCTCCAGATTCACTGCAGATGTTCTTGTGTCTTCCCCTTTGTCAAGTTCGTTCTTACTGTCTGGAAGGCCTGACCTTGCTCTCTACACTCCTTCCTTCTCCAAGCTCTTCTGTAATCCCACAGCCAGATCTCCCTCCCTCTCCTCTGTGTCACTGTCCTGTTTTATTTGGGCTGTGCTTTACAGCACCTATGGTTTGCCTAATATACGCGTTCCTATCCCTAGTAGACCGAACCCTTCTTGAGTTGGTGACCAATATTTACAGAACCACTGTTCTGTACCAGACACTGGGCATGGCACCGGGAAATAGCAGTAAATGGAACAGACTTGATTCTTTTATGAAGAGTACAGTGTGGGAGGACAGACAGTAAACCACCCATTGGTGTCACACACCACCACTGAGGAGGAGCTCTGGGTCTGAACCCGGGATGTCCTAGTGGGGTTGGGGGATGTCTCCAAGAAGAGGCATCATTTAAGGTAAGGACTATCTAGGCAAAGAGAGGAGAAGAACTTTTTGTTTCTATTTTCTATCTGGAAGAAACAGGTTGTATCGAGGCTTTTCAGAGGTCACACACAGGATCTAGAAAGCTCCCCTTGGAAGCATCGCAGAGGACCGGAAACCCAGTTTTTTAAAAATGCATTTTATTTATTTATGATAGAGAGAGAGAGAGAGACAGAGACACAGGCAGAGGGAGAAGCAGGCTCCATGCAGGGAGCCCAACGTGGGACTCGATCCCGGGACACCAGGATCACGCCCTGGGCCGAAGGCAGACGCTTAAACTGCTGAGCCACCTGGGCTGCCCCAGAAACCCACTTGAGAGGCTAACATAGGAGCTCAGATGTGAGGTAATAATGACTTAAATTAAACTAGGCTGGAGAGGAGGGGTCAAATTTAAGAGATACCAAGGAAAAAGAATCACCAGAACTTAATTTCCAAATGGCTATTGGGGGAAGAAGAGGAACAAGTCCAGGATGGCTCTCAGGTTTCTGGATTCTGAGTGGATGGCAGTGTCCCCAACCGGGAGGGGCTATGTCAGGAGCAAGAGCACATTGGAAGTCAGAAAAGGAGCTCCATTTTGGATATACTGAGTCTGAGGTTCTGTAGATGTTAGGAAACTTCTGGCACTTTCTTAGGACCTGCCATGGTGTTATTTGAAACCACTTTATTGAAGTATAACTGACATATAATAAACCGCGCGAATTCAAAATGGAGTTTGGTTAAGTTTTGACACATGTTTACACCTGTGAAACCATCACCACCTCAAATGGTAAACATACCCACCACTCTAAAAGTTCCCTCCTGCCCACTGTAACCTCTCCTTCCTCTCCTCCCAGGCAACCACTGATCTGTTTTCTGCCACTATAGATTAGTTTGAGTTCTCTGAAGTTTTATGTAAATGAAAGCATACAGTATATACTCTCTCTTGTGTGGCTTCTTGTTTTCAGCATAATTATTTTGAGACTCTTTGTGTTGTTCCATTTTTCATTAATTCCTCCCTTTTTATCAATGAGTAGTATTCCATTCATTGGATAAATCACAATTTGTTTATCCATTCACTTACTGATGGACATTTGGACTGTTTTCAGTTTTGAACTATTACAAATAGAGCTGCCATAAACATTCATATACAAATCTTTCACCTGATGAAAAACTATATATTCTCTTTCTTTTTAAGATTTTATGTATTTATTCATGAGAGACACAGAGAGAGAGGCAGAGACACAAGCAAGCTCTATGCAAGGAGCCTGATGTGGGACTCGATCCCGGATCCCAGGATCACACCCTGAGCCAAAGGCATCATGCTCAACCACTGAGCTACCCAGGCGTCCCTATGCATTTCTCTTTCTCTTGAGTAAATACAAAGAGTGAAATGCTTAGCTCATCTGTATGGCTATAATTCCACAGTGCAGTCCTGGCACAAACCATCCGAGTTCATGCAGGCTCCTCAGATTAAAGGCATAGTCTTCCATAAGACTGCCCTCGCTTCAGATGCCAGGCCACCTTCACTTCTGACCAACGGACAGAAAATTCAGACATTCTTGCAACTTCCTCAACTTTGATAAGTCACTAGATGAACTCCCAAGACTCTAGAAAGCAAAATATTTACAATTACAGTTTATGATAAAGGATGCAAATCACAACCAGCCAAATGAAGAGACATATAGGGGAGGTCTGGGAAGGTCCTGAATACAGAACTCGCAGGCCCTTTCTTCCTGGAATCCAAACATGTTGCCCTCTTGGGTATGTTCACCAATCAGAGGATTGACTGAGCATCGGTGCCCATAATTTTTATTGGGGTTTTATTATGTGGAAAGGGATGATTGAATCCTTGGCCATGTGACTGAACTCTCTCTCCAAACGTCCATCTCTCTCTGAGGAACATTCAGGCCAAGTCACACAGCTCAAAACCTTACCCTCTAGTGTGACAAGGACCGCCCCCATCCTGAGTCATCTTTTTAGCCTCCACCCAGGTGTGGTCCCAGAGCCTGCCATGAATAGCAAATGTATTCCTTTCAAGGGTTTAGAAGCTCCCTCCCAGGAACCAAGAAGAGAGATCAAATTCTTTGTGTACGACAATGGTGTCTGTAGCCAATAAATCTTTGTTAAATATATTAATGACTAAATTATAAATGAAAACCTACAGAAAATGAATGACCAGGAATAACCCTTTTTCGTTGCATACAAATGAAAGCCGTCTCAAACGAATTAAGCAAAGTGTTGGCTTGCAAAGTGGGAAATAACTGTGAGTGTTCAAAGAATGAAGGGCTGCAGGTATCCAACCACCAGGAGCCAGAATCAGGAACCGGGGCTGTCAGAAATCTGCCTCCCTGCATCCAGACCTCATTTCCATTTGTCTATTCCATCGGCAGAAAGGCTTTCTGTCCCCTTGTGACAGGGAAGACAGCCTTCAAATGCCCTGCATCACAATCTTTTCTTTTGCTTTTTCAATCTCTTAGCACAAATATATAAATTGGAGGCAAGAACTCTAATTGGCCCTGTTTGGGTCACGTGCTCAGTTCTTGGTCTGATCACTGGTCCCAAGGGAGGAGGTGATTGTCCAGGCCTGGGTCACTTGCCTATCCCTGTGGCCTGCTGTTATGATTGACACACCAGTGAGAACATGGGGGACTGGTAGGTCCCCAAAGGGAGAGATGGCAAACAGATAAACATCAGATACGTACTACACTTCATGTCTATGTTTTAAAGTTCAGAAGGGGCTTCCCCATATATCATTTCACATAATCTTCCCAGTGATTCTGGGAAGTAGGATTGCATTTCACAGATAAGGGAATGAGGTTTGGTGAGGTTTGGTTCGACTAGAAAATTCAGCTGCAACTGGGGCATATTGATTCCCTGGCTCCTCCGCACCGACGCGGGGGGCCGACCACCAGCCCACCCAGGCCATCTTCCTTGACCTGGAGGGACCCCTCTCTAACCCCTCAGTGATGAGCTTACCAGGTCTGAAATGTGAAGGAAACCAGAACCAGTGGGTAACACCCAAACTGCAGCTTGAATGATTGAAATGCGATGAAGGGCTCTCTGTCAGACTCCTCAGAGAAGGAAAGCCTGGATTCTGTTTGGCAGGAGGATCTATTTTCACCTGGCGAGGGTGGTCCCCCAAGGACCTCGTGTGGTCTTTCCAGGGGCAGAGGCGTTGAACTAACGAGGGTCTGTTCCAGGTCCAGCCTTTGAAGCTATGATGGAAACCCAGCTCGTTTCTGGCTCTTGATCCGAAGAGAACAGAAAGAGAACGGCATGGCCATTCCTTTGGGAGGCTGGCACCTGCCTCCACGGTTGTCAGGAAGCCATGTCCTACGTCCGAGTCAGAACCAATGACTCCTCTGGGAGACCATCAAATTAAGACCTTTCAATCGGGAAGGCCTAATGCTATTGATTAGAGAACAGACACCAAAATCTGAACTCCCCTGGCCCCTGGCTGAACAGATTTATGTTCTCCCTGCCTCTAAATCTTGAGCTTGTACCACCTGGCACCCCTAGGAACTCAGGACTCAGACAGTAAGCAGAGCCTTTTACCCATTTCCTGGAACATTTCTGCATCAGCCTCGGTGAGGGGCTTGTCCTGATTCTGGGGCTGTCTGTGTGGCCTGGTGTCCCGCGTCTTTATGAACAGCAGCAAATGTCACATGCAAGGTACCTGCTCAATTAAAAGAATTCACAATGTATTTCATAATTTCCCAGTCTTTGCAACTTGGACACCCCTTCCCCCCCTCCCCACCCCCCTACCCTTCCACCCCTGCCTCCCCGCCACACACACACACATTGTGCTTTGCCCTATGAATGACAGGGCTGGAAAGTCAGGAAGTCTTTGTTCAATGAAGAATTCGATGAATGGATGAATGAATTACTTGAGCAGATGAGGGCCTTTCCTCTCTTTGAAATCTCTGTGGCCACGGGTCACGCGTTGGAGAACATTGATCAGAATCTCAGCCTAGTGCAACTGGTATGACAGTCTCAGCATCCCATGACCAGTCACCCCACAAGTCACCTGTGCTTCCTCTGAGAAGCTGTCTCAATTCCCACCACCCCTGGGGATTTCGCACCTTGCAACAGAGATGCTAACAGAAAAACAGCCATTTCTGGGCCCTGAACCAAAGACACAGGTGAGATGGAGTGATGTGGATGGAAGCCACAAAGGAGACAGGGACACCTGCCCCCAACTCGAACCTGCCAGACTCCTGACCCTGGAGACCAGGGGAGTGAGACAACAGAAACTCCACACTGGTCCCTTCTAAGGGTAACTCCTAAAACGGCAGAGGGCAGGATTTAGGTTATACCAATTCCCTCTCACAGCAAGGCCCCAGAGGCGGGGAAGTGGGGAAGATGGAGAACAGAGTTTCCTTTTCTGCTGTTCTTGAAAAAGGCTACTTCTCCCACACCCCACCCTCCCCAACCCAGGCAGAGAGGCCAGGGCACAGTCCTCCTGCGGACAAGGGGAAAGAGACTGGCCTTGCCACCAGCAGAGAGAGGGCTGTGGAAACAGCCTGGCCTTCTGTCGCCAGCGTGCTGGACAAGCCACCAGGATGGCGTGGGGGGCTGCTCCAAGCCCCCCATCCCAGGCCCAGCAGTGTCAGTAATTAGAGCACGGTCCTTCCTGACCCGAGCAGAAGCGAGTGTAACCAGAGAGGCCCAGTCTTCCATGGAGGGAGGTCAGGGGGGAGGTGCTGCTACTGGCTGTGATCCTTCCTCCCCTCCCGGAGGGTGAGAGGCAGAGCAGGTGCAGGAAGCAGCTGAATTAAACAATGTCATGGGGCTGGGAGGAGGAGGGAGGGACGGTGGCGCTACAAGGAAATGCTCATTCTGACAAAAGGAAATGAAAGCCCCAATGATCCCACAGGGAGGAAAGGTGAGCTGGAGGGAAATGAAATGGAAAACAGCAACAAATTGGAAATCAGGCACAAGGGTGGTGGGAGGGAGTGTGGAGGCTGTCAAGCAGGGAGACAGCTCCCCAAAGGGCTGGGCTTTCTGGAGAAGACCTGAGACCCTGCAGGTCGGAATCGCCACTTCCCTGGAGTCAAGGGGAGCCCAGTGCCTGCTGCTGCTGCCGCCCACCAGGAAGAGGTGGCCATGGCTGAGGCACCTCCGGGCCTGGCGGTCCTCCTGCTGTTCCGTGGGAGGTCAACTTAGCAGTCACCATGCGAAGCTGGGTGAGTCTAGTGCCAATGGGGATCTTCTGGGAAGGCGAAGGGCCTCTGGGTACCCTTGAGGAGATTCCTGATCTTGACTTCACTTCTGTGAGAGTGTTGGGAGCCAGACACATCTGGGCAGGTGCATAAAGAAGCCAGGGCGCCAGCGTGGGCTCCACCAAGTTCCACATCCAAATGATCCCCTGTCCTTTGCGGGTCCCCTGGGGCTTGAGCATCATTGCTAGAAGGCTTTCATAGGCACAGGGCTCCCCTCTCAAAGCCTCCTCCCAGGGTCCGGGAGCCCTCTATGGATTGCCCATCTTCCCCTCTAATCTCCTGTCATCCCCCATACGGCCTTCCAGCTCCATCTGCACCAAAGTCTCTGGCTCCTGCCTCCTGCCATTGGGAAGGTCCTCTCTCCTGCGTGCTGGCTCTGCTTCCTCCAAAAGCCTTGGCAGGGGGTCACTGGGCGCTTCCTTCACTGTGCTGCTCTGGGTCCCTTGTGACTCTCACTCAGTCTCCCCTGTGTCTTCGAGCCTGCCTTAATCTGAGAGGCCTTCGGAGCCAGCTCCAGTCCCTTCCTTCCATGACCCCCTCTCTAAGCCTGGGGTTCAGGCCGGAGTGAGCGCCCCACCAGCTGACTGACTGGCTCCCCGGGGGTCTGAATGTCATCCTCTGGGTAAGATATGCAGAGGTAACTTACTTTGGGGGCAGCTTTTATGATGTCACTTTTATAAACCAACCAACATGCTGGCCTCGGGGTTGTTGGTGCTACCTGCTAAGTCACCTGGAAGGAAAGAGTCTGAACTGAGAAGGATTTCCAATGTTCATTTCCAATCAAAAAGACTTAAAACTACGTGTGAGAAGAACAGCGGTAGGAGGTAGCGCTGTTCCCCTGGAGGAGTGTAGGCGCTAGCACCTTCCCGTGTGCTCCGGGCTGTCATGGAGCAGAGAATAGACTCCATCCTTGTGCTGCGGAGGGTAGAACCAGAGCCGGTGGGTAGCACTTCAGTGTGGACAGACTTCAGCTCAACGGCTGGAAAAGCCATAGAACCATCCAGGTGGCCCTGAGCCTTAAGACACACAGAGCTCCCTGCTGTCAGAAGGTTACAAATGCAGTGATGACCAACTTGTAGAGAAGGTTTAAACTTGGAAGGGGGAGGGGGGGAGGAGAGGCTGTTGGTGGGGAGGGAGAGGCAAAGGGACCCGATGACCTTCAAAGTCTTTCCAGTCCTGGAGAATCTGACCACGACTACACAGGACAATGGCTTCAACCAGCAAGGGACTTCCAAGGCCTCCAGAAACAATTGCCCTAATCATGCATCATAAAGTCTGCACGGAACTCCAGAGGTCATCGCCTCCGTGCCCGAGGTGCCCCGACCCAGCAGTGAGTTTACGGCTGGTGCAGGTGGAATTTCTGTGGGGTCATGGTGGCAGGTAGTGGAGGGCTCTGCGGTGGCAGGCGGAGATGGAGGCGAGCTCTGGAGCCCTGGCACCGAGCGGGGAGGCTCTTGCCGAGGCCCCTCCATCAGCCGCGAGTGGATAACAGCGTGCAGATGTCCTCTTCGGGCTGGAGGGAGCTCCGCTCAGCTGGCAGCAGTGAAACAAGTGTCTCTCCATTGTTGAGCTGCCTCGCCAGCTGCTGACAAGGGAGGGGTTTGCAGACAGATTGAACCCACGGAGGGATAAAAGTCGCTCGGAGACAAACACACACACTCACAGAATTTCCTGAGCTGAAGCTGTTTGGAAGCTCCTGTCATACTCCCAACTCCAGCAAAGAGAAGGGAGGTGAGCGGGGAAGGGGCGGCTGCAGACAGAGGCTGGGGACGCTGGGCGCTGGTACTCCTCTAGAATTCTCCTCCTTTGTTATGGAAGCTTCCTTTCAGAATGACTGGGGAGTGGTGTGACTCATGACTGCAGTGCCTTCACTCCTCAAGGAGCAAGACGGTGGTGGCCTCGCTGCAGGCTGGCTCTCACCAGGGATTTTTCCAGGTTCCTCTGGTGGGGGAAGGGGGGTACCTTGCGCTAGCTAACATGGGCCAGTGCCCCCGAGATGCCACCCCTCCGAGCCTTGGAAATATCCGGTGAACCTTCCCCTCTTCTGTACAGGTGGTTGGTGTCCTGTGGGCACAACCACAGGATCTCAGAGCAGGTACGGGCCAAATTGTCCTCCCGATGGTAGAGCTAGGAGATTGACGGGGCTGAGGACGCAGGACAGGAGTCTGTGCTGCTGGTTAAGTCCTGCAGGCCAGGGGCAGCCCAGGTGGTTCAGTGGTTTAGCGCCACCTTCAGCCCAGGGTGTGATCCTGGAGACCCGGGATCCAGTCCCACGTCGGGCTCTCTGCAGGGTGCCTGCTTCTCCCTCTGCTTATGTCTCTACCTCTCTCTCTCTGTGTGTGTCTCTCACGAATAAATAAATAAATCTTAAAAAAAAAAAAAAGTCCTGCAGGCCTGTCCTTCAGATTCTGCTCTGTTGCCACCTCCTCAGCCCTGAGCCCGGTGAGACGCCGCCCCTGTGTCCTCATGACCCGGACAGCACACAGTCTGTCTCTGTGTGCTATCCTACCTCACCCAGGAGACCCTGAGGTCTCCAGAGACCTCTGCGGGGTCTGTTCAGTGGAGTGAGTCTGCACCCACGATTATAAATTGCTCAAGAGCAGAGCAGGGTGGGGGTGAGGGTGAACAATCCAGGTGCCCACGCTGGGGCTCCCCCAAGGCCAGGTCCGCACCTGAGAATCAATGCCTCCCTGTGACACCTTAAACCCCCAGGCTGGGCTCCCCCAGCTCTTGGCCCCGGGGCACAGAAAGAGAAGCAAATAGTAATTGTTAGGACCCAACCACATAGAGACCATCTCTTAGCCCATTTACCCCTCAGAGCAGCTGGCCCCTCATAGGAAACATGAGGCAGGGGATGCTTGGTATAGCCTTGGACTTTGCTGCTGCTGCTTCCAGAACTATTAGAGGAGCAGAGTGTGACCTCCCCGAGCTCCGAACGCTGAGGCGCTGAGGCCGGTGCTCTTTGCGCCACGCCCCGCTGCCTGCAGCAACCGCGCACAGCTCCTGCCCAGGTCAGGCTACGGCTACTCTGAAGGGCGGCCTCGGGGGCCTTAGAGGTCCCTGCTAACTAACCCAGAGGGGACAGAGGTCTACCACTCCTGACTTGATGACAGAGAGTGTCGCTCTGGCTCAGTGCACCCCAGTCCCGACTGGACTCTGTAGTTCCGGCCGGGGCCCAGGTGATTCCAGTGCCCGCCCACCTGCTGGCGAGGCCCGCTTGCCTCTGTGAAGCCCCCCCACGGCCCCTCACTGCCTCTGCACAGCTAGTCCTTGCTCGGGCCTCCCCTGACCTGCAAACCGTGGAAGGCACCCGCCTCCCCTCTCACCTGGGCCTCCTCCTCCACGCAGACTCTGTGCGGGTGCCTCCTGCGGGGAGCTCTCCAGGCTGCCAGGTCCTGCTGCTGCTCGGGTGGGACCCCGGGGTGGGGTGAGGGGGCCTCTGATTTGCCCGTTGCCTCTGTTTTGGAGGAGCAGCCCCTGGAGGGACCTAGGCCCTAGCAGCCCCTGGCCCTAGAGAGACTCTGCCCAGACTCAGATGGCCGAGCCACGGGCAGGCACGGACACCTGTCGGCAGCACTACCAGGCCTGGATGGTTCTGTATTACCCTCGGCGCCTCCTCTCCTGCTCCTGCCTTCGCTGCCGAGCTCCCTTCCCACCAGGGAGGGCCACAGAGACCGGGTGCAGACAGGGAGTGACAGGACGCCCAGAGGCGACCACTGGAGGGGTGCAGGTGCCCCGGACAGCCTGAGGGGCCTGGTGAGTCCCCTGAAAGCAGCACCCCAGTGGCAGGGCCCGTGACTGTCGGGGCCCCAGGGAGAAAGCAGCCAGTGCTCAGGATGGATTCCGGGCAGGGGATCAGCAGGTGGCCCAAATTCCAAATTGGAGCCAGACTGTCTACCCTGATGGAGAGAGAGCAGAGGCCCACCCAGGAAATAGGTCTCAGGAGAGGATTTTCTGACCCATCCCAGCCAACACCACCCTCATGACCTCTCACTTGCCTGAAGTCCTCAGGGAAGACTCAGGGAACACCCTGCCCACCCCACAGGCCGCCTCCAGCCCAAACTGCACAGCAGTGAGAAGGCGGGGTGGGGGTGGGGGGCTTCATGAAGTGCAGCAGACACAGCATCTGCAGGCGGGCACTAGAATCAGCGGGGTCCCCGCCAGAGCTGAGTCGGGATTGGGGGGCACTGGCCAGAGTGACCACCTGCCCCCACCCTTGCCCCTCAGCCTGGCATCCCCAGGAAACCGTGGGCTGGCCCCATCCCACTTTGTCTGTCCCTAGGCCTCCTGGAGGATTCTCTGCGGCCCCTCAGCCACCCCACACTTCCTCAACGTCTGCCCTCTTCCCCTGGCCACCCCAGGCCCCTGTGCCCACCTCCCCTGGGTTCTATTCTTCATTGGCCAACAGCTGACTTAGCTTGAAGATCCTTATCAATGCTACCCCACTACCCCTTCTCCTGTGTCCTAAGCCTTGACCTCCTGGTGTCCTTTACCCCATGCTTGCCACTGCATTTGCATCAACCGCCCTCCACCCAGCACTCCCCCCCCAAACTAATCTATAGGTCCCTTGAGGGCAGAGACCACACCATCCCCAGTGTCATGCTTCCCTTCTGCCCACCTGACCCCTTCCTCTCCTGCAGCTCCTTCAGCAACTGAGGCTCTTCCTTTAGCTGACCTTTGTAGACAGGAAGTCCTGCCTAACATCTAGCCTAATTCCGCCCTGCTTGTAGTATGTTTCCATTCCTCCGTGGAGATGGAAAGCGGTGGATTATCTTCTCCTAAATAATAACCCTTCTTAGGCTTTAAGACTATTATTAAGTCACCTTTGAGCCACTTTCCTTCTCCAGGCTAAGTAATTCCAGTTCTTTTCATGTTCCTTCAGAATGTTACTCCCTGCCCTGTAATTAGCTTGGCAACGCTTGTGAATTCACTCCAGCTTCTCCACACCTGGGATGAAGATGGCATTCAAGAGGGTAACAGAAGGAATGGAATTGAGGGCCTACTGTGTGCCAGGGACTACCCCCCCGCCACCCCCCCACACACACACACACACCCACGCACTAAATTTAATCTTCCTAGCAATTAATGAGCAAGCTCCTTGCCCCATTCTACAGATGAGGAAACAGAGGCTCACTATGGTTGGCACGGTTTCTCAATCTAGACATTAAGAACATTATGGGACAGATCATTCTTTGTCGTGGGGACTGTCCTGTGCCCTGTAGGATGTTTATTTAGCAGCCTCTCTGGCCTCTCCCCATTTGATGCCAATAGCAAAACCACACTCCCAACTGGGACAATCAAAAATGCCTCTAGACGTTACCAGGTGTCCTCTGGGTGACAAAAATCACCCTGTTTTTGAAAACTACTGGGTTAGGGGTATTTCCCAGAGATCACTCAACTCCTAAGTAACAGAGACTAAACTCAGCTCGGTCAGCTTCGAAGATTTTTCTTTCCACTATCTCCTACAACCTCCTAAGGCAGAGTCTCACTCGGGAAAACTCTGGGAGAATATTAGTATGTTTTGTTCTGTATCCCCTCCCACCCTAACATTTAATCCTCTGTGTCCCTGGGATCAAGTAATAGATTACTCTGCTCCAGGCCTAACCCCAACGCTCTCCAGGATTGCCCATACTCAATTTGAAAGCATTAGCTTGGGTCCACTGAGACCATAGGAACTATTTAAAAAATTATTAATGTTCAATCAATTTCTGGGTATCATTAATTTCAGCCCCCTTCAGGCACCTGAAAGCAAACAGCAAACTCCTCCCGCCTTCTCCAAGAGCCAAAGGTCTAATCTGGGAACTGGCCGTGAACAGGAGCAGTTCCAACACTTTACTGGGAAAGGCACACACCATTCTTGCATCACCCCTAAGCAGGCATTTGGAAAGTAGGAACACTGAGTCCACCGAGCAGTTGCTTAGACTAAAGATGCCAAGCAGCCAGTTTAAGGAATCCACTGAGAGCAGCGTTGGCGCAGTGAGGACACTGCCATAAACCAAGGCAGATGAATATCGTGGACTGCAAACTGTGATGGAGACGTGCGTGCTGACGGGATGCGGTGGGATGGAAGCAGGTGCCTGCACGCTGCACTTGCCACTTCAGCGCTTTAGACCAGCCCGGGGGCCCACACTCTGCTCTGAGGCAGGTTCCCCACTCCTGGTTTTACCTCCTCTCTTCCAGGTGCCAAACGTGGGGGAAAATGCCAGGCTCGTACAGGATGAACTTTTCCCTTGTTCTCCTGGGCATTCACAGGAAGCCACACAGAGCCTTACTGCAGCTCCTTCTTTTGCCTCCATCTGTCAAAATCAAGCTTCTGCTTCAAGTCCCGTTCCAGTCCACGTCTCTCAACCCCGCCAAACCAGTCTGCTGGTCTCACCCAAACATACAATTTCCCCCTGAACATTCCTTTTCTCATCCGTTCTGTCTACATCGAGCTTCTGAGAATCTGGGCCCTATTCTAGGCACTGGGGATACAGCAGCTTGCAAAACAGACAGAAATCCCTGTCCTCATTCTTGGGGGGAAGGCCTGACATTCTGGAATTATTTCTTTTCTTTTCTTTTCTTTTCTTTTCTTTTCTTTTCTTTTCTTTTTTTCTTTTCTTTCTTTTCTTTTCTTTTCTTTTCTTCTTTTCTTTTCTTTCTTTTCTTAAGATTTTATTTATTTATCCACGAGAGACACACAGAGAGAGGCAGAGACACAGGCAGAGGGAGAAGCAGGCTCCCTGAGGGGACCCCAATGTAGAACTCGATCCCAGGACTCCGGGATCATGCCCTGAGCTGAAGGCAGATGCTCAACTGCTGAGCCACCCAGGTGCCCCTGGAGTTATTTTTTTCTATCTGGATGCCTTGGCCTCGCCCATCCCATCTTATTGCTTAAAAACCCAAGCCTTCCCTCATCTATAGGTCTGACCTCACCTCCTCCATGAAGCCCTCCTTCTTTATCCAAGGCAATGTCACTCCCCATTCTGGACTTCTATTGCTTTTATTCTATGAGCCACGCTCCCCGTGCATGGATGTATGTATGCATCGTGCATTGCTTCTCACTGTCTGTGTGTGTCTGTCCTATTTCCCAACACTAATGTAAGCTCCCCAGAGGGCAGAAGACAGGTCTGTCTCACCTCTGTGGCCCTGCGGCACCCAGCACAGTAGCTTACAGAGAGAAATGGCATATTAGAAAAATAACAATAACTAGTATTGACACACGCTTACAAAGGCCCAACTGTTGTCCCAAGTACTTCTTAAGGATCAGCTCGTTTGATCCTGACAAGAAGCCCATAGGGGCTTGTGGGGAGGGGCTCACGCAGGGGTAGAAACACAGGTGGAGGTGGTGGTGGTGGCAGCAGCAGCAAGGAAAATATTGTGTGCCAGGAGGAGCAGGCCTGGTGGCAGCAGAACGTGGGCTTCCGAGCAGGACCTGGACTGAAGTCCTGGCTCCACCGTTTCCCAGCTGGGTGACCTTGGACAGGTGACTTCTCTCGCCTTAGCTCTTGTGTCCTTTCCAATGACGGGATAATGACAGCATCCGCGTCATAGAAATGCGTGACAATGACATGAACTAGTGCAGATGGCATGCCCCAAGCACAGCACCTGACACACCAGAAGCACTCAACGCGGGTGCCTATTATTATTACGGTCATCGTCATTGTTATCCCCCCCTTCCGAGAATCGCCACCACCTGCTTCCTGTCCCACGGCTGGCCCAACCACCACCACCACCACCACCAACCCCGTCCCCGCTGCACGCACGTGCACACACACACACACACACACACACACACGCAGCCCTCCTCCCCACATCCTCGATGGAGCAGAGGAATCCTTGAGTGCAATATTCTGAGAAGAGACTCTTCAGTTGCCACTTTGTTCCTCCTCTTCCAACAAATGAGCCCTGAAACCAATAAATCCCAGAGGTCACGTCTCATTTATAATAACCCAGGGCCGTGGGGCCAGAGAGAGGATGGGAGCTCTACCTGGGGTGCTGCCAAAGCATCGAGGGCTCAGAAATACAAGGGCCCAAGGGGACAGCCCAGGAAGCCAGCTGCAGGTGAGATGAAACCACCTCTTCCTCAGCCACTGCGAACCTCTGGACTTCGGCTGAGTGCTCTCTCCAGAAGGCTTGTGCTGCTGCAGACATACACTAGTGGGCTCCAAGTGTAGGCACAAAACAGTCTCCCGGGAGAAGCAGCTCTGTGCTTGTCAGCGACTAGTCCTAAGCTTCACCCACCTTCTCGTTGAGTTCTTTAGCTCTGCAGCCTATGACCTTTGTCACTCCGTGTCTTGCAGGGTAGGTCCCAGGAGTGCCAAACCCTCCACCTTGCTCATACTGTATGGCAGCCTCCTTCTCCCTGGCTTTCATCTATGCATCCCTCCATTACTGCCTGCAGCAGCGAAGCATCAATTATACACTCCAATTATGTGATTATGCATATTTTCACTAATTAATAATAATTCTTGCTACTCATCCTGCCAACTCCTATTGGAGTACCTCAGAGGCCATTCGAGAGGATAACTTGAAGCTTTGACACGAGGAGGGAATGAGCGAGGCCTGTAGAACTTCTGGGATGAAAGGGAAACTGAGTCACCACAAGGCACCTCCTCCAAGTCTGTGATAGAGGTGACCACTGACTCTAAGACTTGGCTTTGTCTGGTTAGATTATTTACCCAAACGTATGGGCCTGTTGGATGGTGCTGCTACATGGAAGGTGGCAGGAAGAAGAAAGTAGTTTGACCAAGGGGCGGTGCTTTGTGGGTGTCACATTGGTTGACATTAAGTTTAAAAGTTTCGGGATCCCTGGGTGGCTCAGCAGTTTAGCGCCTGCCTTTGGCCCAGGGCATGATCCTGGAGACCCAGGATCGAATCCCATGTCGGGTTCCTGGTGCATGGAGCCTGCTTCTCTCTCTGCCTATGTCTCTGCCTCTCTCTCTCTCTCTCTCTCTCTCTCTCTCTCTCTCTCTGTGACTATCATAAATAAATAAAAATTTTAAAAAATTTTTTAAAAAAGTTTAAAAGTTTCTCTTATTTCTGGAAATCTGGATTTTTTTTTTTTTGGTTATATATAATACTGTGTCCTCCCCTCCTGAGACTCATTAACACACTGGGAAGTTACCTCATGATCTGGACAAGAGCATTGCTCTATTTCCAGGGATCATATTTCAGAGTAGGATAGCCCTGGGAGATCACGTAGTCCAGCGTCATCGTTCTTCACAGCAGAAGCTTGAAGCTCAAGCCAATAAAAATTACAAGTATACCTCAACATCATATCCATTGTCAAATTCAATTATCAAGACAACACCATGAGGTATATTTCACTATTCCCATAGTAAGGAGAAAACGGGTCTTACAAATTTGCCCAAGGTCACACTGCTTCTAAGTGACAGAGCTGTGACTAAAGCCAGGTTCCAGTATATTCCAAAACCAATGACTTTTTCACCGTGTCATGTTGATAACACAGCCAATTAGTGGCAGAAGA
Organism: Vulpes lagopus; assembly: GCF_018345385.1. NCBI lineage: Eukaryota > Metazoa > Chordata > Mammalia > Carnivora > Canidae > Vulpes > Vulpes lagopus. The sequence goes on along the minus strand of NC_054833.1, from coordinate 40,191,531 downwards.
CTCGAACACTTTGATGCATATGACAAATCCATGAGCTCTTGGAATAGAAGATAAGCCAAACTGACAAAGAGAACAAGACATTCCATCCTTAAGCTCAGTCTTCCTGAAGCCAAATTTCATTTTGATCAGTACAGTCAGACAGCAGTCCCAGTCATTGAAAAGAAAATCAATCAAAACAGTTAGCAGGCTGAACAGACTGATCAGTGTAAGAGACCTGATGAGTTCAGGTCTTACAGTTCATCCAGGTCTGAGTTTAAGCCTTGAGTGATGTTGGGATTAGATGTGCATGCCGCACAGTGACAGCCTTATGGGACCGAGTCCCGCCACCGGTGTGCTATGGCCCGGCTCCCCTGCTGCCCAGCTACCTGGAGCCAGGACCAGCATGGAGAGCTGGACATGTGGGTCCCTCAGCCCCACCCCCAACCCCAATGGGGAAACCAAGGGTCAGGACCTTGTTTCTATTGACTGTGGCCAAGGGCAAAGCTGGCTTCAATGGGTTTGCAGAGTCAGAACTTAAACCCAGGAACAAGAGAACCTAAAAAAATGGAGGCGAAACTCTGGGTCTGCCACTCCTCCCAACAACCCTCCGCCCCACAGGAATCTGCCCAGCAGGGGAACCCAACAGAGAGGTGGCCAATAGCCAAGCACTGAACCATCCCCATCACAGAAATGGGTCTGAGACCCCTGCCTCTGCCCCAGCTGCTTGGTTCTGGGAAAATGACAAAACCCCAGCATTCCAGTTCTAGATGTGAGCTTGTCTCCCTCTCACAGGTGGGACATCTTTTTACCAGTCCTTTTCATAGAACTGATTCGCTGTACTGCAAATGAATTTTCTGTATGATCTTCTTTTGCCTCTACTAGAGATTGAGAGAGTTGGTACTGGAGGGCTGTTATGTACAAATAGAGGAATGAATGGCCGATAGGTACATGAAAAGATGTTCAACATCCTTAGTCATCAGGGAAGTGCAAATTAAAATCACAATTAGATACCACTACCCGCCCATTAGAATGACTAAAATCTAAAAGAATGAAATGCTGAGTGTTGTAAGGATATGGAACACCACACGTGCACCACGCAGCCCCATGAAATGGACTCTTGTCCAGTCCTGGTGAGAGTATAAAATGGTACAATGCCCATGTTGGGAAAATAGGCAGTTTCTTAAAAAGGTAAACACGCAGTTACCCATACACTAGACCCAAGATACACTGAACCCAACATAGGCTGGATCCGATCATTCCACTTCTAGATATTTACCCAAGAGAAATAAACATGTCTACACAAAGACCCACACATGTCATTCATTGCAGACTGATTTGTAATACCCCAAACTAGAAACAACCCAAATAACCATCAACAAGTGAAGAGAGGGATCCCTGGGTGGCGCAGCGGTTCGGCGCCTGCCTTTGGCCCAGGGTGCGATCCTGGAGACCCGGGATCGAATCCCACATTGGGCTCCCGGTGCATGGAGCCTGCTTCTCCCTCTGCCTGTGTCTCTGGCTCTCTCTCTCTCTCTCTCTCTCTCTGTGACTATCATAAATAAATAATAATAAAAAATAAAAAAGAAAACATACAATCCCATAAACAGTAGGCAAAAGAGTTAGAGACATTAAAAAAAAAAAAAAACAAGTGAAGAGATACACAAACCGTAATGTAGCTATACAGTCAGTGGAATATTGCTCAGGAAAAAAGGAACTGCTCATACTTGCAACACAATGGATGCATCTCGAAAAAAATTATACCGAGTGAAATAAGGCAGATAAAAAGAGTACACAGTACATGCTCCCATTTATATGAAATTCTACAAGGGAGAAATCTCAGCTATAGTGACAAGAAAGCAAATGAGTGATTGCCTGGGACCAGGAATGGTAGGTGATTGGAAAGGAAGCAACACAGGAGAAGCTTGGGGTAGTGGAAATGTTCATGCCATGACTATGGTGGGGCTTACACGGGGGTATGCGTGTGTCAGAACACATGGAGCTCTACACACTTAAAACAGACCTGTAAATTCTACCACAATAAAGCTGTGAACAGGCCATGTACAAGATTATTATGAACAACACTAAGAATGGATTTAAATAAAACCTTTAAATTATTATTTAAATCCGACCCAAACTTAGAATAAAAAGAACAAATGTCAAATAAATGTTCATAAAAGAAAATACACACACATACACACACACACACACAGATGCTGTTGTTGATGGACTCCGTCCTGGGGACCCAGGAAGACCTGAAAGCTGCCCCTAAGGAGATTCCTTAAAGAGATAGAATATAAACACAGGAGGGAAGCAAGATAAAGAAATAAGTTTTTCATCAGTCATAGTGTTGCTCTCAAACTCCACTGTGGAACCCTAGTAAGCTAGCCCAGCCCATGTGGAAGTGTCCTTTTGCTAGGCCAGGTGGCCTTGAAAGGCATAAAGCCACATGAGCCCCACCCTGCTCCTGCCCTCAGCACTCAAACCCAGGTCTCTGACTTTGTTCAGCCCATGTAAGCCACGACCATGGGCACGAGAGGAAAAGAAGCCAGGAATGGGCATTCACTCAGGATTATTTCATTTCTGAGAGCATCACCCACTGGCACAGACAGCCTAACCCATGGCCAGCACATCTTTCCTCTAAAGCAGGGTTTACAAATTCCAAGTCCTACAGGGGCCCATAAGTGAGATATAGGAATGGGCAAAGTGGGACTACCATGAGACAAGGGGGAGTGGTGGGGATTGGGGTTTCCCCAGGTATACGTACCTCCTATGTAAAAGGAGCACCATTCCATAGGGCCAGCCCATTGTTGGCAAGTGGGGAGTAGGACTAGTGTTGTTAGGCCTTCCCATTTCTCAAGAGAAGCCAAAAATTCAAGCTTTTATGTGAAATGTCTCAATTTTAAATATTGGCAAGAAGTTTTAAAATTTTAAACATGGTATGAGCCAAACAAAATACAGACTCAGGCCAAAGCAATGAAGAGCCACCAGGTTGTGATACTGCTCTAGAGGCTACCGTGGCAGCATCCAAGGGTTGTATTCACCACTGAAAAGATGGTGCTTAGCCTCCCGGTCAAGGCATAAATCCTCTATCCAACATTTCCAGCAAGTTGTTTTCCAGCTCATTCGTAAATCTCCAGTGACGGAGAGATTGACTGTTCCATCATATGATGGGTCACTTTATCCTCTATGCCCTTCAGCTGGCTCTGACTTCCTCCAGGACGCAGCCAAGATGCCATCTACTCCAGGGAGCTTCCCCTCATCCCCATACCTAGACTGGAGATTCCCCATGTTTGCTTCCATGGGCCCCTAGACTTCCCCATCTCAATACTTTCCATACCTCAGAGCTCCTGGAGGGTGGGGGTTGAGGGAGAAGGTGTATATCCTGTGATTAGTGCACACAGTAGGTATATGAGCCAGCCTTTTCTGATTGCAAGTGCTACAGATCTATCAGATTACTTAAGTAAAAAGGAATTATATCCTCCATATAAGCGGCCAGGAAGGCATAAGGCCGGACTCAGGAATGACTGAATCAGGGCTTCATAGGGTGTCAGCCTTATCTGATCTCACTCCACCTCCAGCTCTGCTCTCCTCTGCACACTGACCTCCATCTCAGCGTCCATGTGGGAGCAAGATGGCGGCCAAGGGGGAGGCTAATGCAAGGTGTACGTGCGCATCATTATTATCTGCCTTGTATGATAAGGAATTGGAGGCACAAGGTATGAAGTAACTTGCTCCAATCACACAGCTATGAAGTGAAGGAGGAAGGGGACAGAGGAAGCAGTCTGCCCCCTGCACCTGTGCATTACGCCCTATGTAATCCGGCCCCTCAAGATATGCCTTTTTCTTGGTCACTTCCAGATGTGGCCTCCTACGGGCAGGCAGCCTTTGTCTAAGTGCTGCAGCTAACATCCTCTCCCTGCCCCCTACAACATCAACAGTATATAATAGAACAGAATAAGTCCTGATGAGCAAGAGAACGGGAGACAACCGACGCAGAGGGTACCGACCCATAGCACACACCTCTCTTGGTACTTGGTGGACAGCAAGGTTCTTAGCCCTTCGCTGTGTTTTCTGGGCAAGCTCCCTTGCCCCCTGCCTTCCATGGCCATGGTTGAGGTGGACACGGGAAGATACAACCTCTAGAAAGTAGCTCTCTACTTAATGAGGTAGGGACCTGGGGACCACTCTAGCTGATGCATCTTACATAGATTATTGGATAAATTGGGTGTTTCTCTTCTAGGATAATTCCCTTGGGTCTTTGGAGGCTGTTGGTGTTTGCTTCTGGGCTGGTCCATGCGTTCCCACCTGAAGCCAGAACCCTTGCTGAGACACAGTCCTTGGAGGTATAGACCAGTACTCTGCCCATCCCCCTAGCCAAGAGGTTCCCAGCCCCCAAGGTGCTCTCCACCTATCTAATTGCAAACAATGGCCTTGGGGTAAGAGGGGATAATCTTGCTCCTTGAGCCCTACCTACCACATCTCTTTCATGGAACAGGGGCTCATCACTGGTGACTGGGAAGGGCCTAGGGGACTGGTGCATTCCCAGGATCCACTCTGATTTCTGCAGTTTCCCACTTCCCTGCCCTTACACTAATTTTAGGTTGGGAAAGATAATTTAGCTTTCCAACCCCGCAGGCCTCCGTATTTCTGGATTCTCAGCTGTTTTGGATTTCAGGCCATAGGCAGGAAGTGGCTCTCCTAGTCAATCAAGCCTCATGGAAAAACCGTCTGCTCTCAAGCAGGCCAGCTTCAACCTCAGCTTTGTCACTTCCCAATCGGGCCTTCCTGGAGGTCACTTCTGCGTGACAAGGCACCAGTCTTTTCACGCAGGGTGCCCCGTCCTCACTGCCCTGCACCTACCTCCACGCAGAGTGGTGTGCCACTCACAATTTCCCGCTCCTGGAACTAACATCTGTACCAGTTTTGTTTAAAAAGTAATAAAAGAAGCAAAACTATCCTAAGTGGAAAAAAAGATGAGTTGGCTCATCGACCTGAAAATCTGATGTCTGGCTCCAGGCGCAGCCAGATTGAAGGCCTCACAATGTCTGTAGGTCACAGTCTCTCTGTTTCAGAGGTTTTGTCTCAGGATAACACATGGTCCATAGTTCCAGACCTATGTCCTCACCGATTAATGTCCAGCAGGTTAAAGTTAGAGCTTTTCTTCTCCAGTAACCAAACTATCCCCTGACCCCTCGCCCCAGAGTACATTCTCACTGGACCAGACTTGTCCCAGGTCCATCCTTGCAACTGGTCACACTGCCCTGGAGATGCTGTGCTCTCCACGGGAATGAAGATAAAGGGGATTTCTTTCCAGAGGAGCTGGGGTACAGATGCCTCCTACAAGGCCAGCGGAGGCCTGGTGACCAAAACAGCAGGAGTCCATACAACTGATGCTCAGTAAGTACCTACTCCCTGAATGAACACACAAGGGACCCGCCTCTGAACAGGAGCGGGGAAGTACGCTGGAAATGAATGACGTCTGGTTTTTCTTCCTTACTCAGGGAAGTCTGAGCCAGCAAGAACAGTATGTCCTGAGAACATGTTTACATTAACAGTGAATTCCCAATGATCAGAATTGGCAGATCCTCTCTGGATTATCCAGATCATGTGTTTAACTCTCCCCTGCCACCATCCAGGGTCCTCTGGCACTGTGGGGCTCCAAGCAGAACCCACAAGGCCAAAGTAAATGACTTTAAAGTTCCCTTCATTCAGCAAGACCTTGCCCCATTGCTCTAGACTGAACTGTATCCTCCCCAAATTCACATGAAGGAGCCCCAGCCCCCAGGGTGACTACATTTGTACGTAGGAGTAATTAAGGTGAAATAAGTCATAAGGATAGGGCCCTGGTGCAATAGGATTCATGTCCTGCTCATAAGAAGAGGAGGAGAGGCCAGAGCTCTTTATGTGCACACACCAAGGAAAGGCCACATGAGCTCATAGCAAGAAGGTGACCATCTACAGGCCACCAGGCGACTCTCACCAGGAAGGGAACCCTGCATCTCAGACTCCCCTACCTCCAGAACCATAAGAGAGAACATCCACTGTTCGAGCCACCCTGTCTATGGTATTTTGTTGTAGGAGCCAGAGTGGACGAAGACACACCCATATGCCCGCCACCACACAGTGTGTACCCAGGGAGTGTAAGCTCATCTCCATATCTGCCCAAGCAAAGCAGATGTAGGAAAGCAAATCCGCTTTTGGCAGGAGGAGGCAGGGATAGGGCTGTGCTGGGAGGTCATAAAAATCCTCCAGAGCCAGACCTGAGTAGTGAGATGTGCACATGCATGCACGTGAGTACACACCTCGTATGTGGTTTTGGATTATAGGCCTTGCTGCCTCCAGCCACTGGCATGGGGGCTCAGGACCTGACCGTCCTGGCGGGGCCACCACACTGTCCAACCCGATACAAACTAGGAAGTGTGTGGACTCACTGTTGCTATCCACAAGCCTCTTCCAGATATGCTTTGGGGTTTGTCCTGAGCTGGGCTCCCTGGAAGCCGAGGCTGAGAAAAGCAAACATGTGCGAGGAATTTATTAGAGGGATGCTACCTGGAGAACCCGATCAGATGGCGGCGCCGTTAGTTAGCACCGGGAAGGGAAGGGTGTGGATTTCCAGCAAAGCCCCAATCTCAGCCTGAGCCCATGGAAAGCTCTGGAATGTAAATGCCACTGTAGAGTTTTTTTCCCCCCAAGTTGAGGCAAAAGTACCAGGCTTCTGTGTCCCTGCCTGGAGGTGGTGGGTGAGGGTGAGGGGTGAGGTCACCCGCCAGGTGCGTCCAGGTGAGGGGGGCTCCAGGAGCCCCAGAGCAATCCTCTGAAGGCTGCCCATGCAAGCTGTGAGCAGTGGGGCACACAAGCAGGGGCACAGAAGCATGAGAGGGACACGAGGGGACCTGGGCAGGGCCCCAGCCACATCCACTGCAGATGCAAAAGCAGAGATGTTGTGTTAGCTCTCTTACCCTGAGCCCCACAGGAGCAGGCCCAGAGAAGTGGGGGCTTCTAGTCCTCCGGGTTCCTGACTCTGAGGCGTTTCCCTCTACTCCACCTTGCTCCTGGTACCTTCCCGGGTACGTGGCCTTTCCTTCATTCCATCCCTCCAGACCGCTCCAGGCTGGAGACAAGGTGGCTTGCTGGAAATCGCCCTTCTGCTCCTCCACCCCCACCCAGCCCAGGTCCCCAGCGGCGAGCAGGACACTGAGTCCTGGTTCCCCCTAAATGTGCAGCTCTGGCAAGGCTTCCTTCTCACCAGATGGATGACAGCAAGTTCACTTTCTGTATCAATCACGTCACAAATCATTAAGCATATTGACACGGAGAGGAGCCAGCCTCAGCGCCTGCAAAGGGTGGGGGGTTTTCCACCCCTGAGATGGGCGGGGGGACTCTTCTGCCCTGTGCTCAGCCAGGAGGCCTGCTCTCTCCAGGGCCCAAGACCGGGTTCCTTGGACCCACAGGGTGGACAGAGTTCACGGTGATTTATCTCATCCCTGTAAAGGCCCTTCCAAGGCCCTTCTGTAGCCAGGGACAGGAGGGGCTGCCAAAGAGAGAGCAGTCCGGCTCTGAATTCATCCAACAGCTAGAATGGGTCTCATATACTCAGGACCTCCACCTGTGTAGACCATCAAGGAGCCTCCAAGTTACTCCAAGGTCATATCTTCCAACCCCCACCTCTGGGCAGAACCACACTCTCTGCATCATGAGAATCTCAGCACTTTCTAACATGATCTCACAATCCCCAGAAAAAACCTCCATGCGGTTCATATTTTGATTGGTATTTTACAGAATTGGCCCAGAGAAATCCAAGGTCACACAGCTGAAGAAGCAGCAGGGGCTGAGTTTCAAACTCAAGCCTGTGTGGCTTTACAGTCGGTCCCGGTAACCACCAGCGCTATATTCTTTGCCTTTCAACTGAGACTTCCCCCCTGTAATCCTGTTACACAGTCCTCAGGATCCCTGCTTTCTGATATCTAAATTAATCCCCTCTATTTATAATGTAAACCTACCTCCTGTCTCTTCTATAGAGTCCACCTTTATAATAAACTTCATTTCCTAGTGGACAGAAGGTGGCTCAACCCTCTGCCTTTCCTTTTCCAGATACACTTGTAATGGTTGAGCTCACGTGGAGGAAAAAAGGAGAGGAGAGGAGAGGAGAGGAGGGGAGGGGAGGGGAGGGGAGGGGAGGGGAGGGAGGGGAGGGGAGGGGAGGGGAGGGGAGAGGGAAGGGAAAGGAGAAGACAAGGTTACGTGGTAGACAGAGTGACCCCCTTCCCCTTAGAGATGTCCATAGCCTCGTTCTCAGAACCCAGGAATTGTTACCTTACCCAGTGAGACAGACTTCACCAGTGTGGTCCAGTTTAGGATCTTGAGATGAGAAGATTGTCCTGGATTTCTTGGGTGGGCCCAGTGTAACCAGAAGCGTCCTTACAACAGGGAACAGGTGTGTAACAGTGCCAGCAGGGGTCAGAGAGGGGCATTTGAAGATGCCACATGGCTGGCTGGAAGCTGGAGGGAGAAGCCACAAACCAGGACACGAGGCAGGCCTGGAGCAGAGAGAAGCAAGGAAATGGGTTTTCCTGCCAGAGCTTCCAGAAGGAACGCAGCTCTGCTGACGCCTTGACTTGGGCCCCGCGGGACTGATTTTGGACCTCTGACCTCCAGAACTCTAAGGCAATAAATCTGCGTTGTTTAAAGCCGCTCTGCTTGTGGTCATGGTCACAGGAGCAAGAGGAAACTAACCCGGCAAGTGAAGCAAGAACATGGGCAAGCGGTTAGGAATCTGTTCTGGTGACAAATTTCCACAGGGTCGTAAAATCTGGGAGGAACCCCGAGAGCTCATCCAGCCTCCCTTCCTCATTTTGTACAGGAGCAAACTGTAACGTTGACAATCCTTCTGTGCCTTGGTGTCTTCATCCATAAAATGGGCACGTTCACAGCCACCCCTCAGGAGTTTGTGAGCTGTAAGTAAAAGACTGTCACCTAAAGCGCAGTCAGAATGTAAGCTATTGTCACAGGGCGAGAGAAGCCCCAAGAGGCTCAGATTGCCCAAGGTCACAGGTCTAGCGGACATCAGAGCCAGCCCCCCGACTGCAGGCTGGTAAAACCCCTCCGCCGTTTTACACACTCAACTCTCCATCCCATCAGCCGACAAACAGATATTTGAGGTAGGAGCCTGTCTCAAAGGGAGGGAAAGTTCCTTAAAACATGGCCAGGAGTCCCTCTAGAACCAGCTCCCATGGGCCCGGACCCCTGTCTGCTGAGCCCGACCTTGCAGGCTCTTGCAGGCCCTGTAGACCTTGCGGACACATGTGATACACTCATGGCCAGAGCATCACAAACACAGAGGCGTGCAGCCCTCCCTCCCTTCTGCCGCAGTTCGAAGAACTACCAAACCATCCCTGCCTCCTCCTCCAGGAAGTCTCCCCAAAGAGAGAGGAGAGTTCTCTGCTCCTCAACTTCACCTTCCTGGACAGACACAACCGTGTGAGCCTCAATGCCGTGGCGGGGCTCGGCTGCCTGTCCTCTGCTTGGTGTCCCTCCACCTTCTGTCTGTATCAGGGGTCTGCTGGGGGACCGTGAGCTAGGGCCTGGGTCCTCGGTGCCCCCTTGCCACAGGCCCCAGCCAGCACCCCGTGCAAACAAGAGTCCACTTGCACAAACCTGAGAGCCACGCGTCCTTAAGTTCTGTCCCCAAGGTGCCTCACGCCTCACCCTCATCCAGGGTGTGGGACAGTGTGTGAGCTTGCTCCTGTCATCTTGCCGCCCCTCAAGCCCTCCCGCAGCGCTGCCCCAGGTCCCCCTCTCCCTGTGCCCGGCCACACACAGCTGCCCACCCATCCCGCAGCCACCCCCACTAATGCATGAAGCCCCACACAACCCTCCCTGACGGTCTCCTCCGACTCCCGTGCCCTCGGTCCAACAGCAGAATCCACTTCTCCCGCAGAAGCCACCACGAAAGAATTGTGTTGTGATTTTCAAAGGAAATTGAAATCCTTTCTTTACTGCTTTCTAAATGAACCTTATAATTTTTCCCTGTCTACAACATCCCTATGAATTGCCGTGTGTGTGTGTGTGTGTGTGTGTGAGAGAGAGAGAGTGTGTGTGTGTGTGTGTGTGTGTGTGTTCGTGTGGGAGAAAGAGTGTGCATGAGCCCAGTGCCAGCCAGCAGCCAGGCTGGGCATGTGCCTCTGGTCCATCAGATGAAGGACCACCGCCCCGACAGGGTTGAATTGTGCTCCGTGGCCACGAGCCACAGCTGGGCCAGGCAGGCTTCCCCACCCCACTCTCGGTCCCTCAGATCGGAGCCTCCAAAGCAGAAATGGGGAGGGGACTAGCCCAACCTTTCCAGGGAACTCAGGCTTGTGGGGGAAGATGGACAGCCCAGAGGGGGTACAGCAGGGAGCCCTGGTAGGTAGTGGGTGTGAGGATTGAAGGGTGGAAGGAAGGTCATGGGAGAACAATGACAGAGGTGGTCCTAGCAGAAAAGTCACAGAAGGATCTGTGAAGAGAAGAGAAGAGAAGAGAAGAGAAGAGAAGAGAAGAGAAGAGAAGAGAAGAGAAGAGAAGAGAAGAGAAGAGAAGAGAAGGGGCTGGAGCAGGGAGGAAAAGGAGCCCAGGCCAGGGCAGCATGAGTGATGGGCACATTGGTAATACCTGTAGCATCTAGCTCTCCAGAAACTCTGGACCCTCCCTAAGTCTTCCACTCATCCAAGGAGGGTGGGAAATCAGGGACCCCCTTTGTCAGCAGGAGAGGGAAAGGGGAGTCCAGGCAGAGGGCGAGCCAGTCCCACACTGTTAGGAGCCAGCCAGTCCCCAACTGTCCTGCTCTGTCTCAGGGCAGTGGTCTTGGGTATTTGGGCTGCGGGTCCATAGAACAGTGAGTGGGACATTTTCTGCTGCACCAGAGGAGGAAACTGGGACCCACAGCTGGAAAAGGGGGGCATCGGGACTCCCATATCCTAAAACACTTAGGCTCAGACCACTCCTCAGGGTGTGGGAAGGGGCTGCCCTGCTGACCCAGTGCCACCCACGACTCCTCCTGCGTCTGGCCTTCTGTCTGTCAGGGGTGTAGATCCTAGGCCTGGGGGAAGGAACTGGCTGTTCCTCTTCTGTCAGAAAAGGAGCCTGGGTGGGGGCAGAGCTTCTCCAGCCAGACGACGTCATGCTTGGGGTCAGACTTGCAGCTCCAAGAGACTCGAAGGTTGGGAGAGCCTGCCAGCGGAGCACCCGGCCCCTCTCTCTGGCTGGAGGTCATCTGTCCAGGCAGCAGACCTGCTGAGCCACCCCGTACCTGCCGGGCAGGGAAAGGAGCCTGGAGATGGCAGCGTGGAGTGAGGGCCTGCATGGAGGGGCCGGCCCTAGCACCATGGCATGTGGCTGGGACGGATCCATCTTCCACGGGTCAAGGACACTGCAGAAGGTAATGGCTTAAATCACCTTGCTGGCAGCTCCCCCTGCAAGAGGGCAGCCCGCCAGGCCAGGGGACCCCCGTCAGAGAACTAATTGGTGGTGACTCAGCATCAGCCAGAGAAGCAGCTCCACTCAATAGAGAGAGGACCTCCATGCCTAGGTACAAGGCACTAGTCAGTACTAGTCAGTACTAGTCAGTACTACAAGGCACAAGTCCCTCCCTCCCTGTCCTCACTTCTGCATGTGGAGCCTCCAGCAGGGAGGAGGCCATGAGCATGGAGAGGGAACATCCAGAAGGAAGTTGTCCCATCCCTACGCCCTTGCATGGGAGGAGGAGAAGGAGGACGATGAGGAAGAGTGAAAAGCAGACCCCTCCAGCCCCACTCCAGGCCCCAGGGCCACAGGCAGTAAGCAGAGGTAAGTTGCAATCAGGTGTAGGATTTGGATTCTTCAACTTGATTTATTTAATAACCAGAAAGAGGTTACAGAATCTGCCCAAGATATTGTCAAGGGACAGAAAAGGAGATTCAACAGAGTACAGTTGAAAGCAGTGACTTGAGAAAAAATTTTTAAATAAATAGTTCATGTTTATGCTGAACTGAACTGAGCCTGAAGGATAAACCAGTTACACGAGGGACAGATGGCCTTTCTAGAGCTCAAGGATGCCTGGGGGGGGGTGGGGGGGTGAGGGGGGGGTGTGGTTAAGGAGACAACCAAAATCATAAGTAAGGAAACCAGAATCCCAAGGAAATCCGAACAGTGGGGCCAAGCCTCCCAGATAGGAGAACCCCAGGGCTGATCAGAGGCTGGGACGGTCCCATCCTCCATCCAGACCCCAGACTCAGCAGAGCTTTGTGGTTGGGATTCAGATCCTGGCTCTGCCACTAATGGGCCATGTGAGCTTGGGAAAACAATTAAGCCCCCCTGTGCCTGTTTTCTCGTCTGTAAAATAGGAGAGTAGCACCCGTCCATAGGGTAGTTGTGAGGATTCAGTGAGTCAATACAATACAATGTAAGTTCTTAGAGGGGTGCTTGGCTTGGCCACTGTCCTTCCCTCTGGTGTTCTGTCTTTGTGGCTTCGCTACCCTCCCCCTGCCACCTGCTCCCATCCCCAGCCTCTCCCCAGCCTTTTCTCTACCTCCCGGCCTCTCTTTCCCATCCCATCCTGACCCGAGCTGGCCCAGAATTGACATCGGGGCCTCTTGGTGTCTGTGCAGGCTTTAGCCTCTCTTCTGGGCTCAGGGTCTGACGTTTCCTGGCTTCCTGGTTCAACTTCTCAAGCGCAGGGAACTGCATGGCCCCGCACTCCTGGTTTACCTGAGCCCCTCACAGGCCAGCGAACAGCTGGGGCTGGGGATGGAGGCGTCACATGATATAAAACATGGGCGAAGAGGCTGCCCTTCAGCAGAGGCTGTGGGGGTGGGTGGTGGGGCGCGGTATCTCCTAGAACGAGCTGCATGTGAGCCAGGCAGGCCTCATGGTTGCACAAACAAGGAGACTTACTCCGTCTCAAGGCTGCCGTGATGGCAGGACTGGAAGAGTATGAGGAAGTCTCTACCAACAGTACCTTGTCGGGTCCCACCTGGGTGCCCAGGACAGTGGTGTGCGACCCACAGACCCAGCCAGTGCAGGACGGGAGCAAGGGGGAAGGGTGGCCCCCACCCTCAGGTGAGGAGGCACACAGGTCAGGCATAGACTCAGGCCTCTTGAGTAGCAGACACCCCAGGATCTGGTGGAGCCAGAGTGCGGCCCCAGGGCACCTCCCTTCCTCCCGCAGCACCCCTCCCCTATGTGGCAGCTTGGGCATCCCCAAGCCCAGGACCCTGCTAGACTCGGGTCCTGGCCCCTAGCCCTCTTCATCCCCTGCAACAGAGGAGCTCCTGCTGCATTCGGGGTGGAGGAGGCGTGGAGAGGGCGTTCACTCCCCAAACCTGCCAAGTCGACTTCAGAGGAAGCTCTTCCTAGCCCCCCTACAGCCATTCAATCCCCCCCGGGTCCCTGGGTGGCCCACCTTTGTGTCTTCATTTTGTTTGCATATTTACGTATCAGTCTAACTGAGTTCTTTGAAGGCAGGGATCATGGCTCATCCATCTCTATATTCTGGCCCCTGGTGGATCGAAAAAAACTCTGCAAAATGAATAGCTGGCTAAGCTGAAGTTGTCTGGGAAAGCTTCCCTGAAGATGGAGAGCTAGAGAGGGGCAAGACTGGAGCGGGAGCAACGAGCCAGAGAGATAAGGTACTCTGGGGAGACAACGTGGGCAGAGGCAGGGGGATGGGACCGGGGGTGCACGGAGGGGGTAGGGTCCCCACCCCAAAGTCCTCCCCAAGCCTCCCAACTTGACCCCTGCCCCAGATGGACCAAAGGGCTGTCCCGTGCAGAACTGATGCCGGGAGATCTCCTGAGCAAGCTGGCTCTGAGTGCCAGGGCCAGCCTGTGGAAGGACTGGTCATCCTTACCTTGACAATGGCAGGATGGTCCTTGCCGGGAACCTGCTGGAACCTGCCTCTTCACCGTGTCTGGCCAAGTCCTGTCCTCCTCTGGACAGCTCCCTTCACCTGAGGCCTCCAGGATCATCCTGCGGTCACCGATGTCTTCTTCATTTTAAAGAATCTCTACACCCACATGGGGCTTGAGCTCATAACCCCAAGAACAAGAGTTACATGCTCTCGCAACTGAGCCAGCTAGGTACCCATCCTGGGGTCTCCTTTGATGCCAGTGGTGGAGGCCTCACCCATTGAAGGGGCCTTTACTTGAGATCAGGCAAGCCAATCTTGTCACTGGCCTCAAAGAGGGGGGAAAAATGCCTAAGACCTCGAAGGGATTCTTGCAAACTCCCATCCTCTCTCCCTTTCTCTTCTTGGAGGGTGTTTCCTGGTTTGCCATGCTTCCCGGCCCTCACACTGTCTTTTCTGCCCCAGCCACCCTTGTAGGAACTCTGTGGAGTGAGGGTGGGGGAAGGTGCACACGGGCTCAACTCGGACTAAATGTCACTGGCTTGGTGGCATCTCCTCACTTAACCCCTCAGCGGGAGGTCTGAGCTCACTCCTAGGAACTCTGGACCTTTCAGAGGAAGCCCCAGGATTTCAGAGGTTGGAAGAGAACTCCTGTCTTGTCCAGGTGCCCCCTACTCATTGCTCATCCCCTGCTATCTTCCCTGGACGTAGGAGGAATCACCTGGAAGACGTCTGGATAATGAGATGCCCGGGCCCCAACCTCTAGATGGGGCTGGGGAAGTCTGGAGTTGGCCAGGCCTCCCAAAGGTCAAGAATACAGATGAGGACCCCAGGATCAGAAGAGCAGTGACTCACCCCCCCCCCCCCCCCCCGTGAGTGGTAAAGGAGGCTGGTCCCCCCCCTGCCCCTGCTTCTTGCCCTGTGCTTCCTCAGGTCCTCTGGGACAGCTCAGGGGAGGTCCTGTCTCTGCCACACCAGCCTGTTCCCATCAGCCCTCAGCCCTGCTGGTTCCCAGGCCCCCCCTTCTCTCTGCTGCCCATCTCCTTCCCTCCTTCCGCATTGGGCACCCTCTTCCCACCTGGCCTCAGCCTCAGCCACTGCAGGACAAGAAGGTCCCCATCCCTACAGCAGCCTTTACCCATTGCCTTCTGATGGCTCACCACAGACGGAGACTGGGAGAAAGGGGCTCTGACTCTGTATCCCCAGAGCCGGGCCTGGCCTGGTCACGGGAAAGGAGCTCAGGACTCATTGGAACAGTCTATGGAGGGGTGAGTTCATGACTTTGTTCCTTACATTTGTGGGGATATTTGCCATTTTTTAAGGGCAATGCTTAACCCAAAGGCATAACGTGTTAATGGTGGGATTTTTGACACTTGTCACTCGCCAGTGGTGAGGGTTCTATGTGCTTCTAGTCCTCCCCTTACGACCATACCGGTCAGATGTGCCGAGACCTGACTACCTCTCTTTGAGGCTCACAGGAACCACCACCCCCATTTCCTCCACTTGGTTCCAAGGAATTCTCCTTGACTGAGGAGCTGGCTCCCCTTAGCTCTGCTCCCCATCCCTCCACCTGCCAGCCAGACACAAGCCCCAGGCTCCACTCATTTGTGCTCCCCTGTTTATGGATTTCTAGCTTATGCGTGAAGCTAGGGAACCTGACAGGCTCATTCAGCAGCCTCTTGAGGCCTTTGCCAGGCCAGCGGCCACCTCTGGCTGGGGTCTCCAGGAGACTGCTAGGGCAGAGGGAAGCAAGTTCACTTCTGGTGGGGGGGGGGGGGGGGGGGGGGGGCGTTGAACTGATGAATATATTGGTGCCTCTCACCTGCTGGTTCCTTCTTTCTGCAGATAATCTCACAGGCCATCCAGCTTCCTGTGACAAGAGAGAGGCTTTGTTCCGGAGACAGCGGCGGGCAGGCAGCTCGTGTTGGAAGGCTTTGCGTGATCTTCTGTAACCCCGCCAAGCCACCTTCTCACTGGAGCTGGACTCATGAGAAAGAGGGGGGCAGGTGGAGAGGAGACAGACGTCTACTGTGATCCCAGCTACGCCAGGTGTAAAAGGCCTTACAAATATTTTCCAAGTGATTGATTCCAAAGAAAGGTGCTGGTGAGAAAGAAAAAGAGGAGTCCCTTGCCAGGCCCACAGGATCTGCTTTGTAATTCATACACGTAATGGCATGGGGCTCAGTGCTCCCATGGCACCTGCTCCTTCCGCACACCCCTACCCACATCTGTCCCTAAGAGGCGCTCTCTGGAGCCCTCCTCCTCTGCTTCCCAGGGGCCTCAGAGTGTTTCTGCTCCCACTCTACCCAGAACATCTGGATTCCAGGACCTAGAAAATTCACACCCTGGCCCTTCTTTGTCTTCTTCCCAACCAGCATTCCCTGAAAGCCACACCATGGCTTCTAACACCTCCCACACCCCTTCTCTCAGACAACTGAGGCAACTGTGGCTCATAGTGATTAAGGAACTTGCCCAAGATGGATCCAAGCAGCAGAACCAGAAACCCCATCCAGGCCTGTCTGAGTTCCCACCCCACCTCCATGAGAACAGAGACCCATACACGGGCCTGCTCTGACCCAATTTCATCCACTCCTCCTCCATCCACTCCTTCTGCTGCCCCAGGAGCAAGGCAAGGGTTGGGAGTGGGGCTAGAAGTCACCCTAAATCTTTTCCAGAGCAAGACGAGGCATGACCCAAGCAAACTCTAAGTGTCGAGGTGAGAAAAACTGAGAAATTTTTCATGAGGTCTGAGAAATGTATTGGGGTTCATTTCCATGGGTTAAATAATTCTGGTCAGAAGGGTGACTTTTTTTTTTTTACCTCTCAACCTTTTACTGTGAAAAAAAAAAGTGTACATATAGGAAAGCTCAAAGAATAATACAATAAGAGCTCCTAGGCCCCAAATCTACATTTCATAATCATCATTTTATCAAATTTGCTTTATCCAAGTATTTTTCTAGACCATTTGACTAGAAGTTGCAGTCTTTTTTTTTTTTAAGGTTAGGGGCTGGTTTTAATTTTTTTTTTAAGATTTTATTTATTTATTCACGAGAGGCACAGAGAGAGGCAGAGACACGGGTAGAGGGAGAAGCAGGCTCCATGCAGGGAGCCCAATGTGGGACTCGATCCTGGGACGGAGGGATCACGCCCTGAGCTGAAGGCAGATGCTCAACCGCTGAGTCACCCAGGGATCCCAAGTTGCAGTCTTGAAATACTTCAGCCTGTATCTCTTAAAAAGAAGGACATTCCTCTGTGGAACCAAAATGTCACTTTCATAGCTTAAAAAAATTAATAACTTCCTAATATCATCCAACATCCAGCCCGTATTCAGATTTCCACGGTTATTCCAGAAATGTCTTTTATGGCTGTGTTTGAAGAGCAGACGCCAATGGTCAAACACAGCATTTGGTGGTTCTATCTGTTGAGTCTTCTTCCACCTTAAAAGTAGTTCCCCTCACCTTTATTTTTTGGCATGACATTGACTTTTTGAAGAAACTGAGCTGATGGTCTCGCAAAATGTCCTGCTTTTTGAGCTCTCGGGGTTATTTCCTTATGGAGCCATTGAACTTGTTGCTTTATTTCCTATAAATCATACCTTAGACCCTGAGCTTGATTAGAGTTAAAGATTTTTAGTGACAGAGTGTAGGTGGTAGCAGCTCCTAAGATCCCTGCCTCCTGGTATTTACATCCTTGTGTGTGGTTGCCTCTCCTGGAGTGGGGGCCGGACTTTGTGACTGGCTTCTAATAAATAGAATACACCAGAAGTAATGGGTTGTCACTTCTGAGATTAGATTATCAAAAAGCTATGGCTTCTGTCATGGGTGTTCTCTCTTACTCTTGGGTTGTCTGTCCTGGAAGAAGCTAGTTGAGACAGCCTCCTCTATCTGCCTCCCATCCTTCAACACATGCCATGCAAGCACTCCTGCTTTCTATTCAGCTCAGCCAACATTACTTAGATTTTCCTGCATTTAAGCCATACCCTAGCTTATGTGAGAAATATGACATAATTTTTTATGCTTTTGGTTTTATATTATTTTTCTTACTTTTTAAGATTTTATTTTTAAGTAATCTCTACACCCCACGTGGGGCCTTGAACTCATAACCCCAAGATCAAGAACTGCATGTTCCATGGACTGAACCAGTCAGGCACCCTGAGGATGAGCCAGGCATCTTTAAAAAAGGAGCTTAGAATATAATAGGGAAGATATAGATCAATGGAAGAGAATGGACAATCCAGAGATAGACCCTCACGGTTAGTCACTGGGTTTTTAACAAAGGTGACAAGACAATTCAATGGAGAAAAAGATAGTTCTTTCAACAAGTGGTGCAGGAGCAAATACATATCCACAATGAAGAAAGTCAGATTACTCCCTCACACCATATGCAAACATTAACTTAAAATGAATCAAACATCTACATGGAAGAGCTAAAAGTGTAAAACTCTTAGAAAAAAATACAGACATACATCTTCATGACCTTGGATTAGACAACAGTTTCTCACAAACAGCAAAAGAAAAAAATAAAGTGGACATTATCAAAATGTCAAGGACATCATCAAGACTGTGCAAAGGTGCCCACAGAATAGAAGAGAATCTTTGCAAATCGTATGTCTAATAAGGGACTTGTATCTAGACTATATAAAGAGCAACTAAAACTCAGTAATAAGAAGATGAATAATCCAATTTAAAAATGGGCAAAGAATCTGGACAGTTCTCCAAAGAAGACCTATAATGGCCAAGAAGCACATGTGCAGATGCCCAACACCATTGGTCATCAGAAAGATGCAAATGAAAACCACACTTAGATACAACTATATCCATTAGAATGTCTAAAAACTAAAAGTAGCTTAGGTTTAAATTCAGAAGATGTTACTAATCGGAGTAACCTGGGTAAAGGGCACCAGGGTGAACAGGATCTTTCCATACTATTCCTTATAATGGCATTACAATTATCTCGAAATAAAAAGGCTCATTTTTAAAGTTTTTAGGCTGTTTTTAACGTCGCAGTGCAAGCTCTAGAAGATTAAATGGGCTTTTTAAGAAGGTATAAATTATATGTATTTGTGTGATACAAATCTTATGTATGGAAACACACAGGCACAGAGCATACATAGAGAAGGAGCGTGGGTTTTCATGAGTTCAAGTCCCTTTGGAAGTCCAAAGGAGACAAGCTAGAAAACCATTTAAGGGAAGGATTGCCTGGACTTAGGAGTTAATAGGATCTCATCTCCCCGATGTCCCTGAAGATGGCATCATGTGCACACTTGGGCATCTGCCCACCACCTCCAGTCGGTACACAATGTCTCTGCTCCCTCTCTTTTGCTTCACCTACTCTTTGTCATTGTCCTTTATTCACAAAGCCACTGGAGAACTCTATTTGTTAGGATAATTAATGGTGGCTCTAGAGCAAACCACCCCAAATCTCAGCATTAACTTCTGCTCAATACATACACTTGGGGTGTTTGTGATTGGGCAGCTTTCCTGGGAAGGTCTCCTCTTAGTGATGCTCTGGGCCTACCCTGCCACCATCCTGTGGCTTCCAAGGTCACTCCAATGTTGTCCAGGCAGCAGGGATTAGATTATCAAAAGAGAGACTGTCTTTCATGAGGAGGAGGTGAGCCCTAGAAGTGGAGCATCACTTTTGTCCACATTCTTCTGGCTGTAACTTAGAGATATGGCATCGTCTGCTAGAGAGCTGGGAAATGCAGTCCTTCCTATGTTCCCTTATGGCATCATTTCCTAGTTGGTCCTACCAGTGGTCCCATACAAAAAGATGCTGTGCTCTGATGTTCCTACCACCCATCTCTGAGATGCCAGAGTAGGGTGGAGGGCTCACTCTGCACTCTGTTCTGCACTCTGCTTGTGCCCCAAGCAGCTCAGCTTGCACCCCAAGTTTCATAATGTGCCCATGGAAACAGCTCCTTCAGCTTCAGGGTTCAGTCTTCGCCCCATGTGAGCCCCCTATCCCCACCGCCCCGGTCATTTGTCCCCCTCAGCCAACCTGAAGACTCACACAAAAAAGAATGTCTTTCCTTCTCTATTAGCCGAAAAATAAAACACCTAGGATATCACTTCAGAAGACTGATTACCCTGAGGGGCTCCAGCCCACCAAGTGTGAAAGCAGCTGAGCTCTGCACCAGTGGCCTGGGAGCCCTACTTCAGGGGGTAGAGACGCAACGGACCCAAACAGGTTAAGGGAGGAGCAGATTATGGTGCGAGGGGGATCTAATGGGCTCTGGCTCAGGCATCTTGTACTTACAGTGGAGCTCCATGGGTGGAGCTCCCAGATGTGGGTGCATATATGGATTTGAAGCTCAGGAGAGAAGTCTAGACCAGGTTCGCCATATATCTTATATTTTTTCTAGGATATGGGTTTAGCTACTATTACAAAATGTGAAATAACAGTGGCTTAAATAGAATGAGGTCTCCTTCTCCCTCATAAGCATAAGCAATCCAGGCTGATGGGGAGCTTGGGGCTCGAAGGAGTTGGGGCCCAGGCTCTTCCTGTCTCGTGAATGTGCAATCCAAGGTGACTCACTACCATCTGCATTCCAGCTGGCCAAAAGGCGACATCAGGCAAGGGGAGAGCGTAACCCTGAGAGATGCATACATCACTTCTGCTCACATCCCATAAACTGGTCCCAAGGCTACACCAGGCTGAAAGGGGGTGCTGAGCAATGTGGCTATTATTTCAGGCAGCCTTATGACAGACAATTTCTGTTATTATGGAAGAAGGGCCGGGTGGACATTCTGGGATGACTGGGAATCTCTGCCACACACCCCATCAGTAAAAACATCTTTGAACACATACTCCCCCAATATATGTGTATTTGTTCATAATTCATATTGTCAATATGTATATTATATATTTATAAAGATATTTGCTTGGAACGCCTGGGGATGGCTCATTTGGTTAAGCAGCTGACTCTTGATTTCATGATCTCAGGATTGTGAGATAGAGCCCCATATTGGGCTCCATGCTGAGCACAGAGTCTGCTCATCCTTTTCCCTCTGCTCTTTCCTCTTGTTCACACTCTCTGTTTCTCTCTCTCCCTTTCTCAAATAAAGAAATAAAGCTTTAAAAAAAAGACATTTTCTTTCTTACTTTTTAGATAAAAATAAGAGCAATATTTTCTTTTTTATACTTCAAGAGATCCTCTTGTGCACACTCCCTCGGAGAGGAGTGGCCAAGGCTAAAGATGTAGATTTATAAATCAACAGCAAATACGGAGCAAATAGCCAAAGCACTGCCTCTGGACAAGATCACCCAAGGAAAGCACGGACAGAGAGTGAGAAGAAAATCCAAGGTTAGGAGATCGGGGAACATGAACATTTAAGATTTGGACAGAAAATAAAGAAGCAGGAATGATCTAAGACACCGAGCAGGCGTCATTGAGAGTTAGGAGGTGGAAAGAGATGTAGTGGTCGTACGAAATCTGGGGAAAAGAGAATTTCAGCAAAAGCCATGTCCAGCAAAGATTGACACGAGACCATGATTCATACAACATGAAGGTGACTGGTAACCAGCCTGGGAAGCAAGAAAACTCAGGACGAATAAATAAGGATTAGATGGTATTTTGGCTTCTATGTTCTAGAAAAGAGGGAGCCATGGAAGGTCATTGAGTAGGAGGGGCACAGGAGGACAGCTGAAGGTAAGGAAGACGCATTTGGGTATTTGAATGAAAAGTGGATTAGAGGGGCCAGAGTCTGAAGTCTGGAGGCCCACGAGGATGTAAACTCAGACCAGGCTGACCAGAGTAGAAATGCCCTCAAACACATTGCTTTGGAGAAGTGGAAATGACCCTGTGACCAACTTGATATGGAGACTTATGGAGAAGGAAGAGATCAGGGGCTTCAAGGTTGTGGGCCCTGGAAGTCAAGGGAGCAGAAGCAGGACCATTGTTTGGCAAGGTTCTGGTGGGAAAATGCATGTCTGGTGGGGTTGTCCAGGAATGTTTCCTGGAGAAGGTGGGAATGCTGATCCCTGAGGGCCTGGTCTTCTATCCCAGGCTCTCCCGCATTCCTGGGCCTATAAACTCTCATGGGAAAGGTCCCCACCCCTGCCCCACAGTGCCAAGCATGTGACCATGACTGGATAGCATCCTAGAGACCCACAGACCAGCCAAGGCAACTTTATTGTGATGTCTGGGGACTGTGAGATTGTCACTGAGAGCAAAAGGACCTGTTCCTCCCATGCAGAGTCAGGCTCCACCGTGTACCAGCAGCAAAGGCCCTGTCAGGTGGCATCAAAGCAGGATATACCGAGGCCACAGTACAGCTCATCTCTGAGGCAACTGTACACACAGCTCTAGGAGTCAGGGTATAAGTCAGCACTTGCTAGAACGACCCTGAGCCATTGACATGGCCTAGGGATGTCTTGCCTACTCCCATCATCAAGAAATGGGTAAAAGGAAAAAAAAAAAGTAGTGAATTTCTATAAGTACTTGAGGAAGGAAGTGCTATTCTCAACAGCAATAGAATCTGTCCGTGAGGAATGCTCCTCCATGGTGCTCCAGCCCTGGGGACCTCCCTGCAGGATTCTGGTCCACCTGCAGGATGCTGGTCCTCTTGGCTTACCAGCTACAGTGCAACAGGACTGCCACTGGGAGCCCTCCCTGGGGAAGCTCCACGGAGGCTGCTTTCCCAAGCCCCTCAGGGACCAGATGGGAGCTGGATTGGACAAGTATGGCAAAAGGTATTTGGGGCACAGCTCACTAGGTCACTAGGACCTGGATGAATCTGGACACCAGGAGGCAGGTACACCATCGACCCACCTCTCCTGGCCACGTCCCAGGCTAGACCTGATGCTCTCCAGTGTGATAGTGGGTACTGAGGAGGCTTCCCTCAGCGGTCAAGAGAGGCCCCAGCCTTGGATGGTTCTTCTAACTAAAGACGAACAGGGGAGGCCCATCCACCTCTGCATAAGGAGCAAAGGCTACTAACCGGGTTGCTTCTGTGCAGACACTTCCTCCACCAAATTATTATAAAGATAAAATAGGGAGATCCCTGGGTGGCGCAGCGGTTTGGTGCCTGCCTTTGGCCCAGGGCACGATCCTGGAGACCCGGGATCGAGTCCCATATCGGGCTCCCAGTGCATGGAGCCTGCTTCTCCCTCTGCCTGTGTCTCTGCCTCTCTCTCTGTCTCTCTGTGTGACTATCATAAATAAATAAAAATTTAAAAAAAAGATAAAATAGGAAGCAATGAATCTCATAAAAAGAGCTAAGTTCTGATATTTGGGCCAAATAATGCTAAAACCTTCAAGGATCAAGTAGCTACACAGCCCCCTGGGTAAATGCCACAGAGGGGGGCACCCTGAGTTCCTTGAGCATCTCAGGGGGTGGGACTCATTTCTACCTGGTGAGTCTCCACTCTGCACCAGGCCTGTCTCTGGATCTTGAAGGACTAAGAGAAGTTTGAGCAGAGAGTAGAAGGTGTTCCAGGCTATAGGAACTACGTGTCTAAGGGACCAAGTGAGAGAAAGCAGTGTATGTGGGCAGGGTTAAACACACGGTGAAAATCTAGATCGGCCTGGCCACAGCAGAGGGGAGAGGAAGGGAAGGAGGGGGAGGTGGGGGGGCCCTAATTATGGACGGCCGTAATCCCAGGGCAGGAGAAGTGAGCTCCAGCCAGATCATGATGTGCTTACGTGGTGGGAGCTTGGGCTTTATCCAGAGGGCCATGGAGAGCCCCTGAAACGTTTTAAGCAGAGAGGAGACATGATCAGATCTGTTCTAGAAATGTAGCAGGGTGGTTTGTTAAGAATGTAATGTAGCAGAAGAGCCGATTGAAAGACTAGCTGTGTCTTGCTTTCTCCATTGTGGTTCCTGGATAAGGAATGAAAGGTATTTCCACCCCTCTTCCTCCACATTCCCACCCCAGAGGGGAGCCAAGCCATTGCATCTTTGAGGCCTGGGATTTCCTTACCCATGGGGTGGGGGGACTGACAATGTTTTTTGTGTGTGCTACAAGGCAAAAGAGGGAGAAGTTGCCCAGCGGGTCTGCCTCTTTGTTTTAGAAGGCCTGGGTCCAGCCAGGGAGTGTTCGTGCTGAGCATTGAGGAACTAGACCCAGAGAGGTTATGGGATGTGTGGGGACTTGCAGACGGTCTGAGAAGAACTATGAACCCAGGGGAAGGAGGAAATCTCACGGCTATCCTGCTGCCAAGCAGCCCATCGGTCTCTCCCACCCAGGCACTGACCCTCGAGAAGATCCCCAGGGCTGATTCTGAAGAGTCACTGACCCCTGTGCCCTGATGGGAAGTACCCAGGGCAAGCTCTGACCTAGGAGTCAGGATCCTGGCCCACCGCTAAAGCGCCGTGTGAGATGAAGTCCATCCCATGGGCTCTCAGGCTTCATTTTCTTTTTTCTTTTTTCATTTTATTTATGTTAGTCACAGAAGAGAGAGGCAGAGACACAGGCAGAGGGAGGAGAAGCAGGCTCCATGCACGGGGAGCCTGACGTGGGACTCGATCCCGGATCTCCAGGATCGCGCCCTGGACCAAAGGCAGGCACTAAACCACTGCACCACCCAGGGATCCCTCAGGCTTCATTTTCATATTGGTAAAGTAAGTGCTTTGGATTTGATGTAGCACACGGCTCCCTCTGGCCTGCATGTTCTGTGAGGTCTAAAGACACGCTTGAGTGGCCCAAAGGAGCAGAATGCATTGTCTCAGCACAGAGACAGGGCACAGAGAAGCCCGGGGAAGTGGCCAGAACCCCTCAGGGCCACCTTCCCTCTAAGAAGGACTCCTAGAGAGGGAGCCCTGGAGCCGGGCATCAGACCCCTGAAACCAGAGCACAAGAGTGCACAAGCACCTGGGTTCCAAGGGGCCCAAACAGGCCAGGTTCAGTGAGGCCTAACATCTCAAAGACTGTCTCCGAAGTGCTGAAAATACTTCTAGGTTCATATAAGGAAAACCTGGGGGAAAAGTAGGTGGGTCCCTGTTGGGGGGGGGGGGAGTAGAGGTGAGGCCCCCCCTATCATTGTCTCTTGATGGGTCACGTAGGGGGTTCTGCTGGCTTCAGGGCAGTTTCTATTGCTTGAGGGCGTGGTTTCAGCTTTGCCCTTGGGGTCTTTTGTCTGAGTTTAGAGAGAAACCAGAAAAAACTTAATCAGAAAGTAAGGACTGAGGTCAAAATGGAAGTGCTTGAGTCCTCTTTCAGCCCCTGAGTTGTAAGTAAATTGAGAGCAGCAATTTCCTGGTGCCTCAGATCCAAGCACTCCGCTGGGTGTAGGACAGCTGCCTGGCACCAGGCAGGGTGTGCAGCAGGCACCAGGGCCCCCTTGCTGGGTGGCCTGGAAAACAGACCAGGGTTACCACCCCTGACTCTGTGCTGTGGCCACAGGGCCGCTTCCTGCACGCTTCCCACTACCTCTCAGGGACGCCCTGACCAGAAAAAAAGGCACTTTCAGAGGCTGTGGCTCATTTTCCATTCTCTTTCTCCAAGCAATTCCCCTATCTCCACCAGTCTTTTGCTCTTCTGATTGCCTTCCCCAGGGACTGGTTGCCCCAGAGAAAACAGAGAAGTAGGTGACCAAGTGGGCTGATGCCCTGGAGGATGGGAAGGGAAGTAGTTAATGGCAAGAGAAACATAACTAACTTTAGGGAGGCTTACAACCTCCACACATAGGATAGTCATTGGAGGGGCTGTCCTCCATTGTACAGATGAGGAAAATGAGGTCGAAGAGTAAAATGAGTTGCCCAAGGTCACAAAGGCCACAATATTTTCCTCTCTCCAACCTAGGTTCTTCAAGCTGTGGCCCTGTATGAGACTGACCAAAGACAGGTTAG
The DNA here is from genome assembly GCF_018345385.1 of Vulpes lagopus. Classification (NCBI taxonomy): domain Eukaryota; kingdom Metazoa; phylum Chordata; class Mammalia; order Carnivora; family Canidae; genus Vulpes; species Vulpes lagopus. Next base: position 40,165,902 of record NC_054833.1, on the reverse strand, counting down.
CAAAAGAAAACAAACAGGTATTAACGTGTGCAGCATCCCGTGTACTCACGGGAGCACCCCACAGTGAGTCACTTAAAGGGTTGGATAGACTTGGACTCATGTACCATCTTAGATCATCCAAAGGAAAGGGGGCTTCTGGGCAGGGGTGGCAGGTTGTGGGAAGGTGGCCGGAAAAAGTGGGGGTGGGGGTGTACCAGTTGCTTAGCAGGGTTTGGTAGGTAGATGTTAAGTCAGGGCCTGCTCCCCTGGTAAGAGTCATGAAGAGTCTCCTCTTCTCAGTACAGGAGAGGGAGACACTTTTCCAAATGGAGATTTCCTTTATTGATGTAAATCTCCCTTTACAAGAAAAACTTGTTCCCGTTGCAGAGCTTTCCCTATCGCGGCCGGCTCTCCGTGGCCTTCAGCTCTAAAGAAGCCATATGCCAGAGACCTATCTGGGGGGACATACTCAAGTGATGTCAGGATTTAAGTCCAAATATCTTGGGCTTTCTTTAACTTTCCCTTCACAGCCTCCCCCAAAACGTTTACTGACCGCCTATTTTGTGCCGAACGCTGTATTGTGCATGGGAGAGGGTCAAAGTCAAATGATGCCATGTGTGGCCTTCAGGCGCTGAGGTTGGGATGGGAGACAGACCCCGAAACAAATGGTGTGATGAGTGGCACATGGAGGCCCTTGCAAAGCCCTGCAGGACCCCAGAACAAGGCAGGCTAGGTAAGGCTTGGGGGAAAGGGATTGTGGGGGGTAGAGGAGTAGGGGGCATCCCAGGGGAGTTCCAGAGGATGACTTACAGTCCACCAGGCAGAGAAGGGATCAGTAGGTGGGAAGGCCCCAGGGCGTGAAAGCAGGCGGTGTCATACCTTCGCACCCCCCAAGCAGGGATGCCTCCCACCAACATCTCTGGATGCCAGGACTGGTGTGAAGGTTGGGTCTGGCGGGGTGGTGCCCTTCCTCCCAGGGCCCCTTTCCAACAGACCTGGGCCTAGGACTGTACCCCATGCCTGGCTTCCTGAGGGATGGTTCCGCCAGTGCCTGAGGCCCTCCTGACAGCCGCAGCCCCCCTCCCTCAGACGTATCTTCAGTTTAGCTAAGCAGCCGGGTCCCTTTGGGTTTGATACCATCTAATTGGTTGTGGCTAATCCCATATTAACTCTCCCCGCAGAAGCTAGAGGGCCTCTCCCCCCCACCCTCCATCACGTCCCAGCCCCTACAGAAGCTTCTGTTATCATGTTTATGAGCCTCCACAACCACAGACAGGCAAATTTGCATATAAATAACCTGCCAGCACAGGAGGCTGCAAGAGGCACCTGGTAACGACTCTGTTTATTACTCTGGAGAGAGAAGGGGAGCAGGAAGGCCTTGTGCTGGGTGGCCCAGTCGGGATGGTTACATTTCCACCTGCTGATTAACTGAGAAAGAGTCTATGACCCTCAAACGGCAGAGGAGGAACAAACATGAAGCCTCTCAGTTCCTCCCTTTGGGGAAACCCCACACCAATCTGTTTGTCACCCGAGACTGTAGGACCCATCGTTGTCACCCAGGCTGGCCCTGCCTGAGCATCCATTCAAGCAGCCAGGTAGGGCCCTGGGCTTGGTGCAGTTTGGAGACGTGATGCAAAGGGAGATGGGCCATGTCCTCAAAGAACTGCGTATTGCAGAGGACGTGTCACAGGCCTAGCAGGGGACACTGAACAGAAAAATCTTTGAGGTGAGGGCTGCACAGAGGGCGGCACGGGCCCCCGCAGGTGCTGAGGTGAGTCCTCACACCAGAGAAGGTTCCAGGGGGAGGGGCATCTGGGCTGGTCCTTGAAAACAGATACCTTCCAGGGTGGAGGGGGGTGGGGGACATCCGGGCCAGAGGGAATGAAGTAAGCAAAGGCAGGAAACGCCTGCATCGCTGAGTGGATTATCTGCAGAGTAGCTGGTGGGGGAGAGGAATGGGGAGATGAATTGGAAGCAGCAGAAGTTACATGCCCCTGTGGGGTGCCCGTGTGACTTAAGTTGTGACTTCATCTCTTCGACCTCAAAGTTTTTGAAGACTCAGGAAAGACATCAGTGGAGGAGGCAGGTCTATGGGCTAAACCTCCCCCAAAATGTGGGGTGGCCTAACAGTTACCTATGAAGGCAGGGAGGGATCACCCTTAGTGGTGTTCTGACATCCAGAACACAGCAGCGAGGCTTCATTCAGAATAGGCTCTGCCCCAGAGACTGGGAAGCTGGACATCAGTATAGAGCGTCCCGAGTCTTCAGGAAGGTAGGGGTGAGGAGCACAGATCCAAAGGACAGGGAGCATATGACTGGACTATAGAAGTAAAATTGGGAAAAAAAAAAATCCTCTCTCAACCCAGAAAACCCCCACAACAGTCTTGGGGACAGTTTCCTTATCGAATAAGCATTAAACCAGAATGTGATGCGTATCACAACTTATCTCCGAAGAGACTTCAAAGACAAAATGGAATCTCACCCCCTTCTACAGTGTAGGGGAGAGAACCCCTTCTCTCTACCCTCCTAGGTTCAGTGGCTGGGTTCAGTTTTTATCAAACTGATAAAAGACAGATTAACCAGAGAATAAAATGGTTTTAATTACACGCACTCTCGCACGGGAGTTCACAAAGAAAAATGTGGCTTGAAAAGGGAGCCAGAATTTAGGGACTTATTTTAGGCTAGACAAAGAAAAATGGGTTTGGGGCTTGGCAGCGGGGGGAGGAAAGTCATGGGAAGGTGACCAGGAAAAGTATGGCAAACAAGGGTTGTTTAGCAGAGTTTGACACGCAGATTTGAGTCTGCCTTTTCCTTTGATAAGAGCTGTTAAGAAGTCTCCTCCTCCTGCTACAGGAGACGGAAACACTTGTGCAAATGGAAATTTCCTTTATCGGTGTCAATTTTCTTGACAAAAGGGAAACGTATGCTCTGATTTTAGAGCTATTCCTGCTTCTGCTGTTCCTCAGTGGCCTTCCCCTCAAGATAATCCTCATGCCAAAGGGGACATCCTTTGGGGTGGCATATTCTGGTCCCCTTCAGTAGCCAAGCAGATGCAACTCATTATAAGGTACCCCTTGTTTATACACCATGATGGACGAGACCTCATCTTCAAATAAGAGGTCTTGACAGCACCATTTCTCACCCATGGTTAGTTCATCTTGTCTTTACCTGGTAACTGGGCGACCATCCACGTTAGCTGATTGGCTTTATCCAGAAGAAAAACAAGTGGCATAATTTGCAACTGGAGGTAGTTTTGCCAAGTGGGAGCAAGGCACCCACCAAGGTTAGGCTCCTACCCTCCCACAGGAACTGAGAGAGAGGGGCGGTCTCTCCCTTGATGTTTGCATTTCAAAAGGATGGCTCTTGGGTTTTTGAGGAAATGCCTGAGCCTTGAGACCAGCGGGAGACTTACTTGGCCATTATGAAGATTTCCATACATTTGAAAAGGACACAGGAAAAAACTCTGAAAAGAAAAGAGACAGGAGGAAGACATCTACTCCTTATTTTCAACAGGAAGAATTAAGCCTCCTGTTTCAATTTCTAGTCTCCCTTCCGGGACCCATAGGCTCAAGGTCAAGGGTAGCTGGGTCCTCGGGAGCAGCACTGGCCACCTTGTCACTGGTTTGAGTTCCACTTCTGCCGTGCCGGCTGCTGGACACGTCATCTCCCCTCACCTTTGCAGTGCAGATTGGAATTGCCACCTCAGAAGGTTGTGAGGAATAAACACGGTCCTATTGTAAAGTCACCTGGGGCGCATTGGCATCGCGAAATACCCTCCTTCGAAATTAAAGCGTATGCTACCATGAGGGTTGGAAGGGCCGCCTGAAGGGCAGTTCACCAAACCCCAAAGCACCGAACCCGAGGGGATTCCTTGAGCACTTACATCAGCTGGGCATGGAGCAGATCGAGGGGACCGCTCCTCTGAGCAGCTGGGCATAAATTTAGGGGATTCATTTCTGTAGAGGGGTCGCAGTCTGAAAATATAAATGGGTTAAGGAAGGGTTTAGGACACTCATGAGTGTGCTGACTCCAAAGGGGCTGATAGGAGAGTAACAGGTGTTGGGGCATGATCCTAACGCGGAGGTTGACAGCTTCTAGGGTAAAGTCTTTCCCATAATGTCTTGGCAACACTGTCACAGGCAAGCTCTGGCCAGACAGATGCATCACGGGCTTGGACTTAGTGGATAATTCTTCTATTTCTGTGCTCCACAGTTCACAGGTCCCCCAAATCCCCCCAGGATGACAGGCTGAATTTGCAGTGGCACCGTCTCTCCTTGCTCCCTGCCATAAAGCCTGCAGCAGGACAGCTGCCCACCCGAGCTCCAGAAAGGCCATGTCCCCAGAGATGGGGGAAGGAGGACACAGCACAGCCACAGTGGTCAAATTCATGTCCTTCTGCATCCTCTGGCCCCCACCATGTTTGCATCTGTTTTGGGAAGGGGGTGGGGGGGGTGCCTTCATGTTGCCATGGCAACTGGATTCCCAGGGAGGCAGGCCATCTTGGGACAGACATTCAGCCCCAAGATGAGCCTGCTGGAGCTAGAAGGAGGGAGTGTCCTGTAGGGAAACCGCACGCTCTGGGCTTTTACTATTTGAGGCTGGGCAGGGGGAGTTGAGAAGAGCCATAGGCCCTGGCGCTTTTCCCAGCTTGCTTTGGTGAAGTCAACCCACCTTGCCAGCACCTGGGTAGAGTCTGGAGCCTGAAAGGAGGAGAGGCCCCCTCTTCCTCCCATCTTCCCACGACCCCCTGGGGAAGTCAGAAAGGGGCTAGGGTAGGCCCAGCCCAGCACCCTGGGTGGTAAAATTAGATTCCAGGGAGGATGGGCTGGGAAGGAGAAGAGCCAGAGTGACAGCAGGAAATGGATTTTCATCTGGGGTGGCTGCAGGGCAGGGGGGCCGCTGGCGGAGCAGGTGACAGGCTCAGGCAAGGTGATGGGGGTGCAGAGCTAAGCCGCGTGCTGGGGGGTGATTGAAGGGTGGCTTGGGAAGGATTGAAGCTGGAGATCGAGGATTTGCTGCAGAGCCCAGCGCCCTGGAGGAGCATGGGACAGGGGTGTTGTGCCGCCGAGGTCCAGCGGGGCGGCCCTGTGGGGGCAGAGGGGGGGGGAGAGACAGGATGGAGGCTGATTTAACACCTTGGCAGGCAGGACTGGTAGGACCAGTGCTCTGGGGCCTGCACGTCCTGGGCTGAAGGCCGGGTGACAGAGCAGGCCCCGCGCAGGGCCGGGGGGCGGGCAGGCCCAGAGCGCAGAGCTGCCCCGGAACGCAGCCCGCAAGCACATTTCGCCCTTAATGTTCAAACCCAATTCCAGGGCAGCTTTTCTCCGGAAAAGGAAGCATGGTTCAAAAAGAACATAATGAATTGGCTGAAATAAATAGCTGATTAGTTGCAGATAACATCAGAAGCTCGCCGAGCGCAGGGAACAGCACACGGTCTTGGCAGCAGCTCCCCCGCTGCTGGACGCAGCCTCCCCGGGGCAGGGCTGCAGGCTCGGCCGAAAGCGGGTCCCCGGGCCTGCAGCGCCCACGGCCGACACTGAGGGGCCTGGCCTGGTGGGGAAGAAACAAGGCGCACAGAAAAGCACAGGGGACTGCAGTCCAGGCTCTCCAGCTGCCACCTCAGACATCTCCGAAAAATGAGTTAAAACTAATGTCTCCCCTGACCGCTCCCAGGGCCTTTTCAAGAATCAAATGAGAAAGAGTTAAGGCATGAACTCTGGTGATTATTATCCATCAGACACGGGAATCCGTAAGGCCAGGGGGTCTGTTTTGCTGACTTTTGCACTCCCGCCCCTGCATTTAATGCCTAGCACAAGCATGTGTTCGGTGTTGTTGAATAAATGTGGACCATCCACTACCCCAGTGGTTCCCCCACAACCAGTCATTCACAGGTGGACTGGGGCCCAAAAAGTTGGGGGCCCAGCCTGGGGGCATTTGGTCATGATGCTGCCCTAAAGCCAACTTCCACTGATGTTTGGATGGGCCATAATTTTGAGCTAGCCATAGCTCTATTGTCCTGGAAGACCGAGAACAGAGAGTTATTTAAAATTTGATGGAGGGCAGCCCGGGTGGCTCAGCAGTTTAGCGCCGCCTGCAGCCCAGGGCATGATCCTGGAGTCCTGGGATCGAGTCCCAGGTCAGGCTCCCTGCAGGGATCCTGCTTCTCCCTGTGTCTCTGCCTCTCTCTCTCTGTGTGTGTGTCTCTCGTGAATAAATAAATAAAATCTTTTTAAAAATAAAAATAAAATAAGATTTGATGGAGAGGGTGGGCCATGAACTAGATCTGCCTTCCATGGCCCAGGAGCCCCACCATCAAGAGCAGAGCTGGGCTCTTCTCCCCGGAGTTCTTCATCTCCTGTTCTTTTCTCAGCTTTCTGATTCAGAAGCAGAGATGGGGGGGTGGGGACGGGGTCATTTTATAACCTCCATCTGCTATTCAGTCTGATACTGGGAGGCCACACAATGTATCAATCATCTTAAGCTGCAGGCACACTCCACATTAATTATAATTTAGAATAACTGGGAGTTAAGTGGCAGTTGACTAGTTGACATGTTTTGTAGACATGTAATCAAACATTTATTAATTTTGATTTTGCAGTTTTCTTTTGGCGTCGTGGGACCAATCAGTTCTTTTTTCAGGTACCAGACACTTGTGGAAGTCCTTCACTTCAGAGGACCCAGGCACCCAAGCAGCAGCTGGAGAAAGGGAGGGAGCAGTCGGGGTGCCAGGACACCCTATGCTCCCCTAGAAAGGGGAGAAGCAGCATGGCCTGTGGCTTCAGTACGTTCGCATGAAATAGGACAAGTGCATCTGGACTTATATGCTGTGTGACCCTGGGCAAGTTGCGTGACTTATCTGGGCTTTAACTTGGAAGTCCTTGGAATAGTGTTTGAGAAGCAGGGATGGTAGCTACAGGCAAAAGATGGTCATCGGGCCTTCTCTCCCCAAGATCAGAAGATGTGACTTTGAGCACATGGTGGGAACTCAGGGCAGGGTGGTCTGGACACCTGCAAGAAGAGCTGAGGGCATCCTTGTTTCCCTGCCTCTGGGAGGCAGAGACCCTATGGGGGGTTGGTGAGGAGCTGGTGCAATGAAACTGGAGTCTATCTGGGCTCTTTTATGGTCTCCAATGACTCTCACTGGTCATTTTATATCATTTCTATCCCGTTTCCTGTCAGTCTGCACACAAAGGGCCTGGGAAGGTGGGGCCCTGGCAATGCGGCATCTTCTTTCTGACAACAAATATGTGTGTGGCTTTCCCACCACAACCAATTCTGCAGTTCTCTGAAACCAACCGCCTGTCCTGTAATTCAACCCTAGTCCAACATTAACTCCCTAGAGTTAGCGTCAGACCCCACAGGTTTCAGGGCTCCATCCCACAATACTGCTCCCACTTCAAACCCCAGTCACAAGTCCTGAGGGGCCACCTGTACCTCTGACTGGCTATGAATCAGGGGTTCTCACAACCTCCTCTTGGGTATAATAACCCCACTCATGACTCACAGAACTCAGAAAAACACTTTATTTATGTTTAGCGGTTTATTAGAAAGGACACAACTAACTGGAAGGGATGCTTGGGGCAAGGTATGAGAAAGGGAGGAGTGGGGAGGAGGAGCTTGCACTCCTTCTCTGCCCACCACCTTCCCAGCACAACAGGTTGTCCACCAACTCAGAAGCTCTCCAAACCCTGTTGGTTAGGGCTTTTTCTGGAGGTGTCATTACACAGGCATAATGGATTAGATCATTAACCACTGCTGATTGGGACTCAGTCTCCAGGCCCACTCCCCGTCCCGGGACTGAAGGTCATAACCCTCTAATCCAGGCTTGGGCTGTCTGGCCACCAGCTCCCATCCTGAAGCTGTCTGGTCCCCCCACACATTCCAACCCAGCTGGAGTCATAGCATCAGCACGCAAAAGAAAAGACACTCATCACTCAGGAGATTCCAAGGGCTTTAGGAGCTCTTGGCCAGGAACCCTGGACAAAGGCCAGAGGCTTTTATTTTTTATTTTATCTCACATAGTATTTTTTTATTATACCACCAACAATCTGCAGCATTACCCCGCGGCCCTCAGAGGGAGGACTAAGTGTGAGCTGAGCTTGGGTTTCTCAAACATCCCCCCAGTGCACATCATTGGGCCACCCAGCAGACCCCAGTGTTTTTTCCAGATGTTTTCTAGGCTGCCCCATTCCTGCAAATCATCTTGTTAATAGGGCCTAGGAGAAAGACCTAGAGAGACAGAGAGGAGGATAAAGATACTCTCCTGTCTCCTTTGAGCCCCCTTCTCAAGGACCCAAGTGTCTTTCCCCCTTCTGTTTCCATGTCTGGGTAGCAGGATCCATGCATTCTCTGACAAGTAACGTGTCTAATCCCGGCTTTTCCAGGAGTTCACCTTGGCTGGACCTCATGCTGGGGTCTTCTCTTCCTCCCCTTCCCACCCAAACATGCGAACACCATCTCCCCAGAGGGAAGAGAGGCCACAGCAAGCTTCTTGGGAATGTGTGGAGAGAGAGATGAAAACACTTGGCCCTTGGCGATTTTCCTCTCTGGGTTTTATAAGCCAGTGCAGTTTCCCAGTGAAATCGGATCCATGTGGGTCCTGATTCATTTGTGCACTGGGGAAGGTTTGAGCATCAGAGAGATGGAGATCCCAGGGGCCCCTTTTAGTTGATTTAACAAATCCCTTTCAAGCTTTTATTTTTTCATTAGGAAGCAGAAGTTGCTTGTTCCCAAACCACATGGAGACACATAGGCACATACACACACGCCCCGCTGGTTTCAAATCTGTACCCTCCAGGCCCTGGAGCCTGGAATGGCCCCCATGAACCAAAAGTTCCATCTCCTCCACTTAGCACCTGCTGGGGAACGGCCTGAGAAAGAAGTCTAGCAAGAATTTGTAAGTACTGGGTGGAAGGAGGCGGGTACCCTCCTGCCCTAGGAAGCCACCCACCCTCTGCCCCTACCACCACCCCGGGCAGCCTCCTATTTCAGGACAGCAGTATCTCCGGGCCAACCTCTCGAGTCTGGGTTCAATTTCAGTGTGGTGGGAGGGCCCTGGGCTAAGAACAAAGACCCAAAGGGGACGGGGGAGCCCTGAGAAGCATCATTGGCTTTCCATTCTCTCTGCTGGGCAGGACCATCCAGAGACACCACAGTGGCCCATCACCCACAGTGCCAGACATGGCATGAGGTCAAAGGAGGAGAAATGGAGTCCGGAGGGCTTGGCTGTGGCACTAGCTCCCCGGTTATTGGCTGTGTGAACTTGGCCCATCACTGAACCGCTGAGGCTCATCTCCTTGCTATGCAAGTACCAGCATCTGATGACTTTACAGAAACAACTGAAGATGGGCATGAAGATGGGCAGTTTATTCTGTAAAGTGCCAAGTCCTGTGGAGAGGTGAGATGTTGGGAGGTGTCAGTACCAGTCCTGTTGGTAAATGTTTCCAGGGGGCAGGGCTAGGATGGCCGCCCCCAGCCCTTGTCTCCTAAATACCTGGGGAGTCCTGCCTAGCATGCACCTGAATTGCTTCTGAAATGACTCATGTCTTACGTCGTAAGCGGACCTGAGCATCTGTCCTGTGACAATCTTGTGGTCCTGACTGGGTGCACGCACTCGGCACACATCCCACTGTGGGAGAATGAGCTTGGCAGGGAGGGAAGGAGGAAGGTCTGGCCTCTGAGGCCCGGCCCGCACAGAGCAGCACTGCACGGCACCTCCACTGCCCAGCAGGCCACAGAGCTAGGTCCCTCTACTTTCTCCATCAGAAGGAAAGTAATCGGAGCAGCTTTGACTGGTTTTTAAATCAGTGGGTGTGAAAAATACACCCAGATCTGAGGCTCTGCAATGTGTCATTTTCATCTGTGCAATCGGCACCCACTGACCCTACATCCTCCCCGAAGCTGGGGGACTTTCTCACCGCCTCCCTCCAATCTCATCTGCATCTGATTTGCCAGCAGACCTCAGACCCGTCTGCAGCTCTTGGAGCCATTTGCTTCCACTTAGGAGTAAATGGTGGTTCTAGGGAGCAGGGCTGATGGGACTCGCACTCACCCCGGTGGCTGGCACTCCTTCTGTCTTGCCCTTTTAGGACCTCGCCTAGCAAACACGGAAGGCCCAGCAAGCTGAGATTTGCATGCTGCCTCAGTCTGCACCCACAATTCAATCACACAACCTGTCTGTGAGCATAAAAACGGATTTTCTCTCCTAATGACTCCCTTAACTGAGCTGATGGCTGCCCTCCCTCAGGGCAAGAGCGCCCGAGAAAGATGGGCCTCTCGCCTCTGCATCCCTCCCCTCTGCCTCTTTGAAGCAGAGGTGCCCAGATGGACACATTCCTTGAATGGGCCCAGAGCGGGGAAGGGGGGAGAGAATGCTGAGAGACAGGAGGTGGGCCGCGTGGTCCCCATGGGGCTCTCCCTCTCCTGCCAGCCCTATCTCAGTTCCATTAACCTTGCTCTGCGTGTGCTGTGTTAATGGGCTGAGAAGGACAGATCACCCTGCTTGCCTGCTGAGAGGAGGAGCTGCTACTTGTTGCCAAACCCCCATCATCTGGGAGGGCAGGACTCAGGTCCCAGGCAGGCCTTGGCTTGTGGCCTGGCTCCCCGCTGCACCCCCAACCCCTGCTCCAGGGAGACGGACCTGTCAGCAGCCTGATGCTCACAGGGCTGGAGGGAAGTCCTCCCTGGATCCTCAGGGCCCCTCCTCAATAGCTGGGGAGATTCAATACTGTCAGTTTCCTAAGTGCAGTAAGAGTCTTTGAACAAGAATTCCTTTTATTAACTCTTCCACTACTGCTGGGTGAATCCATGATTCATTAGTATGCTTTTGAGGAAGAGGAAGCTGCGTGGTGGGGAGCCGCCACTGAAGCCAAGGGACGAGCCATGTGGCAAGTTGAATGTCACAGGCCTGAGCTGTGTAGACACCCAGCACTGGACTCCATGGCTGTACCTTGTTTGCAGCATCCCAAGTGGGAGATTTCTCCTTGCCACCTTTTAGGGTGCCATCTCGAGAGTGGGACTAGGCCCAGTCTTGTAACTGAGGCAGGATCGTAGTCTCCATGGACAAGGAAAGAAGAAAGCTGTTGGCATGGGCGGGAGAAGTGGGAAGCCACAGGAGTCCTGGTGGTAATAGAGTCTGGAAAGAAGAGCAGAGAGCTCTGGCTGTTGTGGGGCCCTGGAGAACCACATCCTGAGAGCTACCCTGCACCCCCTCCCACCTCACTTCATCTTCCTTTGAGCCCCATGCCACACCTCCTCTCCTAAGATGTTATCATGAATATCCTTAGAGTTAATCTCCATGTTCTGAATAAGCTGGGGAAATAGCCAGCCCAGGGTTTCCCACATTTTACTTAATTAAAAATCACAAAGGTGGTTTATTAAACCTACACATTCCTGGGTTCTTTCCCAGACCAAGGAACACAGTCTCCAGGATAGATCAGCATATGCACTTTTCACCAACACCCAGAGTAGGTCTTACAGCAAGTTTGGGAAATACACTGGCTTACTCTCATCCTCCTAAATTCATCCATGTACATCAGCTAAGTTGAATGTGAAAAACCACATTGCTTAAAAAAGAGGGGTAAATGCCCATTTGGTGGTGCAGCCGGGGAACAAAGGAAGCTGCGCCAATTTTTTACCCCTTCCATTCCTCCCCAGATCCAGGGCAGGATATTATAACCATTGGAGCAGTTTCCCCAGGATGGATATGATATCTGTGACCCTTCCAGGACCAGGAATTCACTGCTGCTGGGTTACGGTCTCCAGTGGCATGAAAGTCGAATATTCCAGTTCTGTATTAACTCCAGTTGTCACCACATATTCATTTTCCTCTTCTTCTGTAGTAATAGAATTTTTAGCCAAACTCATAACAGCCCAAATAAAGAAGACATTTCCAGCCTCCCTTGCAGCTATACATGACCACGCACCTAAGCTGTGGTCAATGGATGTGAGCAAAGGTAATGTATGCAACTTATGAATCAAGGCTGATGGACAACGTATGTGCCCTGCCCTCCCCCTTCCTCCCTTCCTGCTGGTTGGAACACAGAGCTGTGGGGAGGAATCTTGGCTCATGTGAACAAGTCAGGGTTCTCCAGAGAAACAGAACCAATAGGGTGTGTGTGTGTGTATACATATGCATATATATGTAAATGTGCATGTGTATAGATGTATGTGTGTGTACATGTGTGTATATACATGTAATTAACATATATACTTGCATATCTATATATTATAATTACATATTAATAGACGCACATATAGATACAAAGGAATTTATTATAAGGAATTGACTCATGCACCTACAGAGGTTGACAAACCCAAGATCTGCAGTCAGCAGGAGGGTACCCAAGAGAGCCAGTGGTGTGGTTCCAGGCTGAGTCTGAAGGCCTGAGAACTGGAAGAGCTGATGGTGTGATTCTAGTCCAAAGGCTGGCAAGTTTGAGACCCAGGAAAAGCCAGTGCTTCGGTTCAGGTATGAAGGCAGGAAAAGACCAATGTCCCAGCACAAAGACAGGCAGGCAGGCAGGCACGAGGAATTCCCTCTTGCTCCAGGAAAGGTCAGCCTTTTGTTCCTAGTCTGGCCTTCCACTGAGTGGATGAGGCCCACTCATATTAGGAAGGGCAATCTGCTTTACTCATTCTGCCAATTTAAATGCTAAACTCATCCAAAAGCACAGAAACACTCACAACAACATTTGGCCAAATATTTAAATGGGCACTTCACGGCCCAATCAAGTTGACACATAAGATTAACCATCACCAAGGGCAACTCTAGGGATGCCAGAGAGCATAGGGATGCCCTATACTATGACACTCCCAGATGCCCTGTGGTGGGAGAGAGAAATAAATTATTTTGCATAAGCCACTATTATTTTGGATTTTGTTACTCTTAACTACAGGGCCTTAGTGTAATCTTCACCCAAGAGCTGTGTTCACCACAGCTGTCACACTTTATGGCAGGGCTGAACCATCCCTAGAAGTTTCCCCCACATCTCTCCTGTCCATCACAGCAGGACCTGCACTTCATAGGGCCTTGTCCCAAGGGGGTGGAGGGACATCGCAAGGAGGAGTTTCCTCCTTTGGGAATATTCAGTGGCATCCTAGCATATTCCACACTCAGTGGATTTTTGAAAAAAACCTTTCCTATATTCAACAAAGTTATTTTCAGTAATAATCATGAAATGAACAAATAATAAAGTACAGAAAAGAAACACAAAGAGTAAAAATGTTCTTATATCAAACAATATATATATGTGCAATAAATAATAATACTTTAGATAAATAATTTTCTAGTAATTAATAAGTGAATTTTAATAAAACCCAAACATTTGCAAATGGCCCAATTTAGGCCATACTAAATTGCACCAATGATGTTATATTTTATCTTTTGGAATCATTCTTTACCTTTAAAACATTAGCAAGTAATATATTTTTTTAAGATTTTATTTATTTATTCATGAGAGACACAGAGAGAGAGAGAGGCAGAGACACAGGCAGAGGGAGAAGCAGGCTCCTTGCAGGGACCCGGACGTGGGACTTGATCCCAGGTCTCCAGGATCAGGCCCTGGGCTGAAGGTGGTGCTAAACCGCTGAGCCAACCAGGCTGCCCACAAGTAATATTTTTTAAAGAATAATGAATTTTAATTTTAAAGATATCATTGAAATTAAGCAAAATAGTTCATCTATTATTTTTTTTTAGTTCATCTGTTTAAAAAAATAATAGATAAAAGGATTTAGGGATTTTTCATCGTAGTCATCAATATTGGCAGCAGCGGCATTATATTTAATCCACAAGTATCTGTCAAGATATTTGTTCTGTGCCCAGTGCTATTCTAGGCCTGGACAATTAGCAGCGAACAAAACAGAAATCCCTGACTTCACAGAGCTCAGTTCTGATGGGAGAGACGTAGGCAAATATGGGACCGCAAAGTGCCGAGAAGAAACCTAAGCCAGAGTTAGAAGGTGGATGGTGATGGGGGTGCTGTTTCCACTGGGGGCTCAGGGAGGGTCTCTGTGAGGGGGGCATAGGAGTCTTGGACCCCATTTCCTACCTCCCTAGCTCAGGGGGTCAGGCCCCCTGGGATCCAAGACCACAGGCTCCGAGCTAAGCACCTGTTACTAGGAGTGATGAGCACAGGGGAACATTTGCAAACCCCAGGGCCTGACTATCTCCGAGTTCAGACACATGTTGTGGGGAGACAGGGTGAGGAAAGAGACATCCATTGCCTTCAAGGGGATGGGCAAGCACACGAGGGAGGGCATAAAGCACACACCCAGAAGCAGAGGAGCAGACACCAATTAGCATGTTGCAAACTCCATCTGTCAGGCAGGCTGCATGGGGGAAGGGGGAGCACCAGTGGTGTCTATGGTGAATCGACATCCAAGTACAACCCGAATGTCACAGCTTCCCCATTCAGGAAGTAAAAAGGTCCCACTAACCTTAATGCCTAAATCCCAATGCTCCAAGCCCCCAGCTGTGTGGTGGCAGGAAGGCCAGTTTTTTAGGGAGTCACTGCTCACATATAGTTCTAAGCATCTTCAGAGAAGTCTCATGTGGGCCCAGTGCCCCTCTGGCCTTCTTCTCTGCACCCACCAGAGAAGCATCCCTGGGGCATCACTTCTAGATCTCCATTCTACTGCTAATATCTCGCCACTATCAAGTCCACTGACACTGTAGAGAAGACCTAGGTCGGAGGTGGGAGGTCAGGGTAGCCCAAGCTCAGTACTGTCACTCTTGCAAAGTGGAAAGGGAAATGCTCACAGTACAGAGAGAAAGACAAAGGGTTGGTTCCTAAAATGTTATCCAATTAGGCCAGCAGCAAATCCACTCCCCTGGACAGGGTCAGGGGATGGCTTCCATCATGCCCCCCATCCCTGATGGCCATGTCAGAGCTGTCCCAGCCCAGAACAGGCACCACTCCAATGAGCCACCTCCTGCTTCTTCTCCAGTGGCAACTCTGACTTTGCAAACAGAGAGGATGATTCTGCTCACTCCGTCAAGGGGTATCACAAGGCAAGGGCTCCTGAGCCCCCACGTGTTTTAGATATTTCAGTTCATGGACACACATAGCTCCTTTATCTCAAAACACACATGTCACCAAGCACCTGGATCAGGAGGATGGAGGCATTAACACTCCTTTATGAAGTACAGGACTAGAGACTAGGTCTGGCTTACTGTTCCAGACACCTTTCTCACTCAGGAGAGTTCATTTTGAGAGCCCCTGATATCTTCTCGTGTTTTCTGCTCTCCTTTGGGTATCATCCTTCCCGCGGCTCCCTCTAGCCCCCCATCCATCTGACATGTTTGTGTCCATGCTCCAGGGGTAGACAAGATTTGTCTCTTAATCCCTGGAAGGTCCGTGGTCTTCACATACAGGTTGGGAGAGGACCCCCTCAACAGATCCAATGTCCAGAAACATTCAACCTCAACACGAGGAGTGGTGGGAGGAGTCCCAGCCAATGCCAAGATGCTTGGAATGTCCTGTTGCACATAATGTGCATTTACCTTACAAAGGTTCAAGTTTTCTTTCTTTTTTTTTTTTTAAGATTTTATTTATTTATTCATGAGAGATGCAGAGAGAGCCAGAGACACAGAGGCAGAGGGAGAAGCAGGCTCTATGCAAGGAGCCTGATGTGGGACTCGATCCCAGGACTCTGGGACCATGTCCTGAACCAGAGGCAGACCCTCAACCACTGAGCCACCCAGGCGTCCCAGGGTCCAAGTTTTCATAGTGAGTGCTACCATCTTGAAAAAGAAAATGGGGGCACCTGAGTGGCTCAGGGGTTCAGCATCTGTCTTTGGCTCAGGGTGTGACCCTGGAGTCCCAGGATCCAGTCCCGCATTGGGCTCCCTGCATGGAGCCTGCTTCTCCCTCTGGCTGTGTCTCTGCCTCTCTCTCTGTGTCTCTCATGAATAAATAAAATAAAATCTTTTTTTTAAAAAAATGGCTTTATATAGGCAATTGGTTGAATACACTCTGGCACATGCACACAGTACCATGCAGCTGTGTAAAAAAGAATAAAAAGGGGGGGGGCAATCCCTATGAATTGATATGGAGTGATTTCCAAATGTCATTGAGTGAATAAGTCAAAGTGCAAAATAGCATATGTGCTATGCTATATGCTATGTAAGAAATAAAGGAAAATAAGAAAATGTACATATATCAGCTTATGATTACAAAAGAAACACAGGAAGGATAAACCAGAAAATAATGAGGTTGATTATCTACAAGAAGTGGGAAGTGGTGCTATAAATGGAATATTTGTGTCCCCTCCAGATTTCATAGGTTGAAACCTAATCCTCAATGGGATGGTGTTAGGAAGTGGGGTCTTCGGGAGGTGATGAGGCCATAAGGACATAAGGATGCCCCATCCTCAGGGATGGGAAAACCCAGCAAAAAGGACCCACAGTTATGAACCAGGAAGCAGGCTCTCACCGGACACCAAAATCTGCTGGTGCCTCAATCTTAGACTTACAGCGTCCGGAACTGTGAGAAAGAAATTTCCGTCGTCTGTAAGCCACTCAATCCACTGTATTCTGTTACAGCAGCCTGATCGGACTGAGACAAACGGGGTGGAAGGGTTAAGGCAGGAAATGGTACCTCACTGAGTGTATCTTGTTTTTTAAATAGTGTTGACTTTTGCAAGCATGTAATAGTCTACAAACAATAAAATTAATAAGAATGAGGAAGAGAAAGAATGAAACAAATGAGCCTAATTATATTTCAACTGAGGATCATAGCCATTCTACAGAGGGGATAAAGAAAGAAAGAACTAATCCAGGTATAATTTATAAAAATAGTTTTTGAAAAAAAATAAAATAAAATAAATAGTTTTTGATGATTTATCCTTAATCTGGGCCAGGATAAAGTGTGTATGTGTGTGTGTGTGTGTGTGTGTGTGTGTGTGTTAAGATGTGTTTTAGGAAATACATACTGAAGTGTTTAGGGGTAAAGAGCTGCAATGTATATATCTTACCACAAATGGTTCAGGAAAAAATTATGTATGAGCATGTATACATATAACACTATGTGTGCATATGGCTTATATATATATATATATATAGAGAGAGAGAGAGAGAGAGAGACTAAAGAACAAAGTAGATGGGGTTAACCGTCACCAACAGGCAAATCTGGGGCACCTGGGTGGCTCTGTTGCTTAAGCATCTGACTCCTGGTTTCAGCTCAGGTCATGATCTCAGGGTTGTGAGATCGAGCCCCGTGTCAGGCTCTGCACTCAGCACAGAGTCTGCTTGGGATTTGCTCTCTCCCTCTCCCTCCCCCTCTGTTCATAGTTCTCTCTCGTTCTTTTAAGTAAGTAAATAAAGAAATAAAATATTTTTAAAGAAATGGTTAATTTGGGCAGCCCAGGTGGCTCAGCAGTTCAGCGCCGCCTTTAGCCCAGGGCGTGATCCTGGAGTCTGAGGATCGAGTCCCAGGTCAGGCTCCCTGCATGGAGCCTGCTTCTCCCTCTGCCTGTGTCTCTGACTCTCTTTCTCTGTGTTTCCCATGAATAAATAAAATCTTAAAAAAAAGAAAGAAATGGTTAATTCTAGGGAGAGGAGGGTTAACTTTCTATTAAAAAAGAAACAACAATAGGTAATTCTGGGCAAAGCATATGTGGATGTTCTTTGTTTTATTTTTAGTTTTGCAACCCTTGTGGGTTTGAAACTCTTTCCAAATAAAACACTTAAAAATACCCTTATATTTGCCTTGCACTTGGTCATTTTTCTTTTTTTTCTTTTTTTTTTTTTTTTTTTGGTGTGTTCATATGTGCTGGTACTTCTCATCCTCCCAGCAACCCCATGAGGCAGGCAGGACATGCATTGTTTTTTTGTTTTGTTTTGTTTTGTTTTTTAGATTTTACTTATTTATTCATGAGAGACACAGAGAGAGAGAGGCAGAGACCTAGGCAGAGGGAAAAGCAGGCTTCCTTGCAAGGAGCCTGATGCAGGACTCTATCCCAAGACCCCGAGATCATGACCTGAGCCGAAGGCACCCAGGTGCCCAGAACACTCATTGTTATTCTATGTCCCATTTTACAGATGAAGAAGCAGAGGCACAAGGGCGCTGAGCCCCTCACTAGGTGTTACCTGCTGTCAGATGGGGCCTGGACCCTCCCCAGCAGGTGTCAGGCATTGGCTTCCTCCTGTGACAGCCACACATGTTCTCTCATCCTATCAGAATCCATTACAGTTCCTGCTAGTAATCTCTCTGGGAGGTAATGAGTTCCATAATTCTATTTCCGTGAGTTTATTACCCAGGCCTTTGAAACCCAACGCGGGAGTCTGCTTTTTCACTGATCCCCCGGCCCTGGTGTCCCCTCCCACGGCACTACAGCGGTCCCTCGTTTGTTCTCCCCAGAGCTAGGACACACACTTCCGAAAGGCTTGCATATTCTATCCTCATGTCCTATGTGTTTCTGTTTGTCTCCCTAAAGGGCAGGGACCAAATATTGTTCCTCTGACCCCTCAGCCCAGAGCTCTGTGCCTGGCCCTGAATACTTGCCCAATAAATGGCTCTGGGGATGAATGAAACCTCTTATTTGACCCAAACTCACCTCAATCAAGTCTCAAAGTGAGCCTTTCATCGTGGAATTGGAATTAAGTAGGATTCAAGTTAACACTGTCCTGGCTGGCATACCTCGCTGGCTCCTTTCTTTTTCCTGCAGGGGGTTGCAGGTTAAGGGTGAATCAGAGCCATAGGGAAGCAGGGTGGGCCCCTACCCCCAGTACAGTAAGGAAGAGCTTCCTAGTCAAAGTGGCACAGAGGGGAGCAGGAAGCAGCAAGTTCAGGGGATGAAGTGGACAGAGGAGGAGACGTCTGAGGGGGGTGAGTACGAACCTACCACTGACCGTCACAGGCTCCACATGAAGCCAGGGTTCAGCCCTAAGGGAAGTGGGAATTTTGGTGGAACAACCTTTAACACAGTCTTGGTGATCACCTCTCCCACCCAAGTAGCCCAGAAAGTAGCCCAAAGAAGAGACCCTGCACACCCATCCGGGAAGCCTGATGGACACCCACCTTCATGAGTCAGCATGCACGGGGGTGGTGGGGTGAGGGGCGGGGGCGGCTGTGATCTAGGATCTTCCCAGCACAGCTCCACAAAGAGTGTGAGAAAGTAGAACTTCCAAATAAACCCCTGGATTTGAGACAAGGCTGAAATCTTATTTGAAGGGATTTGCTTTCGATTTCATTTTTTAAAATGCATTTTTAATAACAAGCCTATTCAATCAAAAGGGGGTATTTGACTGCTTGGAACAGCAGTGGGATCTCCCTCAATGTAATTTGGATCCTTTCCTAAACCCACTTCCTTTGAATCTGCCAGCTTAGATCTGTCTTTAGCTGGTAACTCACAAAGCCTGTTGTCAGTGGTGTGGACAAAATTCAGCTGGGAGCGTCCCTAAGTACATCTCCGGACCCGTCCCTGTAAGGCAGGAGAGTAAGTTCCCATTCACTGGGCATCAACTAGTGACATCACACAGATACCTTAATGTTGGAGGGGAACGGGCCTTGGGTCATATGGGCCCAGCCCCTCTCATGGCAGGAGACCCACATGGCCAACCTTCTGGACCCCCTCCGGTGGCTGACCTGTCCTTCCTCTCATAGAGCAGGAGGCCAGACAGAGGGCTATGACCCCAGAGCATGGCACCAACTTTTCCTGGTTTTCTGCATCAATGGGAGAAGCAATGAGCACTCTGATCTGACAGGCAAGTCCGGGGACTCTAGGATTAACACCTTCAAGGACGCCAAGGGAGGCAATAGGTGCTGCTAACCTCTGGGGTTGGGCTGCTCCAAGTCATGGTTGGGCCAGGGAAGTCAGTCTAAGGTCAGAGAGCTGGAGGCCCTAGGCCTCGAACAGACCTGAGTTAGACACGACACTTTTGCTTGGATTCCTCCAATTCACAAGAGACAGCTGTGATCTAGGCATCTGCAGCAAGCAGCAGTGCCCACGTGGTGGAGTGGTGACACACCTGCCCGGGATGGGAGGTGGTCTCAGGGCCCCACAGCACAGAGAGAAGCTGTAGGATTGGGGAGGATTGGACCAGGGCAGGAGCCTGGGTGTCGGAGCTGGCCGTGGCTGGCACCCCTAATGTCAGGGCGGAAGATGAGGCAAGGGTCATACCGAGATTGAGCCAAGTCAGCCTCTTCGCTCATTGGTGCAAACTCGTGACACATTCAGTTCAGTTCTTTCCTAGAAATGATCCAATCCTAGCAGAGTTTAGATGATCTGGTGATCATAGGGACCTTTCCCAGTCCCGGCACAAAGACAGAGTAAGGATCTAATCTAAATTCCACGTATTCTCAACAGAGTGGCCACAAGGATCCTGGAAGAGCTCTCCTCTGTCAACATCCCTGTGGCTTCCTATCACGTCCCCAAAACCCTCACAGCAGCTGCAAAGCCCAAGGTGTTCTGGCCCCATTACTTTTCGGGCAGCATCCCCTGTGGTTCCCTACCTGTGGCCTCGTTCCAGCCAAGGGGGGGCGGAGGGCCTCCTCTGTGTTCCTCCAGCTACCCGGCCTATGGGCTTCATGCTCCTGCTCCACCCCCACCCCCACTTGGGGTCTGCTTCTCCCAGGTATCCCCACAGCTTTGGCCCTCACCTCCTGCAGTTCTCCACTGAAGCCTCATCTTCTCAGAAAGCCCTGCCCAGACCACCCAATTTTAATTGCACCCCCTCCCCACACACACACACACACACTCCCTAGGCCCCTCCCCTGGGGTAGATTTTATTTACCATCTGACCCACTAGGTGTTTAAATGATCTGCTTATTACCTGGCTCCCTGGCTAAAAAGCGAAGCTCTGTTGTGGTTGGAATTTTGGTCTGTTTCATGGATCACTCACTCATGACAACCCAGAAGAGTGCCTGGCACACAGTAAATATGCCAAAATATCCATAGAATGAACAAAGGTGAAAAAAAGTGAAGACTACAGGCTCTTAGCTTGATCCATATCTGACCACCACCTAACAGGCTTCCTCCCCCAGGCCCAGGATTTGCTTAGCTCAGCTCCTGGCTCCTGACTCCCTACCTGCCTTCTGCCCTCTGCTACCACCTAGGTCAGTCCTGTCCCATCCCCATGATGACAGAGGGTCCGAGACACATGGGCCTGACCTCAGCATTTCCCCATTTCCCACAGCAGTGGATCAACCTGTTTCTATAACCTTCTAGAATTTGGAGACCCAATGAGCAACCCAGTCTCTCACAGCCTCTTTCAGGCAAAGCAATCCCAATATCTTTAAAATATATATATTTGTGTGTGTGTATATATGTGTGTGTATATATCCTAGACCATGATACTCAGGCAAATAAGCATCAATTTGGTCACAACAGGTGATCCTCTAGCCAGAAGGGAGTCACCCCCAACAGGAGGCTTTTGGATTAAGCAGGCTTCTGTCCCAATAAAGGCCTGCCACACAACCCTCAGCCATGGGCAAACCTGGCCCAGGCCTCCTCCCCACAGACTCATCAGCGAGCCGATGCAAAAAAAGAGCCCCTTTTTTGAGACTGCTCCCTAAATCAAAGGAACGTATGCTTTCAGAATCATAAAGTACATGACGACCCAAAAGAGAAATTCAGTAGACACATGTCCCATTTTGCCAGGGCAATTCTTTCAAGGCTCACCGACATTAACATCCAGAGCTGGTGTCGAAACAGCCCCACACAGACTCAAGGATTCCTCAAAGCAGTAGAGCAAAACAGAAACACCAGCCATCTGTCTCTTGAAATTTTCTGGGAGGGGCACCCCATAGCTGGGAAGACACACAGAGGCAGGTTTCAAGTCGGAGATGCAGCACACTGAGTGATGGGAGCAGACTCTTTCGGGAGGCCTTCCCCCCTCTCCCACGGCTGTGAGTGTGAAGCAGGTGTATTGCCCACCCACCACCTGGTCCCCTCCACATCCAGCGGTGACAGCGGCCTGGGACCCCTGGGAGCCAGAGAGCCTGCGAGAATGCTGACTAGAGAGAAAAAACCCTGGCCCGGCGACGTCCCCAATCATCCTGGGCCAAATTCAGTTGAAATGAGACACTTTTCGAAAACAATTTCTGGGTAAGTGGTGGGGAAAATAAGATCACTCTGAACACACGGAGCAAAGAAAGGGGCAGCCCCATGAGTGTAGAGATGGGTCCTCGGTCGTCGGGGGTGGGGTGGGGGTGGGGTGAGCCCAACTACTGCACCTCTCGCACCTTGTGCAAAGGCATCAGCTGGGGACAATGACTTGTGTGGGTTGTCATGACGATGAAATTGAAACTGGGATAAACAATAGCCACTCAGCCAGCAGCCTCACCTCCGAGCTGACCTGTCATTACGCTGGCAGCTGCCTGGGGCTCAAGCAGACCTCAGGAGATGAGCATCCCTGGGCCAGGCTTTCATAACAGGTGGCCAAACAGGAGGCTGGAAATCAACCGGGCCTTTTGGCTCCTTCTCGAGCTCAACTAGGAAATGCAGCGGCCTCCAGAAAAGGTCCCCTGAGCCTGCGGAAGGACCACAAAGCCCCGAAGTGAAGGCAGTGGGCCCAAAGACCCAAGCATCCAGCAGAAAAAGCTAAGAATCTGTACCTCATCCTAAGTTCAAAACCTCAGAAATCCTTGCTCACTGGGGGTCACCCTTCCAAAGGACTTCCCGGCATTCCTCACCAAATGGACTGATGCAAAATTGAATTATCGTCTCTGTGAGAATTCCAAAGTCCCTTTGTAGTTCCAAGGCAAATGCAAATGCACAGTCCTGTGGCACTCTGTCCCACCCTCGCCGGGGATTCTGTGATTCTGTGTGCCTCAGACTCCCAGCCTCAGCCCCCACCCACATCCTCAGGAGCTGGGCACCAGGAAAGAGAATTGAATATGCCCCCTAGGGCTCAACCGGGCTCAAAGAAATGGTATTGTTATTTATATTTAACAGGGGCTTCAGAAAACGCTGCAAATCCTAGGGCTTGGCAGAAATGTAAATGCTAACTGATTGTTATTCTTACAGAAACTTAGAATTCAAAAGTTTAATCACCCTCATTAGCATAATTTGGGTGACTTCAGTCCATAACCTTACCCTGGAGTTGATTATTTATGGCGCCCTGAACAGAAGTCGAAAATTAACTTTGATTTAATGTAACAATTCCATCCCCAATATAATTCATAATGCAGATACATTTGTCAAAAATAAATCAGGCTGCTTCACCCATCTCAGAACAGGAAACCCAGAAAGGAATAGAAAGAGAATCCCTAATCTTTGGTTTCTGTATTTGTTCTGGCTCATCCTTCCCCTCCTCACGTCTGTGCCTGCCCAGGGACAGGCTTGGGAGAAGGCCGAGGCCATCAGTGTGTGGAGAAATCTATGGATCAAGGGGCCCCTGGGTGGCTCAGTCTGCTCACGTCATGATCCCCAGAGTCCTGGGATGGAGCCCCACATAGGGGGCCTGCTACTCCCTCTCCTGCTCCCCCTGCTTGTGCTCTCTCTCTAGCTCCTCTCTCTCTCTCTCTCAAATAAATAAATAAAATCTTTAACAAAAAAAAAAAAAAAGAAAAGAAATCTATGGATCAAGATGTGAGCCAGGTGGGAGTTCCCTCGGGATGAACACCTTGCTTCTCCTGAGGGTTTTATATCCAAGTAAGCAGCTTTCTAAGAAGATGGAATGAGAAAACTCATCACAGGAGGCTAGTCTGCTGGAAAGGCTGTTTGTGGAGAGCATAATTGAATGTCTTGCATGTGTTTTGAGGTCTCTCCGTTTGCAGCGTGCTTCCAACCTGCACCATTACTGCACTCAGTCCTCACAACAATGTCCAGGGCTGATGGAAACTGAGGCTCAGAGAAGTTAAGCAACTTGTCCACATCCCATGGCTGGGAAAAGGCGGTGCCTAGCCTGGAATGCTGGTCCCCTGGCACCATGTGTCAGCAGGTGGGAAGAAAGGAGCCTGGCTGAGTGGTCTGTGTCCTGGCCCGGGAAAGCGGAGTGCTTGCGCACCCCATCAGGGGCTGGGGGTGACCGTGGGAGACACTGCTCCCAGTGTAGACAGGAGAAAGCCTCAGGACAGCACCAGCTTACCGATTTCCAAGAACTCAGAAGTGGCATTCATTACTCCTACTTTCTAGAAAAACTCAGAAAATGTAGGTTTCCCACATATGCGGCAGAACGTACCATATAGAACCTCCCCAGGGGATGCTGGGATCCTCTTTATCCCACTTCATATAAATTTGCCTCTGAGATGTACCAAGCTCTCTGCCAAGGAAGAAATATCTTTCCACGGGCAGCACCAAGGAGCCAGGCTGGCGTTGCTGTGCAAGCTCCCTCTCCGTGCTAATTCTCTGTCTGGACTGCTAAAGCCACCTAGACGTGCCAAGTTTTAGTGGCAACAGGTTTGCCTGCCAGTAACCAGCATCCTCTGCTTCCTCTTGCAAGCACCTACAGGCTAGGTAGTGCCAGCTCCCCTCTCCATGCCAGGCAGAGCCGATGCTCCCTCACAATGGGCCGCAGGGCCGTATGCCAGCAGCCAGAGCCTTGGCCAGTGGCTGGCAGGAAAGTGACCAAACTCAGACTATGCCATTTGGCTCTTTGGCTTCTGCGGTGGAAAAGCACTGGCTGAGAAGAGGTAAAAGCTGTTGGCGAAATATAAAGTTTGGGTTCTCTTGGTCCCAACTCAGCAGGGATAATCATGAGCTGGCAGGGCTCCCCCATATGAGTGCATGCATGTGTGTGCGTGCGCGTGCACATGTGCATGTGCACCTGTCCTCATGCTTAATCACATAGCTTTTTTTTTTAAAAAAAGATTTTATTTATTTATTCATGAGAGGCACAGAGAGAGAGAGGCAGAGGGAGAAGGCAGGCTCCATGCAGGGAGCCCGATGTGGGACTCCATCCGGGGACTCCAGGATCACACCCCGGAGTTAAGGCGGTGCTAAACCTCTGGGCCACCAGGGCCGCCCTAGTCACATAGCTTAAACAGTTACAAAATTGAGAAGAAACCAGGCCACCCGAAACTAACATAACCCTGTATGTTAACTAACTGGAATTAAAATAAAAACTTAGAAAAAAAAAAAAAAGACAAAACCAGGCCAAAAGATTCATTGTGAAACAGAGAGCATCCAGAACCTTGGATCAAATTGTGACCAATCTCAGACTGGGTCACCATGATGACAGAACCATGACTTGATTCACCCGATTAGAAAAACCACTTGGTTTCATCCAATTCATGTAACCACCTGATCCCACCAATGGGGGAACACAACGTCAGTTGTTAGAGATTTTGTCGATCAAACACTCAAGGAATTGACTGAATTGATGTTTTATCAACTAAAGGTTGTGATGCTGTGTAGTTACAGCTCTGGCCCACTTCTTGGGTGTCACTCTGCTACATGAGAGGCCACTCTTGCTTCCATTTCTGAATATACAACATTAATAATAACAAGAATGCACACAGCGGTACATCTACCGCGAGCCAATACCCTACTGTGTCCTCCATATACGTTCTTCCACGTAACCCTCAAAACTCTATGAAACCTGTGCTTCTATCGTCATGACTTTAAATCTGAGAAAACTGGGGCACCTAGGTGGCTCCGCGGTTGAACATCTGCCTTTGGCTCAGAGCGTGATCCCAGGGTCCCAGGATCGAGTCCACATCGGGATCCCCACAGGGAGCCTGTTTCTCCCTCTGCCTATGTCTCTACCTCTGTGTGTGTGTGTGTCTCTCTCTCATGAATAAATAAATAAATAAAATCTTTTAAAATTTTTTTTAAAAGCTGAGAAAACTGAAGTTCAGAGTAGTTAAGTAGCTTGCCTAAGGTCACACAGCTAGTAAGTGACATATTTGAGGCCCAGGCCCATATCCATTCAGTTTCCCTCTTTACACTTGCTCACATGGAGAGTGTTGTCTCCCAGCTAGATTGTAAGCTCCATGACAAAGGCATCTGGAGTCCCACATCTAAAACAGAGCCAGCATACTGACCCAGAATAGGCTTTTGATAAATATCTACCAAGTCACTAAACGATAGAATGAATAAATGAATGAGCCCCGCCATCACTATGTCATGAAACCAAACAGCTTCACACCCACCCCCTGACCCGCAGCCCCCAGCACAGAGTAGCTAAGGGTGCACATTGGGGTGCGCTGCTCCCAGGGGGCAAAGGGGAGGTGTGCCCATGCCCTCTGCTCTCTGGAGGGTACAGGAGGGATCCTGCCCTCACCACACCCCAGTGCAAGTTTCCCATCAGCCATATGTCTCCCTGGTAGACTCCTGTGCTGGAACGCCCTGTGCCTTTTGGCGTCCGTTATCATCACGGACTAGTCATCCATGCTGCATCTTCACCAAACAGCTGTCAGGCCTGGGCAGCAGATGGCTTTGGCAATCTTGGCAATCCAGCCAGACACGTTTCTACCTGAACTTTGGCCCAGTCGGTGACTGGATGGAGGAGCCACAGGGGAGATCTTCTAGAAAGGAAGGTGCCTTCTGGTTTCTCATCCCCAACCACACAGGGCCGGGGGAAAGGGACACGCTAATGGCAGTGGGGACATTCCCATGGTACAGCCATGGGAATGTACCTGCTTTGGACACATAGGAGCTTGTGACTCCCATTCATCACCTTGCTCCTGGGTGTGCCTGCACACAACTCACCTGGGACAGACCTGTTCCCCCCCGCCCCCCAGATGGGAAGCTCTCTGATAATCGCATCTGTCCGCCACATTCAGGCTGTGGTCCCTCCCTATGGGCAATGCCACGGGAGTGGGGAAATCCAACAATTGGATGACTCCCTCCAGGGCTTAGGATGGAGCCAGCATCAATTCTCAGTCCAGCTTCTCAAATCTATGTGTTGTTACTGCTGCTGTCTTCAAAGACCCTGACTCTCTCTATGACTCCTTCCTTGCTCCCCCTCCTAGGACAAAAGACACCCAGTACATAAGAAGGCAGGTTTCACCCCTCCCTTGGAAGGGATGGGAATTTCCCAGAATTGAGTAGGAGTAGAAAGTTTGCAAAACAAATACATTGGGCTTGCAAAATCCTTTATATTTGACAAAGCATTTTCTCACTGAGCCCTGCAGCTGTGAGATATTAAGCCCATATTACAGATGAGAGCACAGAGGCTCTGGGGCGCCTGGGTGACTCAGATGCTTAAGTGTCTGCCTTTGACTCAGGTCATGATCTCAGGGACCGAGGCCCACTTTGGGCTCCCTGCTCAGTGGAGAGCCTGCTTCTCCCCGCACCCTTCTCCCTGCTCATGTTCTCTCAAATAAATAAAATCTTCTGGGGAGAAAAAAGGACACAGGGACTAGGTCAAGGCCACAAAGCTTGTTCTAAGCCATCTTTCCCCTCCCCATTACCTAGGTTCACGGCCCCTGGAGAGCAGGAGAAGAGAAACTGATGCCAACAGGCCACATCCCCAGCTGCAGTGGCCACTTGGTGGAAGGTCTCGTGTCACTAAGTCTGCTGTGTCCTCCTCCCTCTCAGCTCTGTGAGGGCTGGGACAGATAAAGGACCCGCCAAGTTAATTCTGTATGCCACGGGGAGCCCAGACAGTTGGTTATTCTGGGTGTGTCTGTGAGGATGTTACAAGAGGGAATTACCCTCTGAATCCATAGAGGGAATCAAGCAGACTGCCCTCCCCAGCGTGGGTGGGCCTCATCCAATCAATTGAAGACCTCAATAGAACAAAAAGGATGAGTAAGAGGAAACTCCAGCTGTGTGCCTCTGGAGCTGGGACTTCCATTCTTTCCTGCTCTGCACTGGATTGAAACATTGGCTCCTCCTGGGTCTTAAGCCTAGTAGGTCTCAGGCTGGGCCTGAGATCCTACTGGCTCTCCTGCAGCTCCAGCTTGTAGATCTGGGACTTTTCAGCCTCCATAATCACGTAAGCTAATTCCTTATTGGAACTCTCTTTCATTTCAATATATCTGTATCTATACCTATTGGTTGTCTCTCTGGAGAATCCTGACTCTTCCAGGGTCCTGGACAGGCTCTGACTGGGGACATGAGCTGCAAAGCCAGGCCACAGCAGGCAGGCAGGCAGGCAGGCAGGCAGGCCTCCCACCCTGGCATCGATCAAGAGAGGAAGTGTTTTCTGCTCTTTTGCAAGGACTCTTCCTCAGAAACTGCCCTTTTTCCACAAAATGTTTCTTAGAAAATATTTATTGACACCCGCCTTGTGGCAGGTGCTATTTTGGAGTACAGGTCTATCTGTGAATGAAACAAAGATGCCTGCCCTCATGACACTCAGTTTCCACTGCAAATATAATAAGGAAATTAGGTAGTATATTACAAGGGAAAAATGGTTTGAAAAAATTAAAAATTGTCTAGGGTGAAGGGAACCTGGTATGGTGAGGAGGGTGGGCAAGTGTTGGTTGGCCGTGTGCTCAGGGAAGGCCTCAATGGAGTGAAGTTTGAATAGAACTGCAGGAGGCAGAGGAGCCAAACAATCAGGTATTTGGAGGAAGAGCATTCCAGGCAGGGAAAGCCAGTGCAAAGGCCCTAAGAGGAAAAGTGCCTCGAGGAAGAATTGTACAGAGGCCAGTGTGGCTGGCACAGTGAGGGCCGAAGGGCTGACAATAGGGACGGGGTCACAGAGGCAGGATGGCGCAGGGCCACTGGAAAGCCTTGGAAGGGGAGTTGAGGCAGGGCTTCCAAAAGAGGAAGGTATGATCTACTTTAGGTTGCAAAGGGATCTCCTTGGCTGTCTATTGACCCCTTCTTGCAGGGAGGTGAAGGATAGAAGCAGGAAGATGAGTCTGGAGGCTCTTTCAAAATTCAAGCCAAGGATGGTGGTGGCCCTGCCCCAGGCAGTGTCACTGGTCAGATTCCAGATGGAGTTGGACAACAGGTGGAGAGGCCTGCCCCCCAGAGCAGAACAGGCAAGTTCTGGTCTCTGCCCAGGAACATGCCCTAAGGACACCTCAGTCCCTGGGCCTCCTCCACCCAGAGGATATCCCTAGCCACAGCTTGTAATAGCTTTTAATGGACAGAGCTGGGGAGGATGATGAGAAGGCCAAGTTCTATCATCTCCCCCAACATCTGGAGCAGCCTTTAAGGTTGGACAGTATCACTCTCCGGGGAGAATGTTCTCTACCATAAACATAGACAGTGGTGTGCTGGTAAATGTTCTACGACTGGCTCTCCAGGGGGAAAAATGTGGGTGTTTGTGCGTAATTTTACTGATATAAAAATATGTTGCATATATTTGACAAATACTCATAAAACACAATACCTTTTATGGTAAATTCTGTATAGCCGTTGGTTCTCACAAAATGCTACTGTTGATTTTTGCAAAACCCGTATCTGTGGCCAACTTATGGTTGCAATTGACAATCGAGAGTAGTTCCCACCTGATTGTTGGTTGAGACTTGAGTTTACATTAATGGGTAAAAAAGAGAAACACAAAGATGTTCATTGGAACTTCCTTCTGTTTGTCACTGATGTGAGCGACTTCTTCCCGGCATCTGATAATAGTCTTCAATTACTGCAAGAATCTTTCCTCGATTTTTTGTGCCATTTACAATGTAATAGCTACACACACAAAACACTTCTAAGTTCAATCCCGCATTATTAAGATTTTCCCCATCACTGTTTAAGTCTAAACAAATAACAAAACAATAAATGAAGACCTGACTTAAAGCATCTGCTAATTTTCACGTTGTGAAGACTCCCACCCTGGCTGATTTCAATCTACCAGGGTGACATTACTGAATGTGGTTTTGGAAAGAGACGCTTAGCCATGAGCCATTATATAGTATTTCCAAAATACAGATACAGTTGACGTAAATAACCTCAGGAGTATAGATAATAGTAAAATGGAGTAAAATAATTAGGACTTGGTAATGAGTTTTGAGTATTTATTACCTTTGTGTTTAATATAACTTATTTAATTGTGAGTTTGTATAATTTAATTTTTGATAATGGCCGTGTTTATCAACCAGCTTGCAAAAATCACTGAAAGTTTAACAATCGGCCCCCGTGAGCCAATTCAAGGCAGCGCTAGCACCCCGTTGGACTGTGAGGTGCTTTCTAAGACATCATCCCTCTTCCTTAAAGAGAGATCCAGTAGCTACTTGTCACAGAAATGGGGGAGTTGAGGGAGGAGGAAGAGGGGGTGAGGTGAGATGCAGCTGAGGTCTCAGAGCAAGGGTGGCCTCAGGGAGGAGTGGCTGGTCTGGGGTCGGGGAGGGTGGGGGAAATCTGAGAGAGAGAGAGAGAGAGAGAGAGAGACAGACTTGCAGATGAGGGTAGTGAAGTCAGTGAAGGTTCTGGGTACCAAGGAGCTCAAGCCCAGGCTCACATCCCACCACCAGCAACAGTCAGGCTGCCTAGGCCAGCTTTTTAGAATGGGATCTTCTTGGTGGATCTTCACGCAGAGGCCGCCACACCCAACTTTGAGGCTGTGGTTGATTAAGAAATCAGCTGCAAATCACTCACCAATCAACATAAATAACAAGTGTCCACAAGATGCAGGCTCCGCCAGTGCTGACCTGCTCCCAGCATCAGCACATGAGGCCACAGGGAGTCAGGTGGAGGATCTGGCTCCGTTGGCCCAATGCATTGTGTTTTATCGTCCCAGAACTTAGCAAAAGGCCAAGAGAGGGGTTGAGAGGCGAGAGCTGCACCTGCTGCGTAGGATGTAGGATCTGCTCTCCCTCTCAACGGCCCCCGACTCCTCCTCAAGCCCTCAGGGTCCTGTTTCCAGAGAAGGTCCAAGTTCCTTCTCTACCCACCAGGACCTCCAAAAGGCCCACTTGACCTTCGGGGTCCCAAAAGTTAGTTATGGCAGCAATGCCAGGTCTTTCCGACCTCCCCGGGCCCACCGTGGTCTCAAACATGAAGGGGGAGTGGTGCGCAGTTCCCAAACAACCAGAGAGGATGAGCAGTCGCCTTGAGCTCAGTCACTCTGAGTCTGACTCAGCTCAGAAGTTGAGGGCAGAGCAGGTGTCGTCGGGTTCTGGATCCTGTAAGAGGTGAGGGCTGCGGGGAGAGTGTAACCAGGGCCTGGCACAGAGAGGGGCCCACACCCCGGCCAAGCACAGGAGTGAGAGCCCGTCCAGCCCAGAGCTGTCTTTTCTGAATCCATTAGCTGTGTGACCGTAGGCAGGTTAAAAACCTTCTCTGAGTTTCCAGTTTCTTCATGTCAAAAAATAAGTTAATAATGCAATAAATCCTCAGCCTTCAAAAATTTCATATTTGGCCTGGTTTTTATACAGTGATCTGCCTGTTTGCCTGGGAAGCACTCACTCGCTGGTCCCGTTTGCCTCCCTGGAACTCCTTGGTCTCAGGCTTCACCTGTCCTGATGAAAGCTTGGGAAGAAGGACCCAGTGTCTGCTTCTAGCCTCCTGTTCCCACTCCTCAGTCCAGAAGCTCATTCCCCTGGGAGGCTTGGAACCTGGGTTCCTGTAGCTCACACCTTACAATGGGTGGCAAAGCCCCAGGAGCTCCACACAGGGGTCTGCGTCGCCCTAGGTGGGGCAGCTCTGCCCACACTCCTCATGTCCATACTTTCACAGCCTTGGGGATGGGGAAACACGTGGGCCTGCGGGGTTCCACAGACCGTGACACATGGAGCTGGTTCTGCTATGGAACGGTTACTGAACACGACCAAGTGACTTGGCTTTTCTGCCTCCTTCCTGCCTTTTTCTTGAGAGGCCTTATGGAGGATCACCTGCGACCACAGGCGGTGCTGCCTGCATGGTGCTGGGGGAGCGGGGCACTCCACTCCCCCCACCCCTACCTGCCCAGCCCATCCTCAGATTTCCCCGCCACTAGTGATAGCTCAGCTCCAGAAAGCAGCTGAAATTAGGCCCAGCTCAGCCTTGGGCAACTCCTGGAGGGGAGAAGCAGGGAGGCCCAGCACCAGAATGGAAAGGTAGGAGAGGGAGGAAAGCGCCGATACAGCTCTTATTCTGCAAATTTCTGCCATAAATTACTCTCAGGAGTGGCCTGGGAGCCCTCAGAGCTGGAGGGAGAAGATTCTAGAAATCCCAGAGTCTTAAGCCTGGGAGAGTCTCCTGGAGGGCTGGGAATTTTGATCAGCTCTTGGTTCTTGCTGGGGGCCTCAGTGTGCCCCACTGCAAAATGGGGAGCACGAGCCCCTCCTCTTAGGCTCTGTGCAGAGACAATGCCCCCAGGAGCACCAAGGTCCCCATGCAGCGGTGCGTACATAAGCAATGGGATTGTGATTAGCAGTTATCGTTCCTGACAGCATTAGTAAAAAAAAAAAAAAAAAATCACACAGAGCTCAGGAACATGCTTGCTCTGGGTTGTGGAATCATAACTCATATTTATGTAGCTCCTCACAGCATGAAAACCCCAGGCATGTGCATTTTTCTCATTTGATTCCCACAACAAGGCAGGAATGCAGGTAAGGCCGAGATCTTTCCCCTGGTTTTACAAACTGGGACTTCCTGTCTCTAGGGATAGAGGGACTACCCGCAGGCCCCCGAACTAGGTAGTTTGGGGGAGCAGGAATGAGAACCCACATTTTCCCTTTCCATTGCCTCAACCCAGGATGCAGGGAAACAGCAAACAAGCTGAATCCTGGGAAGGGGGTGGTGTCACAGGGCTTTGGGGTCCGGGTTTGGCTTCCAAATGTCCTGCTTACCAGTGGAGTGGCCTCAGCTACTTCCCTGGTATAATGGAGGTCATACAAGCAGACCCCACCCCCTGGGGTCCTTGGACTGTTTCGGAGAGATAAGGGATCAGGGGCTTAGCAAACTCCCAGCACAGAGTAAGTGCTCAGTTAATGCCAGCAATTGGCTTTCTCATTCTTAAGCTTTCTTTAAAATTAAAAAAAAAATTTTTTTTTTAAAGATTTTACTTGAGAGAGAGAGAGAGATCACAAACAGGGGGATAGGGGAGAGAGAGAAGCAGACCCCCGCTGAGCAGGGGCCCTCTCCACCATGTGGGACTGGATCCCAGGACCCTGGGATCATGACCTGAGCCAAAGGCAAATGCTTAACCAGCTGAGCTACCCAGGCGCCTCTCATTCTTAAGCCTTAAGGGGAACGTACCCTTGGTTTGCTTGCCAACTAGACGCCGAGGGATGGAGGTGGTAACTGGGTCCCCCATCCCATTCTCTCCCAGTTTGAGGGGTCCAGAAAGTCATTTCCATGGTCTTTCTCACTTTCCCCTGGAGTCCCCATGCCAGGGGCTTCCAGGCCCACAAAAGCCAGCATCACCAGAGAGCCCAGAGGACATCACCAAGGTGCTAGGTGTCCTGGGCTGAAGTGGAGGCAAGCAGGGATCCAGACTCTGGGGAGCTAAGAAGCTTCTGCTCTGACCCCGGTTTTGGAGCTGATCTGAGCACAAGGAAGGCCCAGGAAAGATCTGCTCCAAACCAAAGCCATGATGTGGGAGGAAGCTTGGGGCAGTGCCAGGAGCATGGGCTCTGGGTCCCAGCTGACCTGAAAGCTAATTCTGCCTCAGTTTGCTCCACTGTAAAGTGGGGCCTATAGTACTATAGTGAGAATCAAATGTGGTTACCTGGTAAAGAGGTTCTCTCCCTTCCTTTCTTCACTGTGGAGGCCAGAATAAGAAGGCTCAGGAGGCCAGGCCACCTGGTAGAGCTACCTAAAGACCTGGCTTCTCTTTTCATGAGTGTTCTTGGGTAGGGTTCCCAGGGCTGGGACCCACTCGTGGACTGCCTCATCAGGCAGGACTGACGGAGAGGAGTGCCAGTCACGGGAGCACGCAGCAGCTTCTCCCACCTTTTCAGGGCATAGCACCTGTCTCCCCCTTTCAGGATGTCCCCACCTGCCAGACACTGTGAACCCTCAGACACTGCCCTGTCCCCCTCCATGGCTGCCTGAGTGCCTGGTCCCTGGGCCTCCCCCAGGGTCCCCACAGCCTCCATGCCACCACACCTGGGCACCGCACGTGACCTCTTCCTGCCGTCCTCCCCGCTGCGGTGGGTGAGCCAGTCTGGTGACGTGTTGTGGACGCCGAGGGCTCCACTGCTAAGTGGTGTGATTTAGCCTGGGTTCTGTGTTTTGATTTTGCCCAGCTGCGTCTGTGTGCATTTAGATTAATCCTATTAGCTAGTGGGAGCGGGGCTACCTGCTGTTTATCAAGAGTGCTTGTGTGATTCCCTTTTAATATGTAGCCACCTTCCCTGGGCGGAGAGGCCTCCAGTTTTCTTCTGCCCACAGGTCCAGGGAGAGGCGTTGGGGTCGGCTGGGGGCTGCAGGGCACCTGTGTTCAGTCTTGCCCAGACCCACTTACCAGCCTGCCCTGCCTCTTCCATCCTCAGCCCCTACCCAGGGTCCCACTTGCATCACACGGCCTTTGATGTGCTGTATCTCCAAAGCCAGCAGGTGGCAGGTGCTCTGAATATTTGGAGACCCATCCTGACTCTGAGTTTTTTCACCTGTAGGATGGGATGAATGATACCCATTCCCACCTAAGCAGGAGCTTGCCCTGAGGGTGAAATGAGAGTATCTGTTGACAGCACTTCGACAGGAGTGGCCCTGGTGCATTGTCGGCCTCAAGGCAGGCGGGCGGTGTGGTGGGCATCATCAGAAGCAGGTCGGGCTCTGCTGAGATAGCTAGGGGACGGGGGCTATTCCCATTTTGCAGGTGAGGTAACTGAGGTCCAGAGAACTTGCTAACGATGAGGGACCCCACATCCATGGGATTCTTCCCAGGGTAGACAATCAGGGCGTGCTGGATGAATGGGTGACTTCACCGACAGGGACCTTACGACCTCACAAAGCTCTACCGTGGGATACCTCTAGTTACTGCAAAATTCTTCCTTTCATTGAGCAAACGCTGTCTGCCCTTTATCACACCTTCCCATTGGCCCTGGCTCTGCCTTGTACCAGTCTCCTGATCTCCAGGTGCTTGGGTCCCCACTGCTTACTGCAGCCCCTGGGATCCGGAGGGTCCCCTCCCTCCCCACTCATGTCCTCAGGCACAAGCCCAGCCCTGACCAGGGACCTCAGTGGGGAGTCCTGGGAGTGAGCCCACCCCCCCACCCCCACCCCCACCCCCACCCCTACTCCACCAGGTATACAGAGAGCCAGATCCCCCTCCCTCAGGGGCAGGGGCTTAGGCCTCCACGGGAGATAAAGCTCTTGTCACAGTGATGTGGGAGCCCTGGGTCCCGGCGTTGTAACCCTCCCTCGGCCACCCGTCCGGTTATGGCAGGAGCAGGACCCAGGTGAGAGCGGGCGGCCGGGAGGGGGTGCGCATGGGGGAGATGCTCATTCCAGCAATCTGAGCAATCTCATGCTTGGTTAGGTCTGCAAGTGACATTGCTTCGGAGCTGACCAGCTGCGGCCCGAAGGCTGACCTGACTAGAGGGTTGGGAGACCCAATCTCAGGCTGTGAGGCCCCCGCAGCACCCGGGGGCAGGTGAGGTGGGGGCAGATGTCAGGGCACGAGCCTCCCCACACCTCCGAGGAGCACAACCAGCCTGGGGTGAACTCAGGCAGGGGAGCGCACCCGAGTCCGCCGCTCCAGACAAGGTGGGAAGTGCACCTGTCTGCAGGAATCATCCTGCCCGAGCTGCCTCAGCACAGCAGGGGTCTCAGGGCAGGGGCCCCCTCTGTCTGCCCTTGAAGAGTCAGGCTGGGTGGGATAGGCGGGGTCTGCTCCCTCCTGCCTCAGGGACCCTCGACAATCCAGGACCAGGGAGCTCCCCCCTGATGTGGGGACCATCAAGAGCCATCGGTTCCAGCAACACCTGCAAGTCAGTGTGACCTTCATGAGCTTGGTGTGGGGCGTCAGGGTGGGCTGAGCTGGAACCCCATCCCGCAAGCGACTTCACTGCCCTGGCCTCAACTTGCATTTCTGTAAAATGGGGATCCACCTCACCACATCACAGGAGTCATTCAAGCCGGTCCCGAAAGGTTACATGCCCTGTGATTCTATTTACTTGGCGTTCTTGAAATAAGAAAATGAAAGAAATGGAGAGCAGATCAGCGGTTTCCAGGGGTCAGGGAAGAGGGAGGAAGGGGAGGGGAGGATATTTATGGAAGGACAACAGAAGACAACCTCGTGGAAAGAATGGAAATCGAGGGGGTGCCTGGATGGCTCAGTCCATTAAGCATCTGCCTTCAGCTCTGGTCCTGATCCTGGGGTCCTGGCTCGGGCTCCCTGCTCGGTGGGGAGTCTGCTTCTCCCTCTGCCCCTCCCCTCACCCCTGTACTTGTGCTCGCTCTCAGAAAAAGAGAAAAAATAATAAAGAGTGGAAACCAAGGAAATGCCTTGCACCTGGACCGCTTCGGTGTCAGTAGCCTGCTCGTGATATCGTGCTTGGGTTGGCAAGCTGGGGTTACTGGGGGCAACGTGCGGTCTCATTGTGTTCTTTGTTACAATTGCATGTGAATCTTCAACTGTCTCAAGAGGCTCAATTTTTTTGAAAAACAGTTATTTTACATCTGGGGGAGAGTAAGCATCTGTAACAGAAGCTATTCATGTTCCCCATCCGCTCCAGTTCCTCTATGAACCAGTGGAACCAGTATGGCCTAGGAATTGGCGTCGTATAAAAGTGTCCTGGCAAATGGTGGTGGTGGCAGCAGTGGCAGCGGTGGCGGTGGGGGGGTAAGAAGAGCCTGACCATGTGTTTAGCATTTTTTATTTCCCTGCCCGCCGTGGGTGCCTAATAAGTGCGCATGTGACAGAATGAGGGAGGGAGGGAAGGACCGCAGGCCCGTTACAGCAAGTCAGCTGGCAACCCCTCCAGAAATGAAGTGGACTTGAAAGCAAGAGCTACTTGGGATAGACTACAGGACCGACCTTGCAGCCCGGAGGCCGGCCAGGCCCCAGTCCCCGCCTGGCTGTGTCCACCCCGGGGGCTGCACGGCGGGGCGTGTCAGGGGAGGGGGAGTGGGCCACGGGCCGCGGGGCTCTGGAGACAGCAGCGCGACACACTTTAATTAGCGCAAGAGTAAATTACATCAGACGTAGAGAGAGCCCGGACTTCTCCCGACGGCGTGGGGAAAATGGAAGCCTAGCATTTTCAATTTAAGGTTTAGTTAGATAATACGTATTGGTGCCAGTAGATTACAGAGTGGATATTAAATCCTGCAGGATTTGGAATCGTGAGTGTACAAATGGAATCCGTAAGTAGGGGAAGCAGCCGGAAGGGGCTGGCCCCCTGTCCTCAGCTCACAAGAAAGCCTCTCTGTGAAGCAGGAGCCCGCACAGACCTGGGTCCTTAAGCTCCTGCCAAAGCCTCCAGGCCGGCGAGGGGGGTTGGCGATCATTCTGGGGGCGCCCTGAGCAAATTCTTCCCACCCACCTTACAGGCACAGATGCCAGGGCCCCGGTGCACCCCACATTTTAACAATGAGAATGGGAACTCCCACTCCAGCTCCATCCAGCCCCTTCTCTCCTCTCCATCTGGTCAGCTCCTGTCCTCCCTCCCAAATGGCTCCAGCCTCCCTCCTCCAGGATGCCCTGAACTCCACTGGGAGTCCAAGGAGCCTGGACTTTGGGGTGTTGCATTCACGGATGGTGATCTTCTCTAGGGATGACCTCGGGCCCCACCTCTCACTCTTCAGAGGGAGTGACATGATCTACTCTCCTGCGGCCTTGCCCCTCGGTGCACCGGGAGATCCAACACGGGTTGCACAAGTGGGGCGTTTACATTACATTTGTGTTGACTTCTGGACAGCTAATGATGCATTTTGAATATGCGATACATTCACAGCATTCGAGACTCAAAAAGTAGAGAAGGATCGGAGTGGAAGGGCAGTGGAAGTCTCCCTCTGCCCTGCTTTGCAGGGCCCCAGCTTCTCCTCCCCAGGACAGCCAGGCTCTGGAGGATCCCAGCCCGGTTCCAACCTCCAAGCAAATCTGCATGGCGTTTGCCCCTTTCTTCACAAAATAGCAGAACACATTCCGGGTTACTCCCCTCCACCCTTCCCGGAGACTGGATTACTGGTTCACCGCAGGGGCAATCTTCAGGTTCCTGTCATCTTTGAACCAGGCAGGCCCTGCGGCTTCAGGACAGGGAGCCCATGGGGCAGGGAGCTGTGAGGATGGACTCCCGGACCCCCCTTTGCCCCCCCAGATGGGCCTGAGGCCGATCGAATGACCTCTTAAGGCCGCCCTGGACCGGCAAACCTGGGCGCAGGGACACAGGGCCTCGGAGCCTCGGGCTGGAGCCCATGGGATGGCAGTAACGACCGTCATCGCTGCCGGGTGACATCCCTGGCAGGCCCAGCACGGAGTCTGGGGCTCAGTGAAGGAGGATACAGCAGCTTATTAGTTTAAGCAGGATGAAATGTGTAAATTAATTACCCCGGCCACCCGTGCATGTAGCGGCCGGCCCTGCGCTCAGGGAAGACAAGCTTTAGCCTCCGTTCCCGCAGGCTGGCAACCCTTGCAGACTCGACGGGGGGGCCCGGAGCCGCCTGCCCACTCGGGAGGCGGGTGGGTGCTGCTCAGCCCCTGCTCGGCCGGCGGTCCTGCGGGAGAAGCGGGTCGTCCCTGGGATGATGAGCTTGAACTCGGCCTCCACCGCAGCAGGGGCAGGGGTCAGAAGAGAGCGGGCAAAGGGGGTAAGGGGCCCGCCCTCTGTCCTGTTCTCGGCACCCAGGCCCTGAGTCAGGTGATACCAGGTGCCAGTCACTGTGGGGACCCTTTCCTAGCTGCCCTTCATTTGATCCTCACCGAAACCCTAAGTGGGCTCTATCACTAGTCCCATTGCACAGATGAGAGAATCGAGAACAGGAAGAGTGAGTAACGTGTTCTGTTGACCCCGCGGCTCACTGGGAGCGTCAGATTTCGGGTTCAGGACAGCACCCTGTCTCCCAGGAGGACACACAGGCAAGGAGCCGTCTCCGGGGTCATGTTGCCCAAATGTGCCTTCCCCGCTCCCGTGCCCTGTGGCAGGAGTCCCCCGCCTGTAGCCCGGTAGCCCATGCAGCTGAGCCGTGGCCTCCCTCCCCCTGAAGCTGGGACCCACTCTCCCACCCACCTTCCCAGCCCACGGGCCCTCCCTCTGCTCTCAGCCAGTCTCCCAGACTGCCACATCCTCCTGTACTCCCAGCACCCCCCCTCTGCTTGTTCCTCCTCCCAGAATGCCACCAGCATCTCCACCTGCCACAGTCGGCCCCATTGTGCGTGTCTCTGGCCGTCATCATTGTCCACCTGGACCTCCACTCTAGCATCACCCCCACCCATCCCAGAGCCCTCTTCTAAGGGCCCTAATCTGATCACTCCCCATCCTGCGGGGGCAGTGCCACATTTATAGGAAATCCCACATCCCCATGCAGTGCTGTGCGATGGGACCCCACCCACCTCACTGCTGCCCAGGGTACCCCCCTCAGCACCCCAGTCGGCTGGCCCCTGCCCCACAGTTCCCCACAGTTGCAGACCACACTCTCCAAGGAAGGTCCCCTGCCAGGCAATCCTCAGCCCCAGGCCCGCCCCCCACCCCAGGAGAGCCCCCCCCTCCCGCAGCCCTGCCCCCCATGTCACTCTGCAGGGTTCTCATCACATCTAAACCAGCCCACGTTCATTTATGACTTTAACCTCGGCTTCCTTGACCAGCTGTAAGTTCCACGGAGAGCAGTGCCTCTTGTCTCCTCACGCTGAGGTCTTGACACACCATCGATATTTGGGGATGAATGAGGAACCCCCTCTGTGCCACCATCCTGAATCCTCACCACTCCCCCAGCCGCCTGTCTCACCTGGGCTTGCACAGTGGACCCAACCCTGGACTTCAGGATATCTGGTCCAGGTCCCCCTCCGGGCAGGTCCCCACCTGAGCCATCAAAGACTCACAACCTCACCTCCCAACGAATAATCATGGGTCCTCCCCAGGGACAGGCTGTCAAGGCCTCTCCTTCCAACTATGGATCTGCTTTCTCCAAGTTGCCAGTAAGGACCAGGGTTTGCAGTCCATCGAGGGTCTTAACATGAGGATGGAACCAACCTCAGAGAAATGCAGATTTCCCCCCAAGGCCAACCATGAAGCCAGTGGGGAAACAAATTATCAGTCCATTTAGGATTAATTTCTTCACCAAGTGCCTGGGAGCCAGACCTTCCCTTCCTCCCAACCTGGCTTCTGTCCTCCCTGGAGGGCCACAGGGAATCCAGCGTCCTTCTCAGCCTGGGGCAGTTGGGGGGGGGGTGTCCCTGCCTGCCTCCCCACCCCCCCCTTGAAAGGGGGTCTAGTAGTTGCCATGACCCTCGTCCCACCCCCTCCTTGCCTCTGCCGTCCTCAGCCTCAGCCCTGGCAGAGTGATGGATTAGGAACCAGCAGCTGGCACATGCACCCAGCAATTAGTGTTTATCTCCCTTGTTTATGTGGCTGAACAACAGTTCATTTTCAAACTTAATAGTCAATACTCAGAAAGATAAAACTGTCCGGGTCCCTCCTGGGAGGCGATTTGAGGATTTGGTGGGAAGAGGAGGCCCTGACAAGAGCTGGGCTCACAGCCTCCAAGACCCCTCTGGCCCTGCCTCCCTGGCCCCAACTTTTATTTACCCTCTTCACCTCCCTGCACCGTCCATCAGGAGGAAGATACAGGTCTTCCCATCTTGTAGGCAGGAAATCCGAGGCCGAAGGAAGTCAAGGAGCTCTGCTCCTCAATTTTCTCTCGCCCCAGATGTTGAGGACTCTGGCTTCGTCTGAACCACCTCGTTTGCCGGCCTGGCCTGTGCCGAGTCCCCTCCACCTCCAGGGACTGCGAGCTGAACCGGACATGCCCACCAGGCCCCTTCCCTTGGCCTGCGGGCCTGCAGGGAGAGCCCAAGGGCAGCAGCCCCGTGTGGGAGCCTTCCTGCACCCCACCCTGCATGCAGCACCCCTGCCAGGCTGGGCAGGGTGTGGCGGGAGAGCTGCAAGCCTCTCATTCCTGCTCAGCTGGGGGATTGCCGGCCTGTAATCACACATTCCACACTCCAGGGCAAGGTCTATTTAGCTAATGCAGGAGGAGTGGAGAAAGGGGCTCCCGGGGCGCAGAGGCTGTGGGGCCCGGGTCCTGACCGCGCCTGGGGGTGTGGGGGGGTGCCCATTACCTGCGGTGAAATGCTGCCACCTGCTGGCCGCCTCTCAGAACTGCAGGGAGGCGCGGGGCTGGGAAAGTGGAAACTGACCCCCCACCAACACCCCCACCCCATCCCTGTGCCCCCGACCCGGGTCCAAGGGCGGAAGATACAAAGGTGGGGAAATCCAGCTTGGTCCCAGGGTGCTGTCGCTGCTGCTGCTGCTGATGCGACACCAATACTACTACCGCACCTTGTTTTCCTTGTCCCCAGCAATCCTATAAGATGCTGTTTGCTTCTGACATGCAGGTAGCTTGCAAAGGTCACCCCGCTGGTAAGTGCCACTGGAGGGGTTCTAACCCGGGCAGTCTGCCCCCAAACTATTGCCCAAAGTCCGACTCCCAAGTGTCGGCTCCCCACGGGAAGGTCCCAATAACCCCCTCAACTGGCACCTTCTAGGCTCCTCTTTTGTGACTTTCATCCTCCACCCCCACCCCATAACGGCTTCTTAGCCTCCAAGGCCTGTCCACATGCCCACACGACTCTTCTAGAACAAAAAGGAACAACCCCTGACGTCATGGAGTGCATGTTGCAGTGGGCCCTGCAGATCCAGGTCCAGACCACTCACCCCACCCGCCAGCCCCTCTGAACAGGGAAAGCTTCGGCTTGGATTGGAGCCCAAGCCCGGACGGTCAGGATGTAGAGCTGAGGAGGGGCCCCTGGGCTGGGTAAGGGGCGCCTCAGGGATTGGAGAATCGGATCCACCTGGCTCTCAACCCGGTTCTGGTCACGGAGCCCCAGCTGGGATGGGGCTCAATTTTCCAGGCCCTGCCAACCACCCTTGCTGTGAGCCTTACCACACAAACTATTCCAGCTGGGAGAGGACTTCGGGAATGATCCAGTGAAAATACTACCTTCTTCTGTAGACAAGGAAGGTCAGGCCCAGAAAGGGCGAGCAGCTGGCCCAGATCACACAGCCCAAGGGGACTGAGCCCAAGTACCCAGCTAGGAGTCAGTGCTGAGCCCCAGATCTGCCTCCCTCCTCCCCCAGCCCGGACCCCTGCAGGTCCTCCCCCCATCTGCCAGCAGGTGACCCACAGCCTGGAATGGCCTAAAGCCCAGAGCTGGTGGGGACAAGACAAGGAGTGAACCAGGGCTTGGCTGGGCTGAGAGGAACGAGAATGGAAATCGTCTTGCTCCTCTCCTCCTTTCTCTCTCATTCTGGGGAGAGATGCCTCCCATTCCCTCCCCTCCCGTCTTTGAGCCACTCGGGGCAATGGTCCCATGTTTTCACTTGTGCTGAGGAGAGAGGCATCCTCCAGAAATGGAGGAAATGCTTCCCCCTGACTGCTTTATAATCACAGCCCCAGCGGTACTGGAACCAGCAGGGAATGATGGGGGGAGCGTGGTGCTCAGGGGACATCCCCACTCAGGCCCCAGCCAAGGGCCATGGCCTTTGGACATGGCTGTCCTCCTGTCCTCCCCCGTGCCAGCCTCCACACTGCAGGTGGCAGCTCCAGGTGAGGCCCCAGCCCAAGGATAGGCAGGGGCCCAGGGAATTCAGCGAGGCCAGGTCCTTGTCCTTCTTCCCTCCTCTGGAGTCCGTGGCTTTGGGAAGGGCCCCCAATGTGGGGGGAGGGGCTGGCAAGGCCTTTCTCAGAGAGTCTGGGCCTCCCTGGAGCCCCGGAGAGTGACCCTCATCCCCATCACAGCCACAGGGATTGCAGGTCCTGTGAAGGTCCGGGAGGCTGTGGGGCACCGAGTGCCTGGGGGAGGGGGGGAGGAGGTTGCCCCTCCATATGCCCCAGGAGCTAGCTCATTTAGGTACTGGTGGCACAGATACAGGTGGCAGGGGAAAGGGCAGGGGAGCAGAGCAAGGAAGGACAGTGAGAA
Source organism: Vulpes lagopus (assembly GCF_018345385.1). Classification (NCBI taxonomy): domain Eukaryota; kingdom Metazoa; phylum Chordata; class Mammalia; order Carnivora; family Canidae; genus Vulpes; species Vulpes lagopus. The sequence goes on along the minus strand of NC_054833.1, from coordinate 40,123,136 downwards.
TGAAGGAGGCTGGGAGGAGGCAGGGTCCCAGCCACACCGGGGAAAGTGTATTTTACTTGTGCCCTCTTTCCCTCTCTTCCAAGTCATGCTTCCTCCTGTCATGCTTGCCTCTTTCAGGAGGCCTTCCCTGACTACCCCTCCAGGTCTCTCTGGGCCTCCAGGGCCTGGGCAGGCTCATCTCCTTCCTGCATGCCCCAGCATGGTGCTGCCTTCGGGGGCCTCGTGGTTCTCCTGCCAGGCCTTGGCTGTGGGGTCCCCCTGCCCAGGAAGCCCTCCCCACCACAGAGAAGCCCCCGGTCAGTGTCCACTCCAGCCTGTGCACAGCCATTCCTGGGGTCCTGCTCCTGGCCAGGGACTGGGGTCTGAGCACTCACAGCCCTCAGGGTATTCAGTGTACCCCAGGGTACCCTAGCCCACCATCCTCCCTTCTGTCCACTGTTCGCCGAGGCCCCCCTGACAAAGGTCCGGTCTCCTGCACTGCACCCCAGGACTCTGATGGGGGTGGGAGGGAGACCAGAGGAGCCACATTTTCTGGAAGAAAGGGGAAAGAGAACCCCCCACTAGTCAGTGGTAGCACAGTGTTCAGAAGAACTGCAGCCAGTCCCTCTGGTGACCCTCGAGAAATGTTTGTTCCATACAAAAGAAGTCGGTGATCATTGGTTTATTCAGGAGGGGAAAGCCCAAGCTGTATGTCGCCCTCTCCTCCCCTGGCCAGCCGGCCCCCACCCCATTGCCCCCCCGCCCCCGGGGCCCTCGGAGGGCTGGTGAGAGGAAGGTGCCCACCTTGCTGCTCCTGCTCTGGTCCCCTCTCCAGGCCCTGAGCCCCATGACAGCGTGCGACATGGAAGGTAGTCAGAGGGAGGAGGAAGACCCATGCAGCCAGTGGATGAGGGTGGGGGGCAGTGGGTAAGCCACCCTTAAAAATTACAGCAGCAGGTACCTGAAAATTGCAAGTTACCAGCCCAGACACAGTGTCCCCAGCCCGCCCACTTCCCGTCGCAGCGAGAACCCCAGGATTCCGCAGGTGCGTGGCACGTCCCTTGGGCAGCTGGGCCAGTGGCTATTTTCATGGAAGGATTGTACCATGTTGAGGGACTGGCTTATCTCAGCCGGTAGAAGAGGGAGAGATCTTGGCTAAGACCATCCTAGCAGCCAGGAGAGCCCGTCCCCGGGGACCTCGGTCTCGGCGTGGCTACGGTGACACCCAAAGTGGTTGGGATGATGGCTCAGCCAAGGGCTGCAGGCTCAGGCTGGGCAGCGGTTGGCAGGACCAGGGCAGGGCGCTCAGGGCCACTCTCCTGATGGGCCCTTTGGGCCCGTGCGGTTGGCAGCTGGGCGCCTGTCATGGCCAGGCCCCTACTGGCCACATCACAGGGAAGGAGCCTTGGAGAGAAATGGCCAACAGGCCTCGAGGCTGCAGGGGCACGGGCAGGAAAGACAGGCCGCTACCTTGGGGGCCCCAGCAATTGTACCTAAGAAGAGGGTGGGGGGCTAGGCGAGTGAAGCCCACCTATGTCCCAGCCCTGCGATGGCTGGCCTCTGAGCACAGGAAAGATGGTGACCATTAGAAGCCCCAAGGCCGGGGAGGGGCCTGGATGGAGCGTGGCTGATGACAGGGGGCAGGGGGGGCTCCCTTCCACCCAGATGAGAAGAGTAGCAAGAGCAGCAGGATCAGCCGGGGAGGGCGGGGGTGGCAGCGCCTCATTGCTGCCTGCCTGGAACTCACGGGGCCTCGTTGGACCCCATCCCATTGCCTTTGTTGACGTAGAACGGCCGGTAGTGAGACTGTTGGGGGTGAAACAAGAGTGGTTAGGGAGGGCGGAGGGCAGCTGAGCCTATTAGCCAGACCCACCCTAGTCTAACCCCCCTGCACCCCACCCCTGGGGAAGCAGCAGTACTTCAAACCCCATGATTCTAGGGGCCTGTGACCTAACCCACAGGCTCTACTACCCTGTGACCAGGGTTGGGCCCCCATATTATCGGAGTCTCGGGGTTCATTTCCTAATCAGCTCATTCTCACCGATTGATTGGTGAACATAAACTTCAGCCCCCCCATCAAGCCTTCTCTCTGTGGCCTAGGATCCCCCCACCACCACCCCAGCACCGCCACGGCTCCCATTCGCACCACACCTTCACCTCTGCAGAAGGGTGCTGTGCTGTTACAGGTGATTTAGAAGGACTCATGGAGTTTTTACAGCCGCCCAATTAAGTGGGCTACTAGTATCATACCCATTTTATAGATGAACAAATCAAGGCACAGAGAGGCTAAGCAACTCGCCCAAGGCCACCCAGCTGGTGAGTAGGGGAGATGGGATTCAAGCCCTAGCAGTCCAGCTCCAGAGCTCCCCACCACCCCCTACAACCCCAACCATGTCTCTGAATTGCTCTGAGTCCCAAGTTCAGGCATTTGCTTCTGTTCTCTCTGCACGATTCCCCTGACAGAGAGGGCACAGAGAAGGCAACCTACTGCCCAGCCCGCCACGGATGTGGGCTCCCCAGCCCCAACGCCTCTCTCATCCTGGCCCCTCACTCAGGGAGCGTCCTCCGTGCGGAGCCAGCAACAACCTTCCCCCGAGCTCTGCGTGTGGCACCCCCTCCGCCCCCAGTCAGCTCACAGAGTCCTGAGAAATCTCCCTCTGGCCACGAGGAGGCCGGGTTAGCTGCTGCTTGACCTATGTGAGCACACTCAGCCCTCCGCGGGGCTCTGGAAGCGGTTTTGTCCCTGAGCTGGGTCAGAGAGTGGACCCTCCTCACACGCCACTGATGCCAGCACAGGAGACACCAAGGATGTTCCCAGCCGCTGCCTTCGACCTTCCAGGCCGGCCTGGAAACTGGTATCCCCTAGTAGCTCCTTGCCTGCCCTACATCTGGCCCAGAGCGGGACGCTGGGGAGAGGAGGGCTGTGGAATGTGGGGCCGAGTCCCTAGCTCAGACCTTGGTTAAGCCACTGATGAAACAAATGCAGGAGAGAGAGGTGCCCTGGAAGGAGAGAGACGTAGCCCAAGTCACACAGCTCTTAGCATCAGAACAGGGCCTGGACCCCAAAGCAATCGATAATAGACCTAGGAATGGCTCAAGTCTTTGTTTCTGGAAGGCTGGGCCACCCGACTCCTGCTACAGACGGAGGGATTGCAGCACAGAGGAAGAATGGCTCACACGAGGCCCCACGGCAGGTTGGCACGAGGGCTGGGGCCAGGCCCCAGGCATCCTGGCTCGCAGGACAGCCTTCCTCGTGTCCCAGCATCGGCCCCCATGCTTCCAGCACTGCTTGCCAGCTGCGGACACCAGAACCCTGCCCTGCCAAGCGTCTCAAGGTGGTAATGAGCTTTCTCCACTGGGACCCAGGCTCCGGGAGGTGGAAGAGTGTGTGGCAGGCATGGCAAGGACTCAGTCCAGTAACAAAAACCCTGTTTTTTCTTTTTTTTTTTCCCCTCCCCGTATCTGCTTTGTGCAGTCCTGCCGTCGCTGTGCCCCTGGGCCCAGCTCCAAATTACACACACGATTACTTAGCTCCCATCACCAGCAAATTAAAGATTCTCTCCAATTAAACCAGCCCCAGCCACTGTGGCCCCGAGCAAATCACCTCCCCATGCTCTGACCTCCAAATGCAAAGACAGCAGGGAGCTGGGGACTCCGGCCCTTGTCCCCAGCAGAGCCATGATGCCACCCACATCTCGGGGCAGCTATCGGACTGCTTCAGCTCCAAGAGAGAAGCATTCTGGGAGGTGGAGGCCTAGCATGTGAAGGAAGCCCCCACTCACTGAGGTCCCGGGCAGCGGTCAGGTCTAAAGGCTACTAGAGATCACCTTAACTCAGTACTGCCTTATAACACCGAAGAAACTGAGTCTCAAAGAAGGAATCTGATTCACCCGGGATCCCCTGAGCTGGCTGGGCCCCAAGGCCATGCTTCCCTGTGTGTAGCTCTTCAGGTCCTGGTTCAGGGCCATTAGCTATTGAACCCCTAAATATATCTGTTCCGGACTTTACAGCCTCTGTCTCATCATGCTATAACCCCAAGGGCCTCTGTGCTGTCAGAGCTGGGGAATGGCCCCGGGAAGGGGCGGGGGCACCCATCACTAGGATGTCCATCCCCTGGATGAGAATTTCACACTCCCAGAGCTGATAGGGACAAAATCATTCAGCAAGTACAGACACCCAGCCACTATTTGCCAAATGAAAAAAAAAAAAAAACCAGGGATGCCCACTTTACAGATTAGAAAATTGAGGCCCAGAAAGTGCGTGCTTGCCCAGGTCCGCTGCCTGTTAGTCCCGGGTCTCTACTACCCTTTGCTGAACATAGGAATTCCGGCCACTGCCACCCCCTCCTTCCATCCTGTGGCCCAGAGATGTCACATCCTCCCACCACATCCCCTGGGCGACTGGTGACCACTTGCCCCCCAGGGAGCCCCAGTCAGTGCCCATTCTGGACGTGTCTGTGCCCAGGCAGGCTGTCCTGGCAGCCCCTCACTCACCAGCAGTGTCTGCTTGCCAGATTTCCAGGTCTGGGGCTGGGCCTTGGGGCTCTGGCTCCTGATGAGGGAAGGATAGCCTGCAGAGACGAGAGGCGCTGGTCGGAGGGAGCAGGGCCTGGCCGTCAGGGCTGCCGAGGCCCTAGCGGCACAGCTACCGGCTCCCAAGTGACCACCAAGCTCCAGCCAGCCCGCTACCAAGCGCAGCTACCCCTGAAGAGGTGTGCAGCAGCCTCGGGGTGGGCAGGGTGGAAAATCCTGGGGAGGCCGGCCCAGGGGAGGAGGCACCCAGGCAAACAGAGGGAGGAGGAACAGGCCAGGTGGGCTGGGCCTGGCGGGGGCAGGGGAGAGTTGCCCCCAAATCCAGGTCAGGATCTCATTGCTCTGCAAGGATGTCCCCCTGCACCTGCCCTGAAGGTGTCCCACCGGCCCCGCCGCTTCCCACGGGCACAGCCGGCCAGGGCTTCCACCAGGAGGCGCCCTTTCCTACTGCCAGGCTGCGGGACAGGGCCCACCCTTCACCACCCTGCAGGACCGCACACATCTTCTCCTTCACCCTCACCCTGTTTCTGTGAGCAGTTTGCCCCGAGCTGCACCACCAGGAAGTGGCAGCCAGGCTAGGAACCCAGGTTTTGCAGGATGCCCAAACCCGTCCTCATGTTCCTTCTGCCCCTGTTCCACTGCCTGTCACCGGGTCCAGGAGCAGGAGGCTGGGGCTGGGGCCCAGCAGTTGTTTGCCATGTGGCCAAAGTCCATGGTTAAGACAGCAAGGCCACGGCGTTCTGGGCCTGGTCCTCCTGCCTGCCCTGCTCCCCTCAGCCCAGCAGGATCCTTAAGGGGCTCTGGTCCACAGAGCGGTGGGAAGCTCTTGGCCTTAGCCATCGGCCTGCAGGGACAAGCCGTGGAGCCTGGGAAGGAGCAGACTCTGACCCCAACAGGAGAAGCTCAAGAAATAACAGGGTCTGGCCTCGGCTGGGGCAGCCCGGGACCCTGTTCTAGTCTGCTCTGAGGGGGGATGCACTGGTCAGGCCCAAAAACCAGCTCAGCACCGCCAGGCCGCCAGCCGGGCTGACCTTTCCTTTTGGTTTGCACTTAGCAAGACGGTGGAGGCAGAGCAGAGAACCCAGGTCTCCCCCTGCATGTGGGGGTTGTGGGAGTTGCAACCTTGGAAAGAGAGGGTTCCACGGGTCCTGGGTGGCAGATGGGACAGAGGGGGAATTCAGATCTCAATTCTTAGTTCCCAGAAAGAAAAACCCATGCCAGCCACGAGAGAGGTGAGGATGGGGATGGGGATGGGGATGGGGATGGGGGGGAAGGTGTGGTCCAGGAGACCAGCCTTGTGCAGCAGACAGAAATCCAGGGGAAGGGTGAGCTTGAGCTAGTGGTGCTGGGGTGGGGTGGGGTGGGGTGGGGCGGGGTGGGGAGATGCATCCGTCTTCCAGGGAACTCTGGGGAGGAGGACCAGGACACCCTAGAAATGGCAGAGAGCCCCAGAGGATGTCCCGTCTGCCCTGCTGTAGGAGGGAGAAGGGGAGGGAAGACAGGCAGGTACCAGGATTATTTTTAAACCGCCCACTGCCGTCCAGTGGTTTGGAAAACTCTGTGGTGGCCTGTCCCAAGGTGGTGAACTGATAGGGGACTTTCCCAGTGCCTGATGGGAGAGAGAGAGGCATTAGCAGCACGGCCTGGTCCCACGAGGGGCCAGAGGGAGTCACACCTCACCCTGGCGCGCTGCTATTCTGGTGGCCCTAGTAGGTGCAGGTGGGGCCATCCTCACAGGCGGGGCTTCTGCTTGCACACGGGCAGGCCCGGGCCCAGAACCCACCATCCAGGGCCACTCCCAGCTGATCTGTGTGGATGTGACCACAGGTGTTCCTGGGCTGTTCCTCTGGGGCTCGGTGTATTTCAGGAGGGGCTCTCCTAGGGCAAGACCTTTGCCAGGGGAGGTGCTACAAGCTGATGGGGGAGATACTGGGGAGCATATGGAAGCTCCAAATCACATCAGCTGGGAGGGGACCATCTTCCCTTTGATCCAGGTTTGACCAGAGGGCAGGGAGTTGCTCCTGGGAGCCAGACAGGTCAAGGCAAGTGCCAGAGTTTCCCAGCCCTGGCTTGGGGAGAGGACATCCCTGGGGGTCTTGCGGGCTGGGGACCCTCCAGTCATATTCCCTTCTAGCTGGTCCTTCCAAGAATCCCTGCCCTGGGTACAGGCTGGGATTCCAGCCTGGAAGGGACGGCTGAATGGTAAAGCCACCTTCGAAGACCACTGCTTGGGAGCCTGCCTCCCTCCGTCTCCCTAACCCCAGCCAGCCTGCTTCTCGTTGCTTCCAGGCGGGATGTCTCAGGGGTCAGAAGACGGACTGGCTTACACCACAGCCCACAGAGCTGTCCTAGGGCTTTTCAGAAGAGACACAAGGACCCTGGCCAACCTCAGGGGACAGGAGGCACTGACCCCTCAGCCTTGTCTGGGGAGCAGACTCAGACTCGGGAGGCTTTAGAGATGGTCCGGCCCTTCCTTCCTGAAGGAGGGCCTGACAGGACTCTGACCCTGCAGGTTGTTGGTGGCGGCTATGCAGCCACGGGGTTCTAGAGTCAACGGAGGTGGGTTGTTGCTGGATGAACAAAGTTGAACTTTGCAGCAGGAGGACTCAGAAGGTGGCCCTGATGGAGGCACCCTGGGGAGGTCAGGGACAGGGGTGTGGAGTGTACGGCATCCCCAGCCCCCTGACAGTGCAGCTCATCGTAGGGACCAGCGTGACGGAAGCAAGCTCCGACCCACGCCGGTGCCGCCGAGCCTCCCCTGACGGCTCCCTGGCTCTCGGGCCAGGGTCTGTCCCCTCCAGGGTGGACAGCTGGTGAGTGACGGAGCAGAGACCAGCGCAGAGCTAGGAGAGAGACGGGAGAAGCAGGGCAGGGTGGGGAGGGCTCACCTTTCAGAGAGAAGGAGGAGCTGCCTTGGACTGCGGGCAGGTCGTCAGAGCTCTGGATGGTGGAGGAGTACTCCCAGACCCTGGAGGTGTAGTTACCTGGCCGGACACAGGGAGAGGGGTCACACCGGTGTGGCCCAGCGTGGGGGGGTGAGGGGCCGGACGAGACCATTTCTGCGACTCTGCCCAGCCCCCGTCACGCTTCCTGCCATCAGAGTTGTCCTAAACCACAAAGGGTCTGCATGCCCCTGCCCTACCTATGGGCCCACTGTCCTCAGACTCAGGTACCGAGTCCTTAAGCTTTCAGGGGCTGCTGCTGCACCCTGACCACCACCCCCACCCCCTGGCTTCACCTCCCTCAGCCCCTCCCCGACGCTCCACGTTGCACCCGGGTTGCCCCTGAGCTCTCCGCACACACCTGGCTCTCTCTTGCCCCACCTGCTCCCCATCCCTAACAGATGTGTTGGGTCTTCTGGCATCGGCTTCCCTGTCATCTCCTTCAAGTCTGTGTGTGCCTCAGCCCCAGGTCTCAGGTCATCCTGCACCCCCACCCCCCTGAGGCAGGGGATATGCCCATCTGGCCCAGCATCACGTCCAGCGCCTGGCGCTGCGCCTGGTCCCTAGAAGATTCCATTGTATGGTTGGCGGGTGAATGAAAGAACAAATAAGCAAATAAACAGAAACACATGCTAATCTTTGGGACAAAGGCAGCAGGTCCAAGTCCTGAAATTCTGTTTGCCGAGCTGAAGAGGCTGATGAGTGTCCCACAGTCTAGAGGAGAGAGGCAGTGGGGAGGGTGCGGAAGGACCAGCAGGAGCACCAATGAGGGCGCTCGAGTCTGGGGGGCTTCAGAGCCCTCACAGTGATGCACCTGCTCCGGGCCCAGTCCTGGCAGTCCTGTCCCACCACTCCCTGCAGGAGGCTGGGGGCCTGACAGCGGGGCTCAGTGGTCAGAAGTGGCCAGGGCTGCCCACCCGCCCCTCGGTGAACCCCCTGCCACGGGGACCTCCGGAGGCTCTCCAGGGCGGCCCCCAGTGAGCACCGAGGGCCCAGAGGCCCATCCTTTCGTTCACCTCTTTGCCCACTCCTCTCTTCCGACTCGTGTTTGCTGAGCCCTCCTTCTGGGATTGCAGCAGAAGGAGGCAGACAGACCCAGCCTCTGCTCTCATGGAGCGCATGGTCTACCCCGCATGTGGCGGTAACAATGCGAATCCGGTCCTGACACGAGGCCTGGGCATTGCCCTGCCACAGGTGCCCCTGACCGTCCAGATCTCCCGGGCCCATGTCCTCACCGAAGAGGCCCCTCCACTCCCCTCTTCAGACCTCCCGGTGCCACATCTGAGGCAGGGTTCTGGTGGAGCAGCCCCAGGCCCGGCCCGCTGCACACGGCTGGCAGGCACCCCAGAGCCTCCAAAAACCTGGGCCTCTGGAGCACATGGCCCTACCCTTGGCACAACGGTGCCCTCGGTGCACCGGGCAGAAGGGTATCTGTGCTTGGCAGCTCTCCCGGAGGAAGCCACGTCTCCACCCCTCTCTGTTTCTGGGTCTTAAGCGCGCATCACTCACCTGGCATGGCAGCAGTACCTCCCGGATTTCCAGGGACAGCCCCCTTACATGCCCAGCCATGCATTCTGGTTACAGCTACACTAGTCTGTTTTAACCATCGCGATTTCTCAACACAGAAGTGCACACAGATCAGTTAAGGACCCAGGTCCTCTGCAGGTCCTTGTGTCACGATACTTGCTAAGAGAAGCTTCCACCCCGAACCCCTGCTTCAGTGTCCCTGGCTCACCCTTCAGGGAAAAGAAGACTTCTCTGGACTCGGATTTCCGGGGATGCCGAGGTGCCCGGCTGCCTCTCCACAGCCTAACTAATGATGTCACACACACACACACACTTTGAGCTCAGTAGGACTCCTCCCCACCTGTCTTGGGGCCCCTAAGCCCATCCTAGCTCCCCACATTCCCCTCACATTGGGGAGTCCAGCCCCCCTGCCCATTGCCCACCCCTCACAGGCCCTGCCCATCCCCTTGCTGAGCTGTCCTCTCACCTTTGGTGCCGTACAGATTGTTGAAGTTCTTCTGGTTGGTCTCCTTGGAGAGGCGGCTGGGGGACCCTGGCTGGTATGATGTCCTGGCCCCGCCTGTGAAGCAGATGCGGATGAACCATCATTGCCAAAAGGTGAGTCTGGTTCAAGGTAGGCCCGTGGCTTCTGACCTGAGGGGGTTATTTGGGACTCCTTGTCCCCATCCAGCCCCCCACTGCCTGTCCCAGGACCTGGGTTCCATCACTAAGACAGTTCTTCTGGGTCTAGCATAGGCAGCCACTTAATTTGCCCTCCCAATCAGGACGCTTAACAGTGAAAGGAAGACTGTTGGTAAGTACACAAGAGCCTCAGGTACAAACCTGGAGCCTCCTGCATAGACTGATATGGTCACCCTCCCTGGGGGCTCTGAGGATCACCAAGGCTGGAAAAGCCAACACCTCTCTCCTGAGCCAGTCCTTGCATGATGGAGACCCCAGAGGCTGGGAGATGGGGTGCCCGTGATGAAGGAGGATCATGGCAGCTCTGGGGGGCACAAGTGTTGGGCCCTTGGCCAATTGAGGGCTCACCAGTGATGATGAGCTGGTGCCCACAAACATCTCCCAGGCCCTTCCCCCTCCAGGGATAAGACCTTACATTACACAGAAGCCTCCAAATTTGGGTTCTCAGAACAATCTTGAGAGGCTGGCAGAGTGGGATCCATACTCCCACTTTACATGCTTCCCACATGTGTCAGGGTCCTTCCATCAGCTCCTCCCCTCCCACCTAAGCAGCGACCCCACTCCCAGCTCTGGCCCACCACCTGGCCAAGCACCAGCTAGTTCTTCTGTAAGCCTCTGCCCTGTGGCTGCTCACACCTGGGTGCCCTCTGTCCATCACAGCCAAGCCTCTTCACAGAGCACACGGCCCCTCTTCCAGGGGCCCGGACACCAGCCTCCAAGGAGATATCTCACTTCCCAGGCCTACTGCCCCAGAGCTCCCAGACACCTCTGGCCCTTGGGTGGCCTTGTCTCCCCATCCCCTTGCTGACTCTCCCTGGCCCTTCCCTCGCCTCTACCCTGAGCCTGGGAGCTCCCAAAGGGCAGATTTCCTCCTTCCTCCTGTCCTCAGTACAAGGGCAGGAACACCGGATGAACCTGTTTCTTCCACCTACAAATGTCACCGTCTGACTCAGTGACAAGCTGAAAGGCTTCCTAGCATCTGAGCCGAATTTCTCTCTTCTCAGGTGGGGGTACTGAGAGGGCAGTGACCTACCCAATGTCCCCAGGTCCTGGATCGAGGGCAACATCTTGGCAGGTCTGTGTCCCTGCCTCTACCCCCAGCTGCTCTGCTCCCCTCCCCACGACCCACAGTGGAACCCACACCCCCTCAGCCTCCTACAGAGCAGGGGGCAGCCGAGTAGGGGCCAGCTGGGGAATCCGTGCCCATCAGGGTCCTCGGAAGGACTGGCCAGGGCAAGGGACACTGGGGAGGCTGGTCAGTGCCGCTCACTGGCTCCCCCGCTCCCAGGACTAGGCCCCCCAGACAGCGCCCCGGGGAGGAAAGGGGCAAGGTTGGCGGGCCTGGCCCACACCAGGAATGTGGGGCAGGGGGGACTCGGGCGCTCAGGTGCCTCGCCAGGCCTCTGCCAGGGCCCAGGTGTTGTTTTCAAATTGGGTGGAGAGACCAGTTTCCTCCCACTGAGCTCATCTCTCTAAATCCCCAACGCCCTTCCCATGGTGTGTGTGCGCGTCTGAGGTGTGTGAATCAGTGCCCAGGCCCGGAGGCTCCCCTCCCCAGCACCTCATGCCTTCCCCACGTCTCCACGGCTCCTTCCTCACCTTTCCCCACACCCCCCACTCTTCTTGAGACCACCTTGACACACGTTCACACAAATACACACGCCCTTTATCTGAGGGCTCACACACCTGGCACACCCACCCTTATGTAACGGGCATTGTTGTGGTTTGTTGCTGGTGCAAAAGAATGCAACAGGCTTCCCCAGGGCGAAGACAGGCAGGCTCTGGTCTATACCTCCACCCAGGCTGGCGCAGGCTGTGACCGTCCAGCGCCCCGAGAGGGAGGGCTCGGGGCCAGGCTGCATGCAGGGAGGGACAGGCGAGGAAAGGTAGGCCAGCCACCCGTCTCCCTGCCCTTGAGCAGAATGGCTCTGGGGGACCAGCCCCCCCATAGCACTACCAAGACTCGAGCAGAAGCAGAACCCAGCTCAGGCCTGGCACACGGTTGCTGGTGAAAACAGCAGCCGGGAGACCCTCTGGAAGGAAAGGGAAAGAAGTGTTTGGCCTGGAGGCAGGGGCCAGAGCTCCAGGGAGGGGAGCCTGGGGGGCAGGGTGCCAGTAATATATCTCTAACCCGGATGCTTCTGAGGATGAAAGAGGACACCGCTCGTGGTTCGTCCGGGACAGCGGGTATGGGCCAGCACTTCCCCAGGCAAACCTAGCGACAGCCACTCTGCCACAGGGGGACCCGGCTGGGTCTCCAGAGCACCCTTAGCGGCAGGGTGCCCTCCCTTACCCTTGGGCGTGAGGTACATGGAGTATCTCTTCATGGTATCAGGTGCACTCCACTCGCTCGCGTAGCTGTTTGTATAGTTGTTCATGTAGCGATGGTCAGCCCCTGGGAAGGACAGAGGTCACTCATCAGAGGGGCAGGTGGGGAGGAGGAGCTGGCCCCTGGGATGCCCAGCTTATGGGCTCTGCTGTGTCGGCCCCTGGCACCCTGGCCCAGGCACAGGCAAGGTTCTCCAACCTCGGAGCAGGCCACGGCCTGCCCAGCATGCCCTCTGCTCCTGAGCTGCGAGGAGGTGAGAGAGGGGCTGCAGTGAGCCACCTACTTCCTCGATGGGCCCTTGGGAGTAACACACTAGGCACGGCACTTGGCACTTTACAAGGTGCCGTGTACAGCGCCCGCCCTTGGGCTGGTATGGAGATCCTCATGTGACAGACAAGGAAACTGAGGCTCAGGAGTTAAGCGAAGCCACTTGTCCAGTGTCACACAGCCAATAAGAGCAGAGTTGGGGGCAGCATGAGCCCTCATCCCTACTTCATCACTTTGTCCCAGCCATGTTCGGCAGCCCAAGGGGATGGGTTGGGGTCCTCGCATCGGCCTCCATGGCCAGGGATGCAGCCGGCTGAGCAGAGGCATACAGAGGGGAGTGAGCTGAGTTGGGGGGGTGCTGACTCTTCCCTGCCCCACCCCGCCCTCAAGTATACCCCCAAACCCAAACATATCTGTGGTGCCTCACTGGCCTTCCCCCAGCTGCCCTCTACCCCACTCCTTCCTCTTACTGCTTCTCCACCTCCTACTTTCCCTCTGTCCTTCCCTCTCTGTCTCCCCAGGGCAAGAGAGGGAATGAGTGGCTCAGGCCCTCATCTTTCATCTCCACCACCTGTACCTAGCAGGGGCCTGACACACAGGAGGAAACCCCGTGTCCTCCCAGGTGTTGGCCCAGCCCTCCTCCCATGCTCCCCATCCCCCCACCCCCAACTCCACAAGCTCAGGAGGACTGTGCTCTGGTGCCTCTCAGTCCCTGGGCCTTTGAGGGTAGGACTGAGTCTCTGGTCTGATGGGTAGGCTGGCATCCAGGAGGAGAGGAAGTCTGACTCACTGGCCACCCGTCCCCCCCCCACTCCCCCCTCACATGCACATACCGCCCTATAGTCAGACACACTCCCAACAATACAGCAGCAACCAACAAACTAACAAACCCACGTGGAGGCCCAGGTCTCCAGGCACAGGTGCAGGGCTGCTGACATCAGCACCGATCCTGCTCCCGGCAGCACCTTCCTGTACAGGGCACAGGGCACAGGCCCACACCTGCTCAGAGGCTGTGGCCAACCAGTCATGACCTAGAAATGGCACATGGATGGGCAGCAGGCAGAGGTCCCCACAAGGCTCATGGGCCACCCTAGCCCAGTCACAGTCATCCTCATTTGTCTGGCCAGACCTCAGCAGAGGCCCTCCCCCTCCCCAGGCTTGTACCCCAGGGACTGTGATCATCACACACCCCAACTGCTCTGCATGGCCACCAGCCATGGGAAGACACAGGAGGCCGAGTAGCTGAGTGTGAATCCCAACTACGTCCCCAGCTCAGCTGCATGCCCTTTGAAAAGCTACTTCTCAGACCCTCGGACCCTCAGATCCTCGGCCTTCTCGTCTGTGAAATGTGCTGCATCCCGCAGGGAAAGTAAGCCCTTGTAAGGAAAGAGCTCGCAGGAAGCCAGCAGGCAGGGAGTCCTCAGGCACTGCCAGCCACCACCGTTAATGTCATCACCATTGTCATCAGAAGGAGGATTTCAGGATCCAAATGCCTCTTGAAGCCAAGTGGTTGTCTTGCCGCAGTGACTCATGGATCCCTCAGGTGTAACTGAATGTCCCCCACATTTCACAGGGACTCTGTGTGATGTCACCATCACCAGATATATAGATGCACCCCTCAACTCCAGCACACCTGCACACTATTATCCCTTCCTCATCCCCAAGAAATCACATGCTCCATCTGGAGACAAAAGAGACCACTTCCTTGGGGTGTTTGGGCCAGAAGTGTCCTTAAAGCCCTGTGTTGGGCCTGGGCCACAGGATGGGGCGTTGAGGGAAAGTGCTCTAGCTTCAGATCCTGAAGGGGTTGGGTTGGGCTGGTGAGAAAAGACTTAATGGAGTAGTTTCTCAGATGAGGAGGCTTTCTGTGAGGTGATTCAATTGGCCTCCGTGGGGGACAGCATGACTCACAGAGAAGCTGACTTCAGGGGAGCTGGTGAATCACTGAGACATATGTGCCCCATTGTCCCCAGCCCAGCCCACTGGGCCAGTTCCAACCCTCTGGCTCAACACCACTCAAGGCAGCCACGGTGACAGGCAAATCTCCCTCCAAGCGTGATGCAGTTCTAGGTCATGTCTCCGGGAGTCTGCAAAGTCACCAGGTTAGCATCTGGCCCTGACAAGTGGCAGCATCCACACAGCTGCTGGATTGGGCCCCATCATCAGATGTAGATCTGAATGAAATTAATCCCCGAGTTTGATGGATGACCTGTAGAGAGGAGGCATTTGTGCAGCCAGGGCCCAGATGCCCACTGTCCTTGAGGGCCCTTGGAACACCGCATAACCTTGGCAGCCAGTTCAATGGAGGCTACAATCCCCGAGTCCCAGTCCCAACACCTTGGGCAGGACAAGTAGTTTGGAACAATGAGGGGCCAACTGGCTGGATGCTGGCCCAGGCAGCAGGAATCGGCCTGGGAGGAAAGTGCCCAGGGCCCTGGGGCAGGCCCTGGGGCAGGGCAGACCTACCGTTCTCCATGTGGTTCCTCTCAATGAAGTTACGACTCAGATCCGCCTTGCACATCTTCTCAACATGGCGCATGCACACATTGAGCAGGTCATCTTTGAAGTTGCCAAGGGACTGTCCCAGGCCCTCCCCCTCCAGGAGAACATGGTAGGTGGGCAGGGGTGGGGGGAGGGAGTAATTGCTCATCAATGCACCAAATTCCTACCAAGGAAGGAAAGAAGCCATTAACTCTTTAGGTCTTTAGTAGCTTGGGGGGACCCTTCTCTGCAGGGAGTTCTCAGTCCAGCTGGAAGGCTCAACGCTGGGAGCCAGACAAGCTGGGTTCTAGACACAACTCTGCTACTAACTAGCCCCCCTTGGGTTTGACTAAACTCCACTTGACACTAACAACCTTGAGGGCGCTAGTCATCAGATATGGGGCTGCATGGTCCCCCCTACACACACACACAACTGGACACATCATCCTACCTCGCAGGGGTTGATGAGAG
Source organism: Vulpes lagopus (assembly GCF_018345385.1). NCBI lineage: Eukaryota > Metazoa > Chordata > Mammalia > Carnivora > Canidae > Vulpes > Vulpes lagopus. The sequence continues at coordinate 40,107,927 of NC_054833.1, read as the reverse complement.
TGATACAAGCTGTGATGTCTTTGGGAGTAAAAACACTAGGAGATACAAGGAGCTTCTAGAACGCTCTGGGTCAGTCATGGTGCTACCTCCACCTTTTCATACCACGCTCGAAGCCTGCCTCTGCACTTTGTGCTTCTCACTTCCCTTCCCCCTCACCGGAAAGTCCCTCTTCTTTCTCAAACCTTTATGAGCCTTCAAGACCCAGTTCAAATTCCACCCCCTCTACAAAGCTGTGTTAGATTACTCCCACGTGCTTGCCCTTCCCAGAGCTTCCATAGGCACTTATCTCCTGAACCACATGCTTTATCATTTAATTACATACTCTTCTGTATTGCTCTCTAATTGTGCATGTCTTATCTTCCCAGCTGAATTGCAGCTCCTTGGGGGCAAAAACCATGTCTTATACTTCTCTATTCTCTGCAGCACCCAGCAGAGTCCTGGGCATGTAGTGGTACCCAAAACTCTCCAGCAGTTGGAAGGATGAGTGGATGAATAGACAGATAAAGTCAAGGATATCACATGGGCAGCACTTCTACAACACACCCCATACCCAGAGCACACCTCACTAGTCAATCCCAGAACTCTTTCCTTCTGAGCCTGGAGCACTGTTAGTACATATCAACTGAAGTTGGTACAAGGTGATATTTGCTGCCATCTTTAGAGTAGGCAGGGAAATGGCTTGGATGGAAAAATTAAATGGACAGATGGAATGGAGGAAGGAAGGAAGGTAGGATGGATGAGGAATGGTAGACAAATGGATGATGGACAGATGGATGCTGGATGAAGGTCTGGGACTGTGGACCTAAGGATTGAAGGATCGAATGGGAGAAGAGTTGCTTTGTACCTGCAGAAACAGCACCGAGTCACTGATGCTCTGCATCTGCTCTCTGGTCTGCTTGTCCTCGTGCAGCACCTTGGCCCTCTCGTCCAGAGCATCCACAATCACCTTCACTTGGTCCACAGCATCCTGCTCCCGCTGTTCCAAGGCAGCCCTCACTTCTTCCTTTTGCTTCTCCAGGTCCCGCACCAGGTCCTGGAAGTTTTGCTCTAGGATAGCCTTCTCACTGGTGGTGAAGCTCTGGGTCCAGAGTGAGAGGAGAGAGGAAAGAGGGTTTCAGGAATTTTAAAAACCTCCCTAGCGAAGTGTATTGTTAGGTCCCCACCCCACAGTCAGAACCAGGGCATTTCTACTGCCCCCACCCAGCAAGCCTGTTTGGCTAAGAATCTCATTCAAGGGATGCCATCTATTGACAGAGATGGCCAGGTTTGTTTACAGCCAACTCTTATCTGTGACTCCTCCCCTGGGTGGGTTGACTTGAGCCATCATTCCAATCTTGGGTGACTCCATGGACCCAGAAATTCTCCTATGAGTCAGGTTGCACTTAATGAAACCTCAACGAAAACCAAACATCATTCAGAAAGTGAATTTGACAAGCTGTTTATGCAGCCAGGGTCAGGAGTCACTGATTTCAGATTATGGTTTCTAATTGCTCAAACCATAGCAGTCATGCATCTAACCATACTGGCACAAGTTAAAGGTCAACGTCATGCATTTGGTGGCTGGGTGGTCTGGTGGGTGGAACAGACAGCAGAGGATACTGGAGGACACAGTGGAGGACAGGTTGATCTAGGGTCTTGATTTGCTGGGATGATGTCAAACAAACATGAGGTAATGGATAAGATCCCAACTGAATGCCTGGCCTAGACTTAGAAGGGAAATTGGTGGGGATGCCAGAAGGGTGGGTAAACCCAGAAGAAATAAGTGTGGGGTGTTAATGGGGGCCTGAGGCCTGGAGCCAACGTCTCTCCTCCTGCCAGTCAGGACAGGCAGGTTGAGCATAGAGCAAGGCCAAAGTCTGGGGGTGGCTCACCTTGATGCGGTCCTTCTCCTTCTGCCACTTCTCAGCCTCATCCTCAATCTCAATGATCTTGAGCTGCAGCTGTTCCTTTTGCAGTGACAGCTCTGTCTGCAGGGAAGGAGCCAGAGTTGGAGAAGTCCGGGGGAGGAGGTTAAAGAGCACCAGAGAATCAGGGTGTCGGCCCAGCCAGGGAGCCAAGTTGGGCAGGGCTCCCCACTCAGCCCTTCAGCCCATATTCTGCAAACAGTCGCCGGGGCCTCAGAAATGCCAGGCATCACGCCTGTCACCAGGGATCTGGCAATAAGTCAAACACTATGTTGCTGTGAACTCGGGCCTCGGGGGCTAGACATCCCAGCCACACCTTTAGAAGGACCAAACCTCTACCAGGTCCCTCCACCCAAAGTGATCAGGAGGGATGGTTCATTTATGCCCCCCCCCCTTCTTTCAATGGATTTGAGGGCCCTAGAGAGAGGAAAGGAGAGCTCCTGCTTCCTTCAAGCTTAGAGGAGAAAGGGGACACAGCCCAGCTTGGCCCAGCCCAGCCCAGGGAGTGTCCCGGGGCCGTAAGAGTGTGCAGCGTTTCTATGCCATGACGTGGGGCCTGTGTTGCAAGCAGGAGCCCGGGCTGCAACCAGCAAGGACTCCGTCTGGACAGGTATAGCTATGAACCTGTTTATGGGAAAGGCAGTGCAATCTGCAGTTTGGGCAAGATAGGGGCTTCTATTCAGGGTCCCTGGAGGAGGCTTGGCCAGTGAGGCAGTGAAGGGAGGAGGAGGGAAGATCAGCAGAGATTCCAGGCATCCCCTATCAGAGGAGGACACAGGCTGCTGTGGTCTGGGGTGAGGTTGAGAAGAGGACCCATGAGGGGTGCCTTGGGATGTGAGCTCTAATGGATATGGAAAGTATGGTTCATATGTTCCTTCCATTTGGGAAAATTCTTTCTCTGGAAAGCAGCTACAACAGAGACAAAAGGGGGGCGGGCATGAAGCTAAGGCCAAGCCCATTCAGCCGAGTCAAGAGGCACCTCTTTGTTCTAGCTGGGGTCCCTGCCAGTGCTCTCAAAGTACCTTTCAGCTTGGAAGGACTGGTGGGTGATCTCCACCCACAGGCAGGAAGACTAAGGCATCCAAGAATGCATTGGGGTGCTCATGGTCTCCCCACTACCCTGGGTTTTGAGCGGAGATCTGTGCCTTTCTCCAGCTATCTCTTTGAGGAACCCACAAGAAAAGTCAAGACGAGGAAGCCACAAACCGCTAAGAATGTGAGCTCTGTTGGCAAGGAGTCCTGAGAGGGATACAGACTTTGGCACGTGTTGCCCCTCTGGAGGGCTCCACCAGGCCAGCAGGGTGCTCACTGCACCCTGCAGGTGTTCCCTCCACAGACACCTGGGGAAGTGGATTGGTGGTGGGGAGAGCTTCCCTGGCTTTCTTGGAAAGGGTGCCCAGAGCTCAGGGAGCTAGTAGAGGAGATGGGAAGGCCTAGTCAAGAGCTGTGGAGGTCCCAGACGGAGAGCCCCCAATCCCACCCTGCACCCCCTCTCTGCCCATACATACTCCTGGGCTCTCCAGGCAAAGAGACTCCACATTCTCAGGAAGCATCTGCCCCACCAGTAATGGGTTGCAAATCCCACAACATGGAAAATGCCATTCACAGAGATGGAAAATGATTGTCAGGAGGAAAGGAGAGAAAGGAGATGAGGATAGGTTTCAACCTTATTTCTAGAAAAAAGCTGGGGAGAAGCCAGGTGCCAATAGACACAGTGCTGGGAGAGTGGGGAGCAGAGGGATGAGACCCCACTGTGGATGTGCAGAGTCGCCCTTCACACACCCCGAGAATGCAGAGCCCAAGAGCCCAGAACATAGCAGGTGGCAGATCCAGTGGCCTGGAAAATTCTGAGCCATAAGGAAGAAACAAAGGGCTGGATGATGGGTCTGTGCCAGGCACCTGGCCCACCCCAGGAGAGCTCCTGAGCCTGGCTCCAGGTCAAGGGGACAGCTGGAAGCCATCCTCACTGTAGCTGACACCTCCTGACCTGGTGGAAGCGGGGCGGGGGGGGGAGGATGGCACTGGTCCCTGGGTTTCTTGCCCCTACCTTGGCATCCACAGAACCAGGCCTGATGGACCGGAAAGCTGAGAATGAAAGTGCGTTCACTCTCACCTGTACCTGTGTGGGGCCTGTACCCAGGAGAAAGGACAGTGTGGGGGATCCAGGAGAGAATTCGCCCAGAACTTGGGACTAGGAGTCCAAACATTTGAACCCAGTTACCACCACTTCCAAGCAGGTGGCCTTTGCACGTGACTTAAGTGCTCCATGCCTCAGTGGGTCTATCTTTCATGGACATAGTAAGAGGATCGCCCCCTGGGGATCACGAGATGACCTGGGAACAGGGAAATGAAGGCCTTAGAAAGAGACCAGGGGGGACGCCTCGGTGGCTCAGCAGTTTAGTGCCACCTTCAGCCCAGGGCGTGATCCTGGAGACCTGGGATCGAGTCCCACGTTGGGCTCCCTGCATGGGGCCTGCTTCTCCCTCTGCCTGTGTCTCGCCTCTCTCTCTCTTTCTGTGTCACTCATAAATAAAGAAAATATTTTTAAAAAGAAAAAAAGAAAAGAAAAGAAAAGAAAAAAGAAAAGAAAAGAAGAGTCCAGGCCAGCATCATATTGTGTGGGGCACCTTCCATGGACTAGGAGCCCTGCCGGATGCTCTCACTCACACCAGGCCTGGAAGAGGGGCCGCCGTGTGGCGAGCAGGCCAGCAGGGTACAGGTGAGCGAGGGGGTGGGCACAGGTGTTCGGTGGTGCCACTGCATTGGGTCCAGGGATAGTGTGTACACTGTCGGGACACAGGGGGAAGCGTGCACACAGGTGCTTGCATTGTGGAGAACTGAAGCCCGGTGGCCATGGAGGGAGAGAACGGGGACGAGGCTAGGCCGACCTCGCCAGTGGGAGGAGGTATGAGCGGAGCAGGTGAAGGCCCGAGGAGTCCCGTGGAGTGAGCTGAGGTGCTGGGGTCCCTGCCAGGAGCCGTGGGAGCACGAGGCTGGGTGGGGGCCTACGGGTGAGAAGTCTCACCAGACAAGCATGGATCCACTGGCCAAGAGGGAGGAGGAAGCAGGGAGTGAGTACGAAGGAAGGGTGTTAGAACTGGGAGGAGCCCAGACCGAGGGCGAGGGAGTCAGACCCTGGGGGCCATCGTGCAGAAGGGAGGCGGGGAGGCGGGCAGCAGGGCTGGCTGAGGCGTAATGAGGGGAGCCAGAGGTGTCCCCCGGTGACCCGAGAGGGCAGGAGGGGGAGGCCCCTGATCTGGAAACATGCCAGGGCAGGGTCAAAAGTAGAGACGCACTGTCTGCAGCAGTGGGCGGACGACTCAGGGCAGGGGAAAGACTCATCTCCTTATTTTCTTTGGGGCGCAGGGGAAGTTGGACACAGGCTGGGAGGGGGCCTCGCAAGACCTGACTTGCAGGACATAGCAGGATGGGGGAAGGGGCCCGGGACTGGGAGCTCTGCACTGCCACCTCTGGGATGAGGGCTCCCCGCTTTGGAGGAGGGTTTGGAGTGTGCAAACCCTCCCTGGGGATGTATCCAGCATCTATGTGGCTCTGGGCAATTTTTCCCCTGCTAATAGGGCCGCACAAAGCTGGAAAAGGCAGGACAGGGATGCCTGGGTGGCTCAGCGGTTGAGCATCTGCTTTTGCTCAGGGTGTGATCCCGGGGTCCTGGGATCAAGTCCCACATTGGGCTCCCCATAGGGAGCCTGCTTCTCCCTCTGCATGTGTCTCTGCCTCTGTGTCTCTCATGAATAAATAAATAAAATATTTTTTTAAAAAAAGGCAGGATGTAGGAAAGAATATAACACAGGAAGGCTCCCAAATACTGGGTGCCCCCTGCAACATGAGGAGAAGGAAGGACACAAATTGTGTTGTTGAGTACCTACTATGTGCCAGGTGTTTTCTTCTTGAATCTGCAAAGGTTGTTACCCCATTTTATAGATGCAGAAGCTAAGGCCTAAAAAGATGATGAACTTTGCTGAGTTCTCACAGCTAGAAAGCCCTTCAGGGCTCAGATCTCATTATGTGTCCTCTTAACCTCTAGGCTCTGCTCTGAATCTTCCGGGATGACGTCCCTTCGCTCCTGCTAACTTAGGCCTGCCCAGGCTCCCCCGCTCACCGATGGAACAGTCTGGTCATCCTGCCTCTTCCCTCGTCACCCCCTTTTTTCACCCTCCTTATTGCCCCTGGAGGCCCCAGCTCTCTCTCCCTCCCCTTCCTCTCTTGGAATCTGACTAAAGCCCCTGATATTTGATGTGGCCCCAGCTCCCCACTCCTCCATCCCTGCCTCCACCTCCCTCCTCACTTCCTCTTACTCCTGGTTCATTCCCTCCACCCTGCCCAGGCCTGTCCCTAAATGCCTCCTTTGTTCCCTGCTCCCACACTCGTCAGGTTGCCTCTCGCGCTGCTGGCAGGGATGGGCCCTGGGCAGGCCACCCTGCCGCAAATCCCTCTGGCCTTGGGGAAAGCAGAGGTTTCCCTGAGAGCAGAGTGATGGCACAGGCCCTGGTGGCGCCCCTGATCCGATGGGCCTGGGCCTTGGGGTGCAGACTCACCTGGACATATGTACCTGCGCTGCCCCCCGGGGACAGAGGAGATGAGGCTGTGATCCTCCTCAGGCTTGGTTTAACCACATGGGCCGTTGGCTCTGATATTTGCCAAATGAGCCAGTTAATTGCCAAATTTGTACTCTCAGACAAATGGTAATTATCTGGATAAGAATCTGAAATGCTGGATAGATTTCCCCCATTTCCACCCAGATGTCAAATAGCCCAGTACTCGTCCGCTTGACTGGGACTTACGATCCCTTCTGCTTCCTCAGGTGTCAGGACAGGGACAGGGCAAGAGGGGGTAGACAGAGTCGCACCCAGGCTGTCTCCAGACCAGCGGTGGGCCCTTGAGAAGGTCACCCCACCTTTCCCCAGGCCTCAGTTTCCTTCTGGTGAGGTGGGACAAGATGCCTGATTCCCAACCAGGTTACACATCGGAATCCCAGAGGGAGACTTAAAAAATACAGATCCCAGGCCCCCAACCCCCTGAACGAGCACCTCCCGGGGCAAAGAAAGGCCCAAGAAGCTGTGTCTTGATTCTCCAGGTGATTCCATTCTGAGGACGGCCCCCAGGAGAGCCTGCCATCCTATGAAAACCAAGTGTAAACTGGTAGAGGTGGAGAGGAAGGAGCCCCAGCTCTGGCACCCTGTGCTGTGACTCTGGGGACGTGTCCTGACATCTTTGGGCCTATGTCTTCATCTATAAAATAGGTGCAGTAGCTCACGCCCTGTGGGGCTGCTGTCAGGAGTAGGGTAAACACCTGGCACATAGGTGCGCTCCATAAAAACCGGAATGTCTCCCAGCCTGTCACTTTCTTGCCCTGTCTCCTGTCTCTAAAGAGTTTACAAGATAAACTGCTTCCCCTCAGCACCCACAGAGGTCGCCTGTCTCTTCTCTTACCCACCCTGTCCCGGAGCACCCCCCCACACCCCCCACCATTGACAGGATCCCCCGGGAGAGTCGCCTCTGCCTGGCCTGTGCCCCAATCGCAGGCACCACTGTCCGCCCCAAGCGCCCACACCAGCACAGCTCCCAGAGCCCACGACTGACGGGTGACTGCCACGCCCAGTGACCTGGTGGCTCAGCCTCCATGGAAGAACTGGGAGAAGCAAAGCCACAGGGCGGCAGAGAGAGGGGAACCGAGCCTGCCGGGGGCAGGGGAGTAGCTGAGGGGTTGGTCCACGTGGGGATGAGCCGGGAGCTCATACTCCCAGAGCCAGGCTGAGGCTGGGCGCCCCTCCACACAGGGAAGGGCGGCTGGTGGAGGAGGGGCCAGGCAGGCCACCCTCCGAGCACACAGTCATTGGCCAGAAGGAGTCCTCCATCCTGACCCGATGCAGCAGGAGGGACTTGGGATAGACAGGAGGGGCCGTGAGACACAGAAAAGGTGCATAGGAACATCGTGATCTCATCAGCCTAATCCAGCCTGGGAAATGTCCAGAGGCAGGGGCGTGGACTGGAGGACACCTGTGGAACCCCTTCTAACATGTGGAGTGGACCTGGAACATTCTGACCTTGGGTCCACCAGAGGAAGGATCATCGTGCTTTCACGTCAAGTGGCCTTCTCTCCAACGCTGCCTCTGCTCAGAGGCTACAGGTAGAGTCGAAATCCAGGAGATGAGCACCCACGGCCTTGGCTGTCATCTGCAGCCTCATGCAACCATTCGAGATAGGTCAAAGATGACCTCACCTGGGCCTTCACCAGCTGGCCTGCAGAACAGGTTCTGGACAGGGCTCCTTGCAAAAAAGGGTGTGTGGGCTGATGTTTGGGTCTGCAGGGGATGCCTCCAAAGGATGCCAGGATTGACACACTTATTCATTTCAGTCAATCAACCCACTAACCCTGCTGTGTGCCAATGTCCCCCACGTCTGACCTACTAGCAAAGCCAAGCCTACACAAACAGCCATGCTCCAGCCCAGGCTCCTGGCCACCCCACACCTCTCCCTGCCTACCCTCTGCCGCTGGTGCACACTTGTGCACACACATACACACACACACACATACGCTGTCTGAAGCCCCCATTATTAACGTCATTCCCATGGATCATTTTCCCCTGAAAGCCCCTGGAAAGCACAGGTATCCTGAATCCCACCTCCTCGATGCCCTTCCCCTCAGTTGCTATCAAATATTGGAAAAGAGTGGCTCCTGGGTGGCTCAGTGGTTGAGCATCTGCCTTTGGCTCAGGGCGTGATCCCGGGGTCCTGGGATCAAGTCCCTCATCAGGGACTTCAGGGTCCCCTCGGGGAGCCTGCTTCTCCTCCTGCCTGTGTCTCTGCCTCTCTGTGTTTCTCATGAATAAGTAAATAGAATCTTAAAAAATATATATTGGAAGAGAATTAGGAGACTTCTTCCCCCCTCTCTATGAGCTTGGAGAGGTCCCTTCCTCTCCCTGGACCTGTGTGTGTCCCTGTCTGCAAGATGAAGGAAGAGACAGATGAGATTGCTAGGACTCCAGCCAGCCCGGCATTCCACCCTCTACGATTTGATGTTGATCTACAGCTGCTTCTGTGTAACTGGGCGGATGCTCCCCGGGCTTGTTTGTGCGTCTGAGCTCTGCCTCTTGACCTACATCATGAGCCTTCAAGGGCGAGAGCTCTGTCTCTGAATCCTATGCAGCCCCCTCCCCCCCAGCACCAGAAGGTGAACTCGAAGTTGCTGGTGCCTCCACAGAGGGTTGCCTGAGACCTTCCCATCCTCCAGGGACACCTGGGCTTCCTCAGGTGATACTCTGGTTTCAGATGCAATTTGCAGGCAAACTCTATGAAACAGATATATGGGTGACTCAGCGGTTGAGCATCTGCCTTTGGCTCAGGTAGTGGTCCCGGGGTCCTGGGATTGAGTCCCACATCGGGCTCCCTGCAGGGAGCCTACTTCTCCCTCTACCTGTGTCTCTGCCTCTGTCTCTGTCTCTCATGAATAAATAAATAAAATCTTAAAAAAAAATACAGATACGCAAAAGTGTATATTGCTTGTAGTAGAAGTGAGCAACTGAAGCCACTGCCTTCTCGGCACCAATTTGCCCCCTCCTCATCCCTGACATTTCCAAGAATCCAGGGACTTCATGGCGGAGTTTGAAGACCACCAATCTAGTCCCACACCATAGGGAACCAGGACCGAGAGAATGGAAGGGCCTTGTCCCCCAGAACACCAGCCTGAGGCTCTGCAGTGTTTTGGTTGTACCCAGTGAAGATGATTGCCCCTTGGTTCTGTTTTGGTTTCCCCAGTAAGCTCCGGAAGGATGGGTTCAACGGCCCTGCCCTGTCACTGTGTCCCAGCCTAAGGCTAGAAGCCGGGCTGGGGTCGGGGGTCATCCAGGAAGTGGGAACACCTTCCTGGGCTAAACAAGACTCCCAAAAAGGATCTTTGGGTCTTTTCCCACTTGTAACCCATCTCCTTCTGCCCAGAGTGTGGGTGAGGGGCACCATAAGAGAGTAATCAGCCAACTCTCCATCAGGAAGACTGGGCGCAGAGGGGTCCTGGGCTGCCCTATTCAGATGGGTTGAGAAGCTGTTGAGGAAGGCTAAGTGTCCCACACTGAGCACCAGGAGGTTCGCCCCGGCAGAGGGGTGGGGGTGCCCATGACTGCCAGCTGCGTGGCTGTCGTGGGGCATTGGGGCCAGCATCTGTGCAGCAAGGGGCAGCAACCACAGCTGAGCCTTTGGCCCAGAACACCTTCTCCATGTGCAACACTTTCACAAGTCTCCACACGCCTCTGCTCCTCCCCACGGAGGTACAAGGCAGGATCACACAGGCAGCACTCATACAAACACACTTGCATATCGCGCGTACAAATGTGTGCGCCAAACACCCACATGTATATGAAGCACATACACGTATATGGACAGCCCACCCACCCACAGACTGCAACCCTCCCCAAGTGTGTCCACGTACAGGCACAGATGTACACACATGTGACCACACACAGCCCAATGAAAGAAAGGGACGAAGGAGGCCATTGGGAAAGTCAAGGGACTGGCCAGGGGATCAAGTAAGCAACAAGCAGCCACTGTACTGCAAATGCAGACTCTAAAGCCAGGAAAAAAAAAAAAAAAGAGCATTTAAGTGGCCCCCAAATTCCCTCCTCCTCATGCATGACCCCTGCCCCAGTGGGCAGTCCGGCTCAGGTGGGAAGAATTCAGTCTCCCTAGAATTAAAAAGAAGAAGAAGGAGGAGGAGGAGGAGGAGAAACCTTCCAGCCAGACACAGAGCTCAGCACTGAGCCCAGATGGATTCTCGGCTCAGACCTGAATATTTCCTAGGACCCTGGTCAAGCGCCCAGGCATCTCCAGGCCTCCGTTTGCTCATCTAGGCAATGCCCCTGTCTCCTGAGGCCTTAGAGGATTAGGGAACCGCCTCTGACCAGCCCCCCCCTCCCCACTCCAGCCTGTGGGTGCAGAGGGGCGAGAAGCGTCTTCTGAAAGAGCCCAGGACAGTGGAGACGCGAGGCCCGCCCCCTCGGGAGCCCCCAGTGGAGAAGATGCCCCCTCAAATTACCTCCTTCTCGGCCTTGGCCTCTTCCACGGTCACCGTGCTGTGATTCTTGTGCTCCTGGAACATGCAGAGGTAGCAGATGCAGGTCTGGTCCGTCTGGCAGAAGAGCTCCATGGTCTTGCCGTGCAGGGGGCACTTGCGGGCCTCGAAGTCTCGGATGGGCTCGAGCAGCTGGTGGTCGCGGAAGGCGGCGCCCTCCAGGTGGGGCTTGAGGTGCAGCTCGCAGAAGGAGGCCTGGCACACCAGGCAGGACTTGACGGCCTTCTGCTTGGTGCCGATGCATGAGTCACACAGCACCTCCTCGGAGCCCGACTTGGGGCGCAGGAGGAGGCCGCCGTCGGCCCGGGGGTAGCTGTTCCTCCGGGCCTCCCCGGGCTCCACTATGGACACGGCGGCCTTTCGAGGCTCCGAGAAGATGGACTTGCGCAGCTCCCCCTTCTCGGCGAAGGAGACGGGCGGCTTCCTGGCGGCCCCCAGCTGGAGCCCGGCGTACGGGGACCTCTTGCCGTCCCCCGAGTCCATGCTGAAGTAGCTGGAGCCCTTGTCGTCCACGGACTCGACGAACTGGATGATGGGGCGCCGCCACTCGTTCCCCGAGAACAGGGAGCTCTTGCCCTCCCCTGGCTTCGGGGCACCGCCCGGGCTCTTGCCCTCGGCCGCCTCCCCACCGTGCCCGTTCGTGGTCTTGGCATCTTGGCCTTCGGCCTTGGCCCCGTTCTCCAGGGGCCCGTTGGGGCCCGGCGGGCTGCGCGCATCCCTGGCTTCCGGGCTGGCCCCGTTGCTTCTGGAGGCATCTGCGGCTTCCATGGCCCGTCACTCGGCTGGCGCGCTGGGGACTTGCTGGGGCTGCAGGAGGGTGACCTCTCGGGCTGGCGTCTCCACGGGGAGTGGGTCAGGTCGCCAGAGCCCAGAGACACACCTATAGGGAACAGGGGGGAGGAGGAGGAGGAGGAGGCCGAGGAGGAGGAGGTGGAGGAGGAGGTGGAGGAGGGGGTGGAGGAGGAGGAGGAGGAGGAGAGGAGGGGAGCGGCAGCAGGCCCAAGCCTGACACAACGGGCCAGGGGAGGGCAGGCGGCTCCCAGAGCCAGCAGCGCGGCTAATTATACAGGAGGGCCACGCCCTACGCATTCATACCCAACCTGATTTCTAAAGGACCTGGGTTTTTTTTTTCCCTCTCCTGGTTTAATTATTTTCCACAGCTCAGCAACCAGTGGGCCTGCTTCCTCCTGGCGCACTTTCTTCTCCTGAGGAAGTAGGGGAGCCTCTGTCCTCACGGGTGGGCGGCTTCGCTGAGCCAAAGGGCCCCTGGGGCAAAAAGTGAGGTGTCTGCAGAGGCCCACGGGACAGAAGGCTATTAATTGGGTCACACAAGCCGAATAGCCTTATAATTTGCAGGCCCGGATTTCAGAGGAGAGATTTCCCACCCTGGGACAAGTGGGGTTCCTTTACAGAGAAAGGTGGGTTCGGTTTGATTTCGGTTGCAGGACGTGCAGTAAAAACGCTACTGATTACTGAACCCCACTTGCCGACTTCCAGGCATTGTCCTACACAGGTCACCTACAGGGGGTTCATTTCATCCCCACCACAACCTGTTAGGTTATCCTATTTAACAAATGAGAAAACCGAAGCTCTAACAAGCTGCCTCACTGGCTTCAGTCAAGTAGTAGATTCTGAGATTTGAACCCGAGACGTCTGAGCTGCCAAAGTTCCTTCTTAGGCTTGGATATCACAGAGCCACCCGAATATCTCCGTGGAAGATGCCTTCTAGAAGTCGTGCCTGTCCCAGCAGTCCTAGCGAGATGGCATGTGGCCCTGGGCCTTTTTTTTTTTTAATTGGAGCTTCTTTTTCATATTTTTTAATAGTTATTTTTTCACCCAGTATTTTATTTTAATTAAAATTAAAAGTTAACATACAGTTATATTAGTTTCAGGTGTAGAATTTAGGGATTCAGTGCTTCCATACAACCCCTGGTGCTCATCACAAGTGCCCTCCTTACTCCCCATCTTCTATTCCCACCACCACCACCACCTCCGGTTGGGAACCAGCAATTCAGTCTCCAGTTAAGAGTCTGTTTCTGGGGCAGCCCCAGTGGCTCAGTGGTTTGGCACCGCCTTCAGCCCAGGGCCTGATCCTGGAGACCCGGGATTGAGTCCCACATCGGGTTCCCTGCATGGAGCCTGCTTCTCCCTCTGCCTGTGTCTCTGCCTCTCTCTCTGTGTCTCTCATGAATAAATAAAAATCTTTTTTTTTTTTCTTTTTTTTTTTAATAAAAATCTTTAAAAAAAAAAAAAAGAGTCTGTTTCTTGGTTTGTTTCTCTCTTCCTTTTTTTTTTCTTCTGTTTTTTCTTTCACTGGTCTGTTTTGTTTTTTAAATTCCACCTAGGAGTGAAATCATATGGTATTAGTCGGCCCTTACGTTATTGCCGTCAGAGCAGGTTGGAACCTGTTTGGACGGAAAGGACAGAGCAACAGTAATGAAGGGAATGCAGGCAACGGCAGGCAGGGTGGCTGAGGCCCCAGGGCCCAAACACTTCACTCTCCTCTGTCTCCACAGCAGTTTTGCCGTGTGACTCAGAAGATATCCACCTGCCCTCTCTGGGCCAGGCCACAGGCAATACCCTCCAAAAAGAAACCAGGGAAGTGTGGAACTCGGGTAATCTCAGAAGCCAGCTGTTTGACTATGACAATCATATAAATACAGACCTTGGGAGGAAAAGGGGAAACACTGCTCCTGCCACTTTCTCTCTCTCTGACTGCCTGCAGGAACGCCAGGACTTCCCAGCTTTTGCCAAGACATGCCACCTTGTCACCTCTGGCTGCAACCCACTGCCATGGTCCTGGGAAGCCAATATACCCATCAAGGAAAGGGCTTTACTCCTCCCAGGCTGGGCTAGATGGGGCCCAACAGCAGGCGAGTGTGACTGAGATGGCAGGTTCTGGGCTGTGTGTGGAGGGGAGTGGGTTTCCCTTCCTCCCTTCCAATCCAGGTCAAGTTCTGGGAGCCCTGCCCCTTCCGCTTACTAGGCTGAACTAGCTAATCCTTTGCAATAACAGCCCCTTGGAACAAGAGCAGAGACAAGCTTTTCACAAAGCAGCCAGAGTTTTTAGGAGAGGTGTGGGGTGATGCTGGGGGTGGAGAGAGCTGGCTTCATGATGGGGTTTCCTCTCTGTTCCCAGGCCCCACCAAGGGCCCTCTTGGTTATAAGTTGATAAGTTGGCCAGGAGCTCATGGGGTCTTCTGAAGTGGAAAACCTTTTCTCAAAAAGTCAGACCAAGGGATCTCTGGGTGACTCAACGGTTTGGTGCCTGCCTTCGACCCAGGGCATGATCCTGGAGTCCCGGGATCTTGTCCCACATCGGGCTTCCTGCATGGAGCCTGCTTCTCCCTCTTCTTGTGTCTGCCTCTCTCTCTCTCTCTCTCATGAATAAATAAAGTCTTAAAAAAAAAAAGTTAGGCCCAATTCCTCTAGGCTCTTGCTTGAGGCAAGGAGAAGTAGAGAAAGAGAGATACTGGTCTGTTGGATGGGGACATGTCCCACCTTCTTCCCCTGATAGTGACTCTCCCATCCTATGAGAACAGGCTGTAAAGAGAAAGAGCAGGGAGGGCAAGAAAGAGCAAAAGAGGAACGCCAAAGTGTTCTGGGTATGGATCCACATCAATGTTGGCTAAGTCTGAGGTGATGCACTATTAGAGAGACTAGTGGGTCTGTACTATTCCTTAGAATTCATGGATTCTATGAATTCATGGATGAATTCCATGGATGGAATTTGTGGATGGATGGGGGGATGGATGGGTGGGTGGGTGGGTCATTGGAAGATGGATGGATGATGGATATACAGGGGGTGGATGGGTGGGTAGGTGGATAATGGATAGACGGGGGTGGATGGATGGGTGGGTGGGTCATTGGATGGGTGGATGGATGATAGATGGATGGGGGTGGATGGATGGATGGGTGGGTGGATGATGGATGAATGGGAGGGTGGGTCATTGGCTGGCTGGCTAGATGGATGGACGGATGGATAGATGGGAGGGATGAGTAGACAGTTGGCAAATTGGATGCCATAATTGAAAAGAAAGGGGAAGAAGGAAGATAGGGAAGAGAAAGGAAGGAAGGAAGTAGGTAGATAAGTATACTGACAAATTTTAGCCCTGGCTCCTCCTGGGTTAAAAAATCACTGGTTGGTAGCATTTGCCAATTTCTCCCATCCTTGCCAATTCTGAGCTACCAACATGAGGAGTTCTGGTAACTCCAGTGTGAGCCAGCTCTAGCACACCATGGAGGATTGGTGGGTGATTGAGGTAAATCCTCTGCAGGAAGGAAGACAGACAGATGCCCAAGAATGCTGCTCTCAATTGTCCTGAAGGAGGAAGACATGTTCAAGGAATTTTAAGGCAATGGCAGCCAAAGCTAATTTATCTGTTCCACAAGGCTTTTCTTCTGGCGCAGGTCCTCAATGATGCTCTCTCCTCTGAGCTCCTGTAACATCCCTATCTGTCCTGCTGGAGGCATTGAGCTCAGGCCACACAGTGCCACCAGTGATTCACTCATTCACACAGATTTCTCGAGCATCCTTCCACGTGCCAGGCACTAAACAGGGACTGATCACACAGACACCAATGAGTCCCAGACCTCGCTGTTGGGAAACTTACAGTCCGTCCAGTGAGAAAAAAGACTAGTGAGTCAGTCGTTTGAATTTGGTGTGAACAGAGAATGAAAGACATCTGTGCAAGTGGCTCTGGCTGCCCAGAGGAGAGAAGCCTAGGATATGCTGCGAGAGGCTGGTCCCTCTAAGCAGGCCGAGCAGGGCTCACTTCCGGTGCCCAGGGTCACCTGCCAGGCTGGTCGGAGGCAGCACTTGACTTGACTCAGCAGATACTTATTTGGCTCAATTCTCACTCAATGCTGGTGGACTGGCTTTTCGGTCCTCTTGAGCAGGGGCCCGGATGTTCCCTGCAAATGCCTGGTAGATGGTACAGTCTTCTGAGGAGGGTCCCCAGAGTCCAGGGGCTGAAAAGACCTCAGGAGAAGAAGCCAAAGAAACAATGGTCCTTTCCAGGCTGCCTGCAGCTCTCACACACTACCTCAAGCCCATCAGCCCATGGGGCTGAACCAGAGAGACAAGGATTTCTACCCACTGGAGTATTCGGGTCTGGGGTGAGTGCTGAGGATCATCCATGGAAAGTGATAACCCCCAGACCCCAGACCCCACCAACGGGCCTAAGTACACTCAACCCTACTTGCCCAGGCCTCACCCCTCTGCAACACCAAACCCAAAAAACAGATTTCCTGATAACCTGCAGAGCCTACATGTCACATGCAGACTGACAAAAAGCCCCCCAAAGGCCACCATATCCACCACTGCGACTTGGGAGTGGGGGCTGACAGCAGAAGAACCTCTTCCTTTTTTAAAGGCTTTGAAAGAAAAGGATGCCATGAGCCCTCTCACTCATTCACTCATCTCTCATCTTAACCTGTTCACCCCCAGCCCCTCGTAAAGCCCTCCTGCTCCAACACGTCTCCCTATACCAGGTGCGGGTGAAACTGGGCTGCAGCCCCTACCCTACCCCATGCAGGTTTAGGAGGTAAGAGCTGTCAGGTGTGGCCTCCGGAGAAGTAGCCTTATGGAGCTGGGGTGAAGTCTGCCTTTTCAGACGGGGCAGGTCCAGCCAGCCCCCATGGAGTCCCTTTGTCCCACGCCCACCTACCAGCCAACCCCAAGCTTTTTCCCAGGCTTCTTTCATGAGGCATCTCAAAGCTGTTCCCTTCCTAGAAGCCTCCCCTGATTCAGCAGGTGGAGCGGCCTCATCCACCCACAGCTGTGGCCTGGTAACACCTGACTCCATCACCAATCACCTGCAGATGAAAGAAGAAACCCCTTACAAGGGGAAAACTTCTCTGGCTTCCTGGGGATCCCAGGGTTGGGCGTGAGCCACTGCCTCTGAGCAAGACTGTATCTAGAAACATCCTCTGAAGGACTCGCAAGATTTCACCACCCCCTTTAGCCATCCACGGCAAGTTTTGGGACTGTTCGCTGCCAGAAGTTCTTCTCTAACTTAAATATTCTATAAGTAATGGAGGTAGAGATGAGGAACAGACCCTCCAGCCCAGTGACGGACAAGATAAGGGGCAACTGTATCCATGAGGGGACGGCTTTGGGCCAGTCTGATGCTTCTATGGTTCTTTCGAACTCCTTTGGGAGCAACTCTAGTTATAGACAGCAGCAAGAAGGCTGTGCTGGTTCAAAACTTAAGGCAGTAAGAAAATTTTTGGAAGCCTAATTTTCTCATTTCTGTTATCCTAAGAGTGTGGAGTTTACTGAAATTGGAGTGTAGACTGTATATTAAGAATTCTCTAGGGGCAGCCCGGGTGGCTCAGTGGTTGAGCGCTGCCTTCAGCCCAGAGCGTGATTCTGGAGTCCCGGGATCAAGTCCCACATCAGGCTCCCTGCATGGAGCCTGCTTCTCCCTCTGCCTGTGTCTCTGCCTCTCTCTCTCTCTCTCTCTCTCTCTCTCTCTCTCTCTCTGTGTGTGTGTGTGTCTCTCTCATGAATAAATAAATAAAATCTTAAAAAAAATTCTCTAGATTGGGAGGTACTATTCCTCTTTCAAATTCTCTTCTTAGAAGAACTTTAAAGGCAGGACTGATCTCTACATGCCTAGACTATTCCAGGCCTCTACCTGGTGGTGGAGACGGGGCCCTGGAAGGGGAGGGAACAGACACTTGTAGCACGTCTTCATGAGCCATGGTCCCAGCCTGGGGTGCAAAAGAAACGAGACCCTGTGTTCACCATCAAGAGCCGTTGGCCTATTGAGTCCTCAGGATTCAAGCAATGATCTTACCCCTCCTCCTACTCCAAGGGCCCCTCCTTTGCTCCTTCCAGGACTTTTGCCCCCTGAGAAGACTCTGGGTCTTAAGTAGCTCTCAAGTAAGCGGAAGCAAGGAGGGGCCTCGCCAGGGGCAAGTGGTCAGGCCTGGGTCTAGAGATCTTCAAAATGGGGAGATCCACAGAGCGATCCACCATCCCCAAATCCCCTGGCTTGGCACCTACCTACCCAGCACTTGCCCCGGACTCTGGGGATACGGCCCATTGGATCAAGCTGACTTCTTCCCGTGGCTCCCCATCAACACCCATAAAGGAGGGCGTGATCATTAGCTTTATGTGTCAACTTGGTAAAGCTATAATACCCAGTTATTTAATCAAACACTAATCCAGGTGTCGCTGTGAAGGGATTTTATAGACATGGTTAATATCTACAGTCAGTTGACTTTAAATGAGGATTATCCTCTATAATGTGGTTGGGTCTCATTGAATCAGTTGACAGGCCTTAAGAGTCAAAACTGAGAGTTTCCTGGAGAAGAAGAAATCTTGCCTCAGAACTCTACCAGCAGCTCCAGCCTGAGTCTCCAACCTGCCAGTCTGCCCTCTGGATTTTGGACTTAGCAGCTCCCACCATTACAGGAGCCAATTCCTTGAAATGAATCTCTTGATATAAATATGTACATCCTGTAGGTTCTGTTTCTCTTTGAAATCCTGGCCGATTCCTGCCGCAGCCCAGCTCTGGTCTCCTGGGTGCTTTGACAGGCTTCTCATGAAGGGGGGGCGGTGGGGAGGGCTCCCTCAGGGCCTGTGGGCGTCGGCTCTCTGTGGGTGCAGCCGGGTCAGGGTGAGAGTAGCATGCATGCCAGGGGGCAGGGGGTGGGGAGGAAGCTGGGTGGAGAAGCCCTGGGACTTTCTTGGTGTGTGAATTTGGGCAAGTTACTTAATCTCTTGGAGTCAGTTTCCTGGCCTACAAAATGAGGCTAATCACAGCTCCTTGGCAGGACTGTTGGGAGATTAAGGAGGTAACAGTCGTGAAAATGCCCAGACGGTGCACATCTCACGAGAACTGCCGGACAAGGCTCTGTTTAAGGAAACACAAGCAGGGCTTTCCTCTGCTGGGGGAGGACTGGGGGCAGGAGGGGTTGTCTAGGGGGCCCTGGGCTTCCTCCCCGGGCACCCCTTCCATCCCCGCCCCCAGGCTGGGTGGGACAAGGCCATTAACCCTCTGCACCTGGCTCTCTTCCATGCATCACCCAGGTACCTTCCAGCTCTGAAATTCTATGATTATAGGGTAGCATCCCACAGAGAAGGGCAGTGCAAATAATTAAAGACTTGGAAAACACAACCGGAGAGGAAAGGGTGAAGGATACTGGGATTACTTAGCCTGGAGACGGGTGGCTTAATAACACCCTTCTAAACCAGGGAGGGTTATTTGGATGTAGGCACTGGCTGGCCAGCTTCTCTCCCCTTCACCAGAGGGCAAACAAGAGGGAACTGGCTCCCAGCTCGGCTAGAGGGACTGGACTCAAGACAGTGAGGTGTCTGTCTCACCTGAGCTAATGTCGACTCCTTTAGAGGCTTGGGAGGTGCGGGGAGGGTGATTTGCAGACCTGCCTTGTGGTTGGCCACACGCGGGGTGACCTCTGGGTTTCCTCCCTGCTGCTCGATTTCTGGAAACTAATTTGTCCAGAATTGTGCAAGCTAGAAGGAAAAGAAAAACCTGAGAGCAGATGCACCAGGTAGGTGTGGGGAGGCCGGCCCCGAGGATCAGAGGGGGTCATTCAGCTCGAGCCCCAGGGAGCAGGGGAGGTCACCGAAAGAAGTCTGTGCCCTGGGCTGCTCCCAAGACCTCAGAACGCACCTGCCTTCCCCACCCCTTCCACGCATATTAAATGTGAACCTGCCCGTTCTGGCAGTGCTAACTTCAGAGACACATTAAGGAAAATAAAATGCACTCGTCATCCTAAGGTTGCAGGTGGGCGCTCTCGCTCCCAAGGAACATGCAGACACATCCAATTCCCTCCCGGAACCCTGAGCTTTTCTGCCCCATGCCTATCACCAGTGACATTAGTAGCTACCATTTCTAACTGAGGGCATCCTGTCTGCCAGACACATTACGTGGATTATCCCTAATTTCACACACACACTCTCCCTGGTGCATGGTACATGGTTCAGGTGAGGAAACAGAAGCCAAGGCTCATGCAGCTGAGCTGGGACTCCGTCCTGTGCCATCCCTCCACACCGCACCAAACTTCACTACTGGCCAGTGAGCTAGCGTTGTCCCCATCTTGCCAAGGGGGAGATGAAGACTGAGAACTATTCATGAAGATGTTCCTGCTGCCAAACCTGAACATTTACCTCCAAAAAACTGAGAATGATGGAGGGCACCCCACCCCCGAGTCTGCACGTCTCTCATCCCCACAGACAGAGGCAATAAATCACTGTGAAAACCCTCCGTGGATGGCAGACAAAGGTCACTCACCTGTCCATCAGGGAGATTGGACAGAGTTATATTAATAAATAGCATTACTATCATTATTTATTAAACATTGACCATGTAGCAGGCACTATGCTCAACCCTAGACGTGGATCACCTCACTCTGCGTTCCCATAACCTTACGTGACTACTTTCATTCTCCCCATGTTACAGAGAGGGTACTGAGACACAGAGAGGTTAAGTCACTCGCCCAAGTTCACAAGGTTAATAAATAACAGAACCAAGTTTTGAACTTCGCAGAATCTGGGGGCAGAGCTCTCCTTCGAACCCTTTAAATGAAACTTAATTTTTCGCTGCTAACTGATTTTAGAGTCGCACAGCTACTCTGCAGTGTCCCAAACTTCTTTCCATGTCTTCTATGGTTTTCCAGTCCCTACCCCACCCCACGACTGCCCCTGACGCCACCCTGGCTCAGGGATGGGGGAGCCCCCTCCCCAGGAGGAGACTGTGAGGTCAGAATCTGCTCTCCCGGCCCTAGCAAGGCCTGGCTTCCTGTGGATGGCCTCACCTGCTGGCACAACTGAACCCAGCACTGGAACCAGAGCCAGAACCCGAACCAGAGCCAGGCCCCCCCAACCCAAAGCACGATCAGACCCAGAGCTAAAGCCACCACCAGAACTGGACCCAGACCCAGACCCAGAGCCACAACCGGGATCAGAACTAGAACTGGAGCCAGACACAGAGCTACAACCAGAGCCAGAGCCAGAGCACTCCCTGAAAGGCAAGGGGGGCAGAGGAGGCCTCCCCACCCCATAGAGGCAGAGGCATGAGTCACATGGAAGAAGATGAGGCCAGCTCCCCTGGAGTCACTGCCCAGCCTGAGGGCTCTTTGGAGGAAGGACTGGTAGGGGAGGATGGGAAATAAACTGAGGAGCACCCAGGCAGCAGCTCAGCTCCATCAGTCCTGCTATTCCAGTCCTGTTCCAGGGGAGACCAGCCCACCTTGGAGTCCTCCTGATGGGGGCAGAAAGCACCAGTGCCCAGGGGAAGGGGTGCACAGGCAGGCCAGGTATGTCCTTGGTCAGGCCCACCCTTCACACTCAAAGTCTAACCAGACGGAACTCTCTGCAGTTTCCAGAAGGCCCTGCCACTGAAGATTCACCCCAGGGCTGTTTCACCTGCTGTTGCTTTGCCACTCCACCCACTCTGGGCACCAGTGCCTAACTCAGGGCCCAGTATGCAGTGGGTGCTCCATCAATTCCTATTGAGTTCATGGATGGTGAGGACAGAATAAAAGAGAGAGCAGCCTGTGGGCATCTTGTGTCCTGCCCTAAAGCCCGAAGTTTCCAGAGCAGTGCCAGACACTCAGCTGGTTTGCGGCAAGAGCAGTGGGGCAACAGTGCTGACAGCAGCCATAAGGCAGTTACCCCGATGGAAGACAGGGTAGGGCAGGGCGGCTCCAGGAAGGAGGTGGAACTGGGGTGCAGGGCTGGGAACCTGGCTCGAATTCCCCTCAAATCTGACAGCCTTCAGGGAGGCCAGCTGAGGAGGCATGCCAGGGCAAAGGCAGCCTGTCCGTCCTGTTACAGAGTGCTGGCACTCAGAGGGCCTGCAGCAAGAGCAGCCTGCCACCTCCCAGGGGAGGCATGAGGTGACAGAGCCAGAGCCATGAGAAAGGCAAGGGGCAGCACCATCTGTAACTTCCCCGAGGCAGGCCACTTGCAGCAGTGCCAACAGCATCAAGACAGTGCCCTGACCCGGAGCCCTGACCCAGAGCACTGCCCCCGGAGCCCTGGAGCAGCACTTGGGAGCCACGGTGACACAGGGCCATGGGGCAGGGAGGGGAGGTAGCCAGGCAGGTAACAAAGGGAAAGGATGGAGAGAGCAGCTGGAATGAAGACTCCGAACAGAACAAGAACGCAGCAGAGAGCAAGAGTGGGTGCAGAAACGAGGGGGAGATGGGAGAAGGGGAGATGGAGGCCCATCCCCTGGAGAAAGCTCCCGTCAAAATGCACTTCCCAGCCTACAAAACCCTTTCCCCAGCATTGTCTCACATAAACACACAACAGCTCTGCAAGGTACAATTATCCTTCCCTTTCCTTTTATTTCACTTTTTATTATGGAAAACTTCAAAAATACACAATGTAAACATAATAGTATAATTTAGATCCCTACGTACCCATCACCCCGCTTCAACAATGATCAAGCTGTGCCATTCTCCGTATTTCCGCTACATTCTCACCCACTCGGTTTTTATTATTGACACTGCTATTTTTTTTTGAAAAATTTGCATACATTAAAATGTACAAATATTAGCTGTGAAATGTTGATAAATCTTTTATCCAAGTAACCCACATCCCTGTCATAATATGGTACCTTACCAACTCCCAGGAAAATTCTCTCATGTTCCTTCCCAGTCAATCCCACTACCCGCCTCCACCACAAACTAATCTCTTTTTTTAAATCGTTCTTACTTAGGACCTTCATTAACAGGTGTTTGCTGTTTGTTGACTTTTTGAAAAATCAAATTGTGACTTTTATTACAAATTTTTTAAAAATGAGGTTCTTAAAAATATCTCAACTCGGCCAAATATAAAATGATTTAAAAACGTTTAAAGAGGGGGATCCCTGGGTGGCTCAGCGGTTTAGCGCATGACTTTGGCCCAGGGCGTGACCCTGGAGTCCTGGGATGGAGTCCAGCATCAGGCTTCCTGCATGGAGTCCGCTTCTCCCTCTGCCTGTGTCTCTGCCTCTCTCTCTGTCTCTGTGTCTCTCATGAATAAATAAATAAACTCTTTTAAAAAAATAAATTAAAAAATTTAAAGATATATTAAAACCAGGTTTTAAGCACACACACACTTGTTATTACTAAAAAGAGACATCTTTAGATCAAAATAATACAACCCCTAGGCTGCATAGATATCACAGATAGTTCTAGTTATCTGGTCAACAGGGAAAAAAGCACACAACTTGAGGTCTTCAGCTCCAGTCTTGTTCATTTCTTACAGCTGGAAATTAGTATGCTTTTCCTCTTGTTTGACTACCCTGATGATGGTAGCCACCAAGGCCAGCATTGACTCAGCCCGCCCTGCTCAGCCTCAGGGGGGATCAGGCAAGCAGATGAATTCTTAAGACTGGAATTACTCATTCAAAGAGTAGGTGTATGTTGAACTTTATAAAAAACTGTCAAACCTTTTCCCAGAGTGGTTGCACTCTTCTGCATTCCCACCAGCAATGTGTATGCGTTCTAACTGCACTACGGCCCTGTCAACATTTGGTTGCTGTCAGGCTTTTAAAATTAAGCCATTCTGGCTGACTCAGTCAGAGGAGCATGCAACTCTAGATCTCGGTGTCATTAGTTGAGCCTCACGTTGGGTATAGACATTACTTAAATAAATAAAACCTAAAATGAAATAAAATTAAATTAAATTTAGCCATGCTAGTGGGTATGTAGCGGTTGTAATGTGCATCACTCTGATGATTAAGGATGTCAAGCACTGTTCATGTGCTTACTGGCATTCACATATCTTCTTTTATGAAGTATCTGTTCAAGTCTATTGCCTATTTTTAATGGATTTGCTTGACGTTTTATTATTGAATTATAGGAGTTCTTTATATATTCTGGGAACAAGCCTTTTATCAGATACAAGTTTTCTATTTTCTCCATATCTGTGTCCTGCCTATTAATTTTCCTAATGGTGTCCTTTTATCAGATTTATTAAGGCGTAATTCGCATCTGATTCACTAATTTTAAGGGAACAATTTGATGAGTTTTTAACAAAAGTGTGAAGGTTTGGAACTACAGAAGCAGCATGATCTAGAACTCCATAAAGTCCCCTTGTGCTCCTTTGTAGTGAATCCCACACCCCTAGCCCCTGTAAATCACCAATCTACTTTCTGACACTAGAGTTCTAACTTTTCTAGAATTTCGTATAAATGAAATCTTGCAGTATATAATCATATATGCCTGGCTTCTTACACTCCACATAACGTTTTCGAGATTCATCCATGTTATTGCCTGTATAAGAAATTCCTTTTTATTGATGAATAGTATCCCATTGGATGGATAATCCACAATTTATTTATCTATTTGCCACTTGATGGACATTTAGATATTTGCATTTGCAGCTAATATAGATGTAACTGCTATGAATATTTACATAAGTGTCTTCATGTGTTTATTTTTATTTCCCCTGGATAAATTCCTAGGAGAGGGGTTGTTGGGTCATATAATAAGAATATGTTTAATTTTAGGGGCACCTGGGTGGCTCAGTCAGTGAAGCATCTGACTCTTGATCTCAGCTCAGGTCTTGATCTCAGGGTCATGAGAAAGAAGAATATGTTTAACTTTATAAGTAACTATCAAACTGGTTTCCAAAGTGGGTATGCTATTTTGCATTCCCATGAACTAATATTATTTCCAGTTGCTCCTCATCCTGCCAGCACACTGTAGAATCAGTCTTTTTAAATCTTAGCTATGCTAGTGGTTGTGTAGTAGTATCTCAGTGTAATTTTCATATATATCTATCCAGTGATTAGGGATGTCGAGCTTCTTTTCATGTGCTGATTTGCCATTTGTTTACATCTATGGGTGAAATGTTTCTCTACATCTTCTGCCCAGTTTTTAATCAGGTTGTTTGTCTTATATTAAGCGGGGAGAATTTTTTTTTAATATTCTAGAGCCAAGTCCTTTATTAGATACATGTCTTGCAAATATTTCTTACCTCATTGCTGCTTGCCTTACCATTTTTTGAACTGTGTCTTTTAAAAAGCAAAAGGTTTTCATTTTGATGAATCCAATCTATTGATTTTTTTTCTTGTAAAGGTTGTGCTTTCTGTGTCCTATCTAAAAAGTCTTGGCTAACCTGAGGTCACAAAGATTTCAGGTCTTTGACCCACCATTTCCAGTTAATTATTGTTATGGTATAAGACAAGTTTCTTCTTTCTTTCTTTCTTTCTTTCTTTCTTTCTTTCTTTCTTTCTTTCTTTCTTTCTTTTCTTCTTTCGTTTTCTTTCTTTCTTTCTTTCTTTCTTTCTTTCTTTCTTTCTTTCTTTCTTTCTTTCTTTCTTTCTTTCTTTCTTTCTTTCTTTCTTTCTTTCTTTCTTGACATACAGCTATTCCAGCATCAGTATTTGTTGAAAAGACTGTCATTTCTCTCACTGAATTACCTTGACACATTGGTGAGAAATCAATTAACCATCTATGTGTCAGGCTGTTTCTGGACTCTATTCTGTTCCATTATTTTGATCTAAAAGTCTACTCTATACCATATTACACTATCTTAATTACTGTAATTTCACTCTAAGTCTTGAAACCAGGTAGTAATTTCTACAAACTTGTTCTTTGTTTTTCATATTTTTTTAGTTATTATAGTCCTTTGCATTTCCATATTAATGTTAGAATCAGCTTGTCAATTTCTCAAAGCACCTGCTGGGAGTTTGGCTGGGAGTACAATAAATCTGTAGATCGATTTGGGAGAATGGAAATCTCACCAATATCAAGTCTTCTGTCCACACATATGGCACAGCCTTCTATTTAGATCTTTAATTTCTGCCAGCAGTATTTTATTGTTTTCAGTATGCTGTATGAATTTTGCTAATTTGTCCCTAAGTATTCATGTTTTTATGCTGTTGTAAATGTTGTTTACAATTTAAATTTTCCAGTTGTTAATTTCTAATATAGAGAAATACAATTAATTTTTCTAAATTGAACTTGGATACTGCAACCTTTCTAACCTCACTTATCAGTTCTAGTACCCTAGCTTTTTATGGGCCCTTTAAGATTTTCTAAACAAAAAAATCATGTTGACTGTAAATAAAGACAATTTTGGATCTTCCCTTCAAAACAACATATGCTTTATTTCTTTTTCTTAAATGGCCGCATTGTCTAGGATTTCTAGTACACTGCAGAATGGAAAAGTTAAAATGGCAGGGGGTGGAGGGATGGGTGAAAGTGGTCAAAAGGTACAAACTTCCAGTTATAGTATGAATAAGTCCTGGGAATGTAATGCACAGCATGGTGACCATAGTTAATAATACTGCATTGTATATTTGAAAATAGCTAAGAGAGTAGATCTTAAAAGCTCTTCTTATCACGGGGAAGAAAATGTAACTATATAAGTTGATGGATGTCAACTACACTTATTGTGGTAATCATTTTGCAATACTTATATTTATCAAATCATTATTTTGAATGCTTTAATACAATGTTATATGTTGATTGTACCTCAATAAAATGGGGTTGGGGGATAGTTATAACAGATATCCTTGCCTTGTTCCTGATCTGAGAAGGAAAACATTTAATCTCTCACCAAGTATGATGTTACCTGTAGGTTTTTGTAAACACCATTTATTTCAGATTGTGTACATTTCCTTCTCTTCCTAGTTTGCTAATGTGCTTTAATGTCATTTCTCTTATTTTTATTCTACTTGGGTTCATTGGGGGTTTTTGATCTGTGGTCTTATGCTTCTTATCAAATCTGGAAGCATTTTAGTAATGAATTTTTGAAATATTTTTTCCCTGCCCCCTTATGAGACTCTAATTACATGCATATTAGACTGTTTGCCATTGTTCCATAGATCACTGAAGCTCTGTTCATATTTTCCCAGTATTCCCAGTATATCACTGGGCTTCATTTTGAATAATTAAGTTCACCGATCCTTTTTTTCTGCAGTGTCTAACCTGCTAGTAATCCTTTCCAATGTTTTTTTTTAAATTTTTTTATTTATTCATGAGAGACACAGGCAGAGGGAGAAGCAGGCACCATGCAGGGATCCCAACGCAGGACTCAATCCTGGGTCTCCAGGATCACGCCCTAGACTGAAGGCGGCACCAAACTGCTGAGCCACCTGGGCTGCCCCAATGTACTTTTTATTTCAGTATTACATTTTCATCTCTGGGAGTTCCATTTGGGTCTTTTTATATATCCATTTCTCTCACATTAGGTTCATGTCTTCCTCCACCTTCTTGAACCTGTGCAGCATCTTCATAATACCTCTTTTAACATTCTTGTTTGCTAATTTTATTGTATATGTTTTTCTATTGGTTGATTTATCTCCTGATTATGGGTTGTACTTTCCTAATTCATTTTACACTTAGAAATCTTTATTAAAAGCTGGACATTGTAAATTTTATGTGTTGGGTGGTGTTTTTTGTTGCATGCATGCTTTTAAGTAGTGTTGTACTTTATCCTGGTGCACAGTTAAGTGACTTGTAATCAGGTGGAGCCTTTTAAGCTTCATGTTTAAGCTTCATTAAACTGGACTCCAGCAGCCTTTAGACCAGAGTTAATTAAGCCCCACTCCTAAGGTAATACCCTTCTGAGCATTCGACCTAATGTCCCATAATAAGGTCTCTCTCCACTCTGGCTAGAGGGAGCACAAGTTCCAAGTTCTCTAGACTCTAGAAATTGTTCTGCTCACTCCTTTTTGGTGATCCTCTCCCTAGATTTGGGCCATTTCCTTTCCCATATTATAGGTCAGTAGCCAGTCAAAGACTGAAGGGACCCCTCTGCATATCTCCAGAGTTCTCTTTTTCTGGTAGCTTCCTCCTCTTTGGCACCCTGTCGGCAAGTCCACCATCTTGGGTCCTCTGAACACCAATCACTTTTCTGAACACCAATCACTTTTCCTCAATTCAATGAGGCTACCAGGCTTTTTTTTTTTTTTTTTTTTTTTTTTTTTTTGCCTCTCTGTCTCTCTCTGTCCCTGTTTTGTGACCTGGAAACTGCTGCCAGGAAATAAACAGAGGTGTTCATAAGGCTCACTTCAATTTATTCCCCTTCTCTCAAGGATCATGGCCCTGTGCTGACCTGTTGTCTAATACTGAAAAAACTTTTATTATATATTTTGTCCAGTTCTCTAGTTGTTTAAGGTGTCAGGGTAGATCTGGTCCCTGTTATTCCATCATGCTGAAAGCAGAAGTGTTTATTGAGAAATACAATTTTAGTTGTTGTGTGTGTGTGTGTGTGTGTGTGTGTGTTTAATGAAGGCTAATTTATTATTTTTTCTTTTATAGTTATTGACTTTCAGGTCCTGTTCAAGACTTCTTTGCCTACCTTTGGATTTCAAAAACATTCTCTCCTATGCTCATTTTTAAAAAAACTTTATAGTTCTAATTGATCCAACAGACTCTATGATCCAACAGACCCTAATTGTTTTTTACATATGGTATAAGGTTCAGCAGTCAAGGCTAATTTTTTTTTCTAGATAAAGATGTCCAGTTGTTTCAACACCACTTGTTGAAAGGTTTTCTTTTCTCTATAGAATTGCTTTGAAACCTCCATCTAAAATCAATTAACTGTGTAAGTACAAGTCTATTTCTAGAATCTCTATTGTGTTCCATTGATCTATTTGTCTATCCTTATGCCAATACAACACGGCTTTGATTGCTGCAGCTTTATAGTAAATTTTACAGTGATCTACTATAAATTCTTGAGCTTTGTTTTTCTTTTTCAGGATTATTTTGGTTCTTTTGAACTTCCATATAAATTTCAGAATAAGCCTATAAAATGCTACCAACAAAGCCTTCTAGGGTTATGATGGGAATTACATGAAATTATAGATTGATTAATTTGGCAAAAATTACATCTTATCAATGTTGAGTATTAATAAATATTATATATCTCTTCATTTATTTAGGTCTTCTTTTTTAAGATTTATTTATTTATTTGAGAGAGAGTGCATGTGCCGACGTGGAGCTCGATCTCAAGACCCATGAGATCATGACCTGAGCTGAAACCAAGAGTCAGATGCTTACACAACTGAGCCACCCAGGCACCCATAGGTCTCCTTTAATCTCACTCAGCAGTGTTTTGTAATTCTCAGAGCACATCTCTTTCATTATAGACTTTTCTATTTTGTTATTTATAATAAGTGGAATTTTTCATTTTCCATTTTTGTGCTGCCAGTATGCAGAATTACAATGTACATGTTTATATTGACCTTGTATCCTACAATTTTACTAAATTCACTTATTAGTTCTAGGAAGGTTTTTATCCATATAAAATATTATGTCATCTGTGAAAACATACTGTTTTACTTCTTCCTTTCCAATATTTATATTTTTTATTTCTTTTTCTTGCCTTTTTGCAGTGACCATTATCTCTGTCACAGTATTGAGTAGAACTAGTAAAAGTAGACATCCCGATCTTATGGGGAATGTGTTCAGTCTTTTGCCAGTAAGGATATTAGCTGTAGGTCTCATATCAGATTGAAAAATCTCTTATTAAAAAAAAAAAAATCTCTTATTTTTCCTAGTTTACTGAGAGTTTTTCTCATGAACAGGTGGGATTTTTGTCAAATGCTTTTTGTGCACTTATTGAAATAATCATATGAATTATTTGAATTATTACACCTCTGTAAATGAGGTGCATTATAATAATTGATTTACAAAGTGGATAAACCTCATATAGTCAGATATATTTTATATATTGTTGGATTCAACTTCTGAATATTTTGCTAACACATTTTATATGTATTTATATACATTGTTGGATTCAATTTGTAAGTATTTTGTTAAAGGCTTTTTTATATATGGGTTTTTTTTCTTTCTAATTTTTATTTAAATTCTATTTAGTTAACGTATAGTGCAATATTGGTTTCAGGAGTAGAATTTAGTGATTCATCACTTACATACAACATCCAGTGCTCATTATATCAGGTGCCCTCTTTGATGCCCATCACCCATTTCGTCCATCCTCCACCCACCTCCCTCCATCATCTCTCAGTTTGTTCTGTCTTTAGATTCTCTTATGGTGGGATCCCTGGGTGGCTCAGTGGTTTAGCGCCTGCCTTCAGCCCAGGGCATGATTCTGGAGTCCTGGGATCGAGTACCACATCGGGCTCCCTGCATGGAGCCTGCTTCTCCCTCTGCCTGTGTTTCTGTGTGTGTGTCTCTCATGAATAAATAAAATCTTTGAAAAAAATTATCTTATGGTTTGTTTCTCTCTCTTTTCTTTTTTAATCCCCTCCCATGTGTTCATCTGTTTTATTTCTTAAATTACACATAAAAGTGAAATCATATGGTATTTGTCTTTCTCTGACTGACTTATTTCATTGAACGTAATACCCTCTAGTTCCATCCATGGCATTGCAAACAAGGTTTCATTCTTTTGATGGCTGAGTAATATTGTGTATATATACCACATCTTCTTTATCCCTCTTTATCCATTCATCAGTCTATGGATATTTGGGCTTTCTCCATAGTTTGGCTATTGTTGATAATGCTGCTATAAACATTGGGGTGCATGTACCCCTTCAAATCAGTGTTTTTATATCCTTTGGGTAAATACCCAGCAGTGCAACTACTGGATTGTAAGGTAGCTCTATTTTTAACTTTTTGAGGAAACTCCATACTGTTTTCCACAGTGGTTGCGCCAGCTTGCATTCCCACCAACAGTGTAAGAGGGTTCCCCTTTCTCCGCATCCTCACCAACACCTGTTGTTTATTGTGTTGTTGACTTTAGCCACGCGAGGTGCTATCTCATTGTGGTCTTGATTTGTATTTCCCTGATGATGAGTGATGTTGAGCATCCTTTTGTGTGTCTGTTAGCCATCTGGATGTTTTCTTCAGAAAAGGGTCTGTTCATGTCTTTGGTCCATTTCTTAAGTGGATTATTTGTTTTTTGGGTGTTGAGTTTGATACGGGGTTTTTTTTTTAAGATTTTTTTATTTATTTGAGAGAGAGAGAGAGAGAGAGCAAGCAGGGGTAGAGGCAGAGGAAGAGGGAGAAACAGGATCCCTGCTGATCAGGGAGCCTGACACAGGCCTCGATCCCAGGAATGTCCTGAGCCGAAGGCAGATCCTTAGTCAATTGAGCCACCCAGGCGCCCCTGATAAGCTCTTTATAGATACTATAAGGTATCTATTTTGGATACTTTATGAGATATGTCATTTGCAAATATCTTCTTCCATTCCATAGGCTACCTTTTCATTTTGTTTGTTGTCTTCATTGTAGAGAAGCTTTTTATCTTGATGAAGTCCCAATAGTTAATTTTTGCTTTTGTTTCCCTTGCCTCTGGCAATGTGCCTAGTAAGAAGTTGCTATGGCTGAGGTCAAAGAGGGTTACTCCCTGTGTTCTCCTCTAGGATTTTGATGGTTTCCTATCTCCCTTTCATCCAGTTTAAGTCTATTTTTGTGTACGGTGTAAGAAAGTGGTCCGGTTTCATTCTTCTCCATGTTGCTGTCCAGTTTCCCAACACTATTTGTTATTCCCAATACCATTTTTTTTTCCATTGGATAATCTTTCCTGCTTTGTTGAATATTAGTTGACCATAGAGTTAAGGGTCCATTTCTGGGTTTTCTATTCTGTTCCATTGATCTGTATGTCTGTTTTTGTACTAGTACCATACTGTCTTGACAATCATAGCCTTGTAATAGAGCTTGAAGTCTTGATAGGTGATGCCACCAGCTTTGTTTTTCTTTTTCAGGATTGCTTTGGCTATCTAGGGTCTTTTGTAATTCCATACAAATTTTAGGATTTTTGTTCCAGCTCTGTGAACAATACTGGTAATATTTTGATAGGGATCGCTGTTATATATGTTTATGAGAGCCAGTAGCCTATAAGTTTCTTGTCTTTGTCAAATTTTGGTCTCAAGGTTACATTGGATCCTGAAAGACTTGAGAAATGTTCCTGCTCACCATATTTTCTGAAAGACTCTGTGTAGTATTGGTATTATCTCTTCCTAACACGGTTGATAAACAGTGAAACTGTCTAGGCCGTGGTATTTCCTTTGTAGAGAAGTTGGGTTTTTTTGTTGTTGTTGTTGTTGTTGCTGTTTTTCTTTTTTTCTTTTTTTTTTTTTGTGGAGAAGTTTTATATAACAAATTCAATGTACTGAATAGGTATAGGACTATTATTTTCTGTTTCATTGTATGTGTGTTTTGATAGGTTCAGGTTCAACACTGCAGTAATCAAGAAGTAATGGAGTAGCAGGAGGGCCAAAAAAGAAGAGATAGAATGTTTCCATGAGATCCAGTAATTCCTGGAGGAGATCTCTCATATATCTCCTGGGGAAGGACAGAGACATTTCAGGCACTAGGGAAGCATGTTCTATTGACGGATGGGGGGATTTACTGGGCCTCACTAAGGACTTCCTGGTTACACTTTACAACAATGAATGAACCCATCATCTATTCTAAATACAAGCTCACAGAGAATCCTAAAGACTTAATCAACATCCCAGAGAAGCACCATGGTTGGAAAATCCAAATACTTTACATGCTTTACATTCATGACAGTACCAGCTGACTTTCTCAGTACAGCTATATGCATGCACACGTATGTGTGTGTCCCCTCAATATTTGAGTCTGCCAAATATGGTGTGAGGATGCCTTAACAACCTGTGAGAATCTTCTGTCCTGCATGGATATTATGCTTTCTTTTTATTTATTTATTTATTTTTATATTATGCTTTCTATTTCAGCCTCCTGTATGTTTGTTTATCATGAATTGGTTTCCTGGAGATAGATTGTCTCCAGGTATAATGACAGAACCAAGCTTCAGGTTGTGAAAGCAACAGACAGACTACACATTTCAGGGATATTCTGCCCCCCCACACACACACATACACACAGTAGGTACTGCTCCCTTTTGAAGGCCTGACACAGGGTGTAGCCAAGCACACTGTAGTTTGAGATGGGTACCAGAAGTAAGGAAGGGGACAAGGGCTGAGTCCCGCAAACATATGTCACCCTGGGTACTGCATCTGTGTGACCCTGTCCCCATCACCACCCTGGGCTTCTCGGGAGCCTCCTGCTGCACTCCCCACAGTGACTCTGACCCACTCCAATTCATCCTCCCTGCAGCAGCCAGAGGGAAATTTATTTATTTATTTATTTATGATAGTCACACAGAGAGAGAGAGAGAGAGAGAGAGAGAGGCAGAGGGAGAAGCAGGCTCCATGCACCGGGAGCCCAACGTGGGATTCGATCCCGGATCTCCAGGATCGCGCCCTGGGCCAAAGGCAGGCGCTAAACCGCTGCGCCACCCAGGGATCCCCCCAGAGGGAAATTTCTGAAACATAAATTTGATCTTGCCATCACCGCCTCCTTCCTTCACAAGCCTGCCCAACCGAAATCCCTTCATGGCTTCCTATTTCTCTCAGGGTAAAGGCCCAAGTCCTTAAGATGGTCCAAAGCTTGCAAAGCCTGGCGGGGGCCATTGCATCCTCAGGGCACAGCACACAGCAGGTGCTTACTGAATGAATGGCGTCTTGGGTGACCATCGCTCCGAGAGCCATCCTTATGCCTCCTCAGTTTGTGATGCAGATTAAATGAGTAACTCGAGGGAAAGCGCTCCCTAGAGCGGTAAAGCGCCTCAAAGTAGTGTGTGGACTCATCAATGAAGCGGAACGTGGGAAGGGAGGAAGCGCAGCCGATGGGCCGAGCTCGCGGGCGCCCCCGTGTGGCGAGGTCTGGCAGGTGCGGCGGCGGGAAGAGGGGGTGGTGAGGGAGGGGGGTGGGGGGAAGTGGGGGGGAAGCCCGCGGCCCCCAGGCTCTGGGAGGTGGGGTAGGTGGGAGTTGGGAGAGGTGGGGGAGGTGGAGAGGTGGGGGAGGTGGGGGGTGGGGTAAGGTGGGGGGTGGGAGGTGGGGAGATGGGGGAGGTAGGGAGGTGGGAGGGTGGGAAGGCCACAGTCCCCAGGTTCCGGGAGGTGGGGGAGGTGGGAGGTGGAGGAGGTGGGGTAGGTGGGGGGTGGGGTAGGTGGGGGTGGGAGGTGGGGGAGGTGGAGAGGTGGGGAAGGTAGGGAGGTAGGAGGGTGGGAAGCCCAGGGGCCCAGGCTCCTGGAGGTGGGGGTAGGGGTGGGGGAGGGGGACGGGGAGGGGGAGGGTGGGAAGCCCGCAGCGCCTGGGCTCTCAGCTCGGGCTCTGGGCCTGCCCCAGCTCGCTGGCCTTTGATGGCTCCCCGCGCCCCCGCAAGGCCTGCCTCACGGCCCAGGCTGGAACGGGCCTTGTGGGTGCCTCGGGTTCCAGGCCGGCGACTGGGGGACCCGAGCTGGGTGTCCCGTGCACATCCGGGGGTGGCGGGCCTGAGCCCCAGAGGTTCTGCGGGGCTCAGGAGGTGTGATGGGCGAGGAGGCTGAGCGCTGTTCCGAAATCCAGGTCAGCCAGGTCCGGGAAGGATGAAGACGGTGCTCCCCGGGAGCGGCATCCAGCCACTATCTGCCGGTGGTGTGCGTGGTGCCGGGCTCTGTACCCAGCCCCATTCTAGAAGTCTCCTGGCTTCTGTCTCTGGGTCTGCTTCCCTGCACTGGGTCCCCTCCCCTCTTTGGAGGCCGGCCTCCCGCACTACTCATTGGTTTCCCATCCCTAACCAACCACCCCCCACCAAGCAGGATTGGTAAGGCATGCTGGATGAGCAGATATATAATGCCCACAAGTACCCTCTGTGGGATGGAGGGAGGCGATGGGTGTGGGGAGGTGTCTATTATTTCCATTTTCCTGATGAGGAATCTGGGGCCCAGAGAGGCCACCTGCCCAGGGTGTGCAGCTAGAAGGGAACAGGTGCAGGGGAGCTGGATTCATAAAATGTGCTTCTCATGGGAGCTCTGCTTGAGCTTCATGGGCTCTAACTGGTCAGCTCCAGGGCAGAGAGCCCACCCTGACCGACAGGCCCACCCCTGCAGAGCCCCCAAGCCCTGCAGTGTAGGAATGGCAGCCAGGAAGCAGTCACTTGCTGCTGAAGCAGCATCTCGTGTTCTGAGCTCCTGGAAGTGACCTCAGCCTCACAACCTAAGATGCCCAGCTTGCCCCTGGATCGATGCCCTCAGCAAGCCCATGGTTCGGGCACAGGGGCAGCGCAGACAAGAACCTGGGGAGGCCCACTGGCTACACAGGTCGAAACCAAGGACGACTGGGACTTGGCCTCAACATTTCAGAGCCGAGGACTAAGCAAAGCCTGGACTAACCCGTGGTCCACAGGGTCCACCGATTCAGCGGTGTCAGGCTCTGGACAATGGGACCAGCCTCTGAGTGGTCATCTGGGCGCCCCAGGAGACAGTCCGTTCCTTTCCCTTCTATCACTGGCTGTGGCCTAGGCAGGGATGGTTTCTGTGCCCCCATGGATCCATCTTCCACCCAGGAAGTCTCTCCTGGTATCCAACTACCAGGCCCCCTGCTGGCATTAGCTCACTCATCGTGGGTTTTTTTTTTTCCTTTTTAAAGATTTTATTTATTCATGAGAGACACAGAGAGGCAGAGACACAGGCAGAGGGAGAAGTAGGCTCCCCGCGGGGAAACCAATATGGGACTCGATCCCAGGACCCCGGGATCACGACCTGAGCCGAAGACAGACGCTCAACCACTGAGCCACCCAGGCACCCCTCACTCATCGTGTTCTGCCCCAAGAGGTGATGAAGGCTGGCTCCCTGAAGGCTGCCCTGGCCCAGGGAAGGTGGTGGTAAAGCTGAGGGGAGGAAGTGTTCTTGAACGTCAGACGTGAGGTCCTGCTGGCCCTTTCTTGAAGTTCAGGAGCCTGACAACCAGACACCAGACCGATGCCCTACAGATCAGCCTGACCAGCTCCAGGAGTGACCTGTTAGGCCGAGCAGTCTGGCATGTGGTGGCCACGTCCTAGAATCCTTTAGCCATCACAGGCCTGCGGAACACACCTGCACTCGGCCTGGCCCTGCTGCTGTCAGGCTGTGGAGGGGCCCCGCAGTGGGGAGCCAGGGGAGACCTGGGGGCCTGGCCTCCTGGCCCTCACATATTCCCAGGCAAGGTCCTACCCTGGTTCTTGGGGACAGGATCCCAGCCCAACCAGGCCGCACCCACCCCCAGGGACCTGAGTCAAAGCAGGACCCAACCACCTGCTGCCTAATCTGCCCAGCTGGCTCCAGAGGAGGAAGAGGCAGCCCTACCATCCCTTTTAGGGGGCAAAGAGAAAACAAAGGGTGGGAGCAGAAATGCAGCTCAACCCCCAGAGTGGCTCCCGGATGCACAAGGCTCCACTCACCCCCCCTTCTCACACACAATCCCCTAGCGATCCTCCTAGGGGAACCGTGAACAGTGGGGAAGAAAAGTGGGTGAGGAAGGAGTGCCATCGGGAGCCTGTCACAGCAGTCCCGGTAGGAAGTCCGGGCCTCGAGGAAGGCCAGAGCAGCAGGGCCCAAGTCGGAGAGCCCCTGGAAGAAGCACACCACGCACCCCGGCCCTGGCCTGGACAGAGGGCAGCCTGAGGAGCACCCAAGCTCAGGGATGGAGAGGGGAGCCCTGCAGCCCCATTTCGAACTGCCCCTTGCTAGTCCTGTCTTGCCCAGTTGGATTCACCAAGCCTATGATCTTCTCTTTAAAATGGGAGGGAGACAACCCTCAGGTGTTCCGGGCGCCTGGTCCTGGGGGAGTGGAGGGGAAGTGGCAGAGAAGGGCAGCAGGAGGCCGGCAACATAGCTCTCTCCCCACCTCTGGTTCTGCCTCAGTGGCCTGAGCTGGGCTGCGGGGAACTGGGTGACTGGGTGTGGCCCATGGGCCCTCTCCCCGCCCCCATGCGCTCTAGCTCCCACAGGCTTCATCTCAGGAATCAACATAGAACAAACACTCAACAGTCCCAAGTCCACTGCTTTTTGTGGGGGAAGGTGCCAGAAACCCGTGTCGAAGCCCTGAGACTGCGGGCACAACGGGGCCCCTCCGAGGCCAACCCTGATTTGGCTCTTAGGTGTGCAGACATTAGGATGAGCACTTCCCCCCAACCCTGCGGCCACCCTCTGAACTATCCCATTTCACGGGCGAGAAAACCGAGGATCCCAGAGGTTGTGTCAGCTGCCCAGGTCGCGCCACCGTGGAGGGTCAGAGCCTAGAAGGGGGACAGTCCCACAGTGAAGGAGACACTGGAGTTCCCACCTCCCATGGCCACTGCGCCCAGCAGGTGAGCTCTCCTGGGGAAAGTACCTGCCGGCACAGGTGTGCGCTCCAGCAAGGCTCCTTCCTGTCGGCCCCATCACCTTTGCAAAGGAACGAGACTGTGGTTCCCCGTTCTGACCACAGGGTGTCTCCACGCCCCTGCTCAACCAGCCACCCCAGGGCCCTTGGTGGGGTCCGGTCTAGATCAGATCCTTCCAGCTACTAGTTAGCATATTTCCACATTTGGTCTGCAGGGGAGCCAGCCTGGGCTGTTGCAAGCACAATGTCTGTCACCCCCCAGGCCGCCACCTTACTGGGCTGAGCTGAGGGGCCTGGAGTAGAAGGTGTTGCTTTCTGTGTGGGGCTGCTAATGGTCACCCACCATCCCGTGGACCCTTGGGTAGTGGATGACCGACTCAGGGACCTGCACCCCCTCTGTGTCTTGCCGGCAATTTGAGAATCATGGTGCAAGGAGCTTTTAGGAAATTCTGCATCTTCCCCCATCCCCATCACCCCATCCCGACTGTGAGCCTTGACCAGCCTGGAGAGATGCTCATGCCACCTGCTGGGGGGGCGACCCCTCCCTGGTCTGGCCCAGTAACTGGTGACCTGCTTTTCTCATCTCCCCCAACCCAGGTTCTCAGGAACTTCTCCCTGGGAGGGTAATTAGGAGAACCATAATTATCTCCTTTTGTTTTGTTGTTTCTTTTTTAAAGATTTTATTTATTTATTCATGAGAGACAGAGAGAGAGAGGCAGAGACACAGGCAGAGGGAGAAGCAGGCCTCATGCAGGGAGCCCGATGTGGGACTCGATCCCAGAACCCCAGGATCACGACCTGAGCCGAAGGCAGGCGCTCAACCGCTGAGCCACCCAGGTGTCCCTAATTATCTCCTTTTGGAAGATTAAATGAGGTTAAGTAGGTAAAAAATATTATGTAAGCTTTTTATTACAATTTAAATGTTGCTTGCCAAAGATAGGGAAACTGAGGCCCCATAAGCCACACAGCACGCCAGTGGTGGCCACAGGGGAGATGCCCTGGCTCCTTGATCCCAACCTACCAATTCTCCCAAGAAATCAGATGTGGCTTTGGAATGGTTCCCCCTGTGTGACCATAGTGGGGGGTTTGAAAGGGCAGCAGAACAGAGATCCAGGGAGGAAGGGGTTAAGGGGGCCTGGAGCTGGCTGGCTGAAGGCTATTAACAGACCAGTAGGAGAGGAAGAGGCCAGAGAGGGGGTCTGGCTTTGATTAGGTCCCAAGGCCATCTGGAGAGTCAGACTCTGGAGATTGGTTGGCTTTATAGGGGGCAGGTGGCATGAATTATAGGGGCTTTAATGGGGAAAGGGGGCTCTCCCCATAGTACCTCTGAAAGGGGTCGGGGTGGGGCCTCTTCCCTAGCAGCCAGAGCCCATTCATCAGCTCCTACCTCTGCTGTGCCTTCCTGCCCACCATGCAGCACCTACCCCCTGAGGAATCTGGGAGGACATGCCCTCACTCAGAGGAGAAAGGGACCCTCTGCTCTCTCTACAGAAGCCACATCAGCGCGTGGTACCAGCCAGGAGCCACGGAGTGGTGGGTCAGTTGCCATGTGGCCCAGCGAAATAGGAGCAGCCAGTTGCCCCCCAGCTAACTCCAGAACTTAGAAACCCAGCCATATCCTTGGTGGTGAGTAGCTCGGAGACCATCCCGTCCAAACGCTTCCACAGAGGCCCAAGGCCACACAGCTAGCCATTCAGTGCCAGACTTGAACCTCAGACCCCCAACTCTCGAACCTGGCCCTCTTCATGACCCCACGGCAGCACCCCGCCTCGCTGGGCCTCAGTCTTCCCACCTAACCAACAATACCTGTTTGGCCTCCCTCACCACTGAAATGAAATGAAATGTTGGCTGTAAAAGGCTTTGATAAGTTAGATCCATTGCACAGATGATCTCAGCATGATTGTGGCTTGGTGAAAGAGCCTGGAAGCCCATGGAGCTCCCTGGGGGCAGGCCAGCTAGCGGCTCTGCTCAGGGGAAGCAAGTAGTGCTCAGCCCAAGCAAACATCGTTATGAGGATGGGCAATTCTGGAAAACAAAAAACAAAACAGCCCTCTCTTCCCGCATCCCAAAACCAGAGATGACTTCTTGCCACCCTTTGGAGGAGTTATCCTGGTGTCCCAGATGGGGAAGGGGAAGGGATGCGGGGTTGACAACCAGTTCTCCCACCACTTTGGATATAATCTTGGCCAGCTAGAAAACAGCTGAGCAATGTCTAGCACCCACCCCCCCGCAGGTACATTTCTCTGACACGACAGTTCCTCATCTCCCCATCTACCCCTCGCTTAGATTTCCACACACGTGTGTGGGGAAGGCCGTCCACTACAGCTTTGTTCGCAGTGACTAACAGCTGTCATTAGAGGATGGGGTAAGCACGATATGGAACCTCCATACTATATAATAACACCAGGCAAAGACTGAAGTAGATGTATATAGGTATATAAATGAATATACAAATAAATATAGGATTTCTAAGATACACTGTTAAGAATAAGTCAGGGGGATCAGTAGAACATGTAGTTCTTGATCCTGTAGTCCTGATTTTAAGCCCCATATTGGATAAAGCTTCCTTTAAAAAAAGGTCAAAGAATGGGGCACCTGGGGCTCAGTGGGTTAGTGTCTGCCCCCAGCTAAGGTCATGATCCTGGGATCAAGTCCCGAGTCCTCGGGCTCCCTGTTCAGTGGGGACTCTGCTTCTCTCTCTGTTCTCCCCCACTGCTCATGATCATTCTCTCTCACAAATAAAATCTGTTTTTTTTTTTAAAAACTCAAAGAACAAGTCCTATGTGGAACAATATGTATAATATGTTATTTACCACCAAAAAAAGGAGATGCATATAGAGCACAGAAAATTTCTGAGTGATACACAAAAAGCTGCTAATAGAGTTGCTTTCCAGTTGGGAGACAGGTGGTCTGTAGTAACAGAGGACTTATTTTTCAGTAGAGTCCTATTTTAGCACTTGTATATGTACTACTTTTTCAGTTAAATGAAGGGGGGAAGGGCAGTCTAGAAAAATAACTGGGCTCAGACACATCTCTTGACTCCATCTCCCTTCCAACTTCCAAAGTTTTACCACTGCTTCCGTCCCACCTGGCCCCGATTCACGCCAGCCCAGAAGGATATTTCCACCAAAGCCACAGCCCCCCCGGTCAGCCACCCTTCATTCTGTGAGGACCGAGCAAGGCCTCCCTTTCATGCCCAGCTGCAAGAGGCATATAAGGACCTCAGATGCTTGGAAGAGGGAAATTGCCCCAGGTGGGAGCCGTGGGAGCAAGCCAAGGGGCTTGGTTTCCTATTAAGTGCTGGAAGGAGTGGCAGTTAAACACCAAGCTTCAAAGAGTCTAGGATTTTCAAAAATCGCTTTTGGGGAATATGCAGCTTTTATTGGAGGTGTCAGACATTAATGAGAGTTCTGGATCTTTCCCAGCCTGAAGAGCACTCTCCCTCTCTTCCCCACCCCCACTCCTTCCAGCAAGCAGCTAGCCCCCCTTTGATGAATGGAGAGAGCCTGAAGGTTCCAGGGGTATTCCTGTCCCACTCCTCAGCCCACCTCTCTCCATCTCCTTCCCTTCTAGAAGTAGGTGTGGAAGCTGAGAGGATCCAAGGGGAGGGGAGTGGGAACCCAAGGGAAGGGACGGGGGGGGGGGGGGGGGGGGGGGGGGCAGGTTCAGACTAAGGCAAAAAGACCAGCCTTGCTTCCCTGCTCCTTTGGAAAAGATTTCATGGCCAATGATGAGGAATTCTGAGGCCTACCCTATGCCAGTTGGATGAAACCCTCAACACACAATTGCTCCCTCTGGGAAATAATCACACTCTTAGGTATTTTGAGATCCTTAAACAGAAGGAATTGTGGGAGCTCCATTTTGTCTGAATATGTAGAGTTACAACTGAGCCGTACTTGACCACAGTTTAAATGCCAGCTCACTCCCAGTCTTGGAATCTACCTAGTACGTTTGAAAAGTAAGCAGGATGTCCAAAATAGAGGAGAGTCTGCCAATAGACCCTGAACAGAGGACACCACAAAGGTATCTGTAGGATGAATATATGCAGAAGTGGATGCGTGTCTTACTTTTATCTTTACTTAAAACATGAAAACATGACATCAGCTATTAGAGCTTATACATTAGATGATGTTAGATATGTAGGTTAGACATGAGAATTCAGTCCTGTTAGGCACTGGAACCTCTGAAAAGACTATCCCATGAGTTCTTAAAGGAAAAGATCCTTGTCTTATCTTTCAATAAAGGATGGATGGAAGGGTATATAGTCTCATGATCCCTGAAAATATAAAGTAATCTATGTAAATCAGTAAGACAACTTTATATCAAGTTAGTCTGAGAAGCACCTGCGTGGCTCAGTTGGTTAAGTGTCTGCCTTCGGCTCAGGTCATGATCTCAGGGTCATGGAATCGAGCTCTACATCTGGCTCCCTGCTCAGCAGAGAGCCTGCTTCTTCCTCTCCCCACTCTCTCTATCTCTCTCTCTCAAATAAATAAAATCTTTTTATTTTTTAATTTTTTAAAAAGATTTTATTTATTCATGAGAGACACAGAGAGAGAGAGAGAGAGAGAGGCAGAGACACAGGCAGATAGAGAAGCAGGCTCCATGCAGATGTGGGACTCGATCCCAGGACTCCAGGATCATGGCCTGAGCTGAAGCCAGATGCTCAACCACTGAGCCACCCAGGGATCCCTAAATAAAATATTTTTTAAAAAATTTAGTCTACATAAGGCAGGAGGGGGGACAAGATGACCTACTGGGTCTGTTTCCAACTCAACTATCTACAGCTAGAAAGAGTATTCAGGAATATTTGTACCTAGACTGAGCATATGATGTTACTCACGTTTCCCAGAAGTTATTCCTTGCCAGCCTAGGAACAGCCATCAGGGAATCCAGTCTCTCCCCCACGGAATGGGTAGGGTGGAGTGGTCATCTCCTACAGTACTGGCTCCTGGATCCCTCTTCTGCTGCCAGTAACCATGGTAACCCTACTTGGTAACCCACCAAGAGCTGGGTGCCCCTCTAGTCTCAGCAAAATCCCCTGCGAGAAGGTAGGGAAAGAGTTCTGTCCTTTTCTCAGTGACTTCTTCCCAGAGAGCATCTCAAGTCAAACAGAGAACTAAAATGGAGATATGCAGAGTTTATTTGTTCATTTCACCCAAGGATCAAGTCGATCTTAACAGCAGCCAACCAACAGCCAACCCTGGAGGAAAGTTCGCTTATTAATTTTCAAGTATGGACAAAGAAAGGAGGCCCAACGGTCACTGGACCTGAGACACACTCTGTCCCCTTCCTCTCCAGATCTCTCTATGTCCCTCTTCTCAATTTCCCATCCTTTCCCTAAAGTCCTTTCCTTCAAAGCCCAGTGTCCCTACTCCTCCCCGCCCCCACCCCACCCCCCACCCCCCCCCACCCCCGCCCACAGACAGCCCTCATCTCTTAAAGAATTTAGCCAGATGCTCATGGAGACTCTCTTCTTGGCAGCGCTTGCTATTGCTCTCCCACGGGAGAGTTGTGGCCAATGTCCTCATCAGCCAAGAAGCAAGCATGTCTCCAGTCAGGGTGAGCAATTGTCCTTTTTCCAGAGCCAACACAGTCTGGTCTCAGAGGAGGAAGGGCTATTTTTCCTCTTAGCTTGTCTTTGACCCTGCCCTTGTAAAACAATAATCCTAGCACTAATTTACCTAAGAAAGCATCACTCATTCCTGAGCTTGGCTTATGGTAGAAGCGTTACCACATCAGTTGCTAAGTGTTCTCAGCATCAAGAATGACTAATTAGATTCATTCTAATTTCTAATATCCCCTTGATGAAAGGAAGGGAGGCCATCTAGTTCATCCTGCCATAATAAGAATTATCATCTAGAATGGTCCATCCAGCTAGATCCTGTCTCTGACCAGGATATAGAGAGTAGACTGTTCCCATAATATCACCAGTGAGATGCTAGCGGGGGAATGTATCCAAGCATCCCTTATTCCCCTGGTGGACATTTCAGAATGACTTGACCCTTTGCAGTTTGCCAAGCGTGTTAATGTGCATTATCTCTTCTAATCCAACTCCTGGGAGGATGCTAGTATTGTGACCCCTATTGCAGAGTTAAGGAAAAAGCAACTGAAGTTTGGGACTTGCCCAAGGTCATGTAATTGGTAGAAGACCAAGTCAAGCTATGAACACA
The DNA here is from genome assembly GCF_018345385.1 of Vulpes lagopus. Taxonomy (NCBI): domain Eukaryota; kingdom Metazoa; phylum Chordata; class Mammalia; order Carnivora; family Canidae; genus Vulpes; species Vulpes lagopus. The sequence continues at coordinate 40,064,674 of NC_054833.1, read as the reverse complement.
GGTCTCTCAACCCTCTGCTTTCTCCACTTTACCTGTTTTGAAAATGTTATATTTCTACCTAGACCATCAAAATTGGCGCAGAGATTGCTACTGTGCATGGGAAGAGTTACAAAAGCATTTCCTTCCTCCTGAGACAGGGCTGGATGCTGGATTTCCTGAAGCCACAGGGAAGCAAATTCCAGCATTTCTGATCTTCTAATGCCCAGAAGGAAAACAGGCCATGAACAAAGAGAGCCCATTACACCATCTAAAGGGGAGAGAGGAGGAAGGGGAAGAGAAGGAAGGAAGGAAGGAAGGAAGGAAGGAAGGAAGGAAGGAAGGAAGGAAGGAAAGAGGAGGGGGGAAAAAAGGATCCTCTAGGAGAGGAGAACTTCTCTAAGAGAAGGAGAAACAATCCTCTAAGGATTTTGGGAAATCCCATACACTCCAACACACAAAACATGCGTGCGTGCGCATGCACGTGCACACACACACACACACACACACACACACACACACCCTGCGCATCTGTATGAGCGGGTGTTGGAATGAGCACAGGCTTCAGAGCCAGGTGGACCTGGTCAGTTTCCCAGCTCTAACATTACTGGCTGTGGGTCTGTAAGTACATCACCAGATCCTTCTAAGTCTCTGATTTTTTTCGTCTGCAAAATGCGGGAAGTTATGCCCACCCAAAGGCCACAAAAAGCTCAAGAAAAATGTTGAGCCAGAGGCTGGAGGGGCGGGGGAGTAGGGGAATCTGAGCAGAGGGAGACAGGGAGGCCCTAGTGGGAAAATGAGAACCTCAGATAAGTCATATTGGAGAAACCATTCTCTAGAATTCACAAACCCCAAAAGAAAGTTCAAATTCTTTTCTCCTTACGATTTTGATACCAAGCCCAGCCCCCCTCCCCCTTGAGAAGCCTTCCCTTCCATCCCCACCCTAATGTGTCCTCCAGACTTGGCAAGAGGACTCTCCCAGCTGCCTCTCTGCAGCCACGCTTCCTTCTGCCCTCGCCCCCAGCTCCCAGGACCAAAGCCAGCTCTCCCCGGACAGGCAAGCCCGACATAGACCTGAGCCTCCTGACCCTACCTACCCACCCCTGCAGACACAGCAGCCCAGAGGAAGAAAGCTCACACACAGGGACCCAATGGTGGGACCTGGAAGGGTCAACCTGGAATGAAGATTTGAAAAGATCCAGGGTAGGGGAAGGGCCAGGCCGACCTAGGCGAAGGCCAAGGGCAAAGCTGAGAGACATACACTGAGGTTACTGAGCCAGACAAGGTTGGCTGAGGCCAGAGCCATGCTCAAGGTGAAGGCGGGTGGGAGTCCTGAGGTGGGGAGGACCCCGGGGGGCCAGAGAAGGAGGCACAGCATTGATGAGGGGGTCGGTCTGCAGCCTCAGGCGTTCCTGGACATCCACCCAGTGGACTGAGTCAGCAACCCAAGCTGGAGGCGTGGAGAGGCCAATTGGGCTGGAACAGGCCTCTTCACAAGCAAGTGCAGGCAGAGGGCTGGGCAGGACAGAAACCAAGGCAGCTCCATCAGGGAGGCCCCGTGAGAAGCTCGGGCTGTAGCGGGCCTAGCCTCCTTGCACTGTCCCAGCGAGCGAGGCCCAGGGCGGCTTTGATCCTGGCAGTGAGGCCCAGCATCCGGGGGCGGGCAGCTTCTGTCCAGGCAGCCAGCCCCTCTCCTCTTCTGCAGCCTCATTAAAATGGACCCTCCCTCCCCACCCCTTCCTTGTGCAACATCCTAGACTCCTCTGCCCCCGGCTTCCCCACGACACTCCACCCTCACACTCACTCTCCTATTCCAGCCGGCTGAGATCAACTGCTGAGCCTGAGTCAGCAAGCAGGCAGGCTGCCTCCCCCAAGCCTAGAAGGGTGAGAATGGACACCCTTTGAAGGCTTCTCCTTGGCAGCTTGGCTCTACTCCTGGCTGTGTGACCCGGAGCTTCCCACATCACCTCTCTGGGCTTCATGCCTGCGGGGAAATGAGGAAGGTTCTTGCCAACCCCTATCCTCTGCAATTCTTCTTGCAATATTCATGGAGCTGGGATCTCCTGGGTTCTAGATGCTGAGCCAAGGAGCCTGCGAGGCAACTGAAGTTCAGAGAGGTTAAACCAATTACTCAGGATTGCACAGCTGACTCTAGACTCTGATCTGTTTGTCTCGGGCTGGATTCACAAGAGCCTCACTAAGCATTGGTTGATTTGCTTCAATGAATGTTCTAACAGTGACAGGAGAAACTCCACGGGGCCTGCTGGTAAAACAGCTTAGGGTCCCCAAGGCTGGTGGCTTTGGTAATATTTCCCCAGGATGGAAGATATCCCCCCAGAATAGCTGAGCCTGTTTCCAGAATCCTAATGCTGCTGTGCACCCACCTCAGACCCTCTCTCTCCCTCTCTCCCCCACTTGCAAAAACACAGCTGTACCGATGATCACCACGAACAACAAAGGTGGGCAGGGGTGCCCACTGCACTGGCTGCTGGGAGATCCAGCCCTGCAAAAGGCCTCTGGGTCCTCATGCAAGACTTTGATTCCCTCTTTGTGAAGGGACAGGCAAGGGGAAAATCAGCCTGGCTTTTGCTTCCCTCTGTAACACCCTGCCTCCTGGAGCCTGGGGCAGAAGCCTAGGCCTTGGAGGTCCTGGGTTTGCTGGGCACCCAGTCAAGGCCTCATTCAGGGGAAAGTTGCCTCCACCAGGCTTGGGCCCCTGCTTTCTCCTGTTAATTGAGATAATGACCCAACTCCCAGGGCTGCTTGAGCTTGAAAGGGGCTTTGAGATGCTGGGATGAAAGGCAGTACAAAGCCAGTGCAAGCTGTCGGGGGAGTGGGAGGCCTGGCTCTGGGCCTCCTCCAGCCCCCGTGCTGAGTCACTTCCTCCCTCCTGCTTGCGTTTTGCCTCAGTAATCCAGAGACACTGAACTCTCCTTTCAGGACAGTTAGGGGGTGGAGTGGGGAGGTCTTCCCCCAGAGAGTGTATGTAGGACGGAGGACACAGGCCAGGCACGAAGCCCATTTCACCACAACGGGAGCCCCCACCCAGGAGGTGTGCTGGTCCCGATGCTGGTGAGGAAGCTGCTGCTGGTGAGGAAGCTGCTGCACATTATAGCGTTATGACTCTCTCTCCTCCCGCGGTCGGGAGGGTGAGGTGGCTCAGGGATGGGCATCCTTTTGTTACACTTAAACTGAGGAACAAAGGGGTGAAGAGGCTTCCCAAGGTTTCCCAGCACATCTGAGGAGAGAGCAGATCTGAAGCCTTCTGACCCCTGTGTCCTGGCCCCAGAGGCAGCCAGACCCCAAGTTACTCATTCTTTTAAATATGGGACTTTCCTATGAGCTTCCTGGCCCCATGCTCTGTGTTACCAGCAACTACGCAGGCTTTGCCTTCAAGAAATTTCTTCTCCTGGGGACACCTGGCTGGCTCAGCGGTTGAGCATCTGCCTTCGGCTCAGGACATGATCCTGGGGTCTGAGATCCAGTTCTGCATCAGGCTCCTTGCAGGGAGCTGCTTCTCCCTCTGCCTGTGTCTCTGCCTCTCTCTGTCTCTCATGAATAAATTCAACAAAATCTTTTAAAAATTTTTTCTTCTGGTCAACAAGTATCTCTTTGGTACATGGAAGGATCACTAGATACTCCAGGGTAAAGAAAAACACCCGAGGCTTGAGCAAGGGAGTGAGGTCTTCTGGAAGATCAGGGTAGAGAGGTGAGCATTGCCAGGGGCAGGATTCTGGTGTTGGCCTCTGCCCATGGCCTAGAACGCAAAGTCCTCCAGGAAAGGCTCCTCCTGCAGGCCTTCAGTTGGCCCCTGCGAGACTGAGCTCCAGGCCAGGAGGCTTGAGTCCCCTTCACCTGGGGGACCTCAACTCACACCCCCCTCCTGAGGGCCTGGGTATCCAAGTCAGCATTCCCACAGGGAGATGACAGCCAGCCCCCCCCCCACCCCCCCCCACCCCCCCCCCCCCCCCCCCCCCCGCCCTGCACCAATCCTTTATGACAGACAGACAAACAAGATATGCTTCCCGTCCTTGAAGAAGAAACTGGAGCGGGCCACCAGACCAGGAGAGGGAGGAACAGGGAACAGACATGGGCTGGCAGGGAAGGAGGTGCAGGCATGGTGCTTTGGGGGCCCAGGAGGAGGACTGCGTGAAAGCCCAGAGGGCTATTCAGTGGCACTTCAGAACCGAGGGTTCCCCTTTTTTGACATCACCCCCAGTACAAGGCCTCTGGTGACATTCCTTAAACGGGCAGGCCTGGCCTAGCTCAGATGGAGCTCTGGGTGGTTCTCCCCCTATGAACTTTCTCATCCCCAGACACCCAAAAAGTAGGGGTGACGATACCACCGGCAGCCAGTGGGTTGTGGGTTCAGAGACACCGAGTGTTAGAGCAGCCCCAGCCCAGAGCTGGTGCCTCCAGAGGACTAGTTAATCCAGGTCCTTTCCACACCTTGCTGGTTGGGAAGCAGGGGGAGGGGCTTGTGTGCTTGAGTAGGAACTCTCTAGGCAGGCCGGCAAGGGTGGTCAAAGCCCAGAACCACAGGCTGAGGGAGGTTGTGTAAGGACTTTATGGGAGGGCTTTCCAGGTGGCTGGGGCTCGGGCCTGAGGCGGGAGCTGCCTGCAGTGACCCCTCAGGTGTCCCAGGACTGGGGCAGGTCTGGAGGCTGCAGGACCCAGAAGGAGTGAATGTGAGGGAAGAAGCCCGCAAGGGGTGTGTTTTTCCTATTTTTCTGGGGCTTGGGGCTCAGGGCTCCCTCCTCCTGGCACTGGTCCTTCCTGGGGCCCCAGCTCCAGCTTGTTAGTTTTAACTGGAACAATTTCCTTTGAACTCAGCTTGAATTAGCATCACCATGGCGATGGATCCGAGTGTTCACGAGTCGACCTGGTCTTCACCCCTCAAGCAATTAACTCCAAGGAGCAAAGCTGAAGGAGGAGGAGGAAGAGAGAAGATGAAAGGGGGGAGACACCAGGAGGGAGGGGAAAGGTAACGGAGTAGGGGAGTGGGGAGACTGGAGGGGTGAAAGATGAGGAGGGGGCGGGCAGGATGCTGGCGGGAGGAAGAAGGAGCCCAGGAGGGGTAGGAGGGGGTCTCTGTGCGGCTGCTCCTCCAAAGCCCTTCCCAGGGCTGCACCTGCCTGTGGGGAAGTGGGGAAGCGGGGAAGCGGGGAAGCAGCATCCCCTCCTTCCTCGCGGAGCCTGGGAGGCAAGGTGCGCTGTTCCCACATCCTGGGCTGGGCGGAGAGCCAGCCCCTGGAGCAGTCACCCCCAGGCCGTGAGCCCCTTCCTCCTGCAGGGACCAGGCTGGTCGGAGTCAGATCAGGGCCTGGGAAGCTGAGAAACGAGGAGGGGAGGAGGGGTCGCAGATTCCACACTTACTTGCCCCGTGACCTCTGTAAATGGCAACGGGAGAGGGGTTCAGCGGGAGGACTTCCCTGGCACCCACTCTGCAGTGGTCTCTGTGAGGTCATTGCCGGCCTGCTCCTCTGCTCCCTCGCTGGTTTGGGAGCTTCGGGGTGCCATAGTCCTTGGAGAATTCCCAGACACCAGCACCATGCCTGACACATAGTAGGCAGGCACTAAGGATTTTTGCAAATAAATTGACAAGTGGATGAACTATTGGTTTGTTTGCTTTTTTTTTTAACGGATGGTAAAAGCAAAGAAAGGGGGATAGCAAACCAGAATCCTCCAGAATTTGATGGAGTTGAGATTCTCTCTTTTGTCCCACCTCCTCCAGGAAGCCCTCAGGGACTTGCCACTCCTCCTGCCACCTCCCCAGGCCCCTGCAATCATCCTCCTGGCTCATCCATCTCCCCAGCTAGGTCGGGCTCCACCAGGCCAGGGACTATACCTCATTTGCCAGCTCCTTGCGTGCTCCAAGTACTAAGTCTGCACTCTAGAAATGCCTGTGAATGCAGGGACCTGAGTATTTGTGGAACGCCTGGACCACAGCTCAGCTGTGGCCTGTGCAGGGCCAGGTGCCAGGCTTTCAGAGGCCAGTAAAGGTGATCCCTGGGTGAAACAAATGTGTAAATGGGACTGACAGTGCAGCAAGCCAAGTGAAAACCAGGGCCCCTTGGGGGTGGTGGTGATGGGGGCAAGTGTTCTGAGGACACTGGTTCCTGTCTGCTCTCCAGAGAACGGAGGGAGGGGGGTGTTCTAAAAAACACCCTTGGGGTGTTTTGGGGCCCTTGGGGACACAGAGCATTTGAAGAAAGCAAAAAATGTCTGTCTCCTCTCAAAAGGAGTCAGATGGGGGCGCCTGGGTGGCTCAGTCAGTTGAGCATCTGACTTGGGTTTGGCTCAGGTCATGATCTCGGGGTTTTGAGATGGAGCCCCGTGTTGGGCTCAGCACGGAGTCTGCTTGAGGCTCGCTCTCCCTCCCTGTGCCTCCTACTTGTGCTCTCTCTCAAATAAATAAATCTTAAAAAAAAAAAAAAAGAAAAGAAAAAGAAGTCAGGGGCACCTGGGTGGCTCAGTCAGTTGAGCATCTGCCTTCAGCTCAGGTCATGATCTCAGGGTCCTGGGATCGAGCCCCGCAAGGGGTCCCCTGCTCAGCAGGAAGCCTGCTTCCCCCTCTTGCTCTGCCTGCTTGTGCATGCTCTTTCTCTCTAAAATACAATTTTACGGAAGGGGGTGGGTGGGTTGCCCAAATGGGAAATGTGCTCTGCCAAAGGCTGCGAGGGACCTTCTGAACTGACCCGGAAAGGAGGACCCAGGTGTGGCTCTACAGCCGGCACATGTCCCTTGCGGCCTCTAGGTGTGCTCGTGTATCATGTGTATCATGCCTTCGGGCTCTCTTCCCTGGGTTGTACCCTGTCATGCCCCCCCTCCCCCGCAGCGTCGGGAGCTCAGTGGCTCAGCCGTCCAGGGCTTCTGAGCTCTGAGCGGGCTGCCTCTCTGCCAGGAATCAGCTAACAACCTGATTCTCAAGGTCTCTGGCTCTCGGCCTGGAAGGTGGGGATCGTGACAGCCTGGGGCCCCCATCAGTCCCCTTTGCTAGTCATGAGGACTGGTCGAGGCAGGGCTTTGCGAAGCACCCAGCACAGGCCCAGCGTGCTGGAGATCTCAGCTGGCCTGGCGGCCCTGTGAGTCTGGTTTCCCACACGTAAAATGGAAGTAAAATCCTTTCCTGGCACCTTCATTTCATCCACCCCCTGCCTCCCCCAAAGGAGCACCTCTCTCTCCAGGGGACCTCCCTCCATCACCATCAGTGGTCCCATCTGTCCCAGGAGCTGCCCAGCCCTCCCTCTGTCCACGGTTCTGCTCCCACCCTGCCACCCCTCCTCTCTTCTCCCAAGTCCCGCCTCGGGCCTCTCTGCCTCTCCCTCCCTCCCCTCTCCTCCTCTGCTGCTCATTATAAAAAAGAAATCTTTCTAAATACGCCAAAAATGCACTCTTCCCCCACGGACCCCAGTCTAGCACAAAGGGCTGGTTCTTTCTGGCTGCTCCATGCGGCCTCCTTCTTGCCCACTGCCTTTGAATCGTGGCCCCGTTCACATGACTGGAAGGGCTCACTGGGGATTTTCCCATGTGGCCGGTGGGGAGGAGGCTGGGAGGGCCCCCCCCCCCGCCCCCCCAGAGTTGGTGGAAGGGGTGGAGATGGCAGGCTAGGCAGGCTAGTATCTTCCCGGAGGAGTTTGGTTTATCCTGGCAGGGGCCACTGGAGGGAGGGAGGGAGGGAGGACAAACTGCTTACTTGATATCAGGAATACCTCCTGGAAACCTGAAGGATTTCGCTGGATTTGCAGGAAGGATTCAAGGTAGAAATCAGGAGGATCGTGCTGGACCAGGCTGCCACCGTGTGGAATATCAGGTCTCAAGGACAGTCGTGCAGAGGTGGCCTGTCCTCTGGGGCAGGTTGGCCTAGAGGCAGAGGAGGGGCTCCCCGATGGGAAGGGGGGTGGGTTGGGGGGGTGAGCACTGGGGTTCTGCAGGGAGTGCTGTGCTTTCTCTGCTCTGGGCTCCTCCCCACCCCACACCCCCACCCAGTGCCCAGAGGGTGAGCAGCTCCTCCCCTCCCAAGCCAGGATGACCTTGCTCAGGAAATAAAGACAACTCAAGGAAATGGGCAGAGGAGGGGGCATCCAGGGCCTGGTCACAGGGGCTCCGAGACAGGCCCCCAACTGGCTAGGTGGGGGCTGGCTCTGCCCCTGGCTGTGGCTGGAGAGGCCTTGGCCACAGCCTTCCCTGCCCTCCTGTCCCCTGTGGATTTCTGAATTTCCCACTGTCCTTCCTGCATTCTCCCTCAGCAACCTCTTCCCCTCCCCACCCCACCCCTCAGCAGCTGGGCCGCTGGAAGTCAGTCGCGTTCCTGAGTTAATCACAAACTCCTGTACTTTGCCCTTGACTCAAGGCCATCGTTAGTTTGTCCCAGGGCAATAGGGACAGCTTGCTGTGCTCTGGCTTCAATGGTGTTGGGAGAGCAAAAGGCTGGGAGAAGGAGAAGGGAACTAGTGTTTAGCAAGGCCTCCTGCTGTTGCGCACTAGTCTGGGTGCTCAGCAGATGGTGACCTCAAGAGGGTCCTACTGGTGGGGAAGAGCAATTAAATGCAAACTACAGTTTGCACTTGAGAAACTGAGGGGCAGGGGGGCGCCTGGGTGGCTCAGTTGGTTAAGCTTCTGACTCTTGGTTTTGTCTCAGGCCATGATGTCAGGAGCCTGGGATGGAGCCCCTCCTTGGGCTCTGGGCTCAGCAGGGAGTCTGCTGGAGATTTTCCTTCTGCCTTTATAGCTCCTCCTGCTTGAGTGTGCACATGTGTGCTCTCTTTTTTTTTTTCCTCTCTCTCTCTCTTAAATAAACAAATGAATAAAATTTAAAAAAAAAAAAAAACTAAGGTGCAGAAGCCTTACTTGCCTCGGAGCTCACAAATCTGAAATGAAAAAAAAAAAAAGAGAGAGAGGAAAAAAAAAATCTGAAATGAAGAATGGAGACTACCTGGAGGCTTCCAGTGGCGTTCTGAGGGGGTTTCCAACCAAGGTTAGGTTAGAAAACCCTGTGATTTTCTGTGAATATGGACAGGAAGCTGTGGGAGCAGGGAGAGAGGAGTGGGGTCTGTGTACAGCCTGCACTTGCAGGCAGAGGGAGGGCCCCAAGGGGGATTGGGAAGGCCCACGAGTTTGGACATTTCTTCGGACCTGGAGGACACCAACACTGCCCTGCGTACTGACAGGGGTGTTGAAGAGCACTCCAGGCCCGGGACACCCCACACCAGAAGCCCTGGAGCACCATGGTCCGGCTTGAGAAGATCAGGAGTTTGGGACACTGTACTGGGGAGGCCAAGTTCATGGGTCTTGTTCCCTGCCCACCCCCCAGCAAGGTGGGGCCTTAAAATGGGGCCCAGCAAAGCAAGGGGTCCTGGGGGAGCACAGTTCTGTCTTTGCTCTCTCCATACCTGCTCCCCTGGCCACCCCCAGACTGGGCATCCTGCCACTGCACCAAGCCCATCCCTCCTTCCCTCCTAGGCCCAAGTAAAGGTCCGTTTTTTTTGCTTCTTTCCACTTTCTCTTTCCCACTCACCCTCTCCCCCTTCCTCCGCCTGCTGCCCTCCCCCACCCCATCTGCCCTAAAGAGCAAATTCCTATCCTGACTGGGGAAGCTTTGCTGGAATCTGGAGGCCTGGTTTGGCTAAGGGAGAAGAGGCAGCAACTGCAGATCCAAGAGCAGGCCTGAAGGAATGAAAGGAGCAGAAGGAGGGGTCAGGGATGAGGACATATGCGGTCCTGGCGGAGGGGGGGGGGGGGAATGGATGCGGGGGATGGGGAAGGCTGGTGAGAGGAGTGGCCCCAGAACCCACAAGGCTTCTGGAGACATATAGGGTGCAGACACAAAAGAGGCATGTCAGGATAGGGGAGCCCCGGATCCCCTGTCCTGCCTGCCGTGCGGAGGGGGCCCATGGTGGTTGGGGGCACTAGCACTTGGGTCCCAGCTCAGCCCACCAGGGTGTCTGGTGTAGGCTGCACTGAGAAGCAAAAGCAGAGAAGAGGAGCTGGAGTCCCAGGAGCTGGAGGAGTCAGCAGAAAAGGCAGCGCCCCAGGGTCTCACTAGGAACGCTGGCCACTCTAACTCAGAGGGCTCACTCAGGCCGGCCACCGTCCTACATCCTCCTAGCTCTCCTCCAGGCCTCCAGAACAATCTGAAGTCCCAGCAGCAGGGCTAGCTGGTCCCTTCCACCACCAGCCCAGGTTAACCCTTGCACAGCTGGGCAGCTTCCTCCGGTTTCAGCCCCCTCTGGCACGTCCAGCGGTGGCTCCTAGCCTCCCGCACACAGTGGCCTTCCTCTGCCTGCCCAGCCAGCTCCTGGAACACTGACCCCTTCCCTGGCCCCGGTCTGCTCCTCACGGGCCCTATCTCGGGTACTCCCAAGAGCCCGACAGTCCTGCCTCTCCAGAGGCCTGAGCACTGGGACCTGGGAGGGTAGGTAGCCTGTTCCTGGCCCAGTTGGCCCTAGACTGGGGAAGTTCTCTCAAGGCTGAGAAGGTGCAAAGCATCAGAGCAGAAGGGCCTTGGCAGCCCCCCAGCACCACCCTGCCGCGTCCTTTGTGAGGAGACAACCGAGGCCCTGGGCACCCAGGGCCTGAGGACATCTCAGGCTGACCCACTGAGGAGGAGATCCTAGGTGCCCAGAGCCAAAGAGGAGGTGAGGGGCAGCCTCTATCAAGGAAGGAGCAGAGGATGGGGAAGGACAGGGGCATTCCCAGGCTCTCCTGAAAGTACCTGGCTCTTCCAGGGGAAGGCGGGCTTATCCTGTTACCTGATGGGGCAGGTGTTGCCTGAAGCTGAGGCCGGCCCAGGGTGGGTTTCCGTAGGAGGCTGAAGGTGAATCACACCTTCTGTGTGCATTGCCTGTCCACATGTGGGGATGCTGAATCAGCGTCGTTGGCAGATAGAGGCGTTGCACATGTGTGACAGGTCCCAGGGTGCCAGCCCTGTGTGTGTAAGTGGGTCCCCATACCCCAAGGAGCTATGCTCCAGGTTACTCCTGGAATGTGCTGGCACACCTGTGTGCTCGTGCGTCCTGGACCTCGTATGTTACCGGGAAGTTGGGTCCCCAAGTGTGGGTGCCTGCAGACCGGGACCAGCAAAGGGCTCTCTACCTGAACAAGAACTCACTGCTGCGTGACAGTCGTGCAGAGATAGGGAAGCCCCTGTGTGCTATGAATTCCAGAAAACTCCAGTTCCTGAGTTTCCAGCTGCCCCAGCTAAACTGTGCACAGATGTGTGCTGCTCTGCTGAAGCCATAAACAGACCTCCCAGGATTTTTCCAGAGGAAACAGAAATATTTTGGTGTCTGCTCTGGGCAGTAGGATAGGGAGTGGGGACGGTGCTGAAGAGAGGGCTTCAAAACGAAGGGATCATAAATCAAAGGAAAGCTGAAGCGGCAAGGGTGTCATCCAAAAGGCCCACAGAGAGGGGAGGCTCTGGTGGCTGCTAATCCTTTATAAAGCCCCAACTACCACCCAGGAGAGTAAAGTCCCAGCTGCCAGGGACCCCAAGAGCCCAGACCACTGGTGCCCCACCTCTCCAGGGCCCTCTCTCTGTAAGGGTGCAGAGGACCTCTCGGGGCCCTGGGCAAGTGTCCCACTGCCTTCTGGAAGATCACAGGAGCACACCTCCATACCCTCCACAGCACACGTGGCACATACGCACCCGCACCAGCCATGCGCTGTCACCCACGCACCCAACCACACACGCATCCTATGCCAATATTTCAGACACAGTCACAGATACCACACAAAGACTCCCGCTGCGCACAGACTCAACAATACGATCCAGCAAAGTGCACCCCCACCTCCCCCATGCAGCGATCCCACACACCCAGCCCCTACTCTTCGTCAAAATACAGAGACAGGAAAAATTTCCCCCACTCCCATGCGTAGTTCCAGACCTTTCCAAGCCAAGGAATAGGCATGATACTCTTAGGCTCCTTGTCAAAGCAAACTATTTAAAAGTTTAAAAGAATTTGAATTGTTCCTGTTGGAGAATTACTTGGATTGGTTTAAATCCTCCACCCCAACACTGACCCTGGGATGAAATTTCTCATTTAACGATGCCCCCCCCCCTTTCCAGGAGACCAAAGTGGCTCTCTTCTCAGCCTATGACCTGGGGCTGGGCGCCCTGTGTGCTCTGGGCTCTGAGGTAGGAGAGCTCATTGTGCATTTTCCCAGCAGTTACTCTGCCCCTGGCATGTGCTGGGCAAGCGAAAGGCATAGAGCTGGAGATGATTTCTCTACCCTAGGGGAGCTTAGAGCTCAGCTGCCCGAGGGGACTCGGACTGTCTGAAAGCCACTGTGTGCGCTTCCAGATTGCAGATAAAGTCTGGAGGTGAATGTGGGCGGGCCTTCTGGGAGGTACTTACCTATGCAGGTCCTGGGGGTGGGGTGAAGAATTCAGCATCATTCCCACCACCCCGCATCACCCTTTTCGCTGAACTCACAGCACTTACCTGAATTTACCTGGCTTCTTTGAATATCTGCTTTTATCTGGCTCTACCCCGTCATGTAAGATAAGTGAAAGGAAGTCCACTGCAATTAGAACAGGGTCTGGAGCCAGCTGGAGCTCTTTATTTATTTTTTTAAAATTTCCTTTGCCTATTTTTTTTTTTAAGATTTTACTTATTTATTCGTGAGAGACACACACAGAGAGGGAGGCAGAGACCCAGGCAGAGGGAGAAGCAGGCTCCATGCAGGGAGCCCGATGCAGGACTCGATCCCTGGTCTCCAGGATCATGCCCTAGGCTGAAGGTGGCGCTAAACCACTGAGCCACCCAGGCTCCCCTGGAGCTCTTTAAATAGTGGAAGGAATGGGACACCTGGGTGGCTCAGTGGTGCAGTGTCTGCCTTAGGCTCAGATTGTGATCCCAGAGTCCCAGGATGGAGTCCCATGTTGGGCTCCCTGCAGTGAGCCTGCTTCTCCCTCTGCCTATGTCTCTGCCTCTCTCTCTGTGTCTCTCATGAGTAAATAAATAAAATATAAATAAAATATAAATAATAAATAAATAAATAAATAAATAAATAAATAAATAGTGGAAAGAAGGTAGAAAGGGAGGAAGAGAATCAACCTGGCAGGTCCAGGAAGATGGGGCCAAGCTTTGAGGGCCAAGGTGAGGAATGAGGCGCCTGAGCACAACCCTAGTGGAGAACCACTGGGTTTGCAAGCAGGACACTGATGAGAACAGACCCACAGGCCCCTGGGCCAGCTACTGAAAGTGCAAAATTCCTTTGACTGTGCAGCTTCTGGGTTTTAGAGGCAGCTCACTGGTAGGTAAGCTATATAGTAACAGGATTCCAGTATATGACCTTAGCACTAGTTTGTACACAGACCTATTATGGCATTATGGCTGATGGTGTAGGGGTGGGCCAGACAGACCAGATCATCAATAAATAAGACAAGCTCAGATAATCTTCTCTCTCTTAGCTCCTGAGACCAGGCAACAAGAACCAATCTTAGAGGGGGGCAGGTTATAAGGCAAAAGTCTTATCTTGGAGAAAACACATTTATACGGAGCAGCCACTTGGGTGCCTTTATCTAGAGCACACGAGGAGTAGGGGTGCATGTGCCCAAAAAGGAAGTGTGTTAATCACTCACCCTGTCCTGGGAAGTTCTGAGTAGAGACTAAGCCAGTGCCCAGGGCTCACTGCTGCTAGGGAATAGCTCCCTCAAGTTCAGGGCTGAAGGGTAGGTGGGAGCTGAAAGAGAAGCCCTTGTGAGCTAGCTACCTGCCCGCTTTCCCGCTTTCCCAAGGTAGGGACGGTTTTCTTTTGTAAAATTTGTCCTGTTGGAGGGAGGGTTTTTAAAAAAAGATTTTATTTATTTATTCATGAGAGACACAGAGAGAGAGAGAGAGGGGAGCAGAGATACAGGCAGAGGGAGAAGCAGCCTCCATGCAGGGAGCCCTATGTGGGACTCGATCCCGGGACTCCAGGATCACGCCCTGGGCTGAAGGCGGCGCTAAACCACTGAGCCCCCCGGGGATCCCTGGAGGGAGGTTTTATGTCAGCCAACACCACCGAGAGAGGCCTGGAGGTGCGGGTGGGCACTCCCCGGCATCCAGCACATTAGCCTACTGTGTGGTGTGTGCCAAGCTCCCTGATACCACCCCTCACACCCCAGCTGGAGCCCTCTGAAGACTCCCAGTCCTAGAGCAGGGAGCTCCGGGACCCACAGAGAGGCTGCAGGGGGAGGCAGAGGCCTGGCCGTGGGCCAGAGGCGGGATCCTGCCTTCTGGTCTTACCTCCCAGGACACCTACCAGAGCAGAGCATCTGGTATCTGCTGCAGCCAGGTGGAGTCGGGTGCCCTGGGGCTCCAGGATGGAGGGTTAGAGCAGCAGAAGGGACCCCATCGGAGAGACGGAGTGGTGGGGGGGCACAAGCTGTGGACTCTGAGAACCGAACACCAGCCCCGCCTCTGCCGCTGGCCAGCTCTGCTTCATTGGGCAGGTCACTCTCACTTTCTGCACCCCAGTGTCCGCATCTGTGAAAAGGAGCCAACCATCACCAGACTGCCTGCTTCAGAGGGAAGCCACGGGGATCAGATAAGGCAGGAGACAGGAGTTTGTGAGCACACCTGGGGAAGGTGCCATTCCCTCCTCCTTTCCTGGAGGCAGGGAAGTGGCAGCGGCAGGAAATAGAACCCCCCCCCCCCACTCTTGTTTCCCTGACTGCTGGGCCTGAGTTCCAGCCCCATCGCTCCAGCTAGGAGCTAGGTAGCCAGGAACCAGACATCTCTGCTCTCCGGGCCTTAGGGGTCTCATCTTTAACCTAGGAGATGGGAAGTGGCTGATGCTGAGTGATCGCTAAGCTCCGTACTTGCTCCCCAGTGGCTCCATCCCCAGACTCCAGGGTCTGAATATCTCCTCTGTCCCATTTGAACCCTCAGCTGAAAGGAGGCTGGGGAAGAGGGGGGACTGGGCTCCCTGTGAACCCTCCGCCTGGCTGGCAGCTGAGAATGGCTGTAGATGGGCACACAGCATGGGACTCACCAAGTGCCAGGAAGAGCAAAGGACCCAAATTGAGCCTACAATCACTCCTTATACAGAAGGGTGGCGAGGGGCTGGGGGTGCCACAAGGGAGGCTCATGTACCCCCCTGGCTCCTCATCCTTTTTTCTGCAGGGCCTTCCATGTCATTCATGCACCTGCTTCGGCAGCAACCCTTTGTAGAGCTGCTGCTATGTGCCGCGCACCATTCCAGGGGTTGGGAATCCAGAAGTGTGTTCACAGCCTTGTGGGGGGTGTGGGGGGACGAGAGAGGTGGTAAACAGATGGCTCCACCCGGCGTGAGCAGCGCTGGGAGAGCGGCCTGCACCCAGGAGGCAGACCTGCGCCCAGCCAAGGAGGACAACTCTCTCCTTCAACACACCAGTCAGCTTGCAGAGATGATAGGAAATACAGAAATTGCTCAGTGCCCCACAGCTTAGGGGGTGGTAAAGGAAAAAAAACGCCCAAGAGAAAGGTTACCGGGTGGGATAATTAATGTTTTGCTAAGAAGGAAAAATATTAGTGTGTGTTGCTCAGCATGCAAACACCTCAACTAACAAACCACTCAGAGAAAACAAGTAGAACCACAGGATTTTTCTCACAAAGACTTTTTTTTTATAAAGGAAAGAAAAAGACAGCAGTCACAGATGTACCTCCTTTGTGGCTGAAAGAACATTCCCCACCTGGTGAGGAAAGCAGGGCCCAGCCCTGGAAAGAGACTTGCTGCTGTTCTCTTCTGGGGGAAGGCCTATCGCAGGCAAACCCCGCTCCCCAGCCCCTGACCCGGGCCTGCCATTTCATTTCAAGGTACTCAGTCTCAGTTCCGGAGGTGAGGGGTGCTTTGCTGGGTACGAGAGGGAACAGAGATCTCTAACTCCCGAGGGTGTATACAGCAGGTGCTACTTTCAGACACCTGCTCCTTAACCTTGATGGGGAAGGTTACGTTGCCTACAGCTCAGGTTCACAGTTGAAGGACCTGATGAATAGGAAAAAACACAAAGTTACGTTTGTTTCTACCAATGTGAACTGATAAATATGTATTCAGAATCTTCAGGGGGATAAGGCAGCTCAAATGAGCCTCTTTCCAAATTGATGCCACAGCTTGACAGAGGATGGCAATTCATGCTAAGAAAACCCACCAGAACCAGGGTCAGGTCTGCTGCTCTTCCCCTTGTGCCATTTCAGGCCATCACCCCTCAGGGGGACGGCTCTCCAACTGGACCCAGGCCTCAAGAGACAAAAGTTCAGGAAGGGGCCTCTTCCCGCTGTCATCTCCAGAATGTTCAGGGCGCTGGGGCCTAAGGGAAAATCTGTAAGACAGGAGGGGGAGTCATCACTGCAGGTGGCAAAGTGACCTTGAACTCCCCCTTCCCTCCCTGACTACAACCAGATCTGGCCCCAGGGTCCAGGCAGGGGGCAAGTCCTCAGCTCTGTGAGGGCCAGAGATGCTCAGGCTCCCCTTCCCCTCACTGGGACAGGGTCATCCGGCTCTTGCCAACCAGCTGGAGCATGGGTGACCTTCATGTGCCCTGGGGAGATGCAGAGCCAGCAGTCCCCACCACACAGGGCCCTAGGGAGGAGATTCGGGGTTTGCCGCTGTGGCCACCGCTGGCCCAGGCTGGAGGTGTTTGCGGCTCTGGCTCCAGGATCCGTGGCCAGCCTGAGGTCTCCTTCCACCCGAGCTGCCTGCTGCCCCCTTGGCCGCCAGAGACCAACACATGTGGCCACTGTTCCCCGCCCCCTTGCGTCCCCCACCTGCACCTGACTCATGAGCGCCCCTCCCATGGGTGCTCACATCCCTGCCTGAACATGGTCTTAAACCCCACAGGTCAGGGTCAAGGGTCTCCCCCACTTCCCATGCAGTGGGAAGAGGGCATCCTCAAAGTCACCGTGGATCTGGGTGAGAGTCCCAGCTTTGCCAGATACGACTTGGTCTGGACTTCTTTAACCTTTCCTCAATGATTAAAAACCAAAAATGTTTATTTCATAGATTTATTAAATGAAACAATGTAGAAAGAAAGAAGGAAAGAAAGAAAGAAGGAAAGAAAGAAAGAAAGAAAGAAAGAAAGAAAGAAAGAGCATCCCGCTGATGTTAGCTCCCTTCTTCTGCCTGAAGTTCCCAGGATATGCATCTCAGAAATACTGGGGTGCTGCTGGGATGACCGCCCCCCACCCCATGTGGGGACAGAAGGAAGTGGGACTGGGCCGGCCTACCAGCGGGGCCTTCTGGAGCTGAGTGGCCTGCAGAGATGTCCCACCCGTGGCAAGGGGGTCAGCCTCATACTCCACGTCAACCTGTCTTTAGATGGGAACTATCCCCCCCTGCCCCCCACCCCACTTCGGGAGGAGTCCTAACCTTCGGCCACACAGCTCCCTCCAGCTGAGATGGTTCTGCAGGCCCAGAGCTGTGAGCCTCCCAACCAGGGCCTCCAGCCTGGAGGGGGGCTCTGGGCCCTGCACCCCAGCACCCACGACTACAGACTACAGCCTCCCACCTCTCTCTTCCTACCCCGAGCCTAACATCAGTTTCCAAGAGGGAGTTAAATTCCCTTGTAGGAGAGAAGCCGAATGGGAATGAGCAGCCGGCCATTCCTGCTGGGGCCCAATTCTTACTTAGATGTGCTGCTTTGGGCAAGTTCTTTCATTTCTTTTTACTCCCATTTTTCTCATTTTTACTTTTTCAAAGGTTTATTTATTGATCTCAGGGCCCTGGGATCGATCCCCACATTGGGCTCCCTGCTCAGCTGGGAGCCTGCTTCTCCCTCTCCTTCTGCTTGTGCTCTCTGTCACTATCTCTGTCTCTGTCTCTCTCTCTCAAATAAATAAATCTTTAAAAAAAAAAAAAACCCAAAAAACAAAGATTGATTGATTTGAAGGAAGGAGGGGCAGAGGCAGAGGGAGGGAGAGAATCACCAGCAGACTCCCTACTGAGTGCAGAGCCTGACACAGGGCTCTATCCCAGACCCCAAGACCATGACCTGAGCCGAAATCAAGGGTCAGATGCTCAACTGACTGAGCCACCCATGTGCCTCGTACCCTCATATTTGTCATTTTTTTAAAAGATTTTATTTATTTATTCATGAGAGACACAGAGAGAGAGGCAGACACATAGGCAGAGGGAGAAGCAGGCTCCTCTTGGGACTCGATCCCAGGACCCCGGGATCACAACCTGAGCCGAAGGCAGACACTCAACCACTGAGGTGCCCCATATTTGTTATTTTTAAATTGGATCTAATAACCTCTCTGCCTTCCTCTTGGGGTTGTGGGAAGCACAAAATACTGTAATGCAAATGGTGGAGTGCTGTGAAAGCTGCAGCACTAGGGTCGCATTGTGAGCACACACACCATAAATTCAAAGTCAGCCCCTATTCCAGTAATTCTTTCTTGTGCCCCCACGAGTTCATCCCTTCCTGTTGCAGGCCGTGTGTCATTTCGTGGGGGTGAGGAAAATGGATCACCATAGCCACGGCACCCCCAGAGGGCCTGGAAGCCACTAATTGCAGGATGGGAAGTGGGGTTGGTGAGCAGGCAGCAGGTCCTGAGCCCCTGGACACTGTCCCTGGAGGGGGGTTTGGCCTCGGGCCTGGCTTTTTCAAGAGATTGAAGAACAGTACAGGGGTGCCCAGAAAGGAGATGGCAGGTGCGGGGCATTGGGGTGCTTCTCGTGAGCCAGGCTTTGCATGTGGGTGAGTCGGGTCCTGCTGGTGAAGCTGGCGGCCCTCCTGGCCCTCCCTCACCTCACCCCTGCTCCTGACCCTCAGGAAGTCTGGGCGGCCACATTCACCCACCATCAGCCTCCCTCCCTGGCAGTGAGATGTGCCCCAGAAGCACCTTTAAATCAGCAGGGCCGCCTGTGCCCGCTCTGCGTCCCGCTGGCCCCCTGCAGACGTGAATCCCCCTTCCTTCCCCAAGCCCAGCGTCATTTCTGGGTGTTTCGGGAGCCTGACTGTCCCGCCTTTCCTTTCAACTTATCATCATACTAAACGGCTCTTCTAGACCATTCCACCCAATTTAATTCCTGCTTTTTTCTCTCTCCCCCCCCACCCCCCCTTGTCACTAACCTCTTTTTTTGGTGGGAAGGAGTGAGTGAGGCCCTCAGGAAGTTGAATTTGCAACCCCAGTGTGCTCTGCGGCCGGGGAGCTCTCAGAAGGCTCAGAACACATGTTCCACTGGAGGACCCAGGCCAGCTCCGTGAGCACCTGTGGATGCTGGCCTCTGAGGCTCCCAGGTGACTCGGAAGCATGTGCAGTGGCATCTTGGAGTTGGCCTCACCTTCCCATTCACCTGAGCAGCAGTAACAGGAAAGGGAGCCTGAATTCTGGCAAGACCCTTCTCGCCAGCAACGTCCGCGTCACCTGAGAACTGATTAGAAATGCCCTTCTTGGACCCCACCTCGGACCTGCTGAAACAGAACTCTGGCAAGAGCCCCCTCACCCCCTCTGTCATTTCACAGGCCCTCCAGGTCATTCTGATGCCCGTGAAAGAGGAGCATGCAGGAATTCCCCAGCCCACTCTTTCTCCTTCACTCAACCTTCAGGTGAGCCTGATGGCCTTGATCCTTCCTCAGAATGGAGCACCCCCCCACCCCACCCCCACTCCCCTGTCTATAGAGCAGAGGTTGAATGTGACCTCCCAGCAGAGTGTACCGTGTGGGTGGGGAGGAGGGAGTCCAGAAGGATTCCAGAGGAAGGTTCTGGAATGACGCCCATTATTCATAGAGACCCTGAGGCCTGAGCCCTACAGACCCCAGGGCAAAGGCGTGATGCTTCTACTGTACGCAGTACCATCCAAGCCAGAGTCAACCTCTTAACAACTACTTCATATCCCAGGGAAAAAAACCCAAAGCCTTGGGAGAAAAACAACAAAGACAACAACAATACAAAATTAGTAACTTGCCCAAGGGGTCTCAGCAAATTACTGGCTGAACCAGACTCAGGCAGCAGGGAATGGATCTGAAAGAAATACCAGCCTCTGGGGTTACAGGGATTTGTGGATTCTTTTAGTCATTCGACAAACAGCACCTTCAGACAGCCACACACTGCCACGGGTTTACCTACACCAAGCCCCTGTGGTATGATGACTGTTTCCATTTTTCTGCCGAAAAGCATAGGCTTCCAAAGGTACCCTCGCCCACCCCCCCAAGACCTACAGCAAGTCGCTGGGTCAGGATTTGAAGCCCGGTGGCCAGCTCTAAGCCCAGTGTTTGGCCACCAGCTTATCTTTCCCATGAAATAATTCTTTTTTTTTTTTAACCCATGAAATAATTCTAACAGCTAATGCCAGCTGCTCCTCTTACCATCGAGAAAGCCCGTGAACAGTGATCTGTCCCCAACAGTGTCCCCCCCCCCCACCCCTGCAGGGACATAAGCCACCTCTGCTGCCAGCACCAGCCTCAGCCCGAGAATGTGCAGAAAGGGCAGAGGAGAAAAAAACAGAGGGAGGGCTTTGGCTGTGCCCTTGGCTAGATTTGAGCCTGCCTCAAGACCTCCACCTCACTCCCTGAACCTGGAGCCCCTCCCCACCCCCATTTCAGTGGAGGCCGTGGGCAGGGCCCCACCATTAGTTGCAGACACCACGTCTCCTCTGTTTATGGGGTTTTCTCTTTGCTTCTGTGGTTCTCCCTGGATGAATGCCCCCTTCCCCTGATTTACAGCATCTTCTTGCGGTGGGGTTGATGTCACTTTAATGAGAGTTACAGCTGCCTTCAACTGTGAGTGCCACATTCTAATTTACTGTCTGGTCTCCAGGAGCCCAGCAGGACTTCTCTGGTGGGGAGGAGTGGCCTTGCTCCCTGGCCTAGGGAGTGGGGTGGAGGCCCCCTCCCCACCCCCCCAGGGACTTGGCGTCTCCCCGTCTCCCCGTCTCCCCGTCTCCCCGTTGTGCCTGCAGACTGCCAGCCCCAGCTCTGAACCAGGGCTTCTGGCCCCTTGGCAAAGCCTGAGCAACAGGGAATGGTCAGAATCCGGACCACAGGGAGGGACAGGGGCCTTGTGCAGGCTTTACCCCAACACCAGAGGTTTGGGAAAAGAGATGTCTCAGCTCTCCGACCCCTTCCTCCCCTCCCCACCGTGAGAACGAAAGTTCTGAACTGGAGAAGGGTGGGGGTGCACAGAAGAAGGTGGAGGCCTTCACAGAAAGCCTGTTGTTCCCTAGTTGAATCCAGATGTGGACGGCAGGGTGGGGGGAGGAGGTGGGAGGGTGTGCTGGAGGCTGCCTGGGGGAGGAGAGGCGAGGAGGAGGGGAAACCGGGGAGCAAGAGTGCCCCTGAGATGCCCTGGAATTATTTCTGGATTTCAGTGCCTCTCATTGGGGTCTCTGAGCGTCACTCCAAACTGGCCTGCATAGTCCCTAATGAATAAATATGGGGCAATGTTGCCAGAGGCTCAAACACCTACAGAAAAACTGCTGGGCCGGCACTCACCAGGTAGCTCTCCCTGTGCAGCCAAGACCTTCGGCTCCATGGACTTTCCCCTCTGCTCACACCTCTGCCCCCTGCCCGGCTGTGGAGGTGAATGCCCGGCCCTGACCAGGAGGCAGGGGTGTGGAGTGGGAGCACAGGGCACTGAATGCGGCACTTCATTTAGTTCTCACCACGACCTGATGATATAGGAATTATTACACCCATTTCACTGATGACAAACCGGGGCTCTAAGTCTCAGCGGTTGCTCACTTACCCAAAGTCCCACAGCTAGAAAGTGGTAGAGGCACAGCTCAAACTTGGGGCTGCCTCTACTGTCCCTGCTGTACGACCCATCCCGGGGCTGCAGCATTTGCCTACAGAGGCTGGCCAACACCATCAACTATCCAGAGACACCCCCGCCCCCCCCCCCCCCAGTTTCTAGAAATCTGGTGTCAGTTCCAAGTTACCCCAGAGTCACGCTGGAGACAGGCTCCTGGGGCAAGACCCTGGCCCTGTATATATGATGCCCCAGCTGCTTAACCCACCCTCACACTCTTCCGGGAGGCAGGAGGCGTCTCCCCAGCAGGGAGACCAACTCTGTCCTAGGGGGCACAGGATGTTGATTGTCCTATAGGTTCTTGACCCTGAAGAGGGGAAGGACCTGTCCCTGCCCTACCCCACCGCCCTGTGGCGGCACCCTTTGCAGGAATAGGAAGTGCATGATCACGTCCAAAGTCACAGCTAAGAGAGGGATCTAAAGGCCACAGCAGTATGGACATCTCCCTCTGCCAGCCCGTCTGTGGGACCCAACAGAGAGTGAACGCCTGGCTGTGGGCAAGAGGCCGTGGCTAGGGTGGGAACCCAGAGGGCTGTGAGTATGGAAGCCCTGGAATGCAAGAGCAGGGGCTCAGACTTCAGAGTCAGATGGCTCGGGTTGAGCCCCCTTGTGACCTTGGACTAGCTATTTGACCTTGGACAGAACACTGTATCTCACTGTGTTCCTCTGTAAAAGTGGGGATGTCTTAGTACCTATCTCCTGGAGTACAAGTGGGTATTAAGTGGGATGCCACATGTAAAGCCTCTGGGCCAGTGCCTGCCATGTGGAGTGCTCAAGAAATGTTAGCTGTTAGGGCCACCTGGGTGGCTCAGTGGTTGGGCGTCTGCCTTTGGCTCAGGGTGTGATCCTGGAGTCCCAGGATCCAGTCCCATGTTGGGCTCCCTGCGTGGAGTCTGCTTCTCTTTCTGCCTGTGTCTCTGCCTGTCTGTATGTGTCTCTCATTAATAAATACATAAAATCTTTAAAAAAATTATATTGTTCTAGATCCCATTTCCCATGCCACTGCCAAAGCCAGTCCCAGTCTCCTTATGCTTGCTTGGGAGGAAAGATCCTTTTGGATTGAAACCATTCAGTTTCTCCAGGACTCCCCAAACCTCTCATTCCAGGGACCCAAGGGACCATGGAGGCATTAATTAGCAAAGCCTCAGGACAGGCCCGGGCGGCGAGGGAGCCTTGTTGACGTTAATTGGTACTATCAGATCTTTGCCCAGCGAGGACGGAGCAGTGCAGGCTGAGACAGGGTCTCTGCCGTTGGGGTTCACAATCTGCCTGAGACTGCACCCCTGGTACTCAGGCTGTGGTGGGCGGATAGGGTGGGCAGCTCTTCCCTCCCTCTCCCTCACAGGGCTGGCAGGGGAAGGAGGGCAAGGGGAACAAAGGAAGAGGGAAGGTTGGGACCATGTTTTCAGGCCAACCAACACTCTTTGAGTGCAGGCACAGTGCCGGGACCTCAGGCGTACCAATGGCAAGGGCTAGGAAAGATGCCAGGATCTAGCAATGGCTCTCAACTTGTTTAATGAGCCCAGGAAGCCTGTTTAAAATGCACAGTCCCAGGCAATGCCCTCAGTGGCCCAGGTGCAGGGGTCTATATTTTTAACCCAAAGGATTCTAATGAGGCTGGTCTATAGGAACACACTTTATAGACATCAGAACACTAATGTTCAGTATTAGTGCAAAGCCAAGCACATTGTAGGTAATGGTAAATGCTGACTGATGGAATGAATGAATGAGCCAAATAGAAAGACTATGAATGGTTCTGTTGGGTCTAAGCCAAAGGTCTGCCCTCCCCTAGGAATTCCCTCCCTCAGGGAAGAGGTGGATTCTTCATCTCTGGTTCACTCCCTTTTGTGGTTGGGACCAGACTTTTCCCACTCAAGTTGCAAGTTGCTAAGTTCAAAGAAAGGTTCTAGAACACACTCTCCCATCTCAAATCTATCCGGAGACATAAGGGATCCCCGATGATTCTAATTCCAGAGAAGTATGAACACACAGGTTTGCTTCTAATTTCCAGAGCTCCCGACCCTGAAGTTACCCAAGGTAAGGATCCCTGCTGGGATGTCCTTTGATCTGTGACTCATTGTTGACAGCAGGGACAAAGGGGAGGGGAGGACCAGGTGGAGGGTCTGGGCCAAAGCTGGGAGTGGCCAGGGCTCTTGCCCAGGAAGCCAGGGTTTGGCTTGGGTTTCTTGGCTCCCTTGTCCTTCTCCAGGGGAGCTCAGGTGTCACTTGGGCAGCAGGTTCGAGCTGGGGGTCTGAGGGACAGGAAGCAGCAGAGGTGACCCCAGAGGGTTACAAAGTGACACTCCACACTCACTCCAGGACCAGAGGACAAGGAAGGCAGCAAAGGAAGGGGAGAGTAAAAAGCTCTACTGGACTCCATTTGGGGTAGGCACTGGGCTCCTGGCACACCACCTTACATGCTGGCACTGCTACAGACGCTGTTGTAAAAATTAATATCCCTATTTTATACAGGAGGGAGCATACTACATGCGGGCAGGCCCAGTATTGGCCCAGTTGCACACAGCCAGTAGATGGTAGGGCCGAGATTTCAGGTTCAGACCCCACAAACACTAAAGCTGGGATTACACTCACACACCCCCAATCTAGGGGACTGGGACAGGCTCAAACTGCAAACCCACTGGTTGCTAGGGGGGACAGTTTTGGTTCTCTGTCCTCCTCTGTTGCCACAAGTCCTTCTGCATGTCTACTTCTGTTATTTGCAGGAAGTGATAGAGAAGATAGAGAAGTTCCTCGTGGGCTGTGAGAGCCAGATCCTTCCCCTCTGCCCTCACCCTGATGGCCCGGCCCCTCTCACCTCAACCCCACCCAGGGTCTTGGGTTTAAAAGCTGCTCTGGTCTTCTCTGACTCTTCAAGACCATGGGAGCCAGCCACAAGGACAGAGAGGGGCTTTCAGGCCTCCCAGCTTCTAGGAGGCAGAAAATAGTTAAAACAAACAAACAAACACCTAAGAACTGTGTAGCTGATACAGACACAGAGACATTTAGAAGGGACAGGAGGCAGAGCCCAAAGCCCAAGACCTTGGAGTTAGACTTGGGCTGTAGGTCTGGCCCCACTCCTTTCTGGCATGACCTTGGGCAAGTGTCTTCACTTCTCTGAGTGTCAATTTCCTCCCCTATTAAATGAGTAATAATAACTGCCTCCCAGAGGTATTAGAAGAATTAAGTAAGCAGATGAACCCAGAGACCCCAGGCTCCCAGCAAGCAACCTGTGCACAGTCATGCACGCAGCTTTTCATTGCTTCATTTTTAATCAGTAGGGTATTGGGCTGGGGGGGAGGGAAGTACTTTGAAATTCCAAATAAGAAACATATATAATAAGGAATAATTTTTATAAGCTGGGGTCGAGTGGACTCTCTTCTCATTTGTAAAATGGAAATCATAGTAGTACCTACCTCAGAGGGTTGCTTGGGTTTTCATGAGAATTCACAAAAAGCCCAGGACATTGTTCAGCAGAATACTAGCATATGGAAATGATTCATGATTCCTGTTACGCATCACACTCTCCTGATTTGCACAGGGACACCCTATACAGGCAAGAAAAACTGTCCACCCTTCTGAGAACAAAGTGGAAAGCTTAAATTCAAGGAGATTTGTATTGTGCATTGGATAGAACTTTCTATCCAAGTTGCAGCTTGTGTGTAATTAAGTCCCCTCTGGACATTCTGGGGTCTTTTCCCTTCACAGACATGAAAAGAGAAACGGAACACTCTGTCTCAGGGGCTGCTAGATAGGACCCTGGCTAGAGGCCAGACTTCAAGTTTATGTCCAGTGAGCCAACCTTTGCAAAATGCATTGTTATTATTCATATTATATCGATGCGTATATGAATCATATTCTGATCTACTTCTAAATCTATTCTGCAAGATAATATAGTATAAAAATAATAACAAATGACTAGAGTGAGCTATCAACTGTTTAGACCATGGCATGTTCTAGAACTATTAGAAATAGCATGTGACCCAAGTCAATATATGAATATCCTCGTATGAAGTAATGCTGAGAAAAACAGAATAGGAAATAGCATAAAGTGTTAACTTCATAAAAGCCGCAAAAGCTCAAAAGAGTATTTAGAATGAATATCAATCAGGTTTTATTTTCTCTCTAGCCTAAGGCCATTATATGCATTTTAAAAATATATATGGCATGGGATGATAGGTGAGTTTAAGGTAGTGGAAATACTCGTTTAATACTGTAATGGTGGATACATGTTATTATGCATTTGTCAAAACCCATGGAATGTATGACACAAAGCATAAGCCATAACGTGAACTATAGACTGATGATAATGATGTGTCAGGACAGGGTCATGATTGTCACAAAAGCCTCTTTACTTTGTATTTGCTTTTAAAGTTGTATTTGTTCACCTACCAGTGTTTATGAAATCCTATTTCTTGGGATGCTTTTTATATAATAAAATACCCTCATTTTTTTCTCGTGGGGGACATTGATAATGCAGGAAGCTGTGTGTATGCTGGGGCAAGGGATAGATGATACGGGGTGGGGGGGGTGCTCTATTTTCTTTTGCTTTTTTAAAGTGGGCTCCATCCCCCACATAGAGCCCAACTTGGGTCCTGAACTCATGACCCTGTGATTAAGAACCTAAGTTGATGAGGTGGCTGGGTGGCTCAGTCAAAGTGTCCAACTCTTGATCTCGGCTGAGGTCCCGATCTCAGGGTTGTGAGTTCAAGTCTCATGGTGGGCTCCACACAGGGTATGTGGAGTTACTTTAAAAAAAAAAAAAAAAGAAGAAGAAGACCCGAGCTGATATCAAGAGTCAGACCCTTAACCAACTGAGCCAGCCAGGTGCCCCAGAAGAGTGCTCAATTTTCTACTCAATTTTGCTACCTAAATCACTTGGAAAAAAACAGAATCTTTTTTTTTTTTAATTTTTATTTATTTATGATAGTCACACAGAGAGAGAGAGAGAGAGAGAGAGGCAAAGACACAGGCAGAGGGAGAAGCAGGCTCCATGCACCGGGAGCCCGACGTGGGATTCGATCCCGGGTCTCCAGGATCGCGCCCTGGGCCAAAGGCAGGCGCCAAACCGCTGCGCCACCCAGGGATCCCCAAAAAACAGAATCTATTAAAACAATCTAAAGCTCTGTTGGGATATGAATTGCTAATGCACTAAACGTACATATTATCATACTGTTTTCCCATCAATAAGCATGCTATCTTTCCATTTGTTCAGAAATGTAAAAGTAAATCTTAGAAACAAGAAGTCATGACAGTGATGGTGGTTCTGAGTTTCTGGTTTCGAAGAAAGGGTGTCCCCTTTTCCATCAGATAATGAAGAGATATGATCCCCACCTTTGACCCCCTACTGGGACCTGCCCCCCCACCCCACCCCGGGTAACCCTAGGCCCTTCCTAGGCCATCCTGTCAAAGCCCTGATGATACCATCGGCCAGATGGGAGCCGGAGTACATGGAGATGCTACCCAACAGCAATAGTGACAGGCAAAGCTGATAACTCTGGTCTGAAATGGCCTTTGTCCAGGCCCAACCTTCTCACACTCAGCTTCCTGATGAGCTAGCAGGACTTCTCATCCCAAGCCATAATGTGTTCATGCACTTTGTAAGAGCAGTAAGGAGCTAGGCTTAAAAGTCCAACCAATTTTTTTTAAGTAATTAATTTTCCTCAGGGTTTTCCATAAAAGAAAGAATATTTAGCCATGAAAAATATAATAAATGCAAGGCACACAACTCTGCCTGGCTCCCTCTTCTTGCTGCAAGCATACTCAGATCTCTGCTGGAGCTGAGGGTGTGGTTCCACAGAGTAGAGACAAGGCCCCCTCTTCTCTAAGGTCTCGGAGTGCATGCCTTGGTGATGGAATCATTGGGGCATGAGGAGATGGGATGCCCTCAGGGACACACACGTGTCTGCTATGATCTATACTATACTCTGTGCTTCTTGTGGTTTTCCACGGGTGGGGAGTACTACTGGCATGTACAAATGGCCTAAGGTCTTCTGTTTTGATGAGGAGGCCCAGCCTATTACCTGGAGGGCCCTATTTCTCCATAGACCACACACCAATAAGATTCTTGAGGGCAGGGACCTGTGCCTCAGATCCTCTTCCCCACGGCAGAGTACCAGATACACAGGCTATAGAAGACCTCATTTTTGAGCATCCTCTGTGTACAAGGCTCAAGAGCTCGAGGTGGTCACAAAGATGGCCCAGATCCAGTCCACCCTGTCCCCAGCAATGAAATAGAAACCCCATGTGGGTCACAGAAGGAGGCCAAGCCCAGCTTAAGAATGCTAGACTTCTTTTTTTTTTTTTAAGATTTTATTTATGTATTCATGATAGACAGAGAGAGAGAGAGAGAGAGAGAGAGAGAGAGAGGCAGAGACACAGGCAGAGGGGAAGCAGGATCCATGCAGGGAGCCCGATGTGGGACTCGATCCTGGGATTCCAGGATCACTCCCTGGGCAGAAGGCAGGCACTTAAACCGCTGAGCCACCCAGGCTGCCCAGAATGCTAGACTTCTAATCTAAGCAGTGCCACTAATAGCTGGCCTCAGTTCTTTTGTATCTTTGGTTCAAACACAAATGCTGTGAAATCATTACAACAAAGGACAGAGGGTGCAGAGCTACCAAAAAAGTAATCTGAGGGCTCCTCCCTCAGTTTCCCAATCTCAGTTCACGTTGCCACCCAACCACCCAAGCCAAATCCAGGAAGTTGTCCTCGATCCTTTTTCTCCCTCACCTCCGAATACAAAGAAATATCGAACTCTATTTCCAAATTCTACTTCCAAATCACAGCTGAAGTCTGACACATTCCTGCTGCCACCACTGTCGAGCAAGCCACCGTTATCACTCATCTGGACAACTGCAATCCCCTTCCAAACTCTCTTTTTAAAATGCACATCTGATCATGTCACTGTCTTACAGAATACAGTGACTGCCCACTGCTCTTAGGAAAACAAAGCCCACATCCTGGCACTGCCTGCATCACCTGGCCTCTGCCAAACTCTCCTGTATTACTCGGAGCTGTTCTCCATCCTCATTACTCCTGGTACTTGGCGAAGTTTCCAGGGACCCCATCACACTCAGGTCCCATACACAAGCTGTTCCCTCTGCCTGGAACCTCATCCCTGCTGACCCATCCTGATTTACTCTTTAAGTCAGTCTAGACATCTCTGCCTTTCCAGACCTCCTGGTCTAGGCTCAGATCCCCTCTAATTCTCCATAGTACCAGCTACAACAATTGTAACTTAAATATTTGTTTTCACACATGTTGTTAAAACCCATTCCCCTTGCAGCTGTCGGCTCCGTCCCAGGATAAGGAATTGCTGCATCTGCCTTATCCCACTGCTGTAACCATAGCATCTAGCACAGTAGTCCTGACTCTACATGAATGGATGGACAACTGGATGGATGGATGGATGGATGGATGGATGGATGGATGGATGGACGAATGGATAGATTAATAGATGGATGGATGGATGGATGGACGAATGGATAGATGAATAGATGGATGGATGGATGGACAAATGGATAGATGAATAGATGGATGGATGATGGATGGATGGATGGATGGATGAATGGATAGATGAATGGATGGATGGATGGATGGATAGATGGATGGACAAAGGATAGATGAATGGATGGATGGATGGATGGATAGATGGATGGACAAAGGATAGATGAATGGATGGATGGATGGGTGGATGGATGGATGAAGGGATAGATGGATAGATGGATGGATGGACCAGTGAGCATCCAGGTAAAGGAGGAAAGGCCTCCTGGAAGAACTAGCATGGAGAAGAAGACAGTTATATTCAGGACCTCTAGAGTTGTGGGCCTGGAATTGGTGTAAGATGCACCTTCTCTTGCAGCTCTGATCATTCAAGCTTCCTTTTCCTTTCCTGAAAGTCACTGATTCAGCCCAACTCCCTTTAAACTTCTCCTCTGCCAGGTTTTCTGCCTGGAGAGAACGGCTGCTCACCCAGGCCTCTTTCCTTACCATTCTCTACCCTGGCCCGCTGCCTCTCCGGTCCACTTTCCCACCACACCCTTAGATTTATGTAACTGAGTAATTGCGTGATGCTGTAAAGCTAATTTGCACTTCTGCTTGGGCAGTGAAGTGACACGCTTTGCGGCCTTGAGAGGCAAGGTAGAGCAAGCACTCCGCCACATTCCCAGTTCCTCTTCAGACTCAACTCGCAGGTGGCCAGCCCTATCTGCAGCGGCCCAGTAACTGAGAACCATACTGTAACCCAAGGCAAATGCCAGCCACAGACAGAAACGGAAAGACAAATCTTTCTACTGTTGCAAAGACAAGCTCCTTATTACATTCTTCTCCTCTCTGGATACAGTGATTGGTTTAGTTTCGCTTTCAAAGTTCTACAGGACCCTTTCAGCACCTGTTTTCTCCATCACAGATTGGGAGACGACATGGCATTTCTCTTCCCACCAAATTGAGGCACTCTAAGACCAAAAAGCAAAGGGGAAACGCCTCCCGATGTCTGGCAGCCCACCTCCCAGGTTGAGAGGTCCCCAGTGATATAAAACCGGAAGACCTTAAAAAAAGAGAATACAGAGAAAAGGTGTTCTTGACTGTATATGTGTATATGTATGTCTGGAGGGTAAGCCAAGGGAAGAGAGGGTCATGTGCAGGCCACACAGGGATTTAATATTTGATACCATGGGAGAGAAAAAACAGTATTAAGTAATAACAGCCACCATTTACTGGGCCGTCACTATGTGCCAAACATATTGCAAAGTGTTTTGTATACAATCCTCCGTTTAATTTTCAAAACAACCCAGTGGGGTAAGTGTCTATATGCCCATTTTACAGATGGAGGAACAGGCTCACTGAATCACACAGCTCGGGAGTGGCCAAGCTCCAGGATTGAGATCCCGAAGCCCTTGCTTTGAACCACACTACTCGCAACTGCTCTCGTAGGGCTGCAGATCAGAAAGGAAAGGAAATTGGTTTATGGTGGGGCAGAGGGCTTGAGATTAGACATAAAGAATGTTCCGACAATGAGGGCTGTTTGGTCGTAGTCAGGGTAATTAGGCTTGTTAGAGCTCTTCCTCTGAGGGCCTTTACATTTACAAAGAATGGATGCTTCTATGCCTGGCTGGTTTAAGGGACTGCACTCTGTGTTCCCAGCACGGGGGCCAGTCTGTTTGAGCGAACTGACAGCCTGGCTGGGGTACAAGACTACCACACATGAAACCGTTAGATTATAGGACAAGATAGCACAGAATGTGTGCCTGAAGGGGGCTGGTGGAAAGCATGGGCTCCTGGCAGGCACATACTGTTGTGGTTACAAGCAAGGGCTCTGTGGTCAGTCAGACCTGTGTTTGAGTCCCTGCTGGCTTCCCTCCTCGTGTGACCTTGGGTACATTACTTAACCTCTGTAAGCCTCTGTTTCCTAGTCAGTAAAAAAGAAGTTAAGAATAGAACCTATTTTGGACAGTTGCCATGAGAATTAACTAAGATGATACATGCAAAGTGCTTGGCACAGCACTTGGACATCGTAAGGATACAATCAATGGGAGGTGCTATAATAATTGTTATTGTGGGAGTCCAGAGGCCAGAGGGAGAACCACAGAGCAGAGCTGTCAGCAGCTGAGAAAGCCTTTTCTGGGAAACTCCAGTTTTGTTCTGGATCTTAAGTTGTTTGGGTAAAATCCAAAGGGCTGGAGACGGGGGGCTCACAGGGTGGAGTGAGACTTCAGATTCTTTATCTTAAAAGAAAAATCCAATTTGGTCCATGGTTCAACTACAGGAGGAAGCTCATTAGGGCAAAGGGGGTGATACGGGAGATGAGGTCTTCCGTCTTTGTTTCCAAACCCAGAATTTGAATAGAGGTAAGGACAGCCCCAGAGACCGAAAAAAAAAAAAAAAAAAAAGCCAGACACACAAGTGCTTTTCTGCTTACTACTGGGATGTCATGGGGTGGGGGTGGCGGTGGGGAACATGGCTTGGGGCAGAGCTGGTGATGGATGGGGGGCAGGCCCAGAAACAGGGGAAGTTAGGAAATGTGGGTGATGCCCTAATGACTGTGGGGATTGACTCATATGAGAAGACCCGACTCAAAGGCTACGAGGCGATGAGTAGCCTAACAGGCAGGAGGCCAGTTTTGAGACCCCGGGCATCTCTCTCTTCTTCAGTTTTACCAGCCCAAGGTGGGAGGGCCTAGGAGAGCAGTCTCTGTGCTAATCCATTATTCTCTGACAGCCGGCCTTATCTCCCCGATGTGAAGATAAACTCCATAGGGACCGGGCTAGTTCCCCAGGAAGGATGTTGTTTGTTTTAGATCCCCTGTGCTCAACCCTCTGTCAAGTACCAACTGTCAGATCCCTTTTATCAAGCCTCACCTGGGCCTTTGTTAAAAATGCAAATTCTCCGTTCTTTTCCCCCAGGGAGCCTGTGTGGCTAGATTTAGGGACCCAGGTGTTTGGTTTTTTTCACACGGGCCCCAAAGTTTCTTTTGAGAAGGCAAATTTGGAAGACACTGAGTTAGATGATCTCTTGAATCCTTCTGAGTCACTCTTCCTGTAAATGTAGGCAGCAGAGTGCAGTAGGAAGAGCCCTGGGTGGGCAGCAAGGACACAGGTTCACAGGGTCGGGGGCTGGGACTGCTGCTCTAACGGTACCTGGCTGTCTGCGTACCTGCTGTATCTTTGCTGCTAATAAGAACATTGTGCTGGGGTGAACTGCAAAGGGAAGGAGGCTGCAGAGCAGAGGAGTGTCCCCATCTAGGATTGAGATCTCAGAAGGGACAGGGGACCTAGAAGCAACAGAAGTGACATGGACATCACAGAACAATAGGTTCTGAGGACCTCCCTGGGGCTTTCTCTTCCATGGAATTGGCAGGACATCTTAGGTCTCAGCAACTCCCACTATACACAGGGGAACACTTAGGCCCAAAGAATTTTAAAAATGTTCCCAAAGCCCACAGCTAATCAGAGGAAGTAGGAATCCAGATCCCCCTGCCCTCCCGCCAGGTCATTGTTGGGGTGCCCGGCAGGGCAGTCCTATTTCCTCCGGACTAGTGGGACACAGCCCAGTGGGTCAGGAGCCAGTGTCCCGAGTCCCCATTCTCCGGAATTGCCCCGGATTTGCTCAGCCTTTTACTGGGAGGGAGAGTGGGGGTCTCGGGAGGTGGAGGCGGACAGGCCGGAGGGCAGGCGACGCATGAGGCGAGCGAGGGGGACTGCCCTGAAAAGAAAGGCTGCCGCGGGGCTCGCAGCATGTGAAGACGAGAGGTGGCCGACTGGGCAAGCTGTGTCGCCGGAGGGAGCTCAGAGCAGGGCGGGGACCGCAGCTCATCTCTCCAGGCCTCGGGCGTCAGACGGCTAAAGGCCAGGCGAGGTCTGATCCTGCAGCAAACTTTTTGGAAATCCGCTGTGTCAGAGAAACGTAAAGAGCACACAAACCCCTAAAACAGCAAGCGGGGTCATTTCGTCCACGTGGCACAAGAAGCAGCCAGAGCGGAGGGGAGGGGAGGGGAGGGGAGGGGAGGGGAGGGGAGGCCAAGGGAGGGGAGGGGAGGGGAGGCCAGGGGAGGCCAAGGGAGGGGAGGGGAGGCCAGGGGAGGCGAGGGGAGGCCAAGGGAGGGGAGGGGAGGGGAGGACAGGGGAGGACAGGGGAAGGGGGGAGTCGCCCGTCCCGCCCCTGCTGGGAGGAAGGGATTTGCCGGGACAGCCCAGCTCCTGGCACAGCCAGGCCGCCCGGTCGCCCGGGGCGCGGCGGGCGGGGAGGGGACTGACAGGGCCGTCCTCCCGCGGAGCTGCTGCGCGGCCGTGCCGGGTCCCGGTCCCCTGCGCCCCCCCCCCGCCCCGGGGCCGCCGCCGAGCGCGGGGCGCCGCCGCGAGCCCTTTAAGGGCCGGGAGGCGCGCGGTCTCTTTAAGGCGGGTCCCGGTGGTTTCTGTTTTCCGAAGGAAGTGACGGGGGGTGGGATTGAATGAAAAGTGCCAAACGGCGGCTCGCGGCGCGGGAGCCGGGGGCCGCGGCGGGCGCGGGGCCCCGGGAGCGCCGCGAGCACCTGGGAGCCGCCGGGGGGCGCGCGGCCGAGCGGAGCCCACGCGCGCCCGAGCCCCCCGCCCCCGCCGCCCCGCGCCCCGGGCCCGCCCGCCACTTGGCGCCCACTTCGGCCGCGCCGGTCCCCGCGCGCTCGCGGCGGGCCGGGCCCCCGGGGATGCTCGCGCCGCCGCGGCTGCTGCTGCTGCTGCTGCTGCTCGCGCCGCTGCCGGTGGGCGCGGGGCCGGGCGCGCCGGCCGAGCTGCGGGTCCGCGTGCGGCTGCCCGACGGCCAGGTCACCGACGAGAGCCTGCAGGCCGACAGCGACGCCGACAGCATCGGCCTCGAGCTGCGCAAGCCCGACGGCACCCTGGTCTCCTTCACCGCCGACTTCAAGAAGGTGAGGCACCGTGGCGCGCCCGCCGGGGCCTGGCAGCCCGCGCGCCCCGGGGCCCGAGGCCGCACCGCGGAGGCCCGCGGCTGGAGGCGGCAGGAGAGGCAGGCGACTGAGCCAGGGCCACCTCGTGCGGCTCTTGCCGGACCTCTGGACAGGCTCCCCAGCCCCTCCCCGCCTGCGCTCTGCCCCAGGAATGCACCCCCCCCCCCCGCCGCTGCAGCCCCTCCAGCCTTTCACCCCGGCCCGTCCCGCTCCCTGACCCGCCTCTTGCCCACTTGCCCCGCAGCTCTCCCAGGGCCCTCCAGCTGCTGACCCTCCTGCGGAACCGTTGACTCCCTTCTAGGGGTCATTGCCCTTTGCTCTAGAGGAGAAAGTCCTGGGCTGGCCATCCGAGGCCCCCCGGGTCAGGCCCCTCTCCTTCTCGGAGCCTCCTTTTTCACCTCTGTTCAGGTCAGTGAGGTGGCTCCTGGCCTCTCAGCCCTGACATCTGGGAGACTGTAAACCAGGTCTCCCTTTCACTTTCCTTAGGCTGGAGACCTGGGGGGGAAGCAGGGTGGGGGTGGGAGGAGGCGTAAGAGCTGATTGTCCCTTGTCCCTCCTGAACCTAGCAAAAGCTACCTCTTCTCTTTGGTCTGGAAGGCTGGAAAGCTTGCAGAAGGGGGTGGGGGGGACCTGGGCAGAGGCCCCGCATGAAGTCCCCGCACTCTGGGAGAGCTGCCACTCCTTACCCTGCCTGGCAGGACAGCTGGCCAAACTCCATGTTTTGGCCCAGACTGCAGGAAGGGGGCAGAAACCAGCCTCTATTCAGTGTGTGTGTAAAAAACCAGAAGGAACCTTGAGGGACTAGAAGGTGGGCCTGGCCCCCAAGGTCTTTGGGGTTGGGGCGGGGAGCGGAGGACAGTGATGAGTGGGGAAGTGGAGGAGCTGGGGGGTTATTAGCAAATGAGCCTGGAAGGACAGCGAGTGACTAACAGTGACCCAGCAGCAAGATTTCTGGAAGGAAAGAGGGTGGGTGAGGTGTAGGTACTCAAGGGGAATCTCCTGATACACACACACACACACACACACACACACACACACACCAGCCCCTTGTCTGCTAAAAACAGGCCCTGTCTCTGGGGGCCTGGAGAGGTGGGACAGTTAGATAACTGGACAGCTGGAGAAGCTCTGGGCTGTAGAGCCTTGCCCAAGCCACCCCCTCCCTCCTGCCTCTTAGAGAGTGGGAGCTTAAGAGGACGGGGTACAGAATTTGGGGAGTCAGCTAGGGGCCCAGAAAAGCTGCCATGGCACAGGCCAGAAAGTTGGGGTGGTGGTGGTGGGGAGTCCAGTGGACAGTGGGGGTAAGGCTTGACTGCTGATCTACCCCCAGACTGCCGAGTTATCACCCACTTGGGACACAGGTGTTCTGGGGAGTGTGGAGTATGGGGTGGTCACAGGTGGGAAGACTTCACGGCCCTTCCTTACTCGGCAGAACCAAGCTAGGTTCTTGCACTCGGGCAGGGAGACAGGTGAGTTTGTGTGTGGAGAGAGCGAAGCTGACAGCGCCCGAACACCTCCAGCCTCCCCACACCTGAATTCCATATGTGTTCTTTTCCTGGGAAATCCCAATAGTGGCTGGATCCCTCAGGAGGCAGTGGTCTAATCCTTGCTTCTAACCTTCCATCGAAGCCCTTTGTCCTTGACACTGAGCCTCTGACCGGCCAGGAGTCTCCTACTTTCCTGTCCGCTGCCCGTTGTTCTATGGAGCTGGAACCCTGGAGAAGGGCTTCCCCATACCCAGGACCTCTCCAGCAGCAGAGCCTGTGGCTAGGACACAACGCATCCAGCTGGGCTTCTATAGCCCCTGGTGGCAGCATGAACTATTTTATGGCTCTACCCATGCAGACAAGGAGAGGAGAGAGCCCAGGTGGCAGTGGGGTGATAGACTGGGGCTATAGTTAGGGGGCTGGCGGCCCAGGTAGAGAACTCCTTTGGAGCCTCATTTTAATCCCTGCAGTGTGTTTAAACCTCCACCCAGGTTTCCAAAGTCTGCTTTTCAGGTTAGCCTCTGACCCAGAAGCTGGCATTTCACACACACCCTGGCATCTCCAATTGCACCAGCAAGGGCAGGAGTCGGGGGTGGAAGGTGCAGAAAGGGAAGCCACCCTCGGGTCTCTCCAGCTCTGGTTGCTCAGCTAGCCTGGGGCGGAGCAGAATAGCCTTCACCCCTGCCCCAGGCCACCGTCTGCATTGGCCAGAGCAGCTTTTGTACGCAGATCCTTCTGGGGTGGCTCACCTCTCCTGTGGCCCGCTTAGATTCCAAGGCCTCGTGCCCCATGGTCTTTGGCAGATTTGCACAAGATTCTATCTGGAAGTAATGATTTTTCCTGTGGGAAAAAATCTTGGGCATTGTGTTTCTTTTGTGTACCAAACACATTTAGGGGGCCTTGGGAAAAATCCCTAGTCCACTTAGGAATGGTGACAGTTGCCCTTTCCTCGACTTTGGGAGACAGTCCAGGCTGAAATGAGACAGACCTGGTTTGACCTGGGCAAGGTACTTGATCCTTGCAGGCCTTCATTTCTTCTTCTGTAAAATGGGTGGTTATGGCACCAATCCCATGGCTATCAAGAAAACTAAACAGGTAATACGTCTGAAATACCCAGTATGTGTTGGCTGCTGTGCTAAGTGCTTAAGAAATAGAAGGCCGCTAGCTTTCATAATCCTTGCCCACATCACATTTCAGCGTGGGTCCTCACGCTTGGACTCAGAGATGTTGAAGGACAGACCCAGAGTCATCCTTGGGGAGTCAGCACTGAGCCTAGAGGTACCTTGAGCCCCTCGTCATAACCTCCTCCTTGAAGCACCATCTATTAGAGCTCTCCAGAGAAACAGAAACAATAGGACATAGAGCAAGATATATAGAATGAAGTTTATTGCAA
The DNA here is from genome assembly GCF_018345385.1 of Vulpes lagopus. Taxonomy (NCBI): domain Eukaryota; kingdom Metazoa; phylum Chordata; class Mammalia; order Carnivora; family Canidae; genus Vulpes; species Vulpes lagopus. The sequence goes on along the minus strand of NC_054833.1, from coordinate 40,027,669 downwards.
AAAGATTGGCTCACATGATTTTGGAGGCTCCGAAGTCCTACGATCTGCCTGCCATTTGCAGGCCGGCAGCCCAGGAAAGCTGGCAGTGTGTTTCCAGTCTGAGTCCAAAGGCCTGAGAGCCAGGTGTACCAGCGTCTGAGGGCCAAAGGTGAAGGTCCCAGCTCAGACAGAGAAGGAACATTTGCCCTTCCTCTGCTTTTTGTTCTATTCACACCCTCATCAGACTGGACGTTGCCACTCGCATTGGTGAGGGCCATCTTTTTGCTCATTCTGCCAATTGAAATGTTCATCTCTTCTGGAAACACCCTCACGGATACACCCAGCAATAATGTTTTACCAGCTATCTGGACATCCCTTCACCCGGTCAGATTGACACATAAAATTAACTGTCACACTCCACAGTTGCTGGCCAGCCCCTCTGAACACAGAGCCGTCATTCTAGTCCTGCCAGGATATGCAGGGCTGCAGAGAGTGCCCCTGTGCTGGAGGCCTCCCAGCCCTCGGTCTGGCCCACCCTATGTCCACCTCCCCCACCCCCACCTCTCTGTTTCCTCCAAGAGGCAGCGTTCTAGCACCATCTGGCTCTCCCCACACTGCCACGCTGGACCTAGCAACCTAGGCATTGAGGCAGGGAGAGAGTGTTCAGTGTCTCGCTGTCAGACACATAGCCTGGAGCCCACGCATGGATTATAAATGCCACAGGTAGCTTGGAGCTATCAAATGGCCGTTGTGTGACACCCTGCCCAAAGGCCTCTGACCATCAGATAGATGGAGCTGGGACTTTAAAAGAAGTGCCATGGCTCAGTGGCTCCCAAACTTGGATGCCCATTAGAATCACCTGGGTAGCTTTGGAAACTCCCGATGCCTAAGCTGCACTCTAAAGCATTGAAATCCAATCTCTGTGCGCTACGGGATTTTTAAAGAGGGCCCAGGGATTCCAGGGAACAGCAAGTTTGTGAACCGCTGGCATGGCTGCTCCAGGGGAAAGGCAAGGAGGGGACTGGGAGGTGGGCCCAGGTTAGGCTGTTAAAAGAATGTAGAGCCCACACTCACCTCTTTGCAACCTGTCACTCTGCCCACAGTAACCCTAAGGTGTGTGAAGCAGCGGATAGGCGCGTTGGGTCTAATTCCACATGCCCTCAGTACACAAACTGTAATTCATAACACACACCCAAGAGGCAATACCCTCCTTTATAATCCAAATCCTGTGTGTGTAATTATACCCTTATGTGCACACTCACTGGGCATATCTAATACTGGGCTCGTCACCACCCCCAGGCTCTAACCTGGCTCTTTGTTGGTCAGCTCCCATGCTCTCCCTTCCCCCAAGCTGGTGTCTCCATCCAAGTCCAAGTTCTCTTTCCCCTTTGTCCCTAGCCTGAATGTCCAAAAGCTGGGGGAGGGGATGAGTCATGTTCCAGCGGTGTGGTTTGGTGCTGACCGGATGGCTAGGGTGCAGCTGATAGATAGGAGAAAGTCATGCACAACTGTTTCGGGGTGGTGGGTCCAATGGGAGGGAGGGAGGGAGGAACCACACACTCCAGAAGTGTGGCAGGAGGGATCCTTGGGCTTGGAGCCAATATAAGGGGAGCCATATGGTGGCGTGGGTCAGCCCAAGGTCACTGTGAAGGACCCAGGAGGAGTGGCAATGTGAGTCCTCCGGGCCCTGGCCTGAGCCCCGGTGGGTGAGTGGGAGTCAGAGGAGGGAACAGTCCAGAGAGCGCAGGAGTCCCTGCCTTGGGGGCTCCTGGTTGGGCTGGGGGAGCAGCAGGAGTCCCTGCCTTGGGGCTCCTGGTTGGGCTGGGGGAGCAGCGTGGGAAGCTGCATGCTGTCAGAGGCGGTCTGGAAGATGTGGAATGTGCAAATGACCGCGCTAGGGCCAGAGGCTGTTTATTATAACAGGATGTCACATCACACGGAGGTCAGACAGGAGAAGCTTTTAGACACCCGTCTCCCCCTACCCGGTCTATGTGAGGTCTCTGAAATGTAGCAGTTTGGAACACAAGCGTGTGACGGATGGGTTGTCTTCCTGGGGAACAGAGGGCAGCAGAGATGCTTTCAGGAGACGCCCAGACATTTCTGGAGTCTGGAGCATTTTCTCATAGGAGTTTGTGAAAAGTCACCAGATGGAATGACCTGGCTTGTGTCCGTGGGGCCCTTGGATCTAAAAGCAGTCCCTCTGCCACATTTACGGAATTCCTCCATGGATCAGGGATCGGCAGCCCTGCTGGAAGGTTCAGACATGCTCCCTGGAGCTTGGCAAGCATCCCCCCACTCCCGCCCACCCCCCCAGACACCATTGTCCATTGGCAAGTCCTCACGAGAGATCCTGGATCAGGCTGTGAAGACTGCCACCTGGACCAAGGGCGGAGTGGCCTGCTAGAAATAAGATGGGGAGAGGCAGAGCGGGGCTCTTCCCTACTGGGCTGCCAAGCTACAGAGAAGTCATGGTGGTAGCGGTTGTAGAAAAACACAGGAGAGATTCCTGTTCGCAGGAAGACAGGGTGCAGCCTCGTGATGAGAAGTGCATGTCCCTGGATCCCACATCCTGAGTGGTCATTCAAGTCACACGCCGTCGGTTGCTTTCATGCACTGTCGCATCTGATCCTCACTACTACATCACGAGGCACCCGTTGCCCCCATTTTGCAGACGTGCATACTGAGGCTTAGAGCTATGAAGTGACTTTGACAAGATGAAGTAGTTGATGATCCAGGATTAGGGCCCAGGGATCCTTCTATTATATTGTGATTGATTGTATGTGTTGTAACACAAGTAGGCTCCTTCCAGAAGGCTGGAGAAACCTGAATTGAGGTGGCGGGGGGAGGGGAGGCAGAGGTTGACAGAAAACCTTAGTGCAGAGGAATAAACCCTCCTCTGTAGAGACTTGGGCTGGATCCCTTCCCCTCCAGGCCCATGACCCTCAGTGGATAGGAGTATTGACCCCTTGGCAGCTTAGTGCCTGAGACTGTTCCTCGGGGCACGTCGGGGTGCAGGGACTGTGTGTGAGAGATCTCACAGAGACTCCTGAGCACCCACCGTGTACATTTGTCTGTCCTGTACCAGGCGTGCGACCTGACAAGCCACTCACCCGCTCAGACACAGCTCCCAGGCTGGCGAGGAGGGAATTGCTGCCGCAAGCAGAGGCCAGTGTAGACCCTGGGGAGTGGAGTAGCAGTGCCAGCAGGTCCCCCCACCCCAGCCCCCCTTCCTCGCTGGGAAGCGGTAAGGGCCAGAGCATCATTAGGAGCTCCCACCCCCGAAGTTGGCAAGTGTTTAAGCGGCTGCCACTGCGCATTCCGCTGAAGGGCAGGGAGCGAGGGAGGCGGTGGGGCTGGGAATCTGGGTGAGAGAGAAGCACGGAGCCCCATCTTAGGAGCCCTGAGTCAGCGGGACAGTGGGGCGCAGTTGATCCACACAAAGCCTCACATTGTTCCCTGGGGCAGTTGGAACAGTGGTGACCTTTGGGATTCGGCTGATAGAGAACTGGGGGCTCGGGGGCGGGGGGGCGCTGGGGGAGGGCAGAGGGGCCACTGCTCATGCCCCTTAACAAGAAGCTTTTGTCGGGGACTCGCCCCGAGGGCATACAGGCGGCCCGGCCCATAGTGGGGTCAGCCGAAGTCCCAGGGTGCCGGCCTGGGAATGGGCTTGGCCTGCCTCTGGGTTGGCTCCCCTGACCCCTGCTCCTGCTCCGGGACACTGTTCCTGCAGAGTGGCCACCGTGCACGGGGTTAGGGAGGTGCTGGTCCCTGGCTGCCTCTCCTCACCTCCCCGGCCCCTTGAAACCGGCTCCTTGTCCAGCCACGAAGCAGCTCCAGCCAGGAGCAGAGGGGTAAATATTTAGATTGGCTCAGCCCGGCCTCGGAACCCTGCGCTGTGCTGCGAGGGGAAGGAGACAGATGACGGAGCACAGTCCCTGGACGGTGCGGCTGTCCCAGAGTAAGCAGCCTGGGGGACTTGGTGCCTCTCAGGACCCCGGAGAGAAGGCCCCCGGCCCGGGGTGCAGGGGAGTGCAGTGAGGGACAGGGCGGCCCTCACCCTGGCCCCTTGGTCCCCGGCTCCCCATGGCTGGGCGCTGCCCCCCTCCCCAGGTGGGCTCTCTGGAGAAGGGGGCCGAGGGTGACTGCAGCATGAGGACCTTGTTCCGCGTGGCCGAGGGGGTGTGTGAGAGCCCTGGCAGTGACTCACAGAGAGGGGCGACCTGGAGGCTCCAGGGGGGACACTGAGGGAGGCAGCGTGCTCACGTGAGCATCCCTGGGGGCCGGGGAGAGACAGGAGCAGCTGTGTGCAAAAGAGACCGTTGAGAAGCAGCAAGTGTGCGTGGAAGATTACAGACGTGGCCCGAGCATGGGGGGAAGCAGGTGGGCGTCCGTGTGTATCCGCTCAGATTCCACTGGGCTGCCACGTAAAACCCCAACAGTGGCTGCAGCAAAAGAGAAGCTTGTTGGGGCTGGAAGTGGGCAGTGGGGGGCAGCGTGGCAGGTCCACGGCATCCCCGCTGAACTCCCGTGGGCTCTGTCTGTAGGGCTGCTTCCCCCCGGGCCTCTCCCCAGGAAAGCTGCCGTTCCAGGGCGCAGGGCTGGGCCCCTGCTCTTCCCAGAGCAGCTCCTTGGGTGTCCACCCGGAGCCCCAGCAGGGCCCGGCCAGCGCAGCCTTCTCTCCGTGAGATGTGGCAGATCCCGGGAGTACAGCAGGGCGAGGAGTGGACACAGAGAGGAACAGTATCTGGATGGGGGCTGGCAGGGGGCTCGGAGGAGCCTAACCATCACTGGACCGTGAGTCAGGAGACCCCCGGGCTTCTGGTCCTGGCTCTGCAGCCGCATGACTTGTGAAGGGCACGTCCCCACCTGGAACCTCACTGGATCATGAACTAAATGATCCCCTAGCCCTTCTGAAAGCCGAGATAGCAGCTGTAGGACTACCAGTCTCCTGGTTGGAGGTGAGGGAGTCTATAGAGGCCCCTGGGCATGCGAGCATTCACTCAGCTAATAAATGTTGAGCTTATTGTTGAGCTCCATGCCAGACCCTGAGGTCACTGCATCACTAAGGTCTAGTCTCTGCCCTAGAGCCAAGGGTAGATCTTACTGGGGGCCTGGATGACTTGTTACTTGGGCAGAAGATGCCACAGGAGGATGGGGTCCTTGCTCGAGGCATTTAAATCACGTGCACACTGAACCGGTGCAAGGCAAGTTTCAGATCCAGCTCAGAACCCACCGATGACTTCCAGTGATCTGCTAGATGAGCTCAGCCTCCTCGGTTGGACTCTCAGACCCGCTGCCCTGCCCTCTTACCAGCCTCTTCCTTGGACCACTCTGCCCTCCCACACCCCACCCTGAGAAAACCACGCTCTTGTCTGTGCAGTCCTTCCCTCGTTTCCTCATTACCAGGCACTCACTAAGCGCCTGCTGTGCTCAAGGGGGTGGGGAGGCACTGCAAATGAGCTACTTTCCCAGCCTCAAGGAGCTGAGTCTGGAAGCTAAGGCGAGAGAGAGAGAGAGAGAGAGAGAGAGAGAGAGAGAGAGAGAGAGATGCAAACACAATGGGATTTATGCTGTAGAGGTTAGGAGTTGGGGCCGCCTGAGCCTGCTGGCCGGTTGGTGAGGGCAGCATTGGGAAGACAGGCCAGAGGAGGGGATGCATGGGCACTGAGTCCTGAGAGATGGTAGGCAGATGGGGACAGGGCATTCCAGGAGAGGAATCAGCTCACGGAAAGGCACAAAGCCTCACTGCGCCTATTCTGGAAACTGCGAGCTCCTCAGCTCAATGCTCAGGGAATACAGGACAAGCTGTCAGTGGAGGTGGATGGGAGCCTCTGGAGGGTACACCTGATGGCGAGGGCAAAAGGAGCTTTTGAATGGCATTAGGCAGATCAGTGACAATATGGAGGGATAGATTGGGTGGGTGTGTGATGAGAGCCTCACGTTTCCCTGTCTTCTGGAAATTCCTGTCTCTCTCCTAGAGAGCATTCCCCTTCCTTTGACTGTCAAGCACCACTGAAATGTCCCACACTCTGGAGAAGTCTCCCCTCCCTCCTGGCCTCCAGTCCCACCCTTAAGGGGACAGCAAATGCCCCTTCATCTACCCTTTGCCCCATAGCCTTTACCACAAACCTCAACCCTAGGCCTTCTGTGGGGCACTGGCTCTGGTTGTTGGAGGTCAGCCTCTCCCTGGGCCCCTTGAAGACAGGGGCCAGGGCCTTGGTCTCAGCCATTTCCCCCACCCAGCCTGGTGCCTGCGAAGCCTTTCCCACCAATTTGTTGACTCCCTGCAAGCCAGGCCCCAGAGGAGTCCCCTGGCCTCACTGGGCTTTAGGTGCATCTTTAGGAGAACAATCTTTGCTCTTGCTTCTGCAGGTCTAGAATAGGTCACAGCTGGAGCGAGGCCAGAGATTGCAACAATAATAGACAAAGGGTTCAGCCCACTATGTTCTGAGACCTTTCGCTCATTTTTTCCTCATGATAATCCCTGGAGGTGTAGGTATTGTTAGTTTAACTCATTTAACAGATGTGGAAATTAAGGTGCAGGGAGGTGAATTCCCCTGAGGTGACATGGCTAGTATCAGCAAAGCCAGGATTTGAATGGAGATAGCACGGACTCCAGAGCTGTTGCTCGGAACTACCGTGCTGTCCTACAACCTGTCTACTCCTGCTCTTTACTTAAAACCACAAAAGACTTCAGCCGGGGCTCACAATCTCCGTGGCGCAGGTGCCACACCCTGTACGTGGCCCAGGTGCCAGCCCTGGTACCGTAATCCTCTGCGTCTTCCTGGTGGCCTGCTCCTGATAGGCTGGAGGTTCCCGAGAGCTCATGCGAGAAGGAGCCTTATAGAAACTTCCATCCTGGGAGTCCTAGCCAGAGTCCTGGACCTGCAGAACCTGCCTCCAGCACCTTAACATCGTCTCCAGCTGTGCCATCTGCCTTGGGCATTAGGCCACATCCGGCTGAATCATCCCAGAGCACTTGGGCAAGGAGGGAGCTTGGGAGCTGGGTTTCCATTTGGCCTGGGCCTCGCATCTGGCCAGATGTTTGCTGAAGTGGGGCAACCTCTCCCCCTGCCCTTTCCTCTGTGCTGGAGGGAGGGGGCCCCTGGAACCTTCCCAGTGAGTCTCAGGTGTGGAGGGTAGAAGGGAAGAGGGATACTGGTCGGGATGATGGAGCCAAGTAGATCCAAAAGCTAGGGGTGCCCACTCCCTCCCAGGGGTCAGTGAGTAGAATACGGTTTCTCTGGAAAAATATAATCTATAGAGGTTCTGGGCAGGCAGGCAGGAGGGTTAGAAGGGTGGCCTGCCTCGTGTTACCCCACCTGGCTGTGTCAGACGCTCGTTCTTACTAGTCACACAGAACCGTGAGCGGGAGCTGCCACACTTCTAGGGCAGGTCTACACAGGACTTCAGGCATGGCTGGAAAACAGAACTGAGTTCTGATCCTTGCTCTGCCACTTGGCAGCAGTGTGGCCAAGGGCAGACCACCCTGCCTCTCTAGTCCTCGGTTTCTGGAGCGAGGCATCAAGTATATTTGGGAGGCAGTGATGCGTCGTGGTTGACACAGCCCTGGCTTTGGAGTCAGACTGCCCCAGGTTAAAATTCCAGCCACATTTCCTCCTAGTCCCATGACCTTGAGCAAATAACCCATTCCAAACTAAGAAATAATCATCCTCCCCACCTCCTGTTGTTGTAAAGATTTTAAATAGGACAATACATCCTTTTTGACTCATAATAACAATGACTTGTCCCTTCCAGTTACAAACTTCAATGAATCTCTGCCCCTCCACGAGGAAACCTATCTCAATGAGAGATCCTCATTCCCTCTCTTTGCCCCCAGATTCCCATTTTGGTATCATTCTACTGTTGTTGCCAATGTTGTTGTTTAATATAATAGAGTCGTGAGAAAAATTCAGAACAGGTATTTTGGGTTTTTTTTTTACTCCAGTCTGGTCCAAGAGTTCAAATGCTATCTCTTAATGACGGGCAGGTGATATTCCTGAGCAAAGACACCACTCTGCAGCCATCAGACCACAGGTATGGGACATGGCTGTGGCTTTGGAAAAGGTGCTGTGAATATTCCAGCTAAGGTTGTTTCAGAGTCCTTGCTGAAGACACCCGGGAGGTGGATGTTGGACTCTGCTTTGGGGTCCAGCCAGGGACACCAGGCTGACTCAAGCCCTAGGAGGGGAAGTCTGGTATCGGGTCTCACCTGGCAGGAAGTGAGCCCCAAGTAGAAAATACGCTAGTGGATGGGCCTCCAGGCAGTCTCCCCTTGGCTGACCCAAGGGAATGGAAAATCAGGTGGCCCAGGCTGGCAGGGCAAGGAGATTCCAGCCTCGTGGCCCAAGAACGGATTTCCTGTTGAGAGGAAGCTAGGGTTAAGCTGAGCTCTGATTCACCTTCCCCGTGAGTCTGGCATCAACAAAAACCTCTCCCGGGCCATTCTCACCAGCTGGGCCTCGGTCTCTCTTTCTGCACTATTGATGGAAAAATCTTCCCAGACATGCCCACACCTCCTTGTCCTAGAGATCATCTGTAGTAAAAGGAAGCAGGAGAAACTTCCCTGTAGAGGCAAGGGACCTCACAAGTGCGTGGGGATTTATGGGGTGGCAACACTCACTGGCTCCAGTCACCTCCAGGGAGGAGATGGGCCGCAGCTCTAGCACCTACTGAGCACTGACTCGGGGTGGGCATTTTTTCTGGGCCCTCCACACTCGCTCAGTTTTCACCGCAACCCAACCCACTAAATGCCTTCGGGTCCCCATCTTACAAGTGAGACTTCCAGAAGCTGGAAGATAGGCCTGGGAACTGGCTAATGCGTGGCGGAGATGGGGCACACCTTCCCCTTGCTGCCCATACAGGGGCTCAAGTGGGGACCCTCAGGCCCTGTTTCAGAGCACTTGTACTCTCGGCGCTCTTAGTGGGTGAAGCCAGGGCACATACTTTGAGAGATGAATAGCTATGCAGGGCTGTATATGCTCGGTGCCAACCCCCACTAGGGTTCTAGAGGGGGATGCTCATTATGGTCCAGCTTCCTCCCTGGCAGGAGGGGTGCAGGGGGATGGTGGTCTTGACAGATTTAGACCACTTCTGACCAGGCCCTGCTAATAACTTCTCCCTGGGAGCAGTTGGCCAAGGCACAGAGTTGGTTGAGAGCAAGGGGGCACCTTGGGTGCAGGTGGGTCAGGGCACAGGGTGCCAGCAGCCAGATTGGGAGGGGGACCCCATCCTGCCTTGCAGGTGCCCCCTCTCCCTTTGCCCTCTGCTGACTTCCATTCATGCAATGAATGAGTAATGGGAAGGAGCCATTGGCCTGCTGGCAATGCCATTAGTAACCCCATGGGGAAAGGGGAAGTGGAGATGGGAAGGGAAGAGAAGGGTGAGCCGTCCCAGCTTCCTTGGGCCAGAATGGCAACAGCTGTGGCCAGCTTGTGCCGTGTCTGCCCTTAACCCCATCCTGTGCCCATGCCAGGAGTCCGGATGATGGAAAGCCCTGGGGCATTTTGGAAAGCACCAGTTTCTGGGCTTTCCCCCAAACCTACCAAGTAAGAATATCTGTGAGAGAAACTCTGGAATCTATACTAGTAAAAAGTTCAGCCCCTCCCCTATTATGCCCTGGTTTAGGTAGTTATCGAGGTGGTGACCTCCCCCAACCTGGGTGACATGGGGTGCCACCACGGGGCAGCATCAGCTACGAATGAACCAGGCACCCAAAAAGGGTGCTGTTTCTTTTTAGGTGAAGTTCTGTGCTTTTAAATACAGCTCTGTTTTGAAAAGCTTTTTAGTGGTTCACTATGTGCTTTGGAACATCTGGGGTGTGTTCTTTCTTTTAAGTCACAGTTTTAAATGGAAAAGATAAAAAAGTCCTAGATCAGCAGGAGGGAAATGTCCATTGCCGGGCAGGGCCCAGGCAGGTGTCCTGTGTGAGGCCTGAGCTGAGCCCCGGGTGGGCTGGGAGCGAGCTGCGCCCACCCCAGCCCATCCCTGCCCTCCTGCCCTTTCCCATCAGGATGTGAAGATTTTCCGAGCCCTGATCCTGGGGGAGCTGGAGAAGGGGCAGAGTCAGTTCCAGGCACTCTGCTTTGTCACCCGGCTGCACCACAATGAGATCATCCCCAGTGAGGCCATGGCTAAGCTTCGACAGGTGAGTGCCCGCCTCGGGCCTGCCCTGGCCCAGCTCCTGCCATGGAGCCCCCATTCCCTGCAGCCATCGTGACCCCAAGCCTAGACCCCACCCCCCCATCCTCAGTATCCCACCCAGCACCTGACCCACCCTGGTCCTCATCCCTGCTACCTACCCCACTCTCACCCTATAGTCCCAATCCCCTTGATTTTGCCCCAGGCCAAACCTAACTCTCTAACCCCAAATCGCTAATCTGCACAGTCCCCTAATCTCAGCTCCTCCCCCTGTATGGTGGAGGCTGGGGGCTTCAGATCTGCCCTCAGCCACCACTCCTTATCCAGGTGACATTGCACGAGCAACCTCGCCTGCAAAGCTTCTGTTTCCTCACTGGGAAATGAGTTCCACTGAGAATTAAATGAGCTGATGCGTGTAGTGTGCAGACGCTTCAGCCTGTTGGCCCGTGCCCCATCCCTTCCTGGACCTTGGGCCTCTCCCCAGCCTCATCTGAGTTCCTTAACCTCTCCAGTAGGGTCTGCTCTAGACCCTTCCCCTCTGGCTGCCCACCAACGCCACCCCCGGCCACTACCAGTATTATGTATCAGCCCCAGATGTCAACCAGTGGCCAGTTGGAAAGGCCTGGCTGTGCCCTGAGCATTTGTTTCTCCATCAGCTAGAGGGGATGCTAGGTGCCCTTGACTGCCAGCCTGCCCCAAGGCTCTAAAGGCAACCAGCCTCAGTTTGACACTCAGCCATCAGGCAAGGAATGGGCAGGGAGCCTTCTGAGGCCAGGTGGGAATGGCTCTTCTCCACACAGAAGAATCCACGGGCAGTGCGGCAGGCCGAGGAGGTGCGGGGCCTGGAGCACCTGCACATGGATGTCGCCGTCAACTTCAGCCAGGGGGGTCTGCTGAGCCCCCACCTCCGCAATGTGTGCGCCGAGGCCGCAGATACCATCTACACCCGCCAGGAAGATGTCCGGTTCTGGCTGGAGCAAGGTCAGCCGCGTGCTGCCCACTGTGGCATCACATCACCCATGATAGAGTAATGAGGTGTGGGAGTTCAGAGGAGGGCCCCCTAAACCTTCCTGGAAGAAGGGGTGCCCGTGTGGCTTTTCAGTGAGAGGAGTCAGCCAAGTGAAAGCGACCCCTTCTAGGTAGGGATACACACAACTGTGACGTGCTAGGCCCCATGGAGGGAGATACCTGGGCAGCGCCTGTCTCGTTCCTTCCCTTAGTGACAACACAGATGGGACCTCTGTCGTGGGAGGGAGGCCCAGGTAGCAGGGTCCAGGTGGGGCCCAAAGACCCATTCCTACCTGCCCATCTGTGCTGCCCCCCCACCCCCACCCGAGAAGTCAGCTTCTCTCCTTCCTTCCATGCCCTCCCCGGTGGCAACATCTCTCCCCTAAGATCCTTGAGGGCCACCCCCCCATCTTTGTGAGCTCCCTGCCTTTCTGCCGAGGTGGCTTTACTGCCAGCACACCTCCTGACACCCTTCCCAGGACTGCCCTCAGGTCCTCCATGTAGAGGGCACAAGGAGAGGTCGCAGTGCCAAGTTCGGGTTCCTGGTCCTTCTGCCCAGCCCACTGAGCACTAGAGAAGTGCCTGCCCCTCCCAGGGGCCCGCCGGATTTCAAAGTGCCCAACAGAGCTCTGGTCATGCCCTCTGTACACAGCCCTCCCCAGTCGGCTGCACCCTCCAGAGGCCAGTCCCACCCGTGGCCACAGAGCTGAGCCAGGGGCCAGGTTCCTGCCATGTCCCTCAAGCACCCCTGCGTGTGCGCTGGCCACGCTGACCGCCTGACATGTCCATGTCAGCCCTCCTCAGATACTCCTTCCTCAAAGAAGCTCTCCTTGATTTTTTTTAAAAAAGATTTTATTTATTCATGAAAGACACACAGAATGAGAGAGAGGCAGAGACACAGGCAGAGGGAGCAGCAGGCTTCATGCAGGGAACCATGCAGGGATCCCAGGTCTCCAGGATCATGCCCTGGGGTGAAGGCACCCCGGATGCCCTCTCCTTGATTTTCTACTCATTCTCGCCTCGTCTCTATTCCATCGCATTCTAGTGTAGCAAGGTTTTTATTTTTATTTTTTTTAATTTTTATTTATTTATGATAGTCACAGAGAGAGAGAGGCAGAGACATAAGCAGAGGGAGAAGCAGGCCCCATGCACCGGGAGCCCGACGTGGGATTCGATCCCGGGTCTCCAGGATCGCGCCCTGGGCCAAAGGCAGGCGCTAAACCGCTGTGCCACCCAGGGTTCCCTATAGTGTAGCAAGGTTTTTAAACATCGGGCTGAGCGTGGCCGAGTGGAGACTGGAAGTCACACAGCCCTGAGTTCCGTTCTCACCCCACTTCTAACTCTGTGACGACAGTGAAATTAAACCTCTCCAGGCCGGGTGTCTCATCTAATAGAACAGGAATGATAATACTTAGCTCCTAGGGACGACGGGATACCCCAAGAGGCCATGTGGGGGAGGGGGCTCCCTCTTTCCCCTCTGCTGACCCTTGCCTGTCTCCCCAGGTGTGGACAGCTCGGTGTTTGAGCCTCTGCCCGAAGCCTCGGAGCAGATGCTGCTGCCGCGCTGCGGGCAGGTGGCGGACGGCGGGAGGCCCTGCGTGTGCCGCTACGGCCTGAGCCTGGCCTGGTACCCCTGCATGCTCAAGTACTGCCACAGCCGCGACCGGCCCACCCCCTACAAGTGCGGCATCCGTAGCTGCCAGAAGAACTACAGTTTTGACTTCTACGTGCCCCAGCGGCAGCTGTGCCTCTGGGATGAGGACCCCTAGCTGGGCTGGGGCGAAGGGGGGTGGTCTCTGAGGTAGCTGCTCTGGGCCCACCGCTCTTCCCCCAGCCACTGGAGGGGGGCAGCCCCCCAACTGAGGCCTTACTTCCCTTCTCCCTTGATCCCGGAGCCTCTGGCCCCATCGTGCAAGACTGTGAAAAGGGGTGTGGCAGGGCAAGGGTTAACTCATGAAGGCAGCCCCCACTCCCACCCTGTGCCTCCCTTGGGGACAGGGAGGGGGGTTCTCCAGACTCGCCCCCCCTCCCCTTAATCTCCCCCGAAGTGTTCTCTCTCAAGCAACCAAAATGTGATGGCCCGTGATTCTATTTAACTCTGAAGGTTTAGATGCTAAAAGGTTTAGTCGGTGTCGATGCCTGTGACACCGTCCTCCCCACACACACACCCCCACTCGCCCATCTGGAAGGAGCTGGCCCCTCTGCACCATCAAATGCCCAACAAGGAGGGGATCCCTGCCCCGGAGAGGGGGCTGTCGGGGATCACTGCCATGGCCCCTGCACCAGATCACAACGCATTCCTGTCCTCCCGGCCCCCAAGGGCGGGACAGGTGAGGACCTCCCAGCCCCCACACAAACCACACGTGCCTTTCCCCAGACCCAGACTCTGCGGGGAGACCAGGCGCCCGCGTTTTCCCCCAATCAACGGAAATATTTTTGTAAAGGTTCTGGGGCAGCGAGGAAGCATGGAGTATGAGGAAAACTTGAATTCCAGATTTTTAATGCAAAGTATTTATCGTTTGTACCAGAAATAAAATTTTAAATTTTTATTTGACTGACAGCTCGCGACTCGGAGTTCTGAGAGAACTCTTGGCCAATGCTGCCACCTGGTGTCAGGAGAAGTGTCCCGTTTACCGGCGACGGACCCTCCTGAAGCACCTGCAGGGTGCTCACCCGTTGTGCGGCAGGCCGCGTGGGGATTGGGGGCGCATATTAGGGAAGGATAAGTTAAAACTACTGCGCTTAAGAGGAGACGAGCACAGATGAACAAGCCGGACAGTAGTAGCGGAGGATAGGTGAAGGCAAGAAATAAGAAACTCCAGAACCAGACCTCCAGGGTTCAAATCCTCGCCTTGCTGCTGTGGCTTTGCTGTGCAGTCTTGGGCCGCGTTCCTTTACCTCTCTGTGTCTCGGCTCTCTTAGCCCTGAAATGGCCTTACGTAGCTTCATACGTATGAAGCACCCAGCACATAGCGAGCGCTCGCTGTAGTCGCCGTTATCAATATCATTAGCATTAGCAAAAAGGGCAGACACTTCCTCAGCCATAGACCCGAGATGGCTTACGCTAGACCTCCTGAAGGCCCCTTCGCATCAAAAGTACCTTCTGGTATAAAGAGGCTGTAAGAGGAGGTGCCAAGCTGGGTGTTGGAGGGCTTCCAGGGAAGGAGGGATGTGGAGGCCGAATTTCTCGGGAGAGGTCTCCTGGGCCAGGTGGGGCACCAGTTGAAGCTGAGGGATGGTCTGCATAGGGCAAAGGGGAGGAGACAGGGGTGCTCCAGGGGGTGGGAAAGCCCCAGGGGTCCCCCCTACTCCGTAGGAAGGAGGAGACAGGACAGACACCCCCCCCCCCAACTTTGCTCCTCAGAACACGCTGCTGCTCCTCCTTGAAGCTCTACAGGCCAGAGGGCTGTGATGGGAGCCAGGCTTGCTTGGAATGGGTGGGGAGACATCCTTTACAGGGACGATGATATGCCTCTTTCCAAACCCGTTTGCAAGGACCAGCTTCAGCTGTGCTGGGGAACCAGGGAGGGAGGTGTGCCTCCCGGGCCCTTTCCTGCTTCCCCTGCCACCAAATCCCAGGCCTCAGTCCTGCTCTGGGTCGGGGCGGGAGGTGGGGAGATTACTTGGAGAAGGCACCTCCCACCCCATATATGTGCCTTATTTGCTGGGGGTTGGGTTCCCAGGTCATATATCTTTTCTACTCACTTTCAAATAGCCAAAAATAAGGCTGTTTTTTTTTTTTAAATAAAGACTGCTTTTCTAATCTTCCTTACGAATGACTAGCAACCCCAAGCCTGCCGGTCCCCTGCAGTGAGGGGGCTTCTGGACCCTGTCACTACAGACTACCCTGCCTGGGGCCCCTCCTTGCTCGGTCTTAGGGCTTGGGCAGGAGAATTAAGATTCCCCGAGACTTCGGGTCAACACTATGGTCAAGCAAAGCCCATACTTCCCCTCATTCCAAGCAACCCTCCGTACCTCCCCACTCCCTCTCTGTCAGGTGCCACCACTACAGTCACTTCTCTAGTGAGGGTCAGAATCACGTGGGAGCTCAGCTCACGGATGTCCAGGGTCAGCTGTTTGAGAAACCTCCAGATAAGGCTTTACTTTCCTCGAGAGTCCTTTGTGCACCTGTGCAAACCCTCGGGGTGGGGGGTCGGGTAACTGCACCTACAATGAATGCTCATTTCCTCTGGAGCTTTAGAGTTTACAAAGTGCCTTCGTATCAATTAGCTCTCGGCTCATTGTAGCAATCGTGTGACATTTTATGGAGGTGGCTCACCAATAAAATGATGTGACTTGCCCAAGGTCAGACAGCTAGTTAGAGCACAGTTGGCCTTCACCCTCTAACTCCTTGCATACCTACTAACCCAGTGGGTTTATCAGAGTGGCCTTCTGGAACCTCAGCACACCTCACCTACGGGGTGGGGAGTGGGGCCGCAGTGCGAGGTATACAGCACCCACGGGGGGGCCAGTCCTGCGGTAGCAATCACTGAATATATGGGGTGGGCCCACAGGTGCCCTGCCACTAGAGTTGGCAGGAACAGGCTCCTGACTGGTCCCTTTTGCCAAGGTAAAGAGGGCTCTGGGTGGGAGGCCAGGACCCCTAGGCCTCATTGGAGCCTCTTCAAGCCAGAGGAGCTGCAAATGGTACCAGGTACCCCCTGGCAGGATCACCCCAACCTGAGCTGGGCCTTGCTGTACGTTCTGTGGGTTTTCTTCAGGCTCTTCTCCCTTCAGTCTTAGTCAATGAATGTCTTGTCTTCAAGGAACTTAGATGTGGTAGGTAGAGCCAACGAGGAGTCTAGTAAAAAGTAGAGCAAGGACCACTCCCAAGAAGCAAAGCTGTGAGGAATGTGGGTACCAGCCTCGTGTGAGCTGTGTGCAATCTGGGGTGGGTCACCCCCCCTCCCCCGTCGCAAGCCCTCAGTTCCCCATCTGCTAAGAGGCGGTCATCTCAAAACACTTCCTGACTACAATCAGTGTGGAATTGCTGGCTGGCATTGGACCTCCGATTGTGAGGCATTTGGCTCCTGGGGGACAATTGAGCTTCCGTGACTTGCTCTTCCAAGCCATGCTGTAGAGAAATGGTAAAAATGGAGCACCACAAAGCCCAGTATTTGATGGAGACTGAACAGACTGCCCTCCAGACGGGGCTGTCCCAATTTACACCCTCACCACCAAGTATAGGAGAGGCCTGTTTCCCCACATTCCTGCTGCATCGGTTGGGGTTCTCTAGAGAAAGAGAACCAATAGGATACAGAGAAAGAGATTTATAGCAAGATGTTATAGGATTGTGGGGTCTAGCGAGTCCAAAATGCTGGCCGCAGGCAGGTTAGGCAAAAGTTGATGTTGCCATCTTGAATCTGAAATCAACTGGTCAACTGTCTGGAAATTCAGGCAGGATTTCTGTTACAGTCTTGAAGCAGAATTCCTTCTTGGGGAAACCTCACTTTTTACTCTTAAGGCCTTCAACTGATTGGATGAGGCCCACCCACACTACGGAGGATAATAATCTCTCTAAAGCCAACTGATTGTAGATGTTAATCACATCCACAAAGATACCTTCACAGGAACATCTGGACTCACATTAGACCAAACAACCAGGCACCATGGCCTAGCCAAACTGACGTGTAAAATTAACCATCACACCTGCGATCGCTTGATCTTAACCTACGATGTTGGCCATTTTGACCTTGAGAAACATTAAATAAAGCATTCTGAGGTTTCCTCCCAGATATCGACTATTGACTATAGCCAGGTAACAGCTGGTCATTCTTGTCTGCCCCGCCACCCCCACGCCATTCATCCCCTCCCCTCCCCTGCCCTGCTCTGTGCCTCAGGACACCCACCCGTGAATCGGCCTCACCTGGGCTCCTTCACCTCTGGCTTAGCCAGTGAGAAGCACAAGAGACAAGAGGGCAGGACGAGAGGGAATTCCAGGCATATGTCCCTGCTCCTTGCTGCTTCTGGACCACACCTCTGCACTGGCTTCCTTCCTCCAAGCTCCAGACCTCCTTGGGCTCCTAGGCAACCATTTCCTCCTCCTGCCTCTTCAGCCCCAGCCCCAGTGTCCCAGCTCCCTGGTTCCCTTAACCCTGCTCACACCTGTGAATAAGCAGGACCTTCATTAAAGGCACTCCGCGTTGTTGCATTGATTCCCCTGCCCCATCCCTGCAGAGACCCTGACTGCTAACAACAGCAGTCCCGGCTGGGGACCCAGAAGAATGGACGGTGGGCAGGAAGAAAGCCAAAGGATGGTGGCAAACACAGGCTCACAGGGCAGGGCCTCGGGACATACCATCTCCTTGAAGAAGAGCCCGGCCTCAAGGGGCTTCAGGTGGAGCGAGGGAGGGAAGGCGAGTCACAAGCTACCTTAGCCCCCAGCCCCAGTGGAGGTGGTGTCCGCCTCGGCCCTGTCTCCAGCTGTGTGTCGTGGCCAGGGAATGTCCTGACTCTCCAGCAGGGAGAGGCGGGATGAGGTGACACTGCACTCACGGCTCCCTCGTCGCCTACATCACGGGCAGTGGGCACAGACCGCCACACCTCTCCTGGGCCTGCATGCCCAAGTCTTTCCTGACCCCTTCCTGCCGGAACCTTCCTGTGGGAGGTGCCCCCCTGTCTCCTGACCCCGGGGCTCTGAATCCCACCCCTTTCCTCTTCTCCCTGGAGAAACTATCCCCTCTCTCTTTCCCATTTCTCTTTCCTGCCTGGTTCCCATCAGGGTATTTAAATCTTTCCCACCTCAAAAACAATAACTAGCCTCTCATACCCAAGGCCCTCTCCACCTCGCCCTATTTCTTCCTGTTTCTTCCATCAAGCTTCTTGCCAGAGTCCTCCTCCTCCTTGGCAATTCCCAACCTCACTGTCGCGATCAAGGCTATGCTGCAATCAGTGGCAAGGCGCGTGTTACTGACACCGGTGAACCACTCCCGCCTCAGTTGGGCCTCCTGTACACACATCCTCACCCTCACTCACTCGTGCTTTCCCGCTCCCTTGCTCAGTGACGCAGCCAGCCTCTCCTGCCGGGGGGACTCCGGGGCTCCATGCACCTGCTATTCTGGTTAACTTCCTTTGCGGGTACTGCTGACACCCGTTCCCACTTCCCACTTCCTTCCTCTCTGCTGGGGGTCCCAGCTTAGATGTCTGTTCCTCCGAGAAGCTTTTCCTGGGGCCCACCCCCAGATTTGGGTAGGTCGTGCCCCATAGCAGGCCCCCTTAGCATCCTCCATTTTTCAGTTAGAGGATATGCCCCAGCATCAGGGCCTTGCCCTACCTGTTTCCCTGCTCCACAAGCATCACCAGACTGCACTTCCTGAGGACAGGGACAGTGTCTGGTCTCCAGTATGTTTCTAGACCCTAGCTTAACACACAGCACCAGTGGGTACTCAGTACATGCTCTGAATGGGCAAACGGGCAAATGGCCACTGACCTGTGTGTCGGGGTGTAGGATTGCATGTAGCTCAGAAGCCCCAGAGGGCACTATGGGAAGTAGGACATTTAAAAAAAAGATTTTATTTATTTATTCATGAAAGACACACATAGAGAGGCAGCGACATAGGTAGAGGGAGAGGCAGGCTCCCTCCAGGAAGCCTGATGCAGCACCTGATCCCAGGATCCCGGGATCACAACCTAAGCCGAAGGCGCTCAACCACTGAGCCACCCAGGTGCTCAGGGAGGTATGACATTTTAACCAGCAGAGCTGTCCAGTGACAGGACGGCCACCGGACAAGGCCTGGGACTCCTGTCCTTGCATTGATTGGGCTAAGGCTGGCAAACTGAGGTTCCACGGGGATCACGGACCAAAGACCCAACAGCACTCTGAAACCAAGATTCAGCATCTTCAACTGGCCTGGAACTGGGGCCCTCACCTGTGTGTAGGTCCCCAGCCATGGATGGGCACGTGTTGCAAGGAGGATGCTCAAGCGGAGGTCACACGCCCCCATCACCGCAAGAGGGCGCGCCGGCCTTAGACTTGCCCTGAGCGAGCGGGCGGACCTGGCGGCTCACCTCGTTTAGGTAGACCTGGAGAGTCTGGAATAGGATGGAGGCAGGGTTCTGCGGAAGGTGTGATCAGAGTGGCCAGACCCAGGCCCAATGCAGTCCCCAAGATCAACAAAGCTCACTGGAAGTCAGTTGTTATGCTGTTTTAAAATCAAATCCGTATCATTACTATTTTTCAGAATCTTCAAGTGCCAAGTGGGCAGTACATCTGTGTGTACTCCTCCCTCTAGAGGTGAGCGAAGGCTGGGTACCGGGTGGAGCAGGTGTCGGGGCTGGGGACTCAGCATTAGGATTATCAGGAGCAGGGAAGAGCTCAGGGTCCTGACTCCCTTGTCCTCCCTTGTCCTGGTTCCCAGAGCACCTCTCACTTTGTCACCCAACACTAACCCCCTCCGCCCCCATTCTGCAATACTCCTGGCAGCGGTGCCATCAGATTACCTCTGAGGTGTGATTTTAAAAGAGGCCTGTAAGTTCTTCTTGGCCTCTGCTTTTCCTTCCATCTGCTCTTTTGGGAAGCCTGAGCTGGGATCCATTCCATTCCCTGTGGTTGCCCCAAGGCAGGGAGCTGACCCCCACCCGTACCCCCACGCTCTGGGCCCTACAGCCCATCTGGCAGACAGAAGGAGCTAGAAGGGACTTGTTGTTTGGTGGCCTTCCAGGACGCCTCGCTCCCCACCCTTCTCCCAGCCCTGACAACTCAATCCAGCTGACATGACAGGAAATGTGAATGAGCAACAGGGTGCACGGCCAAAAAAGGCCACTTCTCTGCTGAGGCGGAGAGCAGGGCCAGGGGGGTTGGGGGGCTGGGAGGCCCCCACGTCCCTCCCCCAAGTGCCTTCTCTGAACGGGAGATAGTGCAATACCAATCCAGCATCCCCATCCCCCATGCATCCCCAGTCCAGCAATGTGTCTGAAAGGGGAGGCTAGACTCCTAGAGCCTTCTGTCCCTTGAGGCAAAAGAAGCAGAGTGCATGCTCAAATAGAAATGGGGCCCAGGGTGCTAGTGACTTCCAAGAGGTGCAGCAAAGGGAATCAGATGTCACCCCAGGAAGACCAGGAGGACCTGGGGTAGAGTCAGAGTTGATCAGTTTGGGGAACTGCAGTCTCCTGGAGTGAGGTTTTGGCTACTCTCTGAAAAAGTCCTCCAGCTGTTGAGAAAGGGGAGGGGTAGGGAAGCAGGGTGTGCTGATTTGCATTCAATTTGCATGTAATTTGCATATACCTCTTTTGATGTCCAAAGGCAATGAAATTTCCTGTCCTTGCTTCTTTTTCCCTTTCTTTCCTCTGTTCCTTTTTAACCTCCAGGCAACCTACTATCTCTCTTCTCTTCCCCACAGCTTCTCCTCTCCCAAGCCAAACACATGGAATATGAGGCCCAGGGTGGGTGGCACCTTCTCCGGGATCTCCCATCTGCCCAGAACTCAAAAAGCTGGTTTCCTGGAGATTCTTTGAGTTCTGGGAAAGAGGCAGGGCTAAAGAGGTCCTATGCACCCCCACTCAGTTCAGTTCACCTAAGTGAGATGTTCATCAAAAAGTCAGAGAGGGAAGGAATAGAGACATCCATCTTTGCCCCGGGCCCCATATCTGCACGCCGCAAACCCACCCAACCTTGGAGGGTCCCGGAAGAGCATATGAAGGAGGAGTGGGAAGAAGGGAAAGGTCTCTGTTCTTCTGTGACTTGTCTACTTGCCCTGTGACCTTGGGCAAGTCCCACCCCCTCTGCGGGCCTGGGTTCCTCATAGGAACGATAATCTAGATTCCTTCTGCCTAGAGGGACACGATCACAGAAGAGAAGGGGAGGCACAGGTAGGGACACTGCAGGATTAAAAGCACCAGCTTTGGCGTCAGGCAGACTTGCTCTAAATCCCAACTCTGCCATCTACTAGCTGCATTAACCTCCCTGAACCTCATCTCTAAAAGAAGCCTCAATATTGTGTCTTCCTTCTAAAGTTGTGCCGAGTAAATGAGAAGGTGCATGCCCAGCCTGTAGCACCTCTCTTGGCAGATAGGAAGCACTCAATATTTATTGAATAAATGGGCACAGGGATGCAGGTGAGGTAACGTCTGTCACCCTCGCCCCACCCCCACCCCCTCACCCTCCCATCCTCCCACTGCCTGTCTGGAATCCAAAGCTGTGCTTCCAACTGTGAACCTCCAAGATCCCACCTCTGCCACAGTGGTTCGCCATCCCCCAAAGCTCCACTCCCGCCTCAAACCCAGGGCCCCAGAATCCTAGCCTGCTGGAGCTCCAAGGCCCTTGGAAACCATTAGTCATATGCCCTCGGCTTCCTGCCTGTCCCCCACCCCCCACTATCGCTTCTGGAAAACCAAAGCCCAGAGAAGAAAGGTAACTGCACATGGAAACAAGAAACAGCGGGTCCCAGATGTGGTGGTCAGAGAATCAGACCCTCGGTGTACGCAGCCACACAGATGCTATGCATATTGACATATGGAAATCTCAAGCACACAGGGGTATATAAACTATGTGCAGGCATTTTTCTAGCATGATGGTAGGCGGACTACAGTTGTAGATAAGAAAGGAGCCAGACTAGGAGTGGAGGAGGGAAGGGGAGGGAGGGAAGGAAGAGACAGGTTAGCGGTGCCCTGAAAGGGGTCCCTGGGCCCAGTAGGTCTCCAAGAAGCCTTTACTGATCTCTTCCCCCAGCCAAAGAATCAGGAAGGAAATCCTCTTCCCTCTTGTTAAGAGTGGGAAGAAGAGAAGATGTGACTGAGGAAGGGTGGTTTGTATGAACCTGAGCATGTAGGTCCTCTTGAGCATTTCCTTTCCCTTCAGGGCCTCTGTGGCACCCACTGAGCCCTCCCTGGAGCCTGTGTGTCCCGGCCCCCCGCAGGGTACTCAGCGCCCTGGGGGCAGCCAGTCAGTTAAGACCAGGAGGTAGGATAAGAAAAGTCCCCCAGAACCCGCCACAAGGGCTATGAAGCACATTGAAGTGTTATGCTAATTTAATAAAAGATCAGATCACATCCAACTTCAGAAGGGAGGTGGCATTTAAACTGTGCAGAAGGAGTAGCGTGCAGTGCTTCAAACAGGAGCCCTGATACTTACTGGCTGTGCAACACGGGCTAGTTCCACTCTCAAAGCCTCATTTTCCCCACCTGTTAAATGGAAACAATAAGAGTCCCATTTACGAGTTGTTATGAGGACGAGACAAGATCAGAGCCTTTAAAGTGTTGGTTAGCACAGCGCCTGGCACCGAGCGAGAGCTCAGTAATTGCTGGATGTTATAACAGGGATCACTGGGGTGGGCGGTGGGTAACTTACCAGATGGAAGGAACCTGGTGAGCAAGGCAGAGAGGCAGAAAAGCGCAGGACCTGTTCTGTGAGCAGGAAACAGTCCTAGAGACTAAGAAGAAGGGAGAGGTAGGTTGGTAGGGACACCTGTCTGGAAAGGATGGCAAGGTCCTGGGCTCCTGTCAGCAACTGGCTTTCTGGGCTTACAGACAGGTGGTCCCTTTGCCCTGGGCACCACTCCCTGGGACCTAATGAACGGAAGAGAAGAGTGGAGGGAGCTTAGATGATGAGACTACGATGGGTTCTACAAAGAGCACTGGAGCAGGAGTCCAGGGACCTGATTGAGCCAGGCTCTATCACTAGGGAATTGTGTGCCTTTGGCGAATCGCTTCCCAGCTCTGTCGATGAGGCAGGTGGCTGTCCCCCCAATCCCTGACACTGGTAAATAATTTTCACATCATCTTCTCATAGAACCTCAGAGCCACGTAGGACCTGGAGGACAGGCAGGGGGCAAGGTCTTCCCCAGGAAAATGGGGTAATGAGCTGGGCCCCGTCTAACTCCCGGGTCGTGGTGAGCGTGTATGGGGGCTAGGTGAATTTTGGCCCGCTGCTAAATTGCACATAGATAGATGCCCGTTATGGCGAGCCCCCCAGCCCCGTTTTGCAGACGAGTCAAATGGATGCAGGAAGGCGAAGAGCCTTCAAGAGCCTTGTCCCTTGTCTCACAGCTGGAACGTCGTTGAGAGAGAGGATTCCAAGGCCAGAGTCTTTCCGGAACACCCCCACGGCTTTTCTAAACACTCTAGACTCCTTGCAGGGCTTACCCTCTGGGAGCCTGTCCAGACAGCAGCTCGCCCCGGCCGGATCATCCATCGGGGGTTCCTAACAAGGGCGAGCGGGCCCAGGCGTCTGGGTCGCTGCGGGCGCGGCAGGGAGGGGCTGCGGGCCGGGGCAGGGCGGACAGGTGTTGCGCAGGGTCGGGGACCCGCCGCAGCCGCAGCCCGCCCCCTCCCCAGGTCCCCAGCTCCGCGCATGCAAATCACGGGTTTGCATGGGCCCGGGGCCAGGCGCGGGGGCCCTGCCAGGGGGCGTGGCCGGCGGCCCCCGCCCCGCGCCGCGCCGCGTGCTCACCTGGGCGTGTGGCAATCCCGGCCGAGCCGAGCGCTGCCCGGGCGGGAGCAGCGGAGCGCGCGACAGCGGCGGCGGCTTCCACGGCGGCGGCGGGGGCGGAGGAGAGACCCTGGCTTCCCCGGGGGCCCGGCTGGGGCAGACGCGAGGGGCCTGGGGGGGCGCTGCCTTTGGCCCCGCCTGGGGCAGGATGGTCAATCTGGAACCCATGCACACAGGTGAGCGGCGGGGGAGCGAGCGCTGACAGGTGTCAGCGGAGGGGCGAGGGGGCGAAGGAGGGACGCACCGTTGGGGGGGGGGCATCTCTCCACGACCAGGAGATGGCAGTGTGGATAGCGGGTCACCGGGGGCCGGCGTGGGGAGGCGGATGGTGGGGGGGTTGGGGGGGCTGGAGAAGAATGGAGGTGGGGACTCCCCGGCGCGGGGTGGGAGGGTTTCTGAAGCCTCCAATCTGGAGCGGGGCAGGAGTGGGACCGGGTCTGCGCAGCCCTGGAGTCGGGCTGAAGTTGCTCTGTTCACTGCTTGCAGAAGGGTGGCTCACTCACTCGCTCAGCCAGGGGTGTGGACCTGGGAGTGCATAAGTGAGGAAAATACTTGTATCCACATGTTACGTGTTTTGTGTCTCCGTCCTTTAATGTGAAGTGGAGGCAAAGTGGGCATTTGTAAGGTCTGGAGGGGGGGGGCTGGCAGTTACAGAGGCACACCCCGGGGCAGGTGCCATGCCACACATGTATGTATGGATTAGGGCTTGTGACAGCGTGTCCCCGTGTAGCACAGGGGGGTCTACTGTCCTCTTCTGTGTGTGTGGGGGGGGAGGTGGGGCAGACCCCATGTGTGAAGGTGTGTCCACCCACAGGCTCTGTGGATACCCTCGGTGCTGGAGAAGCCGTGCTCTGGTGCAGGTCAGGAGCTCAGAGGGGGTGGTGAGAAGTGCACTCTCCGTGTTCCACGTGCCATGGATTCAGATACCAAGCCCCCCTTTCCTCAGTGGAAGGAAGCTAAGAGATGGATATGTTTTCCCAGGAGTCAGTATCCCCTATATGAATGGTAGGTGGGTGTGATGTGAACCGAGGTCCCTCCATTCACCCTGCTGGTCCTTCCTTCGGCAGAGGGGCTGGGGCAGGGGCTACTAATCCTGAATGGTCATGCTTGGTGTTATGGTGCACCTTCTTCTTCTTCTTCTTCTTTTTTTAAGATTTTATTTATTCATGAGAGACAGAGAGAGAGGCAGAGACACAGGCAGAGGGTGAAGCAGGATCCCCTCAGTGAGCCTGATGTGGGACTTGATCCCAGGACCCCGGGATCACGACCTAAGCCAAAGGTAGACACTCAACCACTGAGCCACCCAGGTGCCCTAGGGTGGGCCTTCTCAGAGGTCCAAGGGTTTGAGTGGAGAACAGACTCAAGGTGTAGAAGGCTAAAACTGATTTGGCCACTTCAAACCAGCAATGTGCCTCTCAAGAGAGGGAGGGCAGCACCACGTGACTTTTATTTAGGATCGCAGGGCTGTTGGTGGGAATTCTGTACTTGCTCTCCTTTCTGGAGGAGTAGGGAGGAAGAGTGAGGAGAGGCAGTTTTCCTGACTGACCCCAAGGAGCAGAGAAGTCTGGAGGCTTTGCTTTTTCCTGGGACCCACTCATCCTGAAAACAGACAACAGCAGGTGCGTGGAGAGAGCCAGGGTCCACCATTCCCTGACAGGATCCT
This sequence comes from Vulpes lagopus, assembly GCF_018345385.1. Classification (NCBI taxonomy): domain Eukaryota; kingdom Metazoa; phylum Chordata; class Mammalia; order Carnivora; family Canidae; genus Vulpes; species Vulpes lagopus. The sequence goes on along the minus strand of NC_054833.1, from coordinate 40,002,455 downwards.
GGCAGGGTTGAATGAAGTCAGGCTACCACAGAGATGTTGACTCTGTGTGGATCCCCAGGTGATAGGACGTGCCAGGAAGGGCCAGGTGAGGCCAAAGGAAGCATCCAACTGGGTATCATCCAATATCTGGAGAAAGTGTTTCCAGACCCTGTGGCACCACTATGGAGCTGGGCATTCCTGGGGGCAGTTTCCCTGCTCTCCCTACTTCACTTCCCATCAAGAATCCCTAGGCAGGAATGAGAACAAGGCCTCAGAAAGGTGGGCCTCAGTGGGAAGTTCTTTAGTGACAAGATCAGAGACTTCCTAGGGGTTTTCCACCCCATTGTCTACGCAGGCTGCTGCTCTGGGGGAGGTGGGAGGAGGTGGGACAGCTGGGACCCAGCAGGGAAATGCCTAAGGGGCTAAGAGCATCTGGCAGAGAGGAGGGCAGTGAGAGGGCCAAGCCCCCCTTACCCTGGCCTTGGAGGAAACTCCAGGCTGACACCTCCCTCACCATCTCTCCCTCCGGGAGGCAGGGGTTCCAAACGTGAAAGGGGAGATTGAGCTAAACCCAAGGTAGGGTTCCCATCCGCCTGGGGTAGGTTACCTGACTCACTTGTCTACATTTCCCTCCCCAGCCCAATTCTTCAGTATGCCTGCACCCTCACCACCCTGTGAGCTCTCTCAGGCTCAGCCTCAGTGGTGTCTGGTTCCCCTTTAGTGGCATCTCAAAGGGACCTCTCAGCTTGGGACTTTCTGTGGATCCCTCTCCATTTTAGGGCTCTCCTTGCTGAGTCTTCTCTGGCTTTTCAATATGAGGTCATCGTGTGGGGTCTTTCAGTGTGGGCCCGGCCATGGGTCTGTGAGGGAGGGTCCCTCTCTAGGGTCTCAGTCCAGGATCCTCTTGGTGGAAATTTGGTCTCTTTGGAGTCTTATCCCCAGCCCCCAGCCCACAATAATTCTCCTCTTTCTTCACAAACAGCACTTTCCCCATGAATTTCCAGTCCTGGGCCCTTGGGGGACTCCTCCTCAATTGATTTACTGGAACAGTTTGAGTGGGGGAAAGAGGGAGCACACTTTGTGTGCTCTTGCACTGGGTCCCACACTCAGGTCCATAAGTCTTGTGGCCCCCAAGTCGGCCCATCTTTCTACTCGATGACCCAGGTGCAAGCCATGATTCAGGTTGGCCTGGGGTCTCTGCACTTTGTACCTTATAGAGCATCTCTCTCCAGGAGCATGAACACCTGGGCAAGTATGAGGTCACCAGACACGGGGGCACCCCAGCCAAGGAGGGGGAGGCTCCTGCTCCCAGATCAAAAATAGACAGAGGACTAGACCAGAGTCTGACAGACAGCTGGAGAGGGAGCGAAGAAACAGGAAAACACTGGGAATCTGGCCCCAGGGGGACACCTGGTTGGCCCCAGGGCATCTCTTTTTCTGTCTTTTTGCTCACAGTGAGCTGTTGCCTATCAAGGTGGGGATCAAGTCTCACAGATTGATACCAGCTACAGCTCTGGAATACTGTTGGGGTTTGGAAGGTCTTGTGGTGAGAGGGAGTGGCCGCCTCTCGAAGAAGTGACAGAAATCTGTCTCAGGAGAGAATTGGAGCCATGACTGGCTCAGACAGAGGACCAGTGGGCCCCTTGGTTTCCTTCTGGTAGAAGTGCCCCCACTGTCGATCATGGGAGGAAGAAGTCTGGAGGGAGCTGCACTCCCTTCAGAGAAATGGAGCCGGGCAGTAGGAGAGAGAAGGGGAGGCTCTCTGCCTCCCCGGTGTAGCCTGGACCTGAGGTTCCAGTACACTGTGGACACAGCCTGCGGCCTGGGGAAGATGCCGCCCCTTGGACTTTGCTCCTCAGGCTCCCACACACATCCTGGTTCACGGATGTATGAAGAGGGGCTGCTCATGGGTCATGCCAAGGCACAGGAAGGGCTAGGCCAGCAGCCAATGTCTTGCCCCAGCTTCAGAACGTGATGGTGCTGGTGCCAGATGAGGGTCGGCGTCTGGGATCTGGGATCTTACACTGAGCAGGGGAGCCTCCCCAGGGAAGGGAGTGATGGCAAGGAGCCCACTCAGTCGCCTGCCTGCCTGCCTGCCTGCAGAGATAAGAACAGCCTAGAAGACTAGCCCCACCCCACACCTCCCTCCCTCAGCCCCGGCAAGTGCTGTCGGACAGGCAAAGGGCTATGGCGTCTTGGGGAGTTTCGGTGTTGGCCCATTTTTAGGCTGAGACCCAAGAGTTCGTCCCACCCATCAGCCTACCCACTAGAACTGGTTCTCAGTATCTTAGCATCCTGTGGGACTGACCAAGAGCTTCTACAGATCCTCGCAGCCTGCCCCTCCATCAGGCTCCAATCCCTGTCCGATCCTAAAGCATTACCACGTCGCTCCCATAATGGGTGTATCAAAGGAGAAGATGTCCTGGCAGAGTGTGGGCCTTTGCCACCTTCAAAAGTCATTTTTAGACATGATTAGAAGGACCTTTTAAGCTAATTCAAAGGCTGAGTGAGAGATGGCTTTTGGCCACGTTTAAAGGCATGCAGGGAAAGGGTGTCAGAAGGGAGTCTGGGTTACGGGCATGAAATTGTGGTTTAGCTAAACAGTTACCCTTCTTAAATGTCAGGAATTGGAAATAAGTTGATTTGAGAATCTGGTCATCGTCCCAGCCTTACTGCTTCTTAAACCCGTACTGTCCCCATGAGCTCTTTCCCTGTGAAGTCAGAATTTGGAGGATGTCTATGGCTTCCCAGGGAAAGGACAAATCAGATAGTGCTGAGACAGAAAACCAAAGCTTGCTTGCTTGCTTGCTTGTTCTTAAAGATTTTAAAAAATCTTTAGGGATTTTTAAATCTCTCTCTGTGTCAGAGAGGCAGAGACACAGGTAGAGAGAGAGAGAGGCAGAGACACAGGTAGAGGGAGAAGCAGGTGGGGAGCCTGATGCGGGACTCGATCCCAGGACCCCAGGATCACACCCTGAGCTGAAGGCAGAGGCTCAAACACTGAGCCACGTGGGTGTCCCCAAAGCTATTTCTTATTATGGGGCGAAGGGGACTAACAGAGAAGCCTAAGTTATCTGTTTAGCTCATTCTTTTATTTCAAGCTTACTTTGTGCCAGGAACTGTGCCAGGCAGTTTTCTTTCATATTTTGTTGGCTGCTTAAAGAACTCTGGGAAGTATCATTATTCCCATTTTTTAGTTGAGAAAACAGGTTCAAATACGTGGCCAAGGTCCCCCTGCTAGTTAGCCATGGCGCTGGGATTAAATCCAGGTCTGTTGGCCACCCAAACTGATGCTCTGGAATTCTGGGTGCTACTGAGGCAGTGTAAAAACCTGAGGGGCCAGTCTCTGACTTTTTCCTCAGCACCGTTGAGGAATCCCTGTGGGGGAAGCATGAGCTGAGCAGATCTGTTCAGCAGTGCCCAGCCCCGGGGCAGTAGGAAGCAGAGCCCATTTCTTTATGGGAGCAGAAGGTGAGCAGTAGCTGAACCCTTTGCAGATGTGTCCAGGTGACCCACGCTAGCTCTGCATATTCACGCATGACTACTCTACAGTTTCGAACTACAGCAGGAAGGACTTAGGTTAGGTTCAAGAAGAACCTTCCTAAATGTAGTGCAGTGAGGCAGGTCTGGGGTGTGGTTGCAAGATCTCCCCTAGAGGTCGGCTGACTGTGCGGGACAGTGCGGATGTCTGGAGGGCGCTGCACGGAGCTCCGAGGATTTACCTGGGAGTCGTCACTTTGGTGGGTCTCCAAAATATTCCTCAAGCCACAGGGGCTCCCAAAAGTGCCTTATTCCATCCTCTGCTTCTGGGGCGTTCTAAGGGCTTGGAGAGCCTCTGAACCTCCGCCTCTGTCTTGTTTGGCGGGGCAGTCGCCCCTCCTGCGCTGCAGTGACACCACACCCCCAGGGGCCACGATTTCAATCTCTGCCAGAGCCACCCACGTCATTGTTCTAAGATAAATAAATAAAAATTAAAAAGTAGGTTTCTCCCCGCTTTTCCTGGGGCGGAGGTCCACCCTTTCCCCTCACCCGGATCATCTCCAGACCTCAGGCGTCCAGACTGCCAACTGCCTGATTACCTGATGCAAATTAAGACTGCATGCTTAGCAGGGATTGGCTGGGGAGCCGGGTATGCAAATTGCCTCACCAAGACTTTATCTGGTTTGAAAGAGTTAAAGTGCTGCCCCAGAGAAGAGGGTGGGGGTAGTGGTAGGGGGGGTCAACACGATTTGAATAAAATATTCTTCTGTCTTTAACGGCTTCAGTATTTGGGTGGTTTAATAAGGAGAGGAGCTGAGAGAGGGAGTTAGTTCAAAGTTGCCTCTTTGCTTCTCTCTGCTGATCCTGGAGAAGACTTGGGGGGGGGGGGGCTCTTAGGTGGTGGCAGCTGTCTGTTATGGGTAAATGTTTAATTTATTGAAATGAAGCAGGGCAGAGAGGCCGGACCAGCAGCCCTAGGGGGCTGAGACCGGGCCTGGTGTAGGTATTCTCTGTCTGCAGGGCACTGACCCACCCACCATCCCTTGCTCCCAGAGCACTTTGAAGGAGTAGGAAAGAAGGTAAGGCTTCCCAGAGGAGAAGGGATCTCCGGAGGGCCACGCTGGAGCTAGGATTTGGTCCCCAGACAGTGGGCTGACCTCTGAGAACCAGACAGAGAAGAGGGGCAGGAACTGGGCAAGAAAGGTGAGAAGGGCAAGCCTAGGTTCAGGGGTACTCTCACCTCCCAGGGTAGGGTTATTACAGGGAGGGGAGGTGGGGGCGGTGGGGAGACACATATTTCTTATGCTACTTGAAAAAAATAAAATAAATCCCCCAAATCCCAGAGGCAATGAGGATTGGAAATGGGAAGCATTCTTCCCCACCCCCCACCTCACCCTGTACCCCTCCCCTTGTTAAATTTTTACCAACTGAACCTGGTGATGGAAGGAAGTGACAATGAATGATGCAAAAGGTGAGAGATCCCGCAGTAGCAGCAGAGAAGAGGGGAAAGAAAGGGCCAGGGAAAGGAGGCGCGCCTGGGAGGAGGGGATTTGTGCCCCAAGCTTATGAATATTCTAATGGTTGTATGTTCGGGAATCAGGAATTTGAAAGTCTGATGGTTGTTGTAATTACACATTCATCTTTGCTGTTTAGTTAAAGCCACATATGTCATAGCAAGAAAAATTGTGACCTGTTATTAAAATCAGTTGTGTTTTCCCTGCAGATATCAAGATGAGTGGGGATGTAGCAGATTCCACGGATGCTCGCAGTGCCCTCAGCCAGGTGGAGACAGGTAAGGGTCTTCTCTTCTGGGGAATGAATGAAACAAGAAAAGCACGGGTGGGAGCAAGTTGTTGCAAATGATCATCGAACAATGCGGTGTTTTTTGTTTGTTTTTTCTCTATCTCAGTCTTTGAGCCAATCAGACCCCAAAGCTGGGTCTTAGGAAGTGAAGGAATTCCCTTAGGCTATGACCCTGGAGGCTTCGAACTATAGATATCCATCTAGAGGGGGACAAAGTCTCTGGAACTAGGCTTGGAAAGGGCCAGCCAGATCCTTACAAACAAAATGGAAACATAAAAATTAGGGAGGAGGTCCACTTCTTGATGGGCCATGGGCCGTTCCAATACCCGTGGAAGCAGCAGGCTGTGGTTCCAGTTCCTGCTCAGGACAGAAAGCACAATGTGTCTTCAGTAGATGGGGACCAAGGCCTTTTAACCCCAGATTTCTCAACAGGCCTTACTCAAGGAACTAGCCTAAGAGGCCCGTGCGCAAGTGTTCCTCTTCCAAATTACATGCATGTGGGTGGTAAATAGACCAGAAAGAAAGGCTTGGTGCCTGGAAGATGACTTTGCTTTGTGAAGAAGAGAAAGAGGTCAGGAAAGAATTGAGAAGAAAGTTTCATAGCTCTCTGCTTTCAACTCCACAGTCCAAGCTTTGCTTTGAAAGCTCCATATAATTAAAAAGAACTTAAAGAAACATGAGTATAAATTGTAACACCACCAAATAACTTTAATAGCCTTCCAACAAGACCTCAATTAGTCTTTCATCTGGATCATTAGAGACATAGAAATTAGAAGTGGAAGAGAATCAATGTCCCCCAGAGCTAAACTCTTTTCCCAAGTCTTCAGGTGCAGTCTAACCCCATTCTTGAAGCTTGGGTCAGGGACAAGATAATTGGGGGTCTTGTTGAGGGCACCTGCAGGATACATTTGCCATAAACTTTCCTGCCCCTCAATTTAATATTGAAACAGTGCCTACTGCACAGGTAGCAATAGACATTAGAGGTGTAGGTTCTATATTTTTCTTTGTGAGTAGGAACAGCTGGGCCAGGAGAATGTGGGCCAGTTGCACTCACTTTTCAATTGATTTAATTGCTGAGTATGTTTTACTGAGGGTCTGTGGAGGGAGGCACTTGTTCTCTCCAGTTGAGAAGAAAATTTCCTCCAACCTGAAGAACAGGAGCAAGGCTTTAAAATCAGTTCAGTTGGGAGCACCTGGGTGGCTCAGTCGGTTATGCATCCAACCCTTGATTTCAAGTCAAGTCACGATCTCAGGTTTGTGGGATCAAGCCCTGTGTCCGGTTCCGTGCTCAGTGAGAGGTCTGCTTGGAATTCCCTGTCTCCCTCTGCCCCTTCCCCTGTTCACTTGTGCTCATTCTCTCTCTCTTTCAAAGTAAATAAATAAATAATGTCTTTAATGAAATAAAATCAAATCAGTTCAGCTGGATAGGGACAATCTCAGCTCTGACACCCTTCCCTGGGGGAAAAAAAAAATCAGACTCCAAAAGCCACTCTCAGGAGAAGCTGCGTTGCCCTCTTCTGATAGCAGGCTGGCTGGAGCCAACTCTGTTGGTATGTGGCCCCAGGTATGTGAGGGCACAGCTAAGAGAGTGTCCGTGTATGAAGAAGACCACACTAGGAGTCTAGCACTGATGTTCTGTTACTAGTGAAGCAACCTAAGTCCAGGTAACAGTGTTGGGAGTGGGAAGGAGCTACGTGGAACCCTAAAAGGTGGGCCAGGAGCGAGAGTGTTCAGATCCTGGGTGGGGGTGAGGAAGACGAAAGTGTTGGAGATAATCTGAGCACATTCTGGCCTCCCTTTTGGAACCATGGAAGCTGTGTACAGACGCAGTTGAAGGAGAAAGAATCCAGACACAAGCTGGGACTTTGGGAATCTGAGTGCCATCCCAGGGTTCTCCTGGTTCCATATGTGACCTTATAGCAGCCACTTTGCCTCTTTAGGAAGCAGGAACAGGTGATCTTCAAAGGGTATGGATGTAGAGTCAAACAGACCTGGGAGCTTAGGTGCTCACCAACTGATACGATCTGATAAGTTAGCTTAGCCTGGTCTCTGCTATAGAGGGGGGGGCAATTAATGTCCCTCTTAGCGGGTTGGGAGTTCCCTGAGATGATTTTTAAAGCTTATTCACGGTGCTTGACACATGGCAGCTGTGATCATCATTACGTCTGGTGGCATCATCAAGATCCTATGATTCTGTAGTTTACAGAAAGAGCATCACTGCTAAGCACTTTGGGGTGCCAGGTAGCTGGGATGTCCTTCTCCCTGTCACTCAGGCCAAGTGGGTCAGCCTCAGAGGCTGGTTGTTCTCATTGCACATTCAAGAAAGGATTCTGTGTGGGTCTTCTTCAGCTCCAAGGAGACCACGAAGTCTGTGCTGTCTGCAAGTTCTCCACCCCTAGATTCTTCCCTTCTAGGGACTCAGCGCCGTGGCCGGTAGCATCCATACTTAGGTGATCATCAAATTACTGTATGTTTTTAAGGGCAAGAAAAAAGAGGTAGCTAATTAAAGTAACCAAACTTCCTGGAAAGTCATTGTGACTCATTTTTTTACAGAGAAAAGCTTATTATGAGTCACAATGGTTACCAACTTGGTTAAATGGCTTCCTTTGGATTTTTAAAAGGCAGATTCCCCCTTCCAAACAGTGCATGAATTAGGGGGTGGTTTGTCTCTGAGTTTTAAAGGAACTACAAACAAAGGTGACCTAGAAACCCCCAGCTCCCTGAGAGCACCTTCTGTATTGTGTGAAATCCCCAAAGGGCACAAGGGTTGGGAGTGGGAAAGAGAAGTTATTTCCCCATCCACACAGGCTAGGACTGCAGAGGAGAGCATTCTCAGGTCCAGACACAGACCTCCTAGCTGGCAGAGACATGGCAGGCAGCTCTTTCATTCTTCACTTTCCTCCTGCTTATAGGGAGCCAAGGCATGGACAAAGATAAACTAACTGCCCACAACCTCAGACTGCCTTTGTGGCAACACAAGACACCAGAAAATCTCCCAATCCCCTGTCCAGTCCTCTTCCCAGCCCTCCTCCCCACCCCCCAGAGGACTGGAGCCAAGTTTCTAGATTTCTGAATCATCAGCTTTCCTATCCTTTTATTTCCCTGGTTGTTATTTTTCCTCTATTCTTGAAGCTGACAGCACCTTCTTTTCCTATTCTCAGTTGAGTGGTTCATAAGAGTATACAGGCTTGCCCACATTTCAAAAGCCCCCGGGTCTGTAACTGACCACCCCCAAGCACCCATATTGCTAACCCTATGACTTTTGACCACACTAGTCGCAGAGTAGCCTCAAACACAGGGGAGGACAAATATGCTGGACGTGGCGGAGGGGGAGGGGGGACAGAAAGTCCAGCCACATTCACAGAGCCTCTTCCCCATACCTGGGCACGTGCACGTGTGCCTCGGAGTTCACGTGCATCATCTCGTTCCATTCTTACCACCCCCATTTTTATCGATGAAGAAATGGTGGCTAAAGAATGAGACATGGGCTTGCCCAGGATTGTACAGCTTTTAACCAGGAATCAAACTCGGGCCTGAGTCCATTAGATTCTTATCTTGGCTCTTCCATTAACTCCCTGCAGATTATGGGGCAAGTCGCTCCCCACTGGGACCTTTCTGTTCCTCCCATAAAGGAAGGATTTGGGCTGGATGATCTCTAGGAGCTGAATCTTGCAAACAGGGTACATGTATTGCTTTTCCAAATTCTCTGCCATCACTTGCCACTTCCTGCATTTGCATAAAGGCTTCCTCAGAGCTGAGCCCTCCCTAGTCCCTTCTTTCCAGTCGCCCTCTCCACACCCTCCTCTTGGACATCTCTAGCCTCTTTGCTCCATTTACCCCCAATCCTCCTCCCTGACCTAGCTGGTAGTCCCATACACAACATCTGCGGAGCATGTTTGTGTCAAACCCTAGGCTCAGAAAGATGAAGAAACAGCCCCTGTCCTCAAGGGGCTTTGCTTCTCTCACAGGAATTCATGGCAGAAGGGATGATGGTGCCAACTCGTGTCTAAAAGAGCACAAACACCTAGTGCATTTGGCCTTTTCAACAATTCTGTGCAGTAGATGTCATCATTCCACTTTGAAGATGAGGGATTTGAGGCTGCTTTTCCCAAAATTCCCATGCCTAGCAAATGACAGAATTAAACATAGATTTTTCTAGTGACTTTCTACCCAAAGATGGTGGTGGGAAGACTGAGGACCAACACAGGAACCAGGGACAGAGGACACAGGAAACTGCTAGCATCAGGAGGGATGCCAAGATTATGGAGGGTGACAACGGCCAAAGGGGGGAAGCCCCTTGGGGGGAAGCCAAGCCCCTGGAAGGTGGGTTGGTATAATCCAAGAGGCAGAAGTCCTCTCTGGAGCTGAAACATGCTTGCTGGGGAAGAGTGGGAACTCTATGAACCGGGGAAGGTGAAAATCTAGGGAGAGGATTTTCTCCTTCCCTTCTCTTATCCTGGGCCAGCCTTACCGATGCTCCAGTCTTTCCTTCCGCCACCACCCAACCCTTTGATGGGGCACTGGGGTGGGGTTGTGAACCCAGATAGTAGTGGAGCAAATTCCTTGGCACCCTTGCCCTGCTCAGAGATGTGGGAAGAAAGAATTCTGTGGGGGGAGCCAGGGGAGGACAGAGAGCTAGAGATGGAGGAGGGACTGAGCTTTGTCAGTTGTCCATTCTTGCTGCCCTTCTCCACCATCAGTTGTCCTGTCTGTGAGGTGGAATGACTTAACATCTGCCCCCACCTTCCAGAAAGACCGCCAAGGCATCTTAGCTGTTTGGGGATCCTTTTGTACTTTCCCCCCGAGAACTTCCAATATGGTTTTGGGAAGGAATGATGTGATCATGCAGAGGAACGCAGAGAGGTTAGTGACTCTCATAAGGTCCCACAGGAACAATGAGTTAACTGACCCAAGACTAGGAAGTCCTTCTCAACCAACTCCTTGCTCACCATCTCCACCCTACTGAGTCCCGAGGTTTCCATCCTACTGAAGCTGAGGATAAAGAAATTATGTCTCATCACAACCAAGAAGTGAGGTTCTAGGCAGAAATAGGCAGAAGTCTTTGAGAGATGTGTATGGCTTTCAGACCAAATATTTATGGAATAAAACTATTCTTTCAATGACAGAGAGGACAGCAGACATCTAGGAAGTACTTGGCAGGCAGGGGGTGAAGAAGAGTCTCCCATTGCTAGCCCTTTTTATTTTTTTAATTTATTTATTTTTTATTTTTTTATTTTATTTTTATTTTTTATTTTTTATTTTTTTGCTAGCCCTTTTTAAATGAGGTACACGTGCACACACACGCCCGCCCTTTTCGTGATTAAATGACAGAGTGGGTATGAACGTGCTTCACAAAGTGTGCACCACTGTACTAATACAATCCATCATTAGGTGGATAATTATCAGAAACATTCAGGAGGCAAGACAAAGCTCTGTCACTGAGCGATATGGGACAAGTCTACTTGTGCCCTAGACTTGGGTCTCCTCATTGTAATAGGGGGAAGAGGGTTCTGGAAGAGTGAAAGGAAGGGACTGGACTGGTGGTCTCTAGGATTTGCACCAGGTGACTCCAGTCCTGCACCTCCAAGTTACCTGCTCTGCCCCTTACTTCTGAAGAGAGAAAGGAAGCCACAGCCCTTCCAAGTATTCAAGGGGCACTGATATGAATTCTTGGGGATGTCGGGATTTTTTTTTTTTTTTTTTTATGTCAGGATTCTTGTCCATGACTCTCTTCCTTTGGAGACATTTCAAAACGATCCCCGGAAAATGAAGGAACCTCCTGGTCTTAGGGATGTTTCCCTTAAGAAAAGCTAACCCCACAATTTCTTTTGGGCACCTATTCTTGTAGGCTACAGTCCCCAGTGCCTAGACATCTTTTCTCATTTCTTGCCTGAGAACCTCATGCTGCAGCCTCAGCCTGTTACCTCTTATTATGGTCTTCTAACCCAGAGTGTTTCCCATTTTTGTGACAGGGAGATTAGAAGGTACTAATGCACTACCCAGGCTTCATCCCATGGCTCTGTGTCCCGGAAACCTCGGGAGAGCGGCCTATGGTGCCAGGAATTGCCTGTCTGCCTCTAGCAATCAGAGCACCCTAGCAAACAAAACAGCTACAGCAACTGCTCTCACCCGTACCAGCCTCACTCACCACTCACAGACTCTTGCTCATCCCTGATTCCCAAACCCAGGCCCCAGGGGCAAACAGGGCAGGATCGTGCTAACCAGATGAGCCATGGGTGACCGGGCCAGTCCTGCCTGGCACTGGCCCTTCTAACTTTTGTAGGTCTCCTGAAGGAAGTGACTCCCCACCACACTTGCCTCCATCTTTGAGGCCCCCCCAAGAAGAACATGGGCCTCCTTTCTCTTCAGCCTGAAAGGGGACCGAGAGAGGGAGCCCAGTGTGGGGCATCCATGTGCTGTCTTTTACTGTCCGCATGGTCTCATTGGTGGGCACCGCTTAGGGTGCTCCCTCTCAAATAATCTGGGGTGCGGGACCAGTTGTTTCCCTTCCAGTCTGTCACAGATCAGCACGCAGTCCTAACCACGCGGGACTGCAGATCGTACCCACCACACACGCTCCACAGGGCCCAGGCTAGTCTACACCTGCCGTCCACGGGGAGAGCCCACTCATCACATGCTTGGGGCACTATGAACATTTCTAAATTCTCTGTGTTTGTATGATCTGGTCTCAGACTTTAGCAAACAGTTTGCAGGGCAGCTCTGACTGTTGGAGCATACTTTGGGGTGCCCTGCCTTAGAGGAGTTCACACCGTGTGTCAGAACACTGCTGTCCTTTGGCAGGCCATGGGCGATGGATACATCTGACCTTGGGTATATCTTATAATCTTCGCATTCCTCCCCTCACACTGTGGGTGTCTTGGGTGTGATGCTGGAGAGATCAAGCAGGAGAGGTAGGTCCCGGGCTGTCCTCTGCTGGCAGGGGTACATGCCCCCCCCCCCCCCCCCCCCACAGTGGAAGACTCAGACCACTGCCTGTTCCTGGGCCTCAGCCCTTCATTAAAGGATCCGAGATTTACAGCCCACCCCCACCCTCCCAGGTGTGAGTAAATGCTTTTGCTCTCTTGGGTCTACCCTCTTCCTCAAGAAACAATTAGGGCAAAGAACACCTGGTGTGGAAAAGTGCTGACCAAGTGGAAAAAGAATTTAAAGAGAAATGAGCTACCAAATAGGTTGCGTTTTAGGGGCTTGAAGAGCAGCCCAAGTCCAGGCAACTGAGATGTGGCCCCACCCTGCCTCTCCCGCCCCCGCCCCCAGCACACACAGACCCACTGACACACTTGCACTCCCAGCATCTCCACCTTCAAGCCCTCCTGTCCATGGGTTGCACCCGCTGGCAGTCTTCCTTTCTGGCAGAGGCTGCTCTCTCAAAGGCAGGCGGGGGATCCTTGGGGGCACCCCAGGGGATCAGCAGCAACTCAGGCCAGCATTTGCTAGGGTGTCCCCTGTATTGAAACCACCTCCCCTGGGAAGGGCTTTGCCTGGGATCACCCATCCTTAGGAAGAGTGGCTGAGAGGGAGAGGCAGCTTTGGGAGGAGAAGGAGGGGGAGCAGAGCTAAGTGTCCTTAAAAGGGAAATGGCATGAGGTCATCCCAGCTAGGGCCGGTCCACCCTCCCTGGAGTCCAGGGGTCTGGCTGGGCAGGGCAGAGAATGAGCAGAGCCCTCATTTCACTTCTAGGGACCTCAGTCAGTGACATTTCTGTCCCCTCCTGCTGCCTCCGTGGGCTGGTGTTCATTGGGGAGGGGGCACTTCTGGGGTAGCAGGAGGGCCCTGGGAGGCCAGGCCTTTGTGCTAAGCCAGGAGCATGGGAAACTGAGCTACTGGCATCTCCCAAAAAGCACCAGTGCTGTTGACTCAAAAAATAATAGGTGTTAATTTGCATGGCATTTTACATACAGGTTCCATGCTGGGCTTTTCATCTCCTACCACGTATGGTGGAAGCCCCCTAGATCTCCCCCCTCTGCCACCTCCTTTGGGGGCCTTTCTGTGTCCTCCAGACTCCGGAACTTCCCCACCACCACCACCACCACCTAGCCCATCCTTGGATTGGCCCAGGCCAGGGAAAACAAAAAAACAAAAGACAGTGGTCAGCCTGGCTTGGGTAGGCTTGGTCCAGATTTGCTGGAGACAAGCCAGCAGGTGGGCTGGCAGGTCTGGACCCCGCAAGGCACCTTGGCTAGGGGTGCCCCGCCTGCCTGCTCTGGGCCGCGGTGAGGCCCCCTGGCAGGGGGCTCGCCAACCCCACCCCCCTACCTGCTCGGGCTGGGAGAGGAACAAAAAAATCTAAGTCAGAGAGCCCAGAGAGGTGCCGAAAGGAGAGGAAACCCAGTGGTTGCTATGACGATGGGGTCTTGGCGCCCTATTTGCATAGGGCGATGATTTCCATACTGCAGGGTGAATTTCCATATCCCTGCCTCAAAGCCTGTTGGGGCGGGGAGGGGGGAGAGGGGAGAGGTCATTTGAAATTCAAATGAGGATGATTAAGGTTTTCTTGAGGAGGGAAGCTCGGACAAAAGGGGGTGAAGCCGGCTGGCACATGTCTGCCCCGGGCTCAAAGTTATCAAAGGGAGGCGGCACCGGGTTGACTCCCTCCCTCCCCGCCTCCACAGGCCGAGGGAGAGCTGACGGTGGTCAGGCTGGGCTGGGTGCTGGTGGCCTTTGCCTCCCGGGAGAACCAGCTGGTCCCCCTCCTGCCTCTGGACTCAGTTTACCCCTGCATGGCCTGAGGATGCTGGAGCTCAGAGCCATCCTCGAGTGTGTTCTAGTTCCAGCCTCAAGCCTCCCTCCTTCCCTCCTTTCCTCCCTCCGGTGACCACAGATGAGTCGCCTCAGTTTTTCTATCCGTGAAATTGGAAACACAATCTCTACTTTCTTGTTTGGCTGAGAAGATGCGAGGGCAGACCGATTCCAGCCTCTACCACCAGCCTGTCTCTTAGGCAATCACTTCTCATCCTTGGGCCCGAGTTGGCGCGTTGGACAGCAGGTGTGAACTTGAAGGTCTCTAAGATCCCTGCTAGCTCTAAGATGCCGTGATGTGAGAGCACTCTGATCCTTCGCACACACCGGTTATTGTTTGTAAGATGCTGATGTGAGCCCCTGCACCCCGGCCCCCCGCTCACTGAAGTGCAGCCACGAAGACTACTGCCTGTGTGTGAACCCCAGCTTCTCAGCTTACCAGTTTTATGACCTTGGGCTAGTTTCTTAATGGTTCCCTGCTCAGTTCCCTGGTCTGTAAAATGAGGGTAATAATTGTACCTATCTCTTGAGGTTAAACACACTTACCTCAGTGCCTGCCATGGAGTAATGCTGTTTGCTAGTATTAGGATCAGAAGCCATCAAGTGTCCACGCAAGCGGGGCAGGGATTCAACAGCCAATCCGGGAAGCCTTGATTAGGAATATGGACTGTGTCCTGAGTAGACCTGCCAGTGAATTCATTCACTTTGGCCAATGTGCCCTTGTAGCCTTTGGTCTTTGGGAATGGGAAGCATGCTTCAGGGAAGGGCCCCAGGGGCAGCCCCCAAAGCTAAGTGGTCACCCCACTGACAGCATGCCTGGCTAGAGGGCTCCTTGTTTTGATCCTGACTCAAGCCTGTCTTTACTTCTCAGGAAACAGAAATGGCGGGAAGAAGGGGAAGGAGCTGATAGAGGGACCCCCTCTTCTCAGGACCCAGTGCTAAAGGACAAGCCAGGTTCAGTGAGATGAGTTGATGTTGATAGTTCTGGAAAAATCCAAAGGTCCTTTATTTACTTCCTGCAAGTAAATAGGAGGCCTTCTTTGGGGATAGCGTGATGTGGTGTGGACAGACGTGGGTTTGGGTTTCTGCTCAGTGATCTGTTAAATCAGGAACCTTGGGCAGGCCGATGAACCCCTCTGAGCCTCCTTTCCTCACCTGTGAAATGGGGATAATAGCACCTACTCATAGGGTGGTGGTTAGGATTAAATGCTGCATGTGTATAAAATGTTTACTACAGAGCTTGGTGCGTAGTAAATGCTCAATAAATGTCAGCTACTAATTATTCCTTATTATTTGAAAACAGTGTTCTGCTGCCAAAATGTTTGAAAATTCTCTGATCTAGTCCTATTCTCCCATTTTATGGCGGGGGAGAGACTGGGGTCAGAGAAGGGGAAGGACTTTCCCAAGGTCATAGTGGGGATGTAAAACAGGAGGTTTCTTGAGGAACACTTTCTCCACCCCAGAAGCAGTAGGGGCACTATCCTCTGTCCTTTGTTTTTGCTTCCTTGGATTAAGCCTCTCCCCTCTCCCCGCCACCCTTGTCTCAGAGATAGCAGCTCCTCCAGCCCCAGGAGGGAGGAGGACTTTATACTCTAAGAGTGAAAGAGGAGAGGGGCGCCTGGGCAGCTCAGAGGTTGAGCGGCTGCCTTTGGCTCAGGACATGACCCCGGGGTCCTGGGATTGAGTCCCACATCAGGCTCCCTGCAGGGAGCCTGCTTCTCCCTCTGCCTGTGTCTCTGCCTCTCTCTGTGTGTCTCTCATGAATAAATAAATAAAATCTTAAGAAAAGAAAAGGGTAAAAGAAGAGAGAACGGTGGCGGGGGGGATCTGGGCTCAGCAGTCAGCTGTGTGTCCTATCACAGGCCTCACCCTCTGAGCCTCTAGTCACCTGTAAAACAGGAGTCCTATAATTCCAGCCCTTAGACCTCCCAGGCAGGTGGGGATCGCGGAGGAGCTAGGGACGGAAGTGCACAGCAGAGGAAGAAACCAGTGCGTGTCACCGTGACCAATGCGTGTTGGCGAGGCCACTGGCGCTAGAGCCAGAGCTATGAGGTCCAAGCTCCTTCTCCCACCCTGCTCTCCATCGCTGGTGCTGGGACCCAGCCTCAGTTTCCTTGTCTGTAGAACAAGTCGTGAGGAAGCAATGAGATGAGAGTCCATGTGTGGGAGCTTTTGGAAGTGTGAGCTGTTCCACGAGCGTGAGATGGCATCTCCCGTCCAAGCTTTCCTCCTACCCGCGCCCTGCGAGCCGCACGCGGACCCCTGCGTGCCCACAGGAGAGCCAGAGCCCAGCCGCATGGCCCATCACTTCTCACCCCACTTCACTCTCCTCCAGGAAAAGGGCGAGGATAGAGCCTCCTGGTCTCCCACTGACCTTAAACCTCTTTGAACCTCTTCCCTCCTGAGGCTGGGCCAAGGGCAGAGCGGTGCTGGTCTGGAGTCGGCCTTTAAAGAACACCCACAGGTGTTGTGCAGAGTCAAGTCTGGGCAGCGGAGCTCTGGGGATTAGCTCCTGCTGTGCCGTTTATTGCCTGTATTAACTTCAGCTCATCATTTGTCCTCTCGGGGACTCAGTTTCCTTACCTATAAATGGCGGGGATAGCATTAGAAGTCTCTGGGTCCTCTTTTTTTTTTTTTTTTTTTTTAATTATTATTATTTTTTAAAATTTTATTTATTTATGGTAGTCACACAGAGAGAGAGAGAGAGAGAGAGGCAGAGACACAGGCAGAGGGAGAAGCAGGCTCCATGCACCGGGAGCCCGATGTGGGATTCGATCCCGGGTCTCCAGGATCGCGCCCTGGGCCAAAGGCAGGCGCCAAACCGCTGCGCCACCCAGGGATCCCTCTCTGGGTCCTCTTGAGCATGGAAAACTGGTAGAAAAATAGCAGGCGAGGGGCTTCTCTGAGATGTGCCTGTTAGGGCAACCAGAACCCTGGCTTCCCCACAGAGTTCCCCCCTTGGAGTTAGACTTTTCTTGGTTCCCAGGCTCAGGAAACTGAGTTGAGACTTTGGTGGGGACCTGGCTCTTCTGGCCACAGTCCTTGCCACAGGGGCCTGAGCCCCTGGTTTGTTGTTCTGGAACTTGGCGCATCTGCCCAGGGGCTCCTTCAGCGTAGCCTCAGAGTGCCAAAGCTGCCCACTTTGGGCCCCCAGGAGGTGAGGGGTCACTGCAGGGAAGCCCCGGGGAGCCCCATCTCCAGCTCAGGCTGAGAAGCAATA
Source organism: Vulpes lagopus (assembly GCF_018345385.1). Taxonomy (NCBI): domain Eukaryota; kingdom Metazoa; phylum Chordata; class Mammalia; order Carnivora; family Canidae; genus Vulpes; species Vulpes lagopus. The sequence goes on along the minus strand of NC_054833.1, from coordinate 39,985,216 downwards.
GGGATTATATGGCCTAAACAATTAGAAGACCATGTGAGGAGCGTTTCATTTATCAAAGAGCAACAGGACAGATGGAGCTGGAAGGACATGGGCTTCTCTTCCAGCCACAGGGCGCAGGGGAGCCGCTGGTGTCCACCGGGGCTCAGCCCCAGGCTCCTGATCTGTGGGAAGGGACAGTAGAGCAAGGCTTCAGGATTCAATCTCACAAGCATGTGCATGGAGAAAAGGCAACAGGTGGCTCGCACAGGCCGTGCCACAAGGAATCCCTAAGGATGTTTGCTGTGCCGGGCTTCCTTGGGGTAGAGAGGGAGAAGCTTTAAATCATGAGAATTCCCATCTCACAGATGGTCAGAGGTCAAGGGGACCTGAGAGATGACCCTGTCCTGGGGTGGCCAGTGGGTTTCTTCAGGACAGCTGATTGTGACCATCCGTGGTGGTCACAAGCAGGGATGTTAGGACAAGGCGGAGGGTGCAGTGATCCATTAGGGACACCACCCTGGGCATGGCTTGCACCCATGGCCACGTCTGTATTTGCTGTCTACACCCACAGAGGTAAGGTGACTTGACTGAGGCCACCTAGCTAGTGGAGCCCTGGGGGTCAGTCTCCCCTAACACCTAAGCTGGGCTCTTTCTCCTGTCCAGCCCAGGTCCTGCATCCCATTCTTCAGGGGTCTTCAGGGGTCGTCCGCGGGGGTCCTCCTGGGCATCCCCTTGCCCCCATGAAGGAGGTGGCAGGAATGCAGACAGAAACTTTTTTGTTTTAATATTTAAGGGAAGTTGAAGGCTGCGGAGATTAAGCCACTTGCCCCAAGTCCAGCGTAAAACAGCCTTTGAAGTAACCCTCGAGCTCAGTTTCCCGTGTGTTCTCTGTACAGAACTCTGACCATTAGGCAACACTGCCAGTTCCTTGGAGGAATCTCAAGTAACAAAAAAGGTAGGCCTGGTGTCTGTGGGGTCCTGGAAAAAAAAAAAAAAAAACGCTTTGACTGGTTTAAATGGCCATGCCGGGAAGTCTCCTGGTCTGCTCTGGTGGCCGGCTGCCCAGGAGCCTTGCCAAGGGCCTGGTGGCCTTAATCACTGCTCTCCTAGGAAGTGCTAGCCAGCTGCCAAGTGGCCATAAAGTGGCCCTGGAAGCCTTACTGGGCTATACTGGGTGTGGAGCTGGTGAGAAGAGAAGCAGTCCGGAGCTGGGAGAGGTTCGGCCCCACTGCCGAGCACTCTGCATTGTTTACTGGGCAGAAGTGAAAAATCCTGCTTGGACGGTTCTCCATTCTTGTGCTTCCACCTCCCTCACCCAGAGAATTGCTCCCCAGGCAAACTCACATCCCAGTGCTGCCAAAGCTATGCAAATCAGCAGGCTCTGCTGCTCCCAGGTGGGAAAGCACAGGGCTGGTAGGGTTCCTCTTGCCTTGCGTCCGCCCGGGGTCCTGATCGCTTAACCCGGCTGGGACTCAGTCTCCTCACCTGTAAAATGGGGTGAATAATAATGCTTCATCTTCCCAAAGGCAGGGAACTTGCCCTGATGATCTCCTGAGGTCTCTCTCCCAGGCCCATGAGCCAGGGTTTCAAGCTGTTTGCTTCTCCTCCTCCTTTCTTGCTGGAAGCCTCAGGGCCTAGAGATTGCCAGGAGGCCATGAGAACCCAAAGAAGCCCAGAGAGACCCCGGCGGGTGGCCCTTCTGGCTTGATGTAGGTCTCACCCACTGGCCCCTAAGACCCCCACGTGGAGGTCCAGGGGGGTCCAGGACTTCCTCCTGGAGCCCTCTCTGCCCTCCCCCCTCCCTTCTGTGTCCTTATCTTTGGTGTGTGTGCAGAACAAACAGGACAGAGGGAAATGGTGAGAAGAGCTCTTTGGTCCTTCGTGTGCCTCCCTCTGCCTCGGCCACAGACAGGGACCAGTTTCTGGGAGTGGGGGAGAAAAAGCCGTGGTGCATTTTGATCAGCTGCATCGGGTGGAAAGACTTCAGAGATGGAAGCAATTTTGGGTTCCCTGCAATCTCCCTCTTGATGCCACCAAATTGTCCCTCAATGCAGAAACCACTTCTGTAACATCCCTGAAACGAGCCGCCCCTGCCTGAATATTCCTAGCAATGGGGAGCTCTGTCGATGTGAAACTATGGAGTTCCACTGCCAAACAAACCCACTTCTCATAAAATTCTTCCTCCTACTGAGATGAGGCCTGCTTTCCAGCAGCTTCGCCAGTGGCCCTGCTCTGCTCTTTGCTGCTGGTTCACTTCCATGCCAACATTTGGAGAGGAAGGAAAAATCCACTGATATTTATTTAAGCACTTACTATGCACCAGGCACTGTGCCAAGTGCTTTCCAATGTTCCCTCATGGAATCGTTTTAAATTTTTTTTTTTTTTTTGAGAAGCCTCAGACGTATGGAAAAGATAGAAAATGGTTAATGAATAGCCACATACCCGTCACCTGGATTTAATAACTGTTAACATCTTGCCATATTTGCTTCATCCATTTGTTTCTGAAATCCTTTTTTTTCCCCTCTCCCCTTTGCAACTTCTCCTTCTGGACATTTTCAAACACACATGACCATAGAGACGAATACAAAGAGCCCCCATATACTCATTCTCCACTCTCAGCAACCATCAAATTTCTGCCCTTCTGGCTGCTGGATATTTTATTATACATTGTAGACATTAGAACATTTCCATCCTAAATATGGCAAGGATGCATCTGCAAAACAGAAGGACATCTTCCTTCTTAACTACAATATCATTATTACACTTAAAACAAATTTCTCACTTAATTCTCGTGGCAATGCCACGCAGAAGGTTTTATATAAGGGCAAGTGTCTCTTCTCTAGGTCAAACATCCTTTCCTCATCTGGTGTGACGACTGGGCCTTTTACCCCCTTGGTCTTCATGCTCCACCGCCCAATTCATCAGGGTCCCTTTTTCAAAACGATGCCCTTTGCTGGGCACGATGCTCTCCCTCAGGGAGCTGCCCTGATCTGTGTGTCTGCTAGTGCACGGGACTACCTTGGCTTTTTAAGCAGCTACCCCACACATGTGTAGCACGCTTTGGGCTCATGTTGAGCTTTGGCCAGCTCAAAATCTCCTTTTTTTGTCATTTCTTTTCCACGTGGGATACTCTGACGCCAGCCTCCCCCAGCTTCCCCTCCTCACAAGGAACTGCGATGTGTTTATTTCCAAATAATGTCTGCCAACAAACAGAAAGGAGAATTACGTTTTCATTTTTGTTTTTCTTTTTTGGCAGGGGAGGCATATTTGACCTCCTAGGAGTCTCAGCTTCTCTCAAAATGTAAAATACTGAGTACGGACATTTCAGTGGCCAAGTATCTGACACTATACATGCTTGAATTTTAGTCACTCTAGGTACCAGCTATGATTATTTTTATTCTAGCCTGAAGTTTGTTATTGGTATTGTTGAAAAAGCTTTTTATGAGGCTTCCTATTGTAGCATGTAGTCTTTTTTTTCCCAGCTTTACTGGGGTACAAGTGGTAGATAAAATTGTAAGGTATTTATAGTGTACATCATGGTGGTTTGATATGTGTATACACTGGGAAATGGTCCCCTCCATCTGGTTGATTATTACATCCATCATTTTCCATGTTTACCCTTTTTTGTATGTGAGAGAACCTTTTAGTTCTGCTCTTAGCAAATTTCAATTAAAAAAAATATATAGTGCTATCAACTATAGTCACCACGCTCTATATATCCTCAGACTTTGTTCATCTTATAGCTGAAAGTTTGTACCCTTTTACCAACCTTTCCCTTTCCCCTAACCCCTTCAGCTTCTGGCAACCACTCTTCTACTCTCTCATGCTCTGTTTCTCAGAGTTTGACTTTTTATTTCTTTTTTAATTTTTTGAGATTCCACATGTAAATGATACCATTTTGTATTTTTCTGTCTTATTTCACTTAGCCTACCACAAGTCCCTCTGTGTTGTCACAAATGGCAGGGTTTCCTTTTTTCTTGTGGCTGAATAATATTCTAGTATGTATGTGTGTGTTTAAATAAATAACATCTTCCTTATCTATTGATCCATTGATCACTTTAGGTTGATCCCACACTTTAGGTTGGGTCCATAGCTTGGCTATTATGAATAAAGCCCCAGTGAACCTGAGGTGCAGATATCTCCTTCATAGCATGTTTTCTTTTCTTTTGGAAATCTACCCAGAAGTAGGATTGGTGGGTCATATGTAGCAGAGAGTCTTCTGGTTGGGTATCACTTTGTGCAGTTTGACTACTTTAGTGGACTACTCAACATAAAGTAGAAAAGCCGATTTCTGGGCTAGCGTATTTGTTAAAACAGAATTCCCTAATTGGGGAATCTTTTTTACTTCTTTCTGTTTCATTTTTGTTGAGGTAAAAAAAAAAAAGCCACATAACATAAAAATTAAAAAACATGGAATTTAAACAAAATTTACCATCTTAATCATTTCTTTTTTTAAAAGATCTATCTATTTTTTGTTTGTTTATTTATTTATTTATGAGATGAGAGAGAGAGGCAGAGACACAGGAGGAGGGAGAAGCCGGCTCCATGCCGGGAGCCTGATGTGGGACTTGATCTCGGGACTCCAGGATCACGCCCTGGGCCAAAAGGCAGGCGCTAAACCACTGAGCAACCCAGGGATTCCCCCATCCTAATAATTTCTAAGGGTACAGTTCAGCCTCCCCTGTCTTTTCCAAATACAGTTGATTTAGTTTAACCTAAGTGCAGGGCTTTACATTTATTCCTGTTATGTTTTACCTTGTTGGTTTTGGCTTCCTATTAGAACATGCCAAAATATTTTCTAATCCTGATTCTATTCTCTAGTTTTCTATATTAATCTCCCTCTCTGTTTTGAATCGCTTCCAAATTTGAGCAGCATCTAGCCTGTTGATTTACCTAAGCTGTTGATCAAAGTTGAATCCTTGGTTTCTCTGTGTCAGCCACTGGATGCAGTGCGCTTTTTTCTTTTTTTAATATAAGCTCTATGCCCATAGTGGGGCTGGAACTTACAACCCCAAGATCAAGAGTCACATGCTCTACCAACTGAGCCAGCCAGGCGTCCCATGCAGTGCCTTTATTGGAAAAACTGTATGAGTACAGGAGTTGAGAAATCAAGCTTTGGTCTTGATTCAAGTTCTCCGAGGCTGTGTATCCTCTGCAAGGTGCTTCCCTTCTCAGTTTGGACTTCAGTATCTTTCCGACTCTTCCTACTATGTATCTGCCTGCTTTATTTTTTTCTGCAAGCGGCTGCCACCTTCCAGAGAGGGAGCCAGGGCTTGGAAATAAGATATGTTCAAGTTTCTGCAGTTGGTGGCACATGACTTTCTCAGGTCAGAATCAAAGATTTATTTTTGGAGCAGTTTCTTAGTAATTTGGATCAAGCACGTGGTCATTCAGCACCTAGTGTGTATTGGACAACTTAAGTCACTTGATGTACAAAGATGAACAAGATATAACAATGCTGGCTGCTAAGAGCTCATGATTTTATGAGAGAAACAGACACATGAACCACTGGGTCTGAAAAAATGTGATATGTGCAATAGAGAGAAATAAAAATAATAGGTGTGGCGATGCAGAGAAAATCCCTTATTTTGCTTTGGGTGAATTTCATGGAGGAGGTGACATTTGAGTTTGATCTTAGAGGATGAGTGTGTATTTTCTAGGGAGAGAAGGGCACAGCATGCGCAAAGTCCCTAACATACAACCAGGCTCAGCCTGGGTAGAGGGGTGGCCCGGGATGTCTGGAGCCCAGCTCTACAACTGAGTAGTGTCTCCTAGCTCACAAGCATGGTCACCAGCTTTCTCTCATTTGAGCTTTACTATATTCCTGGAAAGTGGGCGGAATGGGAATTATGACCTTATTTTGCCATTGAAGAGTGTGAAGCTCTGGAGCTACCTGCCTTGGCCAAACTCACACAGCTTGGGAGTGATGAAGCCAAGGCTTGACCCTCCATTCGCTCACTTCCGGTCCAGGACTGTTTCCAGTAAGCCCTGCTGCTCCTCCACAGAGCACTGCAAAGGGGTAGAAAATAATGATCGTGGGTCACTGTTTCACATAATGTGATAATTGCATCCCCTGCTTTCTTCACGAAAGAGGAGCACCTTCCTCACTGTGTCGAAGATGAATAAGTTGAGTCCCGGGAATGGCTCACCAGTCCTCTTTCAATCAATCTAGAGCCTTAGCAGTGGAGTCAGAATCAGAACAGAAATTGCTTTGGGGAGCTGAGCCCTTACTAAGCACCCGGCACTGAGCTATATGGCACTCTCTGCTCTGTCGGAGTGTCATGGGACCAGTCTCCCTGAGAGGTCCTGGCCAACCCAGGTACCTCACTCAGTTAGCTTGGGATTCAGGGAAGCTTAGTTACAGATACTGAAGCAGGTGAGAATGAATTTGATGAGAAGGAGAATTGTCCTCATCACACTCCAAGAGCAGCAGGTGAATCCTCATGCTAAGAGGCCTCTTGAGAAGGACCATGAAAAAACTTCTAGGCAAGAGAAGTTGTTAATTTTGTTGGCTGGTGAGTTTTAAAATTAATCTCTGAATTTTGCTTGTTCATCTTTTTCATTGTGTGGATCTCATAAACAACGTGATAATGGCATTTACAGAAATCAAAGGCAAAGATCTTTTAAAATTGTTCACAAAGCTAATGACCTCCTCCAAGCCAAACTGTTCGGGCCCTCTGCTCTTTCTCTCACTGTATTATTACCTCCTTCTGGAAACATCACCTCTTACCTCCCAGACACCACACTTACCTGGTCTTCCTCCTACTCGGGTGCCCCCTCTTCCTCAGTCTCCTTTGCTGTCTCCTCCTCCTCATTCCAGCCTTGACTCTTTTTTATTCTTCATTTGGACTCAGTTTCTTCATAACATCACTGAGTCCTATGGCTTAAATGCCACTTATGAGCTGATAACTCCCCAGGTTATACATCTGACCTTACACCTCTCCTGAGTCCAAACTCACTTCCCCCTCTCAACTGGGATATCTAACTGGCATCTCAAACTTCACACATACAAAAATAAAGCTTTCCACATTCTACCACTGGCCTGCCCTCCCCCAAGTCACCCCCATTGGTGGTAATGGCACCACTGATGATCCCTTCGAGAAGGGCCAAAGCCTAGAAGTCATTCTTGATTCCTCTCCTCCCTTGCATAGCACCTCCCATCCATCAGCCAGTCCTGTCAGTTATCCCAAATGCATTCTAAATCCAGGCCTTTCTTGCCACCACCACTGTTACTGTCCCATCCACTCTGCTGCCCTTTCTCTTCTGGGTCACTGCAATACCTCTCAGTTGGTGGTCTTCCCTCCTGCTCTCTAACCACCTACAAGCTCATCCCTGCAGGTTTAAACCCTGAAGTCAGATCGTGTTACTCCTCTGCTCAAACCCTCTATCACTTCCATCATCCTTGGGTGAACGTTAAAGCTTCACCGTGACCTGTCTGCCAGATTCACGTCATCTTGCCCCTGCTTACCCTATTCTTCAGCCATACTAGCCTCATTACTATTCCTCAGCATGCAAGCCTGCTCTTGCCTTATGTCTTGATACTTCTGTCTGGAATGATCTTCCTTAGGGGCTTCTGCTGTCTTCTCCAGTATTGTATTCCCAGAACAGTGCCTGGTGCCTAGAGTGTGCTGAGTAAATAAATGTGTGTTGAATGAATGAATTTGCTCTTTTGTCAAGTTTTAAAATTACTCCTTATTGGGCCGACTTGACCATGTCATGGAAGGATTTTTTTTTTTTTAAGATAAAGCTCCTCAAAAAATAAAATCTAGAACTATCAGCTTATTTAGCAATACTGCTTCTGGGTATCTAGGCAAAGAAAATGAAGACACTAACTCAAAAAGGTATCTGCAGCCCCATGTTCAATGCAGTGTTATTTACAATAGCTAAGACATGGAAATAACCTACATATCCACCGGTGGATGAATAAGTAAAGAAAATATGGTGTATGTATATATATATATATGTACACACAGACACAAACAACATGGAACATCATTTAGCCCTGAAAGAGAATGAAATCTTGCCATTTATGATAACATGAACAGAACTTGAGGGCATTATGCTAAGTGAAATAAATCAGACAGAGAAAGACAAATACCAAGGGATCTCAATTAACATGTGAAATCTAAAAAGCAAGTACACAACCACCCCCTGCCAAAACCAGGCTCATAGATATAGAGAACAGATTGGTGGTTGCCAGAGGTGGGGGGTGGGGAGAGATGAAATGAATAAAGGGCATCAAACTTCCAGTTATGAAATAAATCTTGGGAAGTAACGAACCACGTGGTGACTATAGTTAATAAAACTGTATTGCATATTTGGAAGTTGCTAAGAGAGGAGGTCTTAAAAATTCTCATCACAAGAAAAAAATTATGTGACTATGTATGATGATGAATATTAGCTAGACTTACTGTGGTGACCAGTTGGCTCACAATGCATACAAAGGTTGAATCGTGGTACACCTGAAACCAATGTTATATGTCAGTTACACCACAATTAGAGAAAAAGATAAAACCAATTTTACCATTAAGTCTATCTCTGTGTACATCACAATTAGAAAAAAAGATAAAAGCAATTTTACCTTTAAACCTGTCCAGTCTGTGGGCCCCTCCTACCTTTAGCTCCCCTTGCACACTGTATATATATCGTCTTAATTGATCTCAAAATCAGGCTGCTATCCAGAGGTCACTCTGTGTTTCCCATATGCTTTTCTCAGGATCCTACCCCTTTTCATCCTCTGCTCTCGTCTTGCTGCCCCCGTTGCTAGAGCAGGTGCCCTCCCAGCCATACAGGAAAGGGCATGCTTCCCCATCCTCATTTAGAACACAGCAGGGCAAGGGGGCTTAAGTTAAAAGGCCAGAGGATCTCTTAGACCCCATTCCTTCTTCTACCAGGCATTTTTTGAGACACTGAGCTGTTCTAGGAACCATGGTGGCCATTGAGTAGGGATGTTATGTCCTCATTTTCAAGGAACCCACAGACTAGTAGGAGAGAGAAGCACACTAAAAAAAGGAGTCGCACGGTGTGCCATGCGGTAGTAGTAAGGGCTACTGGAGTCCAGAGTGACCAGGACTAACACTCTGTGCAAGGGTGTGGTGCAAGGAAGTGTGGAAATGGGACAGGGTTGGTGTGTTTGCCCATGAGCTCAGGGTGCCTGGGAGGGAGTGAGGTGAGATCCTGAGGGACAGTCATATGGGGAATTGTATGTTGTGCTAAGAAACTGAGATTTTATTCCAAAGTTATTGAAGATCCAATGAAAAGCAGAAGAATTTTCTGATTGAAAGTTCCGAATTCATTCACTTGTCCATTTATTCTTTCATTCAACCAGTATATTTTGAACTCCTGTTACGTGCTAAGCCCAGTGCTAGGCTCTAAGTATATGGTATTTAGTAAACCATTCATCGTCCTTGCTATTACAGAGCCAGCCAGCTGTGGAGCACAAAGGAAGATTGTTTGGTGGCTCCTGCCATAAAGAGTTATAGGAAAAGGAAACTCATGCTTATCGTAGCTAACATTGGAAGCAAGTCTCCTAACAATAGGTGTATATTTAAGCAAATTATGGTCCACAGAATGGAATATTAGGGAACCATTAAAAATGATGTTTGCAAGCATAGGAGGAGGGGGAAAAAGATTTATGGTGCCCCTTAACAGTATAGGGGAAATATTAATGATGTTCACTGGAAAAAGCAGGGTAATATTTATACAGAGTGGTGAATATCAATGAGGCAAAACAAGCATTAAAAAAAGACCATAACATATACAAACATGTAAATTACAGCTGCCCTTCAGCAGAGTGATTTTTCTGCTACTTTATACTTTTTTCTGTACCAAATATTTTTCTCTATGAAGCACACATTTATTCGTTCCACCCGATGTTTACTATAAAGGAAAGAGGAACAGACAAGAAATGAAAGCCAGAAGGGAAAGGCAAGAACAGACACCTGTCTACCTGAGATGACTTAGGTGTCATCTCCTCAGGAGGCCTGGGGTAGTGAGGGGACTTCCTGCCTCAGGGCAATGCCATTAGGACCCCTGGCTGGTCATCCCTTCCTTAGCCACCAGAGCCTGTGCTCTGTCTGAGGGAGTGCAGCAGGACATGCGCCCTGGGATTGCAAGTTCAAGGCCTGGTGACTCCGTGTGACCTGGGACAAGTCAGTCTTCCTGGCAATCCACATCCCTGGAGGAGATTTTCCAAAGACCTCTCCAGGAAACAGGATAAGTGGGAGGATCCTGGCCACAGGGGAAGCGGGTGTTCTTTCTCGACATAGAGACAAGCTCCTCCCAACATCACCATTTCCCTCTAACCTTCAGGCTCTTCCAATCCTGCTAGCAACTCATATTTTTGTTTTTATCTCTTTCAGGAAATGATCGAAATGGCCTAGATTTCAACAGGCAGGTAAGGACTTTCAGAAGAAAACCTTTATTCTATAAATGGTGGGGTGGGGTGGAGTGGGCAGCCACTTAGATGACATCAGATGCAGGAGATATAAAGAAGATTAGGTCAAATTTGAGGGTGTTTATTCATAGACTCAATAGCTTTCAGGCTTGAGCCTGAGGGGCCTCTAAAGGGCCTTTATGTCCACCCCTTTCCCCCAGTCCACAACCCAATGTTGGGTCTCCACTGTCCCCTCAAATGGAGCACTTATTTCGGATTAAGTGCTTGCCTGGTGTGGTGCAGAACCTAAGACCACAGATCTCCTCCCATCATGGTTACTAGTCTGAGTTGCCTCTTGGGTGAGTCTGTCTGCGTGGACCAACTGTATGGAGAGGAATTTATGGAGGTACCAAAGATGGAGGACTTGGGCCCCTCAGGGAACTACTGATCGAAAGGAAAAGATACGGGACAAAAAAGGAGGAATGGGACAGAAGAGGCCAGGACAAAGTATATAGCCTGGCCCAAAGGGACAATGTAGACACAAGCTTGGCACCTTTGAGGAAAACTAAGTCGTGTAGGATTCCAGTTAGTCTAGGGAGTGGTGTTGGACAGGGTGTAGGATGGATGGATGTGGCATGTAAAGAGAAGGATGGAGCAGAGGGCGAGGGCTTTCCCCGCTGAGATCAGGGGCTGGAGAGAAGACTGGGGAGAGGGCTAGGACAGGGCATGATGTCAGCAGATGTGGGAGGGGACGTTACAGGGAGGAAAGGGAAGGTGGTCTGAGTTTCTTATCAGAAAAATTAATTTATTCCATAAATTTGGTGGCGGGGGGGGGGCATGTATACTGTGCCAGGTGTGGGACTACAAAGAAAATTAAGACATGGTCTCTGCCCTGGAGGAGCTTAGAGTCTCGTGTGGGGAGTGGGAGAGAGAGGAGAGGGAGAGGGAGGAGAGAGAGACTCCTAAGGAAATAATTATAATACACTTGCATCCCTGCTTTACTAGAGGTATGTAGAAAGCGTGGTGTGGAACAGAAATGGAAAGAGTCCATTGTTCTGGGAACTCAGGGCAGGCTTCATGGAGGAGGTGCTATTTGAATCTAGCTCTAAAGGGTGAGTAGGACTGTGTCAGGCCGAGAAGAGTGGGATTGAAGGGCTGAAAATCCCAGTGGGACGGGGTGCATTGGATAATCACAGGTTCCTTCTCCCTCTAATCTTCCAGTCGAAGTTTAGGTGGCGGTCTGCGGTGGGGCTGGAGATCAGACTCCTTTATCTAGACTGTGATTTGCAGTCCCTACTAGCATTTCCTAAAGGGCTAGGTACTTTCTGGGTGTATCCTTCATGGCCAGAGAGAGGAATAACCTGGAGTCCTGAGCCAAAACCTCTTAGGCAGGTACTTTCTGCATTTTGTTCACTGTGGAAGTTTGCTAACGAGCGGAGGCCAACTGCTCTCTCTGCACTCGAGGCCTGAAGTGCAGAGAGGCTTCAGACTTAGCTCCAAGGAAGGACTTGCCGCCAACATGGTCTATTCAACTCCAGGACAGCCACCAAGGGAGACAGACGTGGAATCAGCTTCTGCTCCAAGGTCTTTGGATATGAGGCCAGTTCTTCCCTTGGGGGTGGCTTTGCCAGGCTTGCTGTAAGGGCGGGAGGATGGAGGAGATCCCCAAGGATTCTGTGATCCTGGAGGAGGTTGGGATGTGGCCCGTGCCCTGTGCTTCCACCCTGACGAATTGGGATGGCAGCCTGGGACCCACCTCTCACAGGCCCTTGGAGAAGACGTGCAGGTAGGAGCCCATTCCGCACCAAGACATGACCACAGTAGCCCAGTCCGGAGGTGGCCTGCTGGCTTTAACAGCTTGTGTGATCTTTTGGAAGCTTGGGAAGCCCTCGTGCTTGGGACAAGGCTGGGAGCAGCCCCCCTGGCCCTAGGCAGCCTAGAAAGAGGCCTCTGGCCCTTTGAACATCTTTTGGGGTGTGGTTCCTCCACCGGTTGTGAGAAAGTTGGCTGGCTTCTGCCAGGAGTGGGCCTCACTGGTTGCTTTACTTAGATGAGCCCCATGGGGTGGGTTGTTCCCTCCTTCCCCTGGAAAGGGTTTTTTTGATTTCTTATTACTGACAAGAACAGACACGAAAGATCTTTCCTTTCAAGAAGGGGGGAATTTTGGAGAAAGAGGCTCAGCCGGGTCACACTCCTGTATGCTCTCACGCCGAAGCTCTCCTGTGCTTAGGAGTATACACTCATGCTCCCTCCTCTCTGTCACTCTGTCCCTCAGGGCCAGAGACACTGACCCCTGCAGGTTCATGCCTACAGGTGGGCACCCAGGATCTCTCAAGCCACTGCATTGACGATCATACCTCCACCCTTCACAGGAAAAGTAAAGGAATATTCACTATCTGCCAAGCTCTGTGCGAGGAGCCTTGGGTGCTTTATCTCATTTCATTCTCACTATAAACCAAGTGTTACTATCCCCATTAGACTGGTGAGGAAGGCGCCTCCCCAGTAGTCCCACCTCGTTTTGACAAAGGATTTGGGAGATTAAATAATTTGCTGAAGCTCACGTGATTGGCCAACTGGCAGAGTCAGGATTTGAACCCACATCTCTTGGACTCCAGAGCCCATTTTTCCCATGATGCCCTGCTGCATTCCCCCCTCTACTGTCTCTCTACTCTCCACTCTCTGCACATGCACCATCCTCAGGGAGAGGCCTGGGAGCCAGAGCTTGAGCGTGACCTCACTGTGACTAACTGGGAGGAAATGGGAGGCAGAGGGTGTGGGGAAGGGAAGAAAGGGTGGTTGTGTAGGAGCAGTCTGGTATGGTTCAGAGAAGGGGTTGGCAGACACAGGACAGCAGAGGATGAGCTGCTGCCCTTGGTGAAGCCCCAGTTGGAAAGCTGCAAGCCAACTGGTGCAATCGGGAGTTGCATGAGCAAGGGACACTGGCTCATCAGGAAATTTCACGTCGAACCTGTTAACTTCCTGGTCTCAGGAAAGCAGCCTGAGCCTTTTTGGAGCATAATTGTGGGAAAACCCAGGGACCCAGAAGCAGCACCATCCTGCCATCCTTGGGAAAGAGAAGAAAGTGGAGAAGCAACAGGATAAGGCCAGATCCCCAGACGGGGAGGCGGACGTCCTGGTGCCAATGTGGCTTCTCTACCTCTCACTAGTCACTTCTTTTCTTTTTCTTTTCTTTTCTTTTCTTTTCTTTTCTTTTCTTTTCTTTTCTTTTCTTTTCTTTTCTTTTCTTTCTTTTCTCTTTTTTTTAAGGTTGTACTTATCTTTTCATGAAAGACACAGAGAGAGAGAGGCAGAGACACAGGCAGAGGGAGAAGCAGGATCCCTCCCTGCAGGGAGCCCAATGTGGGACTTGACCTCAGGGCCCCGGGATCACAACCTGGGCCGAATGCAGACGCTCAACCACTGAGCCCCCCAGGTGTCCCATTAGTCATTGCCTTTAGACAAACCGCATCTTCCTGGGCCTCAGTTTCCTCTCGGATAAAATGAAGAAGTTTGCACAGGGTGACCTCTCAGCCCCCCCACCCAGTCTGTCTGCTATGTTCCCTCATTTTCTGCATGCCCTATTCTGACTGGTTGCTTTGACTCTCCTTTAATTTTTTTTTTTTTCTGAAGACAAGCAGGGAAGAGCGTGTCCATTTCTTCACCCTGAGCCATAGAGAGTAGGGGGGAATTTAAGTCAGGTGAACTCTTTCCCATCTCTATGATTTTGTGTGACCCAGCAAAAAGGATCGTTTGAAATTTAGGGGGCAGAGGCAGAAGGACCTGGCAGGCTGGATGTGGGCCCATCATTCATTCTTTGCATATTTAGTCATTCCTAAGTGCTGGAGAGAGAGGGTGTCATGAGTAAGAAGATAAATTGCAAGGCTGTGCGGTAAAGTCCGTGAGAGACAAGTAGCACCGAGCTCCTGGGTACTTGCCTGGGGTCAGCACCAAAGAGATGGTGTCTGAAGTGTGGGGGTTAAGGAAGAGTAGGGGGTTTGCCGCAAAAGGGCAACAAGAATATTCCAGGCATAGGAGCCAGTGAGTGCGAGGGCTCACTGGAGAAGGGGCCTGGCTTCAGGGGACATGTGAGAAGATGAGCATGGGGGAGATGCAGCAGGTGAAGCTGGAGCTGTGGGTGGGGCCAGGTCGTGAAGAACTCTGAATGCACAGCAAGGAAATTTCTCCCGTGGGCAGCAGGGAGCCACCAGGCATTTTCCAGCACGACTAGTTTCATTTAATGGAAGGGCATTAGAGGGAGTGTGGGTGAGGAGGAGAGGAAGGATGAAGGAGACGCCTGATGGAATGCTGTTGTGGTGGGAAGAAGTGGGCAAAGCTCAGGAGAGGGATTATAGCAAAGAGGTCAAGCATGCAAACATTCAGATTGCCAGGCTGGAATCGTGGCTATGTGGCCTTGGGAAAATTCTTCACCTCCCATGTTTCTCAGTCTCCTCATCTGGAAAATGGGGAGAATAATGGTACCTACCTCATAGGGTTGTGGCAAAGGTCAAATGAGAGTGTGTGTGTCTGTTTTCGACAAGTGTCTAGAATGTATAAACTGTGTATTTGCTATTTTATGACGGTGACAGTATGCACAGAGAGAGTCATATTCGAGAGAGAGCTCCGATAGCAGATCCAGAGCATTTTGGCAAAAGGTTGGCCATGGATGGCAAAGGAACGGGAAGCGTCCATCATGATTTCTAGCTTGGGATGCTAAGCAGGAGAGGGACTACAAGCAGAGCTCTATAGGCACCAACACACAGTGAGGAATGGGTTCTGGAGCCCGGGGGACAGATGAGGATGCATATCAGGGAGTCACCACTGAATTGTGTTAAGTGACATGGGAGGGAGGGAGGCCCCCTAGAGATGGTGTGCTGAATGGGATGGGGACCCTGGGAAGACCTGCAGAAGAATCATGTTCGGGGCAGGCTGAGGAGCAGGTGCCTGTAGACGAGATGAAGAAGGAATGGTCAAAGGGATGGGTGGGGGGAGGGTGGAGAACCACACCCACAAAGGAGAGCTTTTCATGACGGTGGGGGTAGCCACAGCATTAGGGCCTGCTCGGGTACCATAGAGCCCAAAGCCCGAAAATGTGTTCTGGTTTGGCAGTGAGACGAGCAGTGATGTCCTCATCGTGGTGACCGTGGTAAGAGCAGATGCCAGGTTGCTGCAGGTGGGGGACAAGTTGAAATGAAAGCAAGGAGGGAGACGTGGTCACCAGGGGACAAAGGGGTGGGGTGTTAGCCTGAAGTGGAGACAGTGTGAAGAGAAGGCTTTGGGGGATGAGGGATATTTCGGTGGATGTGGGCTTGGGGAGGGATAGGAAATGTCATCAGCATAGGGAACAAAAAAAAAGGGAACATGGACAGAGGGCAGACCCACTGGAAGGTGTAGCTAGGAGAGGAGGACATGTCCGAGAGGGTAGCGGGGCTGGGCGCCCCCTCTGTGAGTTCAGGAGCCCAGGGGACAGCTCTCTGCTTCCCTTCCCTGCTCTTTGGACCAACAGCGAGCTTCAGAAGGATGCTGGAAGGTAGGATTGGCTTCGGGGGTGCTTGGAGAGTCCACAGTGACAGGTGCACACCTGGGGAGCCTTAAGCTGTTCTATCCTGGTGACTTCTGAATCACTCGCTCCCCGGGCCACGAGCTTCTGCCAGACGGATCAGAGCAATGTCGCCACGTATGTTGGTGAGTGCTATCTTGCCAGAAGACTCCAAAAGTTCTCTGAGGCCAGAAGAATATCGGCTGCAAGTTGGCAGGTGTCCTGGTCCCTAGGATTCTTGCCATCAAAGCTGAGACTCAGTGACCTGGGGTTTTCTCTCAGCCCTAGGCTTGACAGCTTTCTCAGCTCACCTGCACCAAGATCTGACTCTCCGGAGCCAGCTAGCCAAGAGCAGTTACCCCAGCGCGCCCCCATAGAGCGTTTAGTTTTAACTTGGATGGGATTTCCTGAGCATGAACCACCATGGTTCTCTTGGCTGCTCCCAGTGTGTGTTGGTTTGTAGTGTTTAATTGGCTCACTGGGGCATCTTCTCTACAAATCAACCGAATCCAGCCTAAGGGAAGGTGTCTGAGGGTCCAGAATGATGGAGCACCTTCTCCAGGGAGGCCCGTGAAGGGAGCACAGGCCAGGCCAGACCAGGCTCTCGAGCTGGCAAGTGAGTGTCTGCAGGGATGGTGGAGTGAGCCCTCTCCCCGGGGCATGCAGGAGGCAGCCACAGGAGAGCCAGCATCAGAGCAGCTGAGCACCAGAAGGCAAGAGCAGGAAATGATTGACCAAGTTCAACCATGTTGTACTGTAGACCTGTACTTGGCTGGGGAGTAAGGAGTCAGAGGGGACTAGAACATGGGCCCTGCCCACAGGAGCTCCCAGCCAGGGGTGGTGGGGGGGATGCAGTGGAGGAGAGGGAGGGTCCCCTGCATTGTAATATTAGTGCCATTGGGGCTCGTTCCACAAGTCTCAGAAAGCCTGGCAGGCACGCATTGCCAGGCACAGCCAGGGAAGGGAAATGAGCCAGAGGGAGGCTCTGAGATCTCCCTGTGAGACCCCCAGGGGGTGGGAGCTAAGGATGGCAAGACTGTCGGTCCCCTGTGATTTGTTTCCCTCTGCGGGCCACCCAGCTTCTGGTTCCACGCTTCCAAGTAGAGACAGGATTATGGGGGGCGGGCAGCCTAAGAGACAGAAGAAGACGAGGAGCTAGCAAACCACATTTTGCCCAACCTAAACTGTTGATACAGAACGTCCCTCCTTTTGTCCCCTCTGAAGTGCCAAAGCAATTGAAAAGCAGATACCAGAGCCTCGCAGAACTATGCGGGGACAGGGCTTTGATGCAGGGCCACAGAGGGCTTCAGAATTAAATACAACCACCAGGCACAGGTGGACCTTAAAGTACCCTCCTAGCCAACAGGCAGGTCTGAAAAGAGGGACCAGAAGGGACCAACCCCCACACACCCACTTCCTTCTAAAACTGTGGTTCTCAGCCTTATCAGACCCAGTGTCCCTTGTAACAAGGATTCTGTAAAGCCCCTTTAATCTCCTAGAATGGAATTTGTAGAAAACATAAATAAACATCAACAGGATGCTCTGATTTGAATAAGAGAATGAAAAAAGGAATTTAAAATAAAATAATATCTATTTCAGCAAGCAAATCCTTGGGCGTCCTCCCCTGGAAGGTTAAAGGAGCCAGTAGGATGCTAATGCCCATGTGACACACACCAATACAGACTGATAATGGTATGTTCTCTTGGTAGCCCAAAAGCCATGATTTTCTAAAATGTGAACTCTCCATAAAGGTCCAAAAAAATAAGAGAAAATCTTTCTTCAATTTACACAAAGAATGGCATCCCTGGAAAAAAACCAGAGCCTGTTAAAAGTATGCAAAAGGGTACTTGGTGCTCATATTAAAAAAAAAAAAAAAAAAGAATTGGCTCCTAGGCTCTCATGATTATAGGCAGGCTACCTACTGACAAACGTCTGGGGGTAGCTTTTGGAAGTTGTATGAAAGTCCCCAGTCAGGGAACCAAAAACAAAAACAAACAAAAAAGAAGTTGTATGAAAATTGCATGGGACATAACTACGTGCTTGTTTGGGAGACTTCTGCATTGCAGGGTGTCTAGAATGCCTGCCCTCTGCCCAGTAAATGCAAATCATGCCTCTCAATTAAGCAAAAAAACCACCCCACACAATTCAGAAAACAATTTCCAGGTTGGCCTTCATCGCCAGTGAGGACAGCTGGTCTAGACCCACCAGGCAGATAGGTCACTCCCACCAGG
Source organism: Vulpes lagopus (assembly GCF_018345385.1). NCBI lineage: Eukaryota > Metazoa > Chordata > Mammalia > Carnivora > Canidae > Vulpes > Vulpes lagopus. The sequence continues at coordinate 39,967,095 of NC_054833.1, read as the reverse complement.
AGAGCAAGATTTACCCGGGGCCGTGGTCCTTCCACGTAGAAATACAAGGTAGCGGAAAACAGAGGCTCCCCAACACTGGAAGGAGGCACCCCAGAAAGAGCACACGCAGCCTCTGCCCTCGGAGAACGTGCTTGCTATCCAATGAGGGAGGATGCCTACGTAGATGTGCAGCAGAATTAATTTCTCAGGCAGGAGGGAACAGGTGAGATTACATGACTCCTTTCTCCAGAGGGATTCCCTACTGCTGGCGGTGAAGATAATATAACAACAATCATATTTACTGGACCCTGCCTGTGTGCAGGCACCGAGTGCAAAATGCAAAATTACGAGCTGCTATTATGATGCCAAGTAGCATCCATTATTCCAGGCAATACTCTGGCAACCCTGCGAGGCACTTGGGACCCTTCCAGGTCTATGGATAAGGAAACCGAGGCACTGAGTGAGTAAAGAATTTTCCCACAATCACACCGCCATCCAGAGGCGAGTTGAAAGCCAGACGCGCCAGTCTCCACGGCCCTGCTGGTCTCAGAGCAGCAGGCAGCAGGGTAGAGCCGACTGTGCGGTGCCTCCTGTTCCTCATCGGAAGCGGAGAACAGGGAGAGTGTCTCCTTCCTGGGCATGGCGTAAGGACTAATTACAGCTACGATACATAACTCAGAAGAGTCTGTGACATACGGTAATCGACCAATAAACATTAGCTCCTATTACTTTCTGATGAACGAGAACCCATAATTTTCCCGTCCTCTCCTCTCCCTGTGTGGCTGCTGAGCTGGGCTTGCACCAGTTTAGATGAGCTGCAGATGCTACTAGAATGGTAATCTGTTCTGAGCTCCCTGAGCTCCCAAGCTAAGCCCCCAGCCACCCCAGGCTTGGATGGGAAGCAGTTGACAAGTGTCTTTGCTTTCGAAGAGGTGGGAATTTATCTTCCTTTGCCAGCCAGGCTTGGCTCTTTGGCCTGAAGCTTGGATGTCAGCTGTTTTGTGTTTGTGGCCCTGGGCATCAGCCCCGGGGTTGGACGGACCCAGCTTGTTGAGAGCGGGGCAGTGGGGAGCGGTCGGGGGTGGGAGCCGCTGTGGGTGCTCAGGAGGCGTGGCCCTACTACACCCTGGTTTACCAGATTGCGCCACCACCACCACCACCACAAAGCCCCTCTGGGGCACTGTCCCCAGCACTGCCCAAGTGCATGGAAAGACCTAGATGGGGATGGAGATGGACTCTTCCTCTGTGTGCCGGTGCGGGATGGAGGGCAGTGAGGATGCAACGCGAAGTGGCCGGCATCCAAACCCTCTTTCTGATTCTGCAGGGATACAGAGGTGGACCTTCCTCGGAGATTTCAGTGAGTTGCCTTTGGTGGACGCAGACTCCTGTGAAGGGCCAGCTCCTCCCCGCTCTCACGCAGGAGTCTTTTTGGAGCAGCCGTGTTGAAAGGGAAGCTGGATTTGGCCCCAGTCGCAGAAGAAGCTAGTACCATTCACTGAGCTCTCGGCTCAATGAGCACACTGGGCTGAGGCCTTCAGATCTAGTATCTCATCGCAACCTGGCAGCAATCCAGAGCAGTCGCTTTTGTGCTCTTCATTTTACAGATGGGGAAACTGAGTCTCAGAAAGGTCAAGGAGCTTGCTCGGAGGTAGGATTCAAGCCGAGGATGATGGAATGTGCCAGGCACTTTACATAGAGTTATATCTCATTCACTATTACTTAATTCTTACAACAGCCTGGTGAGGTGAGCGTTATTATTCCCATTAGATAGCTAGGGAAACGATAGCTCAGAGAGGTTAAGTAAGTTACCCAAGGTGGAGCTCAGATATACATTAGGCCTGTCTGCCTCTCCACCATACCAGGCTGCTAGAGAGAGAGAGAGAGAGAGAGATCCTGCAAGTGAGACGTGACCTCACGTTACCCAGAGCCCCTCATCTGACATCCCTACAGTACTTTTCCACATTTCCAGAGCCTTCTCACTCATACCGGCTGCTGCAGACCTCTCACAGCCACGGCTTGGCAGCTGGGGTGGCAGAGATAGCATCTGCAGGCTCAGGGAAGGTTGCCAGGTGAAGGGTGGGGTGAAGGGTTCCCACCCAGAGGGTTCCCCTGGCCCCACGAGGAGCACCTCCCCGGGCCTGTGCGTGAGAAGGGTGCAGGGAGAGGAGTGTTCGCCTGTGTATAGGCCTGCAGGGCAGGGGGTGGGACCTGGCTTTCTCTCTGCCCCCCGGTCAGAGGGCTGTCAAGGCAGCTCTAGTAACCAGGAGATTACTTCTCCCAGACTTGCAGCTGCAGCTGAAAATACACTTTTTCCATCTCAAACTTCCTTCTCTTGGTCCAGCCCAAGAATGGCTTCAAAGGCCGCTCCCAGGGCTCGGGAGGCGTTCCTGTGTACCTGTTCAGTTCCCTAAAATGGTAAAGTGACTTGCAGTTCAGTGGTAGAGCCGGGCTGTATTCAGCTGACCTTTATTCTGTGTCTCCGTGCTGACGGGCACTCTGTTCAGTGCGGGTCTGCTGTCTCCAGATCCAGCTTGTTCTGCAAATTGCAGCTGCCCCCCCACCTGCTCCCACAGCCCCCTGGACCTCTGCTGCTTGGCTTCACCTCACATGTCAAGACCACTCCCCCACCCATGTGGCCACTAAAATGCCCTTGGCTCGCAACCTCCAAGGCTCCTTGGTTCACATCCTGGTTTGCTTTTGTTTCTTGGCGGCTCCTCTCCTACTCTGGCGTCCAGACTTCGTTGACATGGACTGCCGCAGGGTGTCCCTGGTCTGAGGCTTCCAGATGACGGTGTGCGGGTCAGAGGTCCAGCTCTGGCATCGCACAGACCTGGGTTTGAATCTTGGCTCTACAAACGGGCCGTGTGTCATCTGGTCACTTCACTCTCAGCCTCAGTTTGTGCCTCTATAAAATGGGAGATAATAGCACGAACCTTATAGCATTGTTAGGAGGATTCAATGAGATTTTGAATGTAAAGTATCTGGGCCACAGTAAACTGGATACACATCAGTTATTGGTGCTGTCTCCGTCACATTGATCTGGAGGCCCAGGTTCCGGGTGGCAGTTCTGTTCAGATTCCCACAAATGCTGACCTTCCTCCGAGGATTCTTACCTGAGCCCTGGTACCTGACTTAGCCCATTATTAGAATAATAATAAGAAAAAGACGCCAGAGTCGATGTGTGCCAGGTAAACACAGGCAGGTCTCACTATACCTAAGACGGTGGTTCCCAAATGTACATAAGTCAAAGTTATGTAAACTGCACCAAGAGAGCCTATTTAAGGGATGTTAGACTGAATTTTCTTTTAACTTAAAGGTTATATTTATTTGAATGGGGGAAGGGCAGAGGGAGAGAGAGAAAAAAAGCAGCCTCCCTGCTGAGATGGGAGCCCCACCTGGGGCTCAATCCCAGGACCCAGAGATCATGACCTGAGCCAAAGTCAGATGTTTAACTGACGCCCCTAGACTGCATCTTTTCAAATATTGAAAAACACCCTTCTACAGCCAGTTGGAACCAAACATCATCTATAGATAGTATTTGCTTAAATATTAATCTTGCTTTTCCCCCCTCATGACATCTCTCATAGAAAGTGTGTGATCCTAACAAGGCAAACTTTTTAAATTTTACCCCATCTCTGTGTCTGGACTCCTCTGAGGACTCAGAGGTAGGTTTCGTAGACTCCTTGTGTAGCTGGTGAATGAGGCCTGGAAAGATTGGGAGACCTGATCCCTGGGGGTAAACGTCGATTTCCGCAGGGGGCAGTGGTAGGGTGCTTATGTGCCCCTGGTTCTGGGCTAGGACCCTCAAAGAGAAGAGTGATCAAGTTGCCAGGGCAAGAGCCACCAGGCCAGAACCACTCTGTCTGGAAGGGGAAGCAATGCAGCTGCACAAAGGCAAGGAGTTCCTCTCTGACATGAACCAGAACAACTTCCTCTCTGAGGACTTGGTACTCCCCCTTACACTCAGCCTGGCAGCACAGAGGGCAGCTTCCTGGCGAGCAGGATACTTCCCAGAGCTTGCTTGGCCTTGCCCAAGGGGCCTGAGAGGGACAGACACTTTTCTGGCATAAAGCAAAGTGAGAACAACAGGACCTGGGGTTTGGACTTTGCTCAGGACCTGTCAGCTCTGCAAGGGCCCAGCGTCCTCAGGGAATGTTCAGGCAGGCCTCAGAGGGAACAGGATCTGGAGAGTCCGACCTCACAAGAGGCTGTCAGGTTCCCTCATTCCCAGATCCCAAGGGCTTCTAAGTACTGCCAGAGTGCTCATAAGAGTTCAGGAGAATCCTCTTTGAGATGATGGAGGGGTCTTGAAGGTAGGGAGACACAGGTCTGTGCAGGCATCTCAGCTGTGTTTTGAGTGAGCCTTGGCACTGGCTTTACCCGCCCCCCCCCCCCCCCACCGCCCCGTCAGCCTCTCATTCATCTTCCCAGACCCAGCTCAAATGTCTCCTTCTCCAGGCCGCCCCCTGCCCCCCGGGACCCTCCCCTCCACCTTCTGTATCTTGACAGGCTTTTACTATGCGTGGATCTGCCTTCCAGACCAGACTGAGCAATTTGAGGGAAGGGACTGTATTTTACTTATTACAGTAGAGCAGTGCCTGGCACAGAGTGGACATTCAGCAAGTATTTCCTATTAAATGGATGGAGGGATGGTTGGCATGAACCTGTCTGCCGACTATCCACACATCCCTCTGTCCCGGGTGCCATGAACCCCTATGTCTCTCTGCTTTTCTAGGCCTTCTGTTCTTCGTGATGCTCTGCTCCCTGTCCTTTTTTTCTCAGCAAGTGATCCACAAAAACTCACCCCTTTCCCCAGGGAGGTGAGCTTGTTGGGTTTATGCAAATAGAGTATGTCATGGGCTCCATCCAGTCCAGTCGAGTAAATATTTCCTAACTCCTCCACTTGCTGGCTGGGCCCCAGGAGCCGTTGGCTGAGGTTCAGTGGTTGTTGGGTGCTAGGGCCTCCCGTCTAGGGATCCAGGGTCTGCATAGAGGACTCTGACCAACCCAGTGTGTTTTTATTATTATTTATTTATTTATAGATTTTATTTATTTATTCATGAGAGACACAGAGAGGCAGAGACATAGACAGAGGGAGAAGCAGGCTCCATGTGGGGACCCCAATGTGGGATTCGATCCCGGGACTCCGGGATCACTCCCGGAGTCAAGGGCAGATGCTCAACTGCTGAACCACCCAGGCCAACCCAGTGTTTAAAAGGCTTTGAGATTGGGCCTCCGCACCAAGCCATGTAGCCTAAGCCAGATCAGGGCCCCTTAACAAACAACCCTGGGGGGTCATGTGGCTCTCCTGGGACTGCCCTCTCCTGGCCAGTTCACGGAAACAGTGGGGGCAGAGATATCCAATGACACCTGATATTACTGTGACTATTTTCCATCAGCAAATTTGGATTAAATCTCTAACTCTAGAGTCAAAGACTCACAGATCCTCAGGGCCGAAGGATCCCTTAGATCAAAGGTCCCCTGTTCCCAGAAGGGCTCCACAGACCTCTGCTGTCTGTACAAAGGCTTTTTTCCCCCTCCCTTCTACCCTGTATGTCAATACACTCATTCATAATATAACATCTTACAACTAAGCTTTCACTGTCTGCAGTGACATTTCAAAAGAAGAAAACAGAACAAATTTTTATATAATTTTATTCAATTTTTTCCATTTGAGATTTTGCTTCTTTCTTTATTTGGTGTTAAAACATCAATTGTATGTAATGAAATGATCTCACACCCCAGTCAGATGGCCCTTGTCCCCATGTGTCTGCCAAAACTCACCCAGGGATTTTGGCCTCAAGACCCAAAATACAGCCTCCTCTAGGGTTGAGCAAATGCCATTGTTAGGCCATTTTTTTTTTCTTGTTAGACCCAAATCAACTCCCCACTGTCACCATCTCTGGAGTTGTCACTCTGCTTGCCTCATTTCCAGGACCTGAGTCCTTCCCCTTCACCTGACAGCCGCTCAAGAGTTAAGAAGAACTGTCACCCTGAAATCCTCCCCTTTACATGTAGACATCCAGGTTTCCCCAAATGATTCCACACATCAGGTTTCGACTGCTTTACTTAAAGCAATTACATAATACATGAATATCTTCTGGAAGACTTTTGATCCCTGCCCCATCTCAGCCCTCTTCCCAGAGGTAACTCCTATTTACTGGTGTGTGGATATATATCTGGATAAATTTTCTTTCTGCACTTGCATGGACATGGGTTCAAATGGACATGTATAAATATTTGTGGGTTTTTAAAGATGCATATATGTATATATATGTATATATATGTATATACATTTGCATAAATTATACTGTGCGTATTCTTCTGCCACTTTCTTTTTAAACTTAAAAATAGGATTTTTAGGCTCACCTGAGTAGCTCAGTGGTTGAGCATCTGCCTTCAGCTCAGGGCATGATCCTGGGTCTGGGGATCGAGCCCCACAGAGGGCTCCCTGCGAGGAGCCGGCTTCTCCCTCTGCCTGTGTCTCTGCCTTTCTCTCTCTGTGTCTCTCATGAATAAATAAATAAAATCTTTATAAAAATAGGATTTATAGATTGCTTCATGGCAATATATTTGGTTATATTATTTTTTCAATGACCATGTAACATTCTATGGTTCCAGTGTAATTTTACTTTTTTATTATCCTTCTGATGGACATTAGATCATTTCAAGTTTTTTTGTTTTTGCCTTTTTTTTTTTTTTATGGTGCTCTGATGACCTCTCTGAACTCCTATGTGCCTTGATGCCTTTATATGCATATATTTTGGTCTACCAATCACCCTCTTTAAGTGTAATCTCCATAGGTGTGCAACATTTAATTGTCAGATGACATCTGGTTAGGCCAGAGCACAGTAGGATCTCTTGTTCATTTGCTCATCCATTTACTCGTTCAATGAATTTTTATTAAGCATGTGCTATATCTGTGTAATGCCCTGATTATAGTCGATCCAAGCCCAGATAAGGCTGTAGTAGGCCTATCTTCATGGAACTTACAGGATCAAACAGGGGAACCTCCCTAGATGTTCTACTTCCGTTAGTACAACCTAGCCTACAGATTGTTTTAAAAGATAATTATATCACACAGTCAACTTACATGCTTCTAAAAGTTATTAATGTCTCTCAAGTATTTTAAAATATTAACTGTTGCCTCAACTTGTATAGTTAATTTTCATATTCTAAGTCAAGGATTTTTACATTTGCATTTTTATCTTACTTTCTTCCTATCTTTCCATATTTTTAAGCTTTAAAAAAAAAATCTTGCTATCTTTGGGCATCATACTAGGTAGACCTATTCCTCATACGGAAATTTATGAAGTATGCATGCTACACCTTCATGCAATTTACTGATAACATTCTTAGCAAGACTGGACCGTGTGCAGAGTCCTATGGCATGCCATCAGAGATGTCCCTCCTAGATGACAGTGACTTGTGAATTAACCCTATCTCAACCATATGACCCCATCTTGACCTCCAGGGATAATATATGTACACATGTATCAAGCATACATACATGAACACATGCATACAAGCAGTAATTACAGCATTCACCTGATCATCTTTTTTTTTTTTTTAAGATTTTATTTATTTATTCATGAGAGACACAGAGAGAGAGGCAGAGACATAGGTAGAGGGAGAAGCAGGCCCCCTGCAAGGGGCCTGATGTGGGACTCGATCCTAGACCCCAGGATCACACCCTGAGTGGAAGGCAGATGCTCAACCGCTGAGCCACCCAGGCATCCCCTGATCCTCATTTCCCTATAAGAAAGGGAAATCAGCCTAGACTGGCATGGCTTTTTGAGTCAGTGTGATATAGTAGAAAGAGCGTTGATTCTGGATCCAGACCTAGGTTCACATTCTTTCCCTGCCTCTTCCTGGCTGTATGACCTTCGGGAAATATTTGACTTCTCTGAGACCCAGTCTCCTGTATTCTAGGATTGTCGGAAGCATTTGTGCATTAATCCCCTGTGGATCTAATAAGCACTTACTAAGTAGCAGGCATCATGCTCTGCTGGGCAGGCCGTAGCAAGTAAGATAGATCTCCCAGGTATCATAATCTTCATGTTGTTTGATGACAGAAGCAAGGAAAACCTTCCCTGGGATATAATTTACAGACATTTAGCCCGAGTCCTTGAGACCCAGGTAAGAATCAGAGATTATCTCCCTTTTCTAGGTAGGAAAACAGATAGATGGTTGGAGAATCCTTTGACTCAAAGTCACTCAACCTTTTCATAAGAAGTTCAGTAAGTGCTCCCCAGCCTTAGAAAATTTAGCATACACTGTCCATTGTGGGAGTTTGGCCAACCTTTGCCCCTGGAACCCTAACCCAGGCTAATAAGGGTAACAGCATAGATAGGTACTCCATACAAATTGAACCAGAGGGTGAGCCCGATGTGAAAAAGAGCTGCATGGAGCTACAGTAGTGCCTCACTTATCCAGAGAGCCTGAAGCCCAAGAATAAGAAGGCAGTAAAATCTCAGAGCCTTCAACTTTTATTTTAGAAACAGTTGTAATGTGCTTAATGATCTGGTTTTTCCAGCCCTTAGCAAATGAAAGCTGCAAATTTGAGCTGAAATAGGGGCTGCTAGAAGCAAGCATACCAACAGTAGCAGATAAAAATCTGGTGTGAGAAAGGAGTTTAAAAACCAGAACTGCAAAAAAGAAAAAAAAAAGAAAGAAAGAAAGAAAAAAAAGCAATTGGGGGCCATTTAGTGCTCTGGCCAACAGAGGCCAAACACTTTGTACCCCCGAGGGCATGATTGCTTTTAAAAGGAGTTTACAATTATGCTTGAGTCATTCACTAAATTATCTTTCAGGTACTCTTCAAGGAAAGTAGAGATATATATAATACCTTTAAGCAAGGTCCCTATTCAAAATGAAACCAATCAATATCTACCCCAAACCGAAATAAAAGTCTTTGGAGCTGTAAGGGATAGATTTCGGGACTGAAAATTTGCCAATGTGGGAGGGAGAGAAATCCTAGGGATTTGAAAGATGTGTTAGATTTTAAATCAGAGGACTTGAGTTCAGATCCTAGTTCTCCTACTAGCCAGCCATGTACTTTGGATAAATCTCTTCTCTTTTGTGAATTTTGTTTTCCTCAACTGTAGAATGGGAGTAACATCGCCTGCCTTTAAAATCTCGTGGGAATATGCTGAAAATCAATCAATTATATGTTTGAAAGTGCTTTGTATGCTGTAGAACATCACGGAAAGGTCTAAGGGAGATCTATGGGCCACATCCCAGGGGTTGCCTCCTGGTAGACGGTGACTCAAGATGCAAGAAGACAAGGAGATGAGTTTTTACTTATTGCTGAACACTCACATACACCCAGGAACATCCACATCTGTATGTGTGCTCATTGACATCATGTGCCCTGAAACTACTCAAGAGTTTCCTCTCCCCAGGCAAAAAAGAAACTCTACAACTAACTTTAACACCTCATAAACCAAAAAGTTCTATATGGATACATGACATTTTGAGTGCTTACTATTTTTTTAAATATTTTATTTATTTCATGAGAGATATACAGAAAGAGGCAGAGACATAGGCAGAGGGAGAAGCAGGCTCCCTGCAGGGAGCCTGTTGCAGGACTTGATCCCAGAACCCTGGGATCGTGACCTGAGCCAAAGGCAGACGCTCAGCCTCTGAGCCCCCCAGGCATCCCGAGTGCTTACTATTTTTATTCATCGTTTTTTTTTTCATTTAAAATTAATAATTAGCTTTAAAAAAATTAAACTTGGAGGAACTGGGTGACCTCGAAAGGGCACATCTTCTGGAGTTCTAAAGGCCCTTCACTCCATCATCCAGCATTTGGGTTGTCAGTGGTCTTTCAGATTGTTGTCTGGGTTGGTTCATTCAGCCCTGAAGCCTCAACAGGGAATTCCCGAAATGAACAGCCCTTTGTTACAAAGGATAAGGCTTCAGGGCCAGAAATATCTGTTTTGTCCCCAGATCTGTCCGTTCTGCCTCCTGGGCTCCGTTCTTAACATTTTGGCCATAGGCGCTTCCTCACCGGTTCTTCCCTGGGCTGCTACACTCAACACCCTTTTCACCAGTTGCCCTGCTTGCGCTGTATCCTCTTCCAACCCCTATTCCACACCACTGTTGGCATAACAGAGCTCGTGGCCTCTACTCTTGTTACACTTCGCCCCCAGAGTCCAGTCTGAACTCCTGCAAAGCACGCAGGGCGGCCAGGGGCCCTCTCCCCACCCCACACGGCAGCAGCAGCTGAACCACTTGTTGCTCCCTCCCTCTGCAACTTCCGACAAGCTCTTTCCACTCCCTGGCATGCCCTTCCTCGCCTTCTCCCCCGTGAGCCCCCTTCTTCTCCATTCAGGGCTGCTCAGAAGGGCTTTTTTCTGTGAAGCCTTCCTTACTGCATTCCCCCTTCCCTAGCTATGCCCTGCCCTGCCACGGTGAGCGGTGAGCGACAACCCTTCCATGCCAGCACTGTGTACCCTTCTGATTGCCGCAGGCCTTGCATGGCAGCTGGTTCCTTCTTGTGAGTTGTCTCCTAATGCACCTGGGAGACCTTTATTCATCTTCGTCCTTCTAGTTTCCCTGGGTATACAGCGGGTGCATACTAAATGCTTGTTGTACTAAACTGACCTAGGAAGGGGACCTTTATGGGGGCAGAAAGCCTGTGTTTCTAGCATGCCACATAGAAGGCCAGCTTAGCCCACTGTTATTAGAGCAGATCCAGCATCAGAGGGCCACAAGGGGTGCCTCACTTTATTTGGGGTGCTGCAGGAGTACAAGAGACAAGGACCTCAGCCTTACTAGAAGACTGTTCTCAAAGATGAAAATTACTAGGGAAAACCATTTCCTTTCATTGATAACCAATGCTCCGACTTTCAGGGCCAGGCTTCCAGGTCGCAGACAGTAATCCAGGAGAGGCCAAGGACAATCCCACTTAGATTTGTGGTAGACTTTACTTTCAATAACTATGGGGGCCCCACATACATGTAAAAATCCCAGGCTCCCCTGGTGGAAATGTTTACACCAACCATGCACCACATGTGAAAACAGCAGGACGCACAGAGGAAGCAGAGCTCCACAGGCACATTTCTGGGGGGCGGGGAGCCAGTGGGGTTGCCTCATAGAGTGGTGTAGACAGAAGGGGCAGGGGTCTGGAAGTGAAAGACCCAAGTAGAAAGTTAGGCTCTGCCCCTCCTAGCTGTGTGGCAGTGGGCACACTACATAAATTCTCCTAATTGTTTCTACATCTGTAAAAACATCTGATAAGATTATTTCCCTCCTTAACTTATCATGAAGAATGAATGATGATACATTCAAAAGTGCTTTTTCGTCTCTAAAGTGCTAAAAAATATATTATGTTTTCTCTCTCTGGAGCTGAAGCTCTTGGAACTAATTGGTGGAGTGATTCGCAACTACAAGCTGGTGCGTTGTGTACACCCGTGTGCATGAGCATGCATGCGTGCGTGGGTGTGTGCATGCATGTGCACGTGTGTGTGTCCAGGACAAGCAGGACATCTGCCCTTCCTTTTGTTACTTTCCTTTGGAACCCATAGTAAAATACACACTGGGGCGGGGATTTCATGGTATGGGCTGAACCTTCTCTTTCCCGTCTTCATTTATCTTTCTCGTACTGAGGGAGGGAAACAGCAAATATCAAACCCCTAGAGTGAATTCCTACACATCCAGGAAATACAGAATGCTGGTTCCTGAGCCAAGTATGTTATGTTATCGTATCTAGTAGATGTGTGCTTTATCTGGACATAAACCTTACCCGGTGCAGTAATCGAGAACTTTGAGTGGGGCCTTTCTTTTGATAAGAAAACAGTGGGATTAAGGTTACTGCTGAGCTGGGGCACCTGGGTGACTCAGTGGTTGAGCGTCTGCCTTCGGCTCAGGGCGTGATCCCGGGGTCCTGGGATCAAGTCCCACATCGGGCTCCCTGCATGGAGTCTGCTTCTCCCTCTGCCTGTGTTTCTGCCTCTCTCTCTGTGTGTGTCTCTCATGAATAAATAAATAAAGTCTTAAAAAAAAAACTCACTGCTGAGTTATGACAGGTGACAGGGTAGGCAATGACGGTTGGAGCGATAGTAGAATGAGCCACGCCACAGTACAATAGAAAGGACTGAGTGCAGAGTGAGGAGACCCGTCCTAATGGGCCTTGGCTTGGTCTCCAGGCCTGGCTTGCCTGCAACTCTGGCCGTGTTGCCCTAAGCAACTTATTTCCCTCTCTGGGCTTCAGGAGGCCAAGCTGTAAAACAAACAGTTTGGACCAGGCGATAGCTACATTTCCTTCCCGTTCTAGTGGGGAAGGAAGGGAATCAGCACTTGTTGAATGCCTGCCTTACACCTGGCGTGGTCCACACTAAGCTTCCTTGAAGAGTCTATGATCCCGTGAACCCGCCACACACAAGGAGAACTATGGAGTCGGATAGACTTGGGTTGAAATCACAGCTCTATTATTTACCAGCAGTGTGACTTTAAGCCAGTTTCTTAACATCTCCACGCCTCAATCTTTTCATCTGTAAAGTGGCTCTGGTGACATAGTATACTCTATGCTCCCAAGTATGCTCCCATTCTCTTTTATGCATTGTGAATTTCTTAAATAGATCCCATCTAGTCTTCCCTCCTTTTGCAGAGAAAGGAAATAGTCTAGACCTAGAGAACCAAATGAAGTAACTGAATATTAGATCACACAACTAGTTATACCAGGGTTGGAACCCAAAGTCAGGACATCTCATTGATCCTGAGCTTTGTGCTTGCTTACTGGATGTTTTGGGGTTGTTTTTTAAGATTTTTAAAATTTATTCATAAGAGACACAGAGAAAGAGGCAGCGACATAGGTAGAGGGAGAAGGAGGCTCCTCCCAGGGAGCTCGATGTGGGACTCGATCCCCAAACCAGGATCACACCCCCAGCCGAAGGCAGATGCTCAACCTCTGAGTCACCCAGACGTCCCTCTTTTTTCTTTTTAAGAAAACATCCCCTGCTCTGGGAAGAACAGCAAAGTCCGTCCATGATAGGCAGCCTAGGTGTATGCGCAAGAACCCAGGGTGATGGCAAACTGCATTCACTCACTGACGCCTCCCAAGAATAGCCAGCCACTGGGCTCAGGAACCGTTTTCTGGGGTTGACTTAGAGACCATGTTCAGCATTTCTTCCCCCACTGCACCTCCTACTTCCTGCAGCTTCACTTATTTGGGGGCAGAACAGCTCTCTGGGCAAATCAACAGTTCCGTGGGCCTTCTCCCTGGAGAGTTGTAGCTCTGGGCTCTTCTCCACCAGGTGGGCTACCCAAGAGCCAGGAGGGTCTGATTCAATGGGATCAGGGTGACAAAAGAGCACTCCCATCAACCCATGGGAAGGGAGCAGCGGGAAGGGAGCAGTGCAGGCATCTCGGGAGGGCTCTGAAGGAATGCAGTGTAAAGCTGCTCGAGTCCTGGGCACCAAGAAATATTTGTGAGAATGCATCCTCAGCGAGGGCACGGCCCCTTCCCAGAGTTATTAAATTTGAATGCATGGACTTATGTGCCAGAGGGAGAAGAAAACTTTTATGGGTTTAAAATGATGGGGTTTTTCACACATGTGTCAGCACTAGCAATGCTATGTCTTAAGAACTGAAGCCAAAGCATTAAATAACACGACTGATAAGCCTGTTGCATTTCCAGAGTAGGTGCAAGCCAGAAAAACAGGGATGCCTCTTTGAAAAGTTTCTTTCCAGGAGGTGGCAACTCCAAGTGGCCCGGCTTCCTAGGAAGTACTGGTTTATTCAAGGACTCCCCACCCCCACCCTGTCTCTTCTCTTCCTTTTCTAGAATTTTGGATGGGTTCAGGAAGAAGATCCCAGCGTCCATATGCAAAGGTGCATCTAGGCGGGTCTGACATAAGTGGGACTAGAGACCAGGGAATGGGTGAGGCCCTCTCCCCGGGTACTTCCCAGAGGCATCCTAAGGGGGTGGGAGCCTTGGACTCACAGGGAACAAGCAAGAACCGCAGAAAGAGGAGAGTCTCCCAGGTGAAAACGCAGCCAACATCTCCTGGGGGACTTTCAGCCTGGCTCATTGAGATGAGTTACCTGCCTGTCCCATTCCACCGCTTAAAATATATTTTTAGGATATTTTCATGAGCAACATGTTCGCTGCCAACCCTTTATAGATCGGTTACAAAACAGAAACTCTTCCTTACTGCTCAGGAGAAGTGTGGGGGGGGGGGGGGAGAAAAAAAAAATCTTGCCTGTAATTGAAGGCAGGTTGGGAGATGTTCACGCTTTGAAATTCTCCTTCTTGTGAAATGTTTATGAAACACTTTCCACAAACGAGTTATGCAACCAGGACAACAGCTTTGATCGTTTTCATCGCCAGTGATCTGTTCATTAGTGTTGGGCTATTTCCCCCAAAGAGAGCCATGTGAAAATGTCATGGGAGGGGCTAAGGATGAGCACCCCAGCACCCCCCATGCCCCATCACGTGACCCCAAAACGGATGGTTCATAAGGAGGTCCACGGGTACGGCCTGGCCAGAACACCACCTTCTCCACCACCCATGGTCCCTGCTGTCTCCTACCCCCTGGGAAGTTTATAGTGCTGTTTGTAAAAAGAGCACCAGGAGAAAGTTGGAGGATCATTCCCTTAAGGGACCTTTGCCAGTGTCTTGTTATGTAACTTTATACCCATCTCTGAAGCTCTCTGGGCCTCCGAGAGATGGGAAGGTAAATCTGCATCCCTACACCCCCCCAGCTGGGAGGCGAAGCCAAGTAGGACTGTGTGAAGGCTCCAGGCTCCTCAGAGGGGGCTCTCTCCTCTCAGAATGAAGCTACTGCTTGTCTCAAGCAGGTGATGTCAGGGAGTTCATTGGGATTAAAAAACATAATCACCCATGATGACTTTTTACCTCCCTGGTCACTGCCCAAGACTCAGGGTAATACCTGTACATAGCACAGTGGGTGGAGAAAATCCTGAACTAACAAACCTTGTCTGCTACAAGGACAGGATGGTCAACGGCTGTGACAGAGCAGAGCCCTCTGTGGTGGCCCATGTCCCCAGGGATTAGTCCACTCCAGCAGGGCCTGGAGAGAGATTCCATTTGCGTGAGAAGAACCACCCCAAAGGGACCCTGGAGACAGTCCTCACCATTCCAGGCAGGCTGTGGGTTTGGTTGGGTTTTCACGAGTACGGGGGAAATTGGATTTTTACCCAATTTGCCTCGGGTTCTCACATTAGAAGTCAATGGGATTCCAACAGAAGCCTCTCTATCTCACCTTCCAGATCCACAGCCAACACCCAGTTGCCTGGAAAGGCTCCAATCTTTTCCATTCGACAGCACTGAAAGGGATTGCTTTTTTTTTTTTTTTTTGGGAAGGACTTTGTTTCTTGATTTCGTAGTTTCTTAGCCCATGGACTCTTAGAGAATCGTTGGAGTGTGCGCGGGAGGCTGGATGTGCTTCCCTCCCTTCAACTCTCTTGCAGAGATCCCCACCACCCCCACTCCCAAGCAAAGCAGAAGTTTTAGAACTTGTCCCCGAAAAAGAAATCTCCTTTCGTGTCTCTTAATTTGCTTTGTGGTGGACTCTCTTCTTTGGGGGTTACTGCCAGCAGCCCCTATCCAAAGGCTAATGAAGTAGGAAAAATGAAAGAGGAAAATGTTGATGAAGCAAAAATCAGGAGGATGACACAGGGGACGATGGTGGTGGTGGTGGGCGGGGGGCAGGTAGGGGATTGTCAGAACGCCCCAGATGAACACCCAAAGGGATTTTCTGCTATCACATCATATTTAGAACTGGGAGGCCAGCAGTGCCCCTAAAAGAGTTTGGAGGGCAATTGATCCAGGAAACAGATGAAAGGGTGCGTTTTCTTTTATGATGGCGCTCGCTTCTGAAATTAAGTGTTGCAGGAAGACCTGGCACTGATTCTAACAGATAGCACCCAGGTTGGAGGCAAAGCACATGTTTTCAAGCTCTGTCATAGCTGCACCTTCTTATCTCCATTGCACATAATGAGTCTATAAAGGAGCCCTGCCACTTGCCTCTGAGCTGGAGCCGCGCCAGGCCGCCTGCGGTGGTTCTAGGAGCCTGGCTTTGGCTTCCCTGTTCTCCCTCTGTCCCCCTTCTTCCATCCTGCCTCACCTAGTCCCCCCACTGGAGTGAGGGATGCGCTGGGGCGGGAGGGGGGCCTAGGAAGGAGATGTGGGGAGGGGAAGCTGGCCCCAAAAGGCTTTGCTTAAGTCAAATCTCCTAGAGCAAACCTTAAGGGTGGTGGTGGTGGTGGTGGTGGTGGTGGTGGTGGTTTTAAATAAGTAGTCTTATCATCTATTCCTAGCTTTTTTAAACCTGCTAACAAATGTTTCCCCGGAATCTAGGATGTGAAAACTCTAATTTCTAGGGGAAGAACTAGGACACCAGAGCTTCTTAGACGGAGATGCCAAGCGTGGGTGGGAAGAGCTGAGGGGCACTCCGGGGGGTAGGGATGGGGCTGTCTTGGAAATCACTCCTGGGTGGCCATGCCTTGAGAGTTTTCAGAAAGTCTCAACTCTCTGCCCCCACGATGCGACTTCCTTGTCTCTCTCCCTTCCTCCTCTCTGCCTCCAAGGCTCCAGAATAAGTCTCTTTAGGTGGGAGAGGAGAGGAATGATTTGTGAAGGCTGTCCCTGAAAGAAGCACCCTCTTGACCAATTTTGGTGCAACCACAGCTTGTTGGTGCTGTTTAGGTCCGCTTTACCTCGGAACGTCATGTCAACGTGGACTAGACAAGTGTGCCAAATGCACTAGGGAACTGGAACTTATCGTTCCATTTTTGGACCGGAAGAAGGAAAAAGCGTATAGAATCATAACAGATGGAGATACCAAGTCTCCTACAGGCGAAATGATTGCTGGAGGTTACGTAGTAAATTAGACTTGGGGCTAGGACTTAGAAGCAGGGTCTAGCTCCCTGTTCAAAGTTTTCCTGACTGTACCTCCCTGAAGATTACAGAGAGATGGGTTCTCTCTATGCCTTTTATTCAATTAAGTCACCTTAATTCCCACTATGTGCAAGGCACCACATTTAGGACATTCGCTCTTTTCTTGGTCTCTGACGTCATTCACTCGGATCTTCCCAGCTCTCCAGCCAAAGGGAAATCTTTCTTTAGTGATCCGAAGACCACTTCTCTGCAGCAATGAAGTGTAAATACAGCTGTCCATCTGAATTTTTAACTTGGGGTCGACTAAGGCAGAAGCGATTCTAGGATGTCAGTGACATTCCCAGTGTAGACCAAGAAAATGGTTTGAGCAGGACATCCATGGTCAAGAATTTCCATCAAAAGGGTCTCCCCAATGTCTTTTTAAAGGTGTCGTCTAGGGGCAGCCCAGGTGGCTCTGTGGTTTAGCGCCACCTTCAGTCCAGGGCATGATCCTGGAGACCTGGGATCCAGTCCCACATCAGGCTCCCTGCATGGAGCCTGCTTCTCCCTCTGCCTGTGCCTCTGCCTCTCTCTCTGTGTCTCTCATGAATAAATAAATAAAAATCTTTTAAAAAAAATAAAGGTGTGGTCTAGATCCTATGCTCTTTTAAAAAATATTTTATTTATTTATTTATTTATTTATTTATTTATTTATTTATTTATTTGAGATAAAAAGAGAGCAAGAGAGAGAGCAGGAGCTGAGAGGCAAAGGGAGAGAGAGAAGCAGGGAGCCCAATGTGGGGCTGGATCCCAGGACCCTGGGATCATGACCTGAGCTGGAGGCAGATGCTTAACCAACTGAGCCACCAAGGCACCCCTAGATCCTATGTTCTTTGTCATATTATATGAATTCAAAGTCATTGGACTCCCCCCTCCCCACCGACTTCCCAAAGAAAAGCTGCCAGAGGGTAGTTAGTTGTTCTCTAGGTGGGAGGAAGGGTGGGCACAAATAGTGCTTCCCGCCCTGCCCTTGGACACCTGGGAAACCCACAGGTGGGTGGTTGGTGCTGTCATCCAAAGGTGGTGGAGAGAGGCTAGAAGGATTTAGAAGCCATCACAGGCCCCTCGGGCTGCAACTGCAGTAGTGACTATGAGGGAGACATGTCCCCACCTGTAGGGAGACAGGCAAACACTGTCACCAAAGCCACTGGGCAAAGAGGGCTGGCTGCAGAGGTAATCCGCACGCAGGAGATGGATAATTGTGGAAAACGAGGAGGAGATGGAGGGGAAGCTGGCTCCCAGACTTTGGGATTCTCTGGACCAGGAAAATAAAAATAAAAAGCAGAGCATGGAGAAGATTGATAAAGGGCTGCCAATACGTTGTTTTGTTTTGTTTTACTTTACGAGGTGGGGAGTTTTTACTTATTTTTAAAGATGTGTTAATTTGAGAGAGAGGAGTATAAGCAGAGGAAGGAGCAGAGGGAGGGGGAGAGAAAGAATCTCAAGCAGTTTCTGCACTAAATTTAGAGTCCAGCAGGGGGCTTGATCCCACTACCCATGAGATCCTGACCTGAGCCAAACCAAGAGTCAGACCCTCAACTGACTGAGGCAGCCAAGCAGCCTGCGAGGTGGGCAGTTCTTAAAATACTATTTAGAGGATGCCTGGCTGGCTCAGTCAGAGAAGCATGTAACTCTTGACCTCCAGGTTGTGAGTTTGAGCCCCATATTTGGGTGCAGAGATTACTAAAATAATAATAATAATAATAATAATAATAAGCAATATAAACCAATAAACAAAAATAAAATACTTTTTAGGATCAGCATCATTTCGCAAAAGAAATCTTAAATCTCTCCCAAGAAAAAAAGAACATCATCTCAGAATTTGAAAGAAATGTGTAAAGTTATTACAATAAACTTATTTTTTTCTCATTTTATGGAGAAAGAGGGTGAGCTATAGTCTGTACCAACACAGCCCGCAGAATGGTGTTAGAGGATGATCCATTCTCAGTAAATTCCTCCTACTTATAGATTGCTATTCCTTTTTCTTTTTTTTAAAAGATTTTATTTATTTATTTATTTACTTACTTACTTACTTACTTACTTATTCATGAGAGACACAGAGAGAGAGAGAGAGGCAGAGACACAGGCAGAGGGAGAAGCAGGCTCCATGCCTGGAGCCCGACGCGGGATTCCAGGATCACACCCTGGGCTGAAGGCAGCACTAAACCACTGAGCCACCTGGGCTGCCCACCTTTTTTTTTTTTTTTTTCAAAGATTTTATTTATTTATTCATGAGACACACACACACACACACACACACACACACACACACAGAGAGAGAGAGAGAGAGAGAGAGAGAGAGGCAGAGACATAGGCAGAGGGAGAAGCAGGATGATGTAGGACTCGATCCCAGGACCCTGAGCCAAAGGTAGATAGATGCTCAACCACTGAGCCACCTAGGCACCCCCAGATTCTTTTTTTTTTTTTAATTTTTATTTATTTATGATAGTCACACACACACACACAGAGGCAGAGACAGAGGGAGAAGCAGGCTCCATGCACCGGGAGCCCGATGTGGGATTCGATCCCTGGTCTCCAGGATCGCGCCCTGGGCCAAAGGCAGGCGCTAAACCGCTGTGCCACCCAGGGATCCCCACTCCCAGATTCTTACTCCTGAGCACAACTCGCCTCTCTTACCCGCTGCCCCGGGCTGAAGGGCACAGGCAGGCTTGAGGCCCCGTAGGCACCGAGCAAGCCCTTTACTCTCTGGCCTAGTCCCTCATCCACCTTGACCGTCTCTAAGTCTCCACATCTGCCTGCCTGGGGAGCCCAGACCTTATGTTGTCCTCCTACCTCCTCTTACAGATTAAAACTGAGGACCTCAGTGACTCCCTGCAGCAGAGCCTCTCGCATCGGCCATGCCACCTGAGTCAAGGACCTGCCATGATGTCTGGAAACCAAATGTCTGGGGTAAATGCCAGCCCATGCCAGGGAGCCCGGTAGTCTCAGCGGGGCCAGTGAGTTTAATTCAAGCCTTCTGCAAAATGCTTGACCTCTAGACCTGGCTCTCAGGGAATCCAGATAAGTCTGAACACCCCCCCCCCCTTTGCCCCCTGCAGGGAATGTGACAAAGGGATGAAGGCCTGGGGTGGAGATTACAGAAGAACCTCATGAAAGGGAAGCTGGGCTCCCTCTATCTCTCTGGGACAAAGGGAGCCAATCTTGCCAAAACAATGGACCTAGCAGCTATGGGGCTGGTGTCTGCCCGCCATCTCTCCATCTCGGGGGAGCCCTGTGATGACAGCCACTGCTACAGATATAGAGCATTTCTGTTTCCAGTGAGCCCACTCTCCTCCCTCAAGCTTTTGCATCAAAGCCAAACTAGAACAGAGTGTGTTGGGGGAAGAAAGAGGCACCCTGAAACAGTAACGACAAATGTCTGAGAGGGCGGTTGTCCATGTGGCGAGCCTTTCTCCTGGTCTGGATTACCTGGGGAAGAAATGCCACCCCCTCTCTAGGAATATTTAAGAGTAGGATGTGCATGCATTCCTTCGCTTCTTCATCCAGCAGGGGATTACCGTCTTGGTGCACAGAGCCCTGGGGGTCAGGATCCCCCAAGCAAGCATAGGGGATTACTATTTCCCCTTTGGGAGCTGGTGGAAGGAACTCAGGGGACGTGGACTTTGTGTCCAATCTAATCGGTTGTATTACAAACTAATAACTTACTCTTTCTTCCAGGAAAGGCTCAGGCTCAGGAAAGGCCAAGATATGCCTTTTAGCATAGTCAAATGGCATGAGATTAAAAAAACAAAATTAGACGATTGGGATTCCATGTCGTTTCTAGGGTGAAGCTCTGAGAGATGGGTAATACTCAGCCTGTGGCTCCGACATTTACAGTCGAGTTGGGAGACAAGCCTGACAGACACAAAAATTAAATAACAACGCAAAGTTTAAGGACACTAGGCTGCAAGGCACTGCTTGGCTGAGTGCGGGAGCTGTAACGATGCCAGCATTAATGGAATAGCTACTATGTGCCAGGCACTTGAGCTACGCAGAGGCATAAGGCAAGGTCACTGCCAACGAACACACAGACTCTGGAGACCCCAGGGGACAGACAGGCAGGAGACAGATGGAGCCAGCACCCCCGGCGTGTAAATTCTGTGCTGTTTGTGTTTCCCGGTGTGCAGGACATGACCTCCCTCCATCCACTCCAGCAGCTCGTGCTGGTTCCTGGCCACCTCCAGTCTGTATCCCAGTTCCTGCTATCTCAGACCCAATCTGGGCAGCAAGGTAAGAAGGCTGGCTGGCATTTTCCACATTGACCCGTCCAGCAACTGCTTGCTGGATGAGGGAGCCCAAGTGTAGGGCATGGGTGAGTGGCTCACCCCTCTGGCTTTAAGACCAGATTGTCTGCTTCAGGGCCCAAGGGAGAGACTCCCCAGCATTGCCTCTCCAGGCAGAGGATCCTTCTCTGCTTCTCCCTCTCGCCTTCCTGTTTCACGGTCAGTACAGAGATGCAAGGTAGCAGAGAGCTGGGGGCGGGAGGAGGGGTTGTGCAGCAGTATAGGAAGGAGGAGCTCCTTGGGATGTGCAGTACAGGCAAGTCCTGGGAAGTCTTTTAGGATTTAGGATTAGGAGGATTTCACCTCCTGAAAGCCAGCTGTGCCTCTGTCTGGGTAGAGCGGCAGTGCCACCCACAGGCTGTAGAGGGGGTTTTCAGATATTCTTTGGCAGGGAAATTACTACCAGAGACCATCTCCTTGGCCAAGAGCAAACATATTATAATATTCATAGTAATAGCTAGTATTTCTTGAGCATAAATATGGCAGGGGCTCTGCTGAGTGATTTTCCTGACTTTTTCAAAATAACCTTGTGTGGTAGAAGTTGTATTATGTAGGTCTCTGGTGACATAATGAAGTTCCATAGCAGTTTGTCTGAAAGCTGTGTTCTTGGCCATTGTACCGTATTGCCTCTCCCTCTCTCATCTCTATCAACTAGGGCCAAAGAGATGGAAAAAGTAGGGGTTTTCTACCAATGTACAAATCCCAGGTAGAGGCTCTGGAAATCCAGAATCCAAACAACTCTGTCTTCTATCCCTAGCCCCTGCCAGAGTTACAGTCCCTGTCCCTAGGTCCCACGGCATCTCAGCATTTTTATAATGCTGACTAGGAACAGACTTGAACCTTGAAGTATTTCTTTTAGCTAAACAATGTGTATCATACTCCTAGACCAGAAAAGAGAAGGTTAACAGTTAATTCCCTTTCTCTTCAGAAGATAGTGATATCAAAATGGCCCAGACGTAGTCATATCATCAATGGGGACAGTGTATGATGTAGGGGGAGAAACAAACGAGGAAACAAAGACCCCCTCAAAATTTGGAGTCAGAAAACTCATCGGTTAGATTTTGTTTTTAATTTTAAAAATCACTTACTAGCTGTGTGTCCTTGGGAAAGTTAACCGAACCTCTCTGAATAAAAATAGAGTAAAATGAAATAAAATAGAATAATAGTAAAATCCTACCTCATGAGGTTATGAAGGATTATTTGAGATAATGCATATGAAAAGGCTTTCAAAATGCAATATCCGTGTTAGATTACTATTAGTATCCAAGCCTCTGACTCCTGGTTCAGAGCTCCTTATAAGAACTTTTTATTTTATTTATTTATGTATTTATTTTATTTTATTTTATTTTATTTTATTTTATTTTATTTTATTTATTTTTATTTATTTAAAAATATTTTATTTATTCATGAGACACACACACACACAGGCAGAGACACAGGCAGAGGGAGAAGCAGGCTCCATGCAGGGAGCCTGTCGTGGGACTCAATCCCGGGTCTCTAGGATCAGGCCCTGGGGCTGAAGGCGGCGCTAAACCGCTGAGCCACCTGGGCTGCCCTATTTATTTTAATAAGGAAAAAATGAAGCCCTGACTTTTATAGACTGAGGGGCATGAAGGTCAGCATGAGCAGACGCTGTACATCAGTGACCCAGAGCAGCTTAGGCACAAGAGAGAACCACCCCCAACCAGGGTTCTGGTTTGTGCTGAGTGATTGGGGTGACCTGCCCCATTGTCTGCTGTGGTAGCTTGATGGCTCCATTTCTTGCAGCGAGAGTGAGAGCTCCTGGCTGTGGCCCTTCCTAGAGGGAGGCCACCATCATGACCTCCATTGACCTGGAGAGGGAAGGAGAAAGTGGTCCTCAGGCAGGACAACGAATGGGCAGAGGCCATACCACCGGGGAGAGTTTCCAGAGGCTTGGCCCCTGGTCTTCCCTTCTCTCTCCACCTTTCCTCCAGAGAATACAATGTCCTCGCTCTGCCAAGAGCCTCTGGCCAATGGAGCTGTCTGGCCCCATGCACTCGGTCTGGCATCCTTGCAGATTTGCCCGGGCCTTCGTAGCCTACTTCCGTAGGCAAAATGGAACTCGTCAGCTCCTCAGCTCCAGCAGCCTTTCTTTCCCTGCTGGATTCCTTCAGCCCCGGTTATCAGATCCCAGAGCAGGCCGCCTCGAGCTCCCCAGCTCATGCACCAATCCCGGCTGGCGGGGCAAGCCGAAGGACTGGTTTGGGGGTTGCTGTTTACCTACTCATCCCCAGTCTCTTTCACCTCCACCTGTGTGTGGCAATGGCTGGCCGTGCCTGTGGGGGCCTCGTTCACAGGGCTGGAGGTGGCTGGAGGGACCTGATGAGGGTGCAGGGGGTGGGGACAGTTATCTGGGTTCCAA
Source organism: Vulpes lagopus (assembly GCF_018345385.1). Classification (NCBI taxonomy): domain Eukaryota; kingdom Metazoa; phylum Chordata; class Mammalia; order Carnivora; family Canidae; genus Vulpes; species Vulpes lagopus. The sequence goes on along the minus strand of NC_054833.1, from coordinate 39,943,544 downwards.
AGCTGTGGAGCGTGTCTTTCAGATGGCCTGGATTTTATTTGTTTGTTCCTCTGTCCCTCCCCTTCTCGCCCAGGTCTGCAGCCAAATCTTCTCCCCTTTCCACAGCAACAAAGCTCTCTCCTCCTCCCGCAGACAGGGCCTGGCCTGGCGTCCCAGGTAAACAACCACATTCTTCCTGTTTCCTCTGGGAATAACTCAGCTCTCCTCTCCACAGAGGAGCTCACTGGTTTGCCCCCACCCCCTCGATGGTGCACTTACCCCTCTGGGGAGAGGGGCTAGCGAGGGTCTATCCCTGCTCACACATGGGGAAGCCAAGCCACAGCCATGAGAAATGACTGACCCAATGTCCCCAGTGGAGCCAGAATCGGAGCCCAGAGATTTCAGCTCCCTGCTCCGTGGTACTGGGCCTCCAATCCCACCCCGATGAGGCCCTGGCTTCACTCAGTCCCCATAGGATCAGGGATCAGCTAACTTTCCAGGGATGCCACGGTGACTGCAAAGCCCAAGGAGGAGGCCAGAGTCCCATAGGCCTGATGTCCCAAGATGGCAAGGCCACGGTCACTCACCTCTGGGGCCCTCTTAACACCTAGTATTCTAGACCGCCTCCTGCAGTGTGCACAGGTGTGGGTCAGGAGGGCTGAGATCTGCGAGAGGGGCAGTTTGCAGAGCTGCCATGTTCCCATCCAGCACCTGTTGGCTAGTTAGGAGGCACCTCTACCTCTGGCCAGATGCAGCCTGGTGCCAGGTGTGCGGCTTGCTACGAGCAACAGGAGCTGTGTGGTGGCTGTGCCTCCTCCCCTATATGTTAACAACCTGCACAGCTGCAGGAGACGGCTTTGCAGGGACAGATGTGCAGAATTGCTGGGAATAACTGCAGGGCCCCGTGTCCCTTCTCTGAGCTTGGATCCCCATGGATCACTAGGGGCCCTGGCACTTGAGGGCTAGAGAGGCCGCTGAAGGGGAGAGGGTGCCATCTAGTGGCTGATAGGAATGGGGACGCCAGAATCCTGAAGGCTTCCGTTTGTTCCAGAAGACTCAGAATCTCATCACCATCGACATAGGTCTGGAAGAAATCAATTCGTACATCTTACAATATGAGAAGCAAAGAAACTGTTGAGGTTATTAAGATCGTCCTGGGAAGTGGTAATAAGGGACTTGCTTAGGGTGGCGGCAGTAAGCGTAGAGAGGAGGGAGCCAACCGGGTGATGTTTAGAGAAGTTGAAGGAATGCAAAATCCAATTTGGTTGGTATCTGATTGGACGTGAAAGGAAGGGAGAATAAAGTCCAGCAAAGAACTTAGTATTTGTTAGATTAAAGAACAGATGAATCAAGGAAAAGGAAGTTTCAGGAGGGCTGAGGCCCTACCCTGCAAAATGGGATCAAATCCATAGGCTTCCAAGCAATTCTGTTCTAGAAGACCTGTCACCAGGGAAATGGGTCCTTCACTTCTGTCTGGTCCTTTGACTTTCCTCATACAGAAGATGCTCTTCTGAGTGGTAAATCTGCGTATCATGGAGGAGAAAAGGAGGAAAGTTAACCCCAGTCTAGGAAAAGAGTAAACTGGGAAGGGGAGGGAAGAGGGTGGACATAGGCCAAATTGTCCACGTGGGCAATGAGTGGCCCCTGGACTGAACATAACGCCTGGCCCCCTCAGTCTGGATTCTGCAACTTGTGAAGTGATGGATGTCTTCAGGAGCTGGATTCACTCCTGACCCCAAAAGGACACAACATGGACTCTAGGTTTTAGGGTCCATTTTTCTATGGAAATAAACTGAAGGAAGACTATCTCTCAACAATCATAAGTGAGATCAGGCTATATTTAGATGGCACTAGATTACCTCTGACTTAAAACCAAGAAACACCACCAAAACACTGTCATGAAAGAAAACGATGGGTTAGAGAGTTAAATAGCGGTCACAAGAGTTTAAAATTCTATGAAAACTCTATTAATATAACGAGTCTCAGGTGTCTCTGTCATCTTCAGTTAATGCCTGTTGAACACCTTAGTTACTTTGCTCTGTGGAAAAGAACAGGCAAGGCAAACAACCTTTTCCCTGTCCCGCTCTAAGATTTGTTTTGGGGATCTTTGTAAACAACCGCGCTAGCTGGCTCCTTTTACGGGGAAAACTGAAAGAAGGAAGTTACCTGCTCAGAGTCAAACAATGAGTCATAGACTAAAACCCAGAAAGGCCACCTCCCTGTCCCACACTCCTCCTGTTTCTACCAAGCTATTCTAGCTATTTGGTGTCCCTTCGTAGAAACCCCAGTTTCTCACTGCCACACCACTGAAAAAAAGTGGGAATTAAGTGTACCCAGGGATCTGTCATCCCCTAAGTGAGCCTGTCAGTACACAATACCAGAAAATGCCATTTGATCCGTTGACTATTTGTGGATCTGTTTGGCATGTATTCCCTCTTAGGCAATTGGGCGCCCCGGGCTGCCAGGATCTTCTTTAGAACCTCATCTGGAAGCGTCCCCACATCTCCCAGTGCCCAAGCATCTACCCAACTCTGGAGGGGCTGACGAGCCCAGTGATTTGGAAGAGCTGGAGAAGTTTGCCAAGACTTTCAAGCAGAGGCGCATTAAGCTGGGCTTCACACAGGTTTGGTTTGCAGGGATCTAGTAGGAATTGGGTTGAGTGAGTGGACACTGGACTTCTCGAGTGCACATTTCAGGAGCAGCCTGAGGTTCCAAGTGTTTGGGGCAAGCCTGTCATGTCTCTGTGTTCCTAGAGAATAGGGCACAGCTATCATTGCTAAGGAAACTGAGGACACTGCTGGAGGTCAGGGGAGGAATAAGAGCCAGGCAAAGGGTTAGGCACATTGGCATGGCCTAGTCAGAGTCTGGGGAGGGAAATGAACCAAATTCTCCCTCTTAGAGGGAAAGAAACCTGGAGAGGAGCCAAGATGATGGGTAGGTGCTTGAAGGTTCTCCGGGTGAGTGATCCTAGGATGGTGGGACAAAGACGAGAAAGAGCCTGTCTCTCCAGCTACTTCTTCCCTCTTGATCCCCATGTGCAGGGAGATGTGGGGCTGGCGATGGGAAAGCTGTACGGCAACGACTTCAGCCAGACCACCATCTCACGATTCGAGGCCCTCAATCTGAGCTTCAAGAACATGTGCAAGCTCAAGCCACTGCTGGAGAAGTGGTTGCATGATGCAGGTAGGCATCAGGGACACAAGGATGGATGGCGCCCTAGAGGATTCTGCAGGGAAGGGACCGGTGACTTGTCTGTGTTGAAGCTAGAGGAGTGAATATGTAAGACCCCTCCTCCTCCTGAGTCTGGAACCATTTGAGAAATAAGACACAGGAGACAGGCAAGTGGAGATGGAAATGTCCACTTCATTACTGAGAAGACCCTTTGGAGGACATGGCATTAGGTCTGTGGCCATCAAGACTTGGCCCCATTCTCCACCAGAGACCCACGCAGTCTGGACCTTAGGACAGCTTCCCAGAGTGAACACACCTGTCTTGCACTCTGGACCATGTGTGGGTTAGGAAGATAGGGAAGTGGGCCCTCTAGGGTCTCATGGGGGAGAGGGGGAGCCCTTTATCTGGCTAATCTTGAGTAGGTCTTCAGAGGTCAGAGAGTTACTGTGAGCTAGACTAGCAGGAAAGCTGACAGCAGGAGTGGGGTTCGCAGGATTCAGTCCACAGGGTGGCCTGGGAGGTGTTCCAGGAAGTCAAGGGTGCAAGCCAAGGGCAAAGCGTTTGGAATACTAGATGGAAGCATTTGATGTCAGAGAGCAGTGTGGGACAGGGTTTCACCATGGCACTTTTGATATCTTGGGCCAGAGAATTCTTTGTTAGAGGAAGCTGTCCTGTGAATTATAGGGTATTTAGCAGCATCTTTGGTCTCTACCTCCTAGATGCCAGCACCACCTGCCTCCCATTAAGACATGCAAAAAAAATGTCTCCCAATCCTGCCAAAGGCCCCCTGGGTGAGCAGTGGTGGTGCAAAATCACCCCTGGCTGAGAACCAGTGGTGTTGGCAGAAAGAGAAGGAGCAGGGCCAGGGCCAGGCTGGGCTCTAGTCAGTAGATACAGGACAAGGAGTTACTGTGGAGAGGAGGGGTAGGGTGGGATAGGCAGCCAAGGGGGTTACCCCCTCACAAGTCCCTCTGCATGGACCATGGGGAGGGGCAAGGAAGCTGCCCCCCGCAGGCAGCTTTTCTCGGGGCACTGAAGTGAGAGATGACCAGAGCCCTTCTAAGTCATTTCTGGTGTGACCCCCTACCCGACCCCTGAATCCTTCCTGAAGGGTATCCCTGCCCATCAATCCTACAGCCTTGGCTCCCACACTTAACACTGAAAAGTGACTTCAACACCCACATTCCTCCAAGTGTCATCGCTTTTAGCTCAAAACCCCACTTCCCCCTTTTACTGGGTATTCGCATCCAGGCATCCCTGGGAAACAGACACCCACGAGTGTGCCTCGCAGGACCCCTGCCGGTACCCACTGACACCTACGCAGGCTGCCCGTGGCTGAGTGTCTCTGAACCATGACCGCAAACAGTGGAGGCGCTGGCGTGGGAGTTGTGGAGGACCTTTGCCCAGAGCAATGAGGAGAAGCAGGATTCTTGGCCCACTCCGGCTCCCCTGCTGGGTGGGGAGGGGAGAGGCCTGGTGCTGAGAGAGCCCCTGCAGAGCTCACCCGAGGCCCTGTTGGATCTCCAGGCCATGAACACAGAGCCTGAACTGGCTGTGCGTTCTCTTCTCTGAGTTCCCTCTACTTTCCACCTCCCAACAGAAACCTCTCCATCAGACCCCTCGATGAACACCCCCAGCTCTTTCCCCACCCTCAATGAAGTGTTCGGGAGGAAGAGGAAGAAACGGACCAGCATCGAGACCAATATCCGCCTGACTCTGGAGAAGAGATTTCAAGATGTGAGCGGCAACTCCGGGTGGGGGCGGGTGGGCCGCTGTCCACAGCTGGATGAGCAGACATGCTCAGGCCCCTGCGCTCCATACGTGCCCTGGGAAGGGGTCAGGAAGCAAGTGCACACACCCTCTGCAGGCACCCGTGTATTCCGATGAAAGGGTGCATTCCTCCTCCATTCCAGGAACTTCTTCCCCCACTGACCCTGACTTTTTTTTAAAAGATCTTATTTATTTATTCATGAGAGATACACAGAGAGAGGCAGAGACATAGGCAGAGGGAAAAGCAGGCTCCCTGCAGGGGAGCCCAATGCAGGACTCGATCCCAGGACCCCAGGATCATGCTCCGAACCAGAAGGCAGCCGGTCAACCACTGAGCCACCCAGGTGCCCCAACCCTGACTTTTTTGAGAGCCCATTGTCTCCTTCACTGGGAGATTTAAAGAATGGGGTATAGGGTCCCAGAAGAGCATGTCCAGCTGAGGTGAAGGGATCAAAGCCAGAGCACTGTATATGAATTTTCTTTTTTCATTTGTTTTTTATTGAAGTATAGTTGACGTATTATATTAGTTTTGGATGTATGACAGAGACTCAACAGTTTTACATATTACAAAATGCTTATCATGATAAGTATAGTTGCCATCTGAAATTCTTCACTTTCTATGCATTGATTTATTTTTTTTTTATTTTTTAAAGATTTTATTTATTTATTCATGAGAGACACAGAATGAGAGAGAGAGGCAGAGACATAGGCAGAGGTGGAAGCAGGCTCCATGCAGGGAGCCTGATGTGGGACTTGATCCAGGGACTCCAGGATCACACCCTGGGCTGAAGGCAGGCGCTAAACCACTGAGCCACCCAGGGATACGATTTATTATTTTTTTAACTATAAATGTAGGAAATGCTCATTGTAAACAATTAAGAAAACATGGAAGTAGAAAGAAAAAAATCTACCATCAAATGGCTTTCCTTCTATTTCTTTCTTCCCCACGCATTTAAATGCTTGTGATCATATTATACATACATTTGTTTGAACTTGTAGCAGAAGCTACAACTTTCCTGAGCCAGTATGTGGAAGCTGATAATACCCAGCTATGTGCCCCGTAGGAGCTGGGGAAGAGAAGAGGGAAAAGCAGGCGTGTCTAAACAGCTTCTCATCAGGATCCCTTAGGTACCAGCCTCCAGAGCCTCCATCCACACCACATGGGTCCCCAGAGGATGTGTCCTTGGCCTCATTTAACATTATGGGCTTGAGGCCTCCAAGACTGCTGCCCACTCTGGCCAATCCGCCAGTGCATCTGGCTCAAGGATTTGATGGCCACTTCCTGCTGGCAGGATGACAAGAGCTGGCTTTTCCTGCTGATTAGATTTCTTGGAGCAGCATGAGTGAGGGAGGAGGATGCAGGAAGGAGGGAAGGGCGCTGAGACCAAAGATTGGGTGGAGGGAGGGGTTGGAACAGAAGAGCGCTGAATATGTATATGTATATATTATCTTCACATTCTCGATGGATCCACATGCTTTAGCTTTTCCTATGTGAGGTAGGACAGGAAGTAATAACACAAGAAGAGGATATCAGGCCACAAGGGAAACATGGGTTTCGGGATTTTGCCTGCCCCTCCGAACTCAGTGGTGGACTCCTGTCTCTAGAACTTCTCCTGAAGGAAGACGTGAGAGAAGAGAACTATGTTTATGGATCCTTTCTTCTGTGGCAAGCCTCGTGCTGGGCAGTTTACATACATTTTCTCGTTGTATCCTCACAACAATCCTGAATGGTAGACATTATTTTTCTCCCTTCATAGATGAGGCTCAGAGAGGTTAAGAAAGTCTTCTAAGGAGACACAGTAAATGATGAAGCCAGTATGCCATCTTAGGTCTGATTCTAAAGCCTTTCATCTATCTCTTGTTCTATCTTGTTCCCTTGGAACATCTGGCCCCTACCCCTGATTCTCGACCCCTTCCCTTTTTCCTCCTGACCACACTCTATCCCTTTGGTCTCTGTAGAACCCCAAACCCAGCTCAGAGGAGATCTCCATGATTGCAGAGCAGCTGTCCATGGAGAAGGAGGTGGTAAGAGTCTGGTTCTGCAACCGACGTCAGAAGGAGAAGCGAATCAACTGCCCTGTGACCACACCCATCAAATCACCCATTTACAACTCCCGCCTGGTGAGTGGCCTGGAACAAGCTGCCACCAAGCACTGGGGGGAAGGTCAGGAATGGTGCCTGGAAGTCATCCTGGGGAAGATGGCAGTCAGGAGTTGTGAGGGGCATGCCATAAATAAATAAGCAAATAGATGGCATATATAAAATCTACATAACATAAAGGAGAACAAAGAAGGGTAAGGGGATTGAAAGTGACTGTGGAGGTGGAGATGCTTTTTTAAGAGAGAGGTCACAGAGGACATTCCTGGTGAGGTGACATTTAATTGGAGCCCAGAATGTTGAAAAGGAAAGAACTATCTAGAATAAAGAGTGTTCCAGGCAGAGGAACCAGCACGTCTGAGGAATAGGAGGAAGCCAGTGTAGCTGGGGCAGAGTGAGGAAGGAGGAGGGACTAGGAGGGGCCGTCAGAGGAGTAGCACAGAGCAGACTGCCCTAGGTCATGGAGGTCACTGAAAGGACCCTGGCTTTGAGTTTGTATGAAAGAAGCCGCTGGAGGGCTGTGAGCAGAGAAGCCTGAGCTGGCTGAGGTGGGCTGCCACGTGGAGAATGATCTACGTGGAAGCACACACCAGTGAGGAGAACTCCAACAATGAGGCTGAGCATAGAGATAGATTAGGCTAGGATGCTAGCCATGATGGTGACAAGAAGTGGATGGATTCTGAATACACTTCAACTGTGGAGCCAGCAAGATATGCTGACAACTCAGATACGGAATATGAGAAATGAGGCCAAAGAGACTTCAAGGATTTTGGCCCTAGCAACCAGTCAGAGGTGTTGACACTTTATAGGATGATGAAGAATGGTGGAGGTACAGGTATGAGGGAGAAAACTAAAAATTTGGAGCTGATCTGATTAAGTTGGACATGCATCTAAGCATCCAAGAGGTGGTATCAAGTAGACAGTTGTATCTATGATTCTGGAGGTCAGGGGAGAGGTCAGGGCTGGGAATAATCTGTAGTTTAGGCAGACTTGGGAGTTTGGGGAGTAGGACATGTCTTCTTTATTCAGGGAAAGATGGTGCCTGGAGGGTGGGGGTGGGAAGGTTCTTCTCCATCCCAGGGGATGATAGGGTTGGAAGGCTAAGGGAATTGAAGACAATGGGGCTGTCCTCAAATCTTTCAGCACTCGAGAATGGGTGAAATTCAGCCTTGTCCGGGATGGAACATAGCTGACACATAAAACAACACCATTGTTCATTCTTTCACCAACATTCCTTGACCATCTACCATATATTGATCTTTGTGCAGAGTGCTAGGGATACACAAATAAATAACATCTGTCCCCAGTCCCAGAGGACCTCACCGCCAATCCAGAGCAAAGGAGACAGACAAACAAATAATAAACAACATGATAATTTCTCTCGGAGAATTTAGGAGTTGCAGCTAACAAAGCCTGGCAAGGTGGTGGTTAGAGAAGGCTTCCCCAAGGAGATAATTAATACCTGTGCTGAGTCCGAAAGGACAGAGTGAAGAGGCAAATAAGTGTGGGGTGGAGTTCTCATGGGGGAAAGTATGGGAACAGTAGCATGAAGCAGGGACGATGTATGACATGTTCCTGGAACCGTAGGTGGTTCCCTGCAGAGGGATGTTGAAAGATGAGGCTAGACAGACCAGCAAGGGCCAGACTGAGGTGACTGTGCAATGCTGAGGAACTTGAAGGCTTAGGGGAGTCACTGAAGGATTTTTGAGCAGGGCATTGGCACAATCAGATTTGCCTTTTAGAATGATGATCAGACTACGGTGTAAAGGGTGGTTTGAAAGACACAAGACAGTGGCAGGGAAACCACCTAGGATGTGTCTGCAGTTATCTGGAAGAGAAGAAATGAGGGCTGAAGCAAACCTAAGAGATAAGAAATTCAAGAGACAATTAGAAGGTAGAATTATTAGGTCTTGGTTAATGAATCAGAAATCAGGTGGGGGCAGGGAGAATGATGACAGCAAGAGAATATTCTGCGCTCTCAGCATTCAGGTTGGGTTGATGGGGCAGGTGGTAGTGCCATTGATGGAACAAGCAAACAGAGGGAGGAGCTGATTTGGGAGTAGGAAAAAGTGACTATTTCCAGTCTTTACATCATTATAATGTACAGTGAAGCCTCTGGGACACCCAAGTGGGAATGTCCTTGGGCACCTGGAGTTATGGGGTCAGAAGAGAAGGCCAGGATAGAGACACAGATCAGGGAGTCATACGCATAAGGTGGTGGTTGAAATCCTCGGGTTGGAGGGTGAGGGAGGAGCTCAACTATGGAGTTTTCACAAAGGAGCCAAGAGAGAAACCTAGATCTTAACCCTAGAGAACATCAGCGTTTGAGGGACAGGTAAGGGAAGAGGATCAAGGGAGGAAACTAAGAAGGAGAAGCCAGAAGAGTCAAGACAAGAGCGGGAGGTCAGTGAAGATGTGAGGAGTTCTGTAGGAGTGCTATGGGAAAGTAGAGGAGTGCAGATCAATGACACTCCAATCAGAATGGAGTCTAGGAGGGCTGACCCCCCGATTGGTTTGTAGAACAAATTAAAGTTAGCAAGAACAGCAAACCAGGCAGGAGGAACCATCTGTGAGGAGGTACCGAATTATAAAACAACATGCTACTTTTTGGGAATCACAAGCACTTCCATCTGGCTGGAGCTAAGGCCTGGTGACCAAGAGAGGTTGATGAGGGCCGATCACAATGGGCCACAGATACTAAATTACCCTGCAAACTCTGAGGAACCATCAAAAATTTTAAGTTGGAGGCAACAGGATATTCATTCACTATTCCTTTCTTAAATGTTTATCAAGTACCCACCAAATTTTTGGCACAGGACACTTGGGATCCCTGCTTCCAGTCCAGCAGGGAAAAGTCCAGTCAGTCCCAGACATTGAACAAATACTTTCTGGGATGAAATCTCCAGAGGAGAAGCAAGAGGATTTAGAGGACCTAACCTAGTGCAGGTGTCAGGAGCTTCTCTGAGGAATGATGCTCAAACTGACAGAAGAAGAATGAGTAGACAGTAATGGGGGTGAGGGTGCCCGGGGAGGGGAGAGTGTAGGAAGAACATTCTAGGCAGAGGAAAGAGTCTATACGAAGGCCCTGAGGCTAGGACAGGGTGAAAGGAGGAAGCACAGCAGGCTACGAGATGGGCTGGAACCATGGGCTGGAACCGGGGGAGTGTGAATGAGGAAGCTGGAGTGTTGGGCGGCGGTGAGGTGGGGTGAGGTTATGTCGGGTGTGTTAAGGAAATGGAGCCATGTCAGAAGAGCATTGGAATCTTCAAACACAGGCTTTTGGGAAGTAGGTTTTCTTTTTGGTTCAATCCCAACCCAGGACACCTACAGTGAGAAAAGCAGTGGGAAGCATGGAGAAGCCAGGAAGGAGCCTGATTCATTCTCATCATTCATGCAATACATATTGACTGAACTTTGCACCTGCAAGTTTCCAGGTGCTGCAGTAGACACCGTAGATCTCCATGGGCATCATCCTGCCCTTGGGAAGCTGACAGCCTACTAAAGGAGAAAGATGTTAAATAAGTAATGACATTCATATTTGTGATATTATGAAGGAAGCAGAGAAAGAAAATGTTCTGACCCTGTCTTCTCCTCAGGTCTCATAGGGATGGGCTCCTTGGGACCAGGACATAGTTTCTTCTGCTCTGATATGAAATGATCTCTAAGATATACAGTCAAGCCAAAAAAAGAAAGAAGAAAGAAGGAAGGAAGGAAGGAAGGAAGGAAGGAAGGAAGGAAGGGAGGAAGGAAGGAAGGAAGGAAAAAAAAGAAAGGAAAAAAGAAAAGAAAAGAAAAGAAAAGGAAAGAAAAGAAAAGAAAAGAAAAGAAAAGAAAAGAAAAGAAAAGAAAAGAAAAACGGCAATGGCACAAACCAGGGTGGGCAAAATGCTACCATTTATATAAACAATTAAAAAGGGGAACCATATATGCCAAGATACACACACACACACACACACACACACACACACACACACATATATATACCTGCTTGCATATGCATGGCCTGCCTCCAGAAGGAAACAGAAGAAGCTGGTCGCAGTGACTAAATACATTATTTATTTTAAAACAACAACAAATTTCTTGGGTGTGCCAGTTGGGAGGGGAGGAGGAGGAGGAGAGAGATAGGTGATAACATCTCTTACCACGCGGCCCCACACCTGTCTCCACCCTCCGTGGGTCCCCTGCCTACTGAGGAGGTTCATTGTAAAAGCACAGGTAGGTGAAGAGAGCCGAACCGCAGCTGATTAATTGGGAAATGAATACATGCTGCATCCTGTTGGGACGGGTGGATCCAAACTGGGGAGGGGAGGAGTATCAAATCCCAGCTCCCCGAGCAGAGCTTCCTTCCAACGTCCTTTGAAAACATTGATGGGAGCTTCCCCGGTCTGGCATGTGAGAGAACAAAGAGGAGGCGAAGTGTGCCGACTCCAGCTCAGATGAAGAGGTGAACAGTGTCCAGCGACACTTGACGGCTGCCTTCAGGGAGGATGGGAACTAACATTTAACAACCCTGGCACTCTTTGGCAGGCATTGAGTTGGAAGCTTTATGGACATTATCTTATTAAATCTTAATTAAAAGGAAATACAAGGGAGGCATTACCTCTGTATCATGGATGAGAAAACCAGATCTCAGTGGGGTTAGGTCACTGCTCAAAGTCACATGGTGGAGCCAGGTTCTCTCCCCAGATCCGTTGGGCCCTCAAGGTCCATTCTTTCTATTACATCTTGTTCTAAGTTGTGCTTGCTAGGGTAGTAATCTTAAGGGGAGGGAGAATCCTAAAGTGTTTAAATCCTCGTGAGTCTCTTCCTAAGCTCAGAGTTGACGATGCTGTGGGGTCTCCAGGGCCAAATGAAAAGCTTTGGAGTGCAAAGTGCAGCCCCTCCAGTGTTTTCTGGGGAGTCGAGGGTCCTCTCATACATCAGGCTGGGAAGCCGGGAACAGGACTGTCAGGGCTAGGCTCTGCTGCCCTGAGCAAAAGGATCTTTATAAAAATAAATAAATAAACAAACAAATAAGTAAATAAATAAATACCAAAAAAAAAAAAAAAAAGAACGGGTTACTGACGAACAGGGGCAGCTTTGCCTTGGCAGTGCCGAAGAAGCCAGGGGACACAGGGAGGGCAGGGCCTGGTGGCGGCAGTGAGCAGCCATCACCAGAGCAGGGCAGAGCTGGAGCTGATGCCGCACATGGTCCAGAGGCCTTCCTGCAGAAGCGAGGGATGGAATGTAGGTTCGGGACTAGGCAATCATCAAGGACGCTGAGGCCTGCGGCCTGCACTCTGGGCCCGGCACCCCAGAGAAGCACTGAGGATCATGGAGAAAGGAGCAGACACAGACACTGACAAGCTTCCATTGCCTTTCAGGTCTCTCCCTCTGGGTCTCTGGGCCCCCTCTCTGTCCCTCCTGTCCACAGCACCATGCCTGGAACAGGTAAGCCTTACCGTGGGGTTTCTGAATAACACCAGAATTCTATAAATACCGGGATGGTAGAGGCACAAGCTGACTGCTTAGGTCAGCATTCCTTAAATGTCTCTCAAAGGCGATTAAAATCTGTGCGAGGAGAAGGGTTCCACCATCAAGTAAGTTTGGGAAATGCTGAAGAAGCAGGGTTTAGAGCAAGTGTTTTCTTTCTGTTTTGGTTGCCACCCTTCTCAGCCCCGGAGTGCATTTTATATCCCTGCAGGAGTGAAGGAGCTGGATGGAAGGCAGGGGGTTTCCAAACCAATTTCCTACAGAACTCTTATTTTTCAAAAAGCACCGATAGCCTTTCAAAGAACCCATAGGGTGACCGTATGTCTGGATGTGCCCAGGATAGTCCGAGGGTCTGCCTGTTGTCCTGACATAATTATCGATGGCACTGCTTCCCACTCTCCAAAGTATCTTGGCTTGCTTGGATGCTAAGATAGACCTGTCACCTTATTCACAGAATACTGTTTGGGAAACCCAAAAACAAGAATCCAAATCTGCCATATTGCAGAAGACAAATGTGTTTCAGGGAAGCAGTACAGGCTAGGATTACTTAGTGAATGGCCAGGGACCGAGGCTTGGGTCTCCTCTCTCATGGCTGTGCTCTTTTTAGAAGACTGTGTCTTTTCTGTGGAGATGGGAACATGGAAAAGGCTGGCAATCTTTATTATGCTCTCAGATTCTTTCCCTCCCCTGTTCACTTTTCTCTCTCTGCCTCTCCTCCTTTCTTGTTCTTTTGCCTCTCCTGTCTCTTGGTCTGGGGCTACATATGCCCTGCCCAGGGTGTGTCCTGGAGTAGGAGGATTTTGGCATCTGTCCTTTTGCATTTGGCAAGTCCTGGACCTGCAGAACCAGCCATGCCGCTCTCCAGGGCCCGCGCTGAGAAGAACATTTATGACGAGAGCCCCTCTGGGGCCGGGTGTTGATGCTAACATGGCAGGAGGTGGGCAGGTGGGTGGGAGGTAGGAGGGGGTGGGAGTCCTCTGGGGGGGGCATGTCTGAGGGCCATGTCAGGAGGTCCCAGGACCCAGCAGCATTATTTTCCCCTTGTTTTTGCCTCTCTTCGTCCTCAGTAACGTCATCCTGTTCCCCTGGGAACAACAGCAGGCCTTCGTCTCCTGGCTCAGGACTCCACGCCAACAGCCCCACTGCATCTCAAAATAACTCCAAAGCAGCAGTGAGCTCCTCCAGTTTTAACTCTTCAGGGTAAGGTGGAGGAGAGAATGCCCCGACATTACAGCAGGGTCAGGGGACATGCAAGAAGTTGGGTCCATACCTCTGGAAAGAAAGCTCGTCTCAGGGCTGGAAAGGGAAGCGGGGTGGCAGGGGGTGGGGATGGGGTGCAGAGTGGACAGCCAGGCTGGACCACATCCCTAGGGAGCGGGCTTTAAAGAGAAGCTTCGGCCAGTGAGCAGTCCTGGCAAGGAGCTGATGTCAACAAAGCCAAAATTTCCATCCTCACTAGGAGGGTGGAAATTTCCAAACACTCCTGTTAGAAAGGGCCAGGTCCTTCAGTGGGCTTAGTAGTGCTCCACTTCATGCCAGGAACAGGGTGCTCTCGGGGTGCTCTGATGTGAGCCAGAGCTGCCGGTGCAGCTGACGGAATGAGAGAGGGAAGTATTGCCCGATCCCTATCTCCAGCTCTTACCTGCAATGCAATGAGGGAAGCGGCCTCTGGGGCCTGAGTCTGCTCTATAGAGTATTCTCCAGCAGAGGCTTTGAGAAAGTCTTCCCTGATTCAGCACAAAGCAGAGATTTGAAAGTTAGGCAGTTACCTTGTGGGAAATGAGTCCACTTGTCCAAACCCAGGCTATTGAGCAAGACAGCCAGCTCTTATGGCCACATGTTGCACTGGATCTCCTCAACCACTGTAGCCATAAAGGGAAGGAAAAAATATAATGTACATTTTAAAAAATTTTTTTAAAATTTATTTATGATAGTCACAGAGAGAGAGAGAGAGGCAGAGACATAGGCAGAGGGAGAAGCAGGCTCCATGCACCGGGAGCCCGACGTGGGATTCGATCCTGGGTCTCCAGGATCACGCCCTGGGCCAAAGGCAAGCGCTAAACCGCTGCGCCACCCAGGGATCCCCTAATGTACATTTTTAAAAGATTTTATTTATTATTTGAGAGAGAGGGAGAGAGCATGAGCAGAGTGAGGGACACAGGAGGAAGAAGACCCCCAGCTGAGCAAGAAGACCGATGCGAGGCTCTGTCCACCCAGATCAGTCAGTTTAGCATCTGCCTTCAGCTCAGGTCATGATCCCGGGGTCCTGGGATCAAGCCCCACATTGGTCTTCCTGTTCAGTGGGTAGTCTGCCGCTCATCCCGCTCATGTTCTCCACCCCCTCAATAAATAAATAAAATTTTTTAAAAAATGTTTTGAGATAGAATTTATATACCATAAAAGTTACCATCTAAAGTGTAGGATGCAGTGGATTTTAGTGTATTCACAATTTTTGCGTAACCATCACCATAATCACCATAATCTAATTCCAGAACGTTTACATCACCCCAGAAAGAAAACCCCATACCTGTTGGCAGTTTGCTACCCATTCACCTCTTCCATCATCCCATTAGCAGCTTCGGGATTGACTTGCTTTTTCTTCCTTCCAGATCTTGGTACCGATGGAATCATCCCACCTACCTCCACTGAGACCAAAAAGTTTCTTCGAATTCACCTGGCCCCGTATGCCCCCCTGGAAGGAAGGGAATCACGCCTTCGCCCTCTGTATGGACAGATTACTGTCAGGAGAGTGGAAGAGAATCCCCACTATCAACCCAAACTCTTGCTTCTTCAGGAGTGAGGGCATCCAGAGATCCAAACTGTGATTGAACCATGCTTTGGCTCCAAGAGCTCTTGAAACACATGCCCTTCCCGCCCCCCCCCCCCCCCCCCCAGGTGTTGACCATGTTCACCTTCTTTCCCTGTTTTGTCTTCCAATCCTCTAGTTCTAAATACTTCAGACGGCTTCACTGTGGCAGTAGTCTTTCAGAGAAGGACACCTTGCCATTATTTTCCAACTCATCCGCGGGCTTCTAGGGACAGTGGTTTGCCTGGTGCACCAAGCCACCAGGAGAGAGATCACAGTTCTGACTTCGAACTCGGCCACCATCTCTGAACCGGTTTCTAAAATCTGCGAAAGGATTGAAATCTGATGACCACAGCCTGGATGCTCTCTCTGTTCTGCAAACTTTTCTGATCGAATCCTCATTTCACCCCATGTTCTCTGTAGCCCCGCCCCCCTTTTCTAGAACCAAATCCAGTCACGATTGCCTCCTTTTTACAGAAGGCTGAGCCACCCTCAGTCCCCTGGGCGCATCTCTCTGCCCACAGGTGCTCTTCTGTCTGCTACACCTGCCCCAGAGTTCAGGAGTGCTTATTCCTTCTCTCCTTCCTTGTCTTTCTCTGGTCCTCTCTCCCTTCCTCGCAGGAGGAAGGACTCAAGAACAAACCCATAACAATTATGTTGGCAAAATACCTGTATATAGCCCCTTCTTCTTTTTGCAGTTATGTTCTCTCCTTAATGTGGAATTGTCCAGCAAAATGTTTAACTCAGGTGTGAATTTTGAAGATATCTCTGTAATATTTTATCTTTTTAAAAAAAAGAAAAAGGAAAAAAAATGCCAAAGTGTGAAATACTGTGCTAGCTTCCACAAGAGAGTTCCCGCATAGGCTGGGAATCTTGGTTGACTTCTCGGGAACCTTCTCTCTAGTCTCCTTCTTTGTGGGCCAGTGTGTAGAGATGTAACATGAAGCCATTCCAGAAATGGTAACTTTAAAAAAAAAAAAGATTGTATATCCAAGAAAATGTTGAGATTCAAAGGAATCTCTCTGTTCCTAAATAAATTTGTATAGTTATGATATAAATGATTCCACTATTGATAAGAAGAGGTTTAGATTATTGTTCTGTGTCTTTTGTTGAGGGGGGGAATCTGAGTGCATATAGTGAAATGGGATGGGGGGGAGGCACCTGGCTGGTTCAGCCAGTGGAGTGTGACACTCTCGATCTCAGGGCTGTGAGTTCGAGCCTCACGTTGGGCGCAGAGATTACTTTAAAAAAGTGGGATGGGGAAAATATTTCAAATCAGCGCATTAAGTCTGTTAGTCCCCAGACTGATGCTAAAGATGACATACATTGACACGGGGTTTTGAAGAGTTCTTAATCTTTTTGATAGAACTCCCTTGAGGGCAGAGTAGCTTACAACTGGTTGTAAGTGGGAGGATTTTGTAAGTGGGAGGATGGTAAATGTTTAAGGCCAAGTCATTCAGACTTTAGAGGCAGAGGCTGAAAAGCTCCTATTCCAGGTATCCTGAAGGTCAATTATTCAGTATTCACAATGGGAAGCAATAGATATGTAATAGATATGTAGACAGGAAGCAAAGCACAATCCGATAATCCGGTATATTTGGGTTCGGAATGCACTGGGACTTTTGCTGAGGGGTTTGAGGGACAAGGAAGCTCTCCTGGTGGTTTTCCTGAGGTTAATAAAAATTTAAATAGCTACCATTCCTAGGGTAAACACTGACCTGTGGGAAAGGGAGTTCCTTCAAAACTGTAATGGCTCATGGGGGAAAACTGAAATTGGGATGAAACATTAGTTGTGAACAACATCCAAGTGAGAAATCTGTATGTAAATAATTAAGACTTAACTATTCCTGATGTTTAAATGGGCCTTATATTCAGACTCAAACTTCATGTCATGAAGCTGGAGAAGAAAGCCTATTGGTAGTGGTCACTGTCTCAAGAAAAGATTCAGTTGGAAGGGGCGAGGGATACAGCAAAGAGACAGCAAGAGGAACCTTCGGGGCTCATTTAAGTATATAAAGGGACAACTCTGCCAACCATGAGCCCATGTGTACTTCCCCGTGCATGCACTGTCCACAATGCTGGTTTTCTTTTTCTTTTTCTTTTCTTTTTTTTTTTTTTGTCCCTTTGGCGTCCCTGGATGGGCAGGAACCACATACTGGTTTTCATTCATTTCATCTTTTTAAAAATACTTATTTTTTTAGAGCAGTTTAAGATTTATACCAAAATTGAGAAGAAGGTACAGAGATTTCCCATACACTCCTGCCCCCTCACATGCATAGCCTCTCCCATCATCAACATCACTCACCAGAAAGTGTGATTTTTTTTTTTAACCAAGGATGAACCTACATTGACACACAATAATCACATGAAATTCACAGTTCATCTTAGAGCTCACTCTTGGTGGTATACATGCTACAGGTTTGTAGCAAAATATAATGACATACACCCATGATTGTAAGGTACAGGGTATTTTCACTGTGCTAATCCTCTCTGCTCCACCTGTTCATCTCTCCCCCCTCCCATACCCTGTAACCACAGATCTTTTTACCATCTCTAATAGCTTTGCGTTTTCCAGAATGTCCTATAGTTGGGATCATAGTACATAGCCTTTCCGGATCGGCTTCTTTCTTCTTTCACCTAGTAATGTGCATTTAAAATTCCTCCATGCCTTCATGGCTTGATAGCTCATTTCATTTTAGAACTCAATAAATAATATTCTATTATCTGAATACACCACAGTTTATCCATTCCTCTACCGAAAGACATCTTGGTTGCTTCCAAGTTCTGGCAATTATGACGAAAGCTGCTATGAACATCTGTGTGTGGGATTTTGATGTGGACAGAAGTTTTCAATTCCTTTGAATAAATACCAAGGAGCGTAATTGCTCAATAATATGGTAAGAGTAGATTTAGTTTTACAAGAAACCTCCAAACTGTCTCCCAACAGAACGTGGCTGTACCATTTTGCATTCCCACCAAACAATGTATGAGAGTTCCCATTGCTCCACATCCTTGCCAGCATCTGGTCTTGCCAAGTGTTCTAGATCTTGGTCATTCTAATAGGTGTGTGGTAGTAGTACAGTTGTTTTCATTTGCATTTTCCTGATGACATAGGATGTGAAGCATCTTTTCATGTGCGTATTTGCCATCTGTATGTCTTCTTTGGTGAGGTGTCTGTTCAGGTCTTTGGCCCATTTTTAAATCAGGTTATTTTTTTTCTTATTGTTGCATGTTAATATCAAGAGATATCCCTGTCTGCAGAGCAGAGGTTTTTAATTTTAATGAAGTCCAGCTTACCCATTATTTCTGTCATGGGTTGTATCTTTGTTGTTGTATCTAAAAAGGCATGACCAAAAAAAAAATAATAAAAGGCATGACCATACCTAGGGTTATCTAGGTTTTCTCCATCATGGTGTTATCTTCCTGAAGTTTTATAGTTTCCCATTTTACACTTAGGTCTCTGATCCATTTTTTTTTTCTGATCCATTTTAAGTTCATTTTTGTGAAGGGTGTAAGGTCTGTGTCTAGATGCATTTGTTTGCGTGTGGATGCTCGGTTGTTTCGGCACCATATGTTGAAGACACCATCTTTTTCTCCTTTGTATTGCCTTAGCTCCTTTGTCAAAGGTCAGTTGCCTTTATTTATGAGGGTCTATTTCTGGGTCTATATCTGACTGTGGTTTTACGGCATAAAAGAAATGCAGAATTACAGCCTCACTGCTCAGCATCCAATAGCTTCCATCATCCATTGTCTTGGGACAACTATTTAATAGAGTCAAACCCAGAAGTGGGCACTGATTCACCTTTCACATCTGCATGATTCTATAAATTCCAGTGAAGTTTTAACCAAAGCTTGGTTAGCTTCTTCAGCAGCTAATTAGGCATAAGAGAACCTCCAGGCAAAAACTAGTCATTGTCCAGGCAGAAAAAAAGAGAAGAATTTCTCCTGCTATTTTTCAAATTCTCATACTTAAATTTTTAGTTGACTCAAGACTGGTGGGCCCGGCTGTGGACCCATAACACTAAGGACTTTTGGTGTGACTCAGAGAATGAGCTTAGTTCCAGGACTTAAATTAGGAATCCTGTTCCAAACCCCAGGTTTCAGGCTCTGCTCCTCCTCTCTGTTCACTCTGCATGTACCTGTTATAACTAATGTACTGCATTTGCTGATTCTTCTGCTTCTCCTTCTAGACTATGGGGAGCTCCTTATAGTTGCAGTTCTTTTTCTCTGTATCCCCATGATTAACATTGTGCCTAGTACTGGGACACCTGGGCGGCTCAGTCGGTCAAGTGTCTGACTTCCACTCAGGTCATGATAACAGGGTCCTGGGTTGGAGCCCAGAGGCAAACTCCCTGCTCAGCAGGGAGTCTGCTTCTCCCTCTCCCTCTACCCCTCCCCCCACTTGTGCTCTCTCTCTCTCTCATAAATAAATAAAATCTTAAAAAAACACTGCCTAATATAATAGGTAAATAAGAGTTTTGAAAATTAAGTTCTTTTTTTTAAAACCTCTGAACAACTTCTAGTGCCCTTCACTGAGGTTAGGAGGTGTGAATACTGAATAATACAGTACACATCTGTAGGGAATTCTAGTCAAGTGCAGGCAGCTTATCCTGGTGGTTGAGAGCATGACCTCCAGAGCCATATTGCCCAGGTTCATACTCAAATCTGCCTCCTACTAATCATGTCACCTTAAGCAAGTTCCTTGACTGATCTGTGTCTTGGTTTCTCACCTGTAAAATGGAGATAATGATAGCAACCGTCTCATAGACCTGTGAGAATTCAATGAGTTGAGAATATATGTAAAGCGCTTGGAACAATGCCTAGCACATTAATAAGCGTTGTCTGTTATCATTGTGATTATGATCACAATTATTGTCGTTATAATTCTAATAAATTGGTGGGGAGCTTTCTTTCCTCTGCTCTCCCTTACAGCCCAGAACTTCTTGGAGTGATGCCACTGTTGACAAATACCTGTCTGGTAGAACAAGGGTTATGGCCAAAGACCTATAAATCATTAAATTTAATCCCAGGTAATGAAGCTTGAACGTGGAATATTGATCATCCGAGGATGTAAAGGCCCAATAAAGACTCCATTGGAAGAGCTAGTACTTTTCCTTATCCCTTCAGTCTTTAGACTCTTGAAGCCTTTTAGTACTCTGTTCTTTCCTGGAAAATAATGGCCGCAAGAAGGTAATTCTAAATTCAGATACTAGAAGAAGAAGAAGAAAAAATACTGCAACAATTATAAGCACATGGGAAAAGCTGAAATTTGCATCCTATCCGTTTAGTGAAATGGATCCTTCCCGGTTCTCTTTCTTCAGTCTTATCTGGTCTGTTCCAATCCACTTGAAGCAGGTTGTCTTCTCTAGTTCATCTTATAACTTCAGTTGAGCGCATAGCAGGGATTCTCAACTTTGGTTACACATTACAATCACCCGGGGAGCTTTATTTTTATTTCTTCAAAGATTTATTTATTTATTCATGAGAGACACAGAGAGAGAGAGAGAGAGAGGCGGAGACATAGGCAGAGGGAGAAGCAAGCTCCCTTTGGGGAGCCCAATGTGGGACTGGATCCCAGGACCCCGGGATCATGCCCTGAGCCAAAGGCAGGTGCTCAACCACTGAGCCACTCAGGCACCACACCTGGGGAGCTTTAAAAAAAGAACAGATACCCACACAGATTCTGACTTACTTTGGGCTGTGGCCTGGGCCCTGCGATTTTTAAAAGCGCCTCAAATAATTTTATTGTGCCATCAAGGTTGAGACCAATGCCTAAATGTGCGTACAAAATCACTGTGAACCTTGTTGACATGCAGGTCTGATTCAGTAGGTCTGGGGTTAGGGTCTGAGATCCTCTCTTTCTTCTTTCTGTCTTTCTTTCTTTCTTTTTCTTTCTTTCTTTCTTTTTTTTTTTTTTTAAAGATTTTATTTATTTATTCATGAGAGACACAGGCAGAGGGAGAAGCAGGCTCCCTGTGGGGAGCCTTATGCGGGAGTGGATCCTGGACCCTGGGATCCCACCCTGAGCAGAAGGCAGGCGGCTGGCAACAGAATCATTTAAAGTCCACTAACACCAGTGATTCTTAAATGTGATTGCTATCTGAACGACCTGTGGGTATGTTTTAAAAGATACATATTCTAGGCCCCACACTAAGCCTATTAAATCATACTTTTCAAGGTACAGCCTACAGTGGTATTTGGGAAACACTTCCTACGTGGTATAGACGGTCAACAAGGCTTAGGAATCCCAATATACTTCTACTACATTTTCCAGGCTCATTTCCCATCGATCCAGCCAGCAAACATCTATTGCACCTGCCTACCAGGTATTAGAAAAACAAAGATGAAAACAGTTTGATCCATGGGGCCCCTGGGAGGCTTAGTGGTTGAGCATCTGCCTTTGGCTCAGGTCGTGATCCTGGGGTTCTGGGATAGAGTCCCGCATTGGGCTCCCTGCAGGGAGCCTGCTTCTCCCTCTGCCTATGTCTCTGCCTCTCTTGTGTCTCTCCTAAATAAATAAATAAATTCTTTTTAAAAAAAAGAGAGAGAGAGAGTTTGATCCTTACTCATGAGAGATTGGCACGAATAATGCCAAAACTAGATTATTATTCTGATATTATTAATACTTGCCAGCCATGGTGTGAATGCTCACATCTCTACTTAACAACTTCTCTTTTTAAGACTGTGGGGTCCCCTTGGCATCCAAATAAACCAATCCAGATGCCCTCTTTGCCACATTTAAGCCTCCATATCTGTTTGGTCATCTCTTCCAACTTATTTTCTTTGGTATTAAAATAGATTTCAAAGAGGAGAAAGGATTTACCCCAAGTGTCACCATCACCCAAGGGTCAATATTTTTTTTTAAGGATTTTATTTATTTATTCATGACAGAGAGAGAGAGAGAGAGGCAGAGACATAGGTAGAGGAGAAGCAGGCTCCATGCAGGGAGCCTGATGTGGGACTCGATCCTGGGACTCCAGGATCACACCCTGGGCTGAAGGTAGGCACTAAACCGCTAAGCTACCCAGGGATCTCCAGGCCCAACACTTATATGATGTCTTCCTTGGGCTCGCCACCGTTCCAAGCGCTTTGCACAGGTCAAGCGTGTCAAGTCTCACACTAGCCTAAGAGATAGCTCTTATTACCATCCCCCTTTTCTGTTTGAGAAAACGGAGACGCAGAAAAGCTAAGTAACTTGCCCCAAGACACACAGTCGAGTGCCCAAGCCGGGTTTATTTTGAGGCCTTATATCCATCCTACCGCCAGGTTGGTGACAAGGCTGTAAGGAAGAGGAATTCACTTGGAATTCCCAGGCCTAAGCGCTTTGCTGGCAAGTTAGTGATCTGTGCGCTTGTTGCACGAGTGAGACTCGGTCTCGGCATCTCCCCGGCGGCGCCCAGTAGGGATGCAGGCGCTCGGTCGCTGGATGGGCTGTCCCATTGTTGGGGGGGGGAGGGGGATTAGTCAAAGGAGCAAACAAACAGGCCGACAGGGGCAGCGGCGGGCGGGCCTCACGTGACCACGAGGTGACCCGGCGCGCTCCGGCCCCCCGCGGCCCCCCAGCCCCGAGCGCGGGAGGGGGACCCTCCGGCTCCCTCCAGGGACGTCCGTCGGGCGCAGCTCGGGTTCTGCGCTCCGTCCTCCCGGCCGCAAGGTGCCCCCAGACCCCCGGCTCCTCTTCCGCCGCCGCCGGAGCCTCGTCCTCCATCCCTCCTCCATCCCTCCTCCATCCCTCCTCCATCCCTCCCCGTGCCCGCCGCTTCCTGCTCCCGGGATCGGGGCTCTCGGCTCCGGGGCCCAGGCGCCCGAGGCTGCCCGGCGCTCGGCCAGGTAACACCCCCCCCCCCCCCCCCGGGCCTGGGCGCCGAGGAGCGGGCTGCGGGCTGCGGGCTGCGGGGGCGCGTCGCGGGGATGCCCTCCGGCCGGGGGCGCGGGCTGCGCGCGGAGCAGGTGCACGGCCGCGGCCCGGGGCCCCCGCCCCGCGCTCCTCCTCCCGACCGGCCCTGCGACCCGAGCGGCCGGGACCGACCCGCCGCCTCCGTACCCTTCCACCCTTCCGTCCTTTCACCCGAGAGCAAAAAAAAAAAAAAAAAAAAAAGCCAACCCGAAATCCAGAGATGGAGTGACTTTCCCAAGGTCACAGACTCGTATCTGCCCCCTACAAACGTCTATTCTTTTATTTAAGTGTTTGTAAATAGACTACTGTTTCCTCTGTTCTGTGAGGGAATTAGGATTCAGGGAAGAGGACTCTAAAAATACTAATCAGCAGATCCAAATGAGCTGATCCGCATTACTGGCCGGTGACCCTGGCATTTAGAAGGAAATAAGCGAGGACGGTTCTTTTCACTCTGGGTACTTTGTATTTCTGGCCCTTGCTCTGAAAACTGGCCTAGATGTTTTACAAAATTTATCTCAGAACTCCTTGTCAGAACTGGGCCGGATTAGAGTTTTCAATCCTCTTTTCTTCTCTTTTTCCTTTTTTTTTTTTTTTTTTTTAAACGGAGGCTCAAGAGGTGAAAGTGATTTGCCCACACTCTTAGGCCTAGTTAGAGGCACAGACAAATTTGGAACTCAGGACTCTGGTGGACACCTACTGTTTTCTTGAATAGAATCCTGATTTCAGATGAACTCTGTACAGAATTTGACCTTCATAAAGCTCTCTCTGGATAGCATTCTCGGGAGTGGTTTGTGTATTGAAGTGTGTTGGTCCACGGATACTATTTCACTTGTCAGAATAGGGTTAAGCAATAAGGGTAGCCATGCAGAAAATTCCTGCTGAGATGAGACAGATATCTAAAATGTTTTTGACTTTTTTGTTTGTACTTTCAATAGAAGAGCTAACGAGTATTCATAATAACATCCTGGTTATTTTAAGATCTTAGTCCTGTATGGCTAAATTGACTGTTACATCATTCTTGGCTTGATATATTTGTCATCAGTAAAAATTTCAAAGTGTAGCTTTCTGACTTTGTTTTATGTTTTTCTTTTTAATATTTTATTTACTTATTCATAAGAGACACACAGGGAGAGAGAGACAGAGACAGAGACACATGCAGAGGGAGAAACAGGCTCCATGCAGGGAGCCCGACATGGGACTTGATCCCAGGTCTCCAGGATCAGGCCCTGGGCCCAAGGTGGCACTAAACCACTGAGCCACCCACGCTGCCCTGTTTTGTGTTTAACTGAAGAACCACCTTAAGGATATTTGTATATCTCATCAAAAATTTCCCACTTATACTTCTAAATCCTTCTGCTTCCTCCTGGGTCAGTCTTTGGAGTTGGATTTCAAAACTGAACAGAACTAGGATTTTTTTTTTCTCCTTCTGAAATTCCTAGACTTAGTTTAGTTCGCTATTCTGGTTTACCTCAAGTTTCGATTTTAATAGATAAACCCATGACCCAAATCCAACTTCAGTTGAGTTTAGTATCAGCTTCAAACCACATGAAACTGCTGTGCGTCATATGACCTCTAGCAGAAACCACAGGTGGTGGTACTGTTTTTTTCACGAGAGCTTCTTGTTGGGATTTTTGAAGCCTGAACACATTATCTAATACATGTATTATATTACTCATGTTCATCCTCCAAGGTCAGTGATCACTGGCGGGCTGTTATTGACATTTACTCATCATAACAACACGTTATATCAGGCAGCCTACCAATTCAGAATATAGTTCCTGGTTTTCAGTTTACAGCTCTTACCAGTTATCTCTAAGGAACATGGAACCAGAACCACAGCCACCCTTTAATAGAAGATCTTGGCTGTGTAGGTAATGAGAAGTGTTTCAGTGTAGGCAATGTTTTTGGACTATTCTAGAGTAGAAATGAAGATTATACGCAAATTGACTCAATGCTGTTTTCTTAGGGTACATACTTTGTTTTTCTGGTTTTGG